>NC_140941.1:34564870-35182370 GCF_014529385.1 Adiantum capillus-veneris
TAGAGGCAAGCAATCAAGAAACTCTACTTTCAATGAAGGATGGTTTGCTTGCAGAGATACCATTTGTAGATGGAGCCAGAAAGCTAGCTCTGGAAAAAGTGGACATTAATTTATTGCAGAATCCAGATGCTCAGATTTCAGACACAATTATCTATGCTTGTCTTAAGTAAGTGTTACTATCTTGCTAGCTTTGAAAACTCAGATAATAGGTTTGCTAACTCAGGTAGAGTCTCTGCAGCCTGATCAAAAGTCAACTCCCACTGCACACTCACACAGAGGTGTTTCTTCTTGATCCACAAATGTCAGTGATTATTAGACAAAAGAACAGTCCATCTGGGACCTTTGAGAGTTGGTTTCTCCACTGTGCTATGCTGGAAGTTACTGTGATCATCTTTCCATATGAGAACAACCATCACTGGAGTCTCATATGCCTTGATGTTGACCAACCAGCAGTGTGGGTGTTCAATTCAATAAAAGGAACCCACCCTGAAATTAGGCTGTAAGTGTTTTGTATCAGAAAGTGTTTCTTATAGATATCCATGTAAATTTGAAGCCTCATGCTAACATCTTGACATTGCTTTGTGCAGTTGTATAAAGAGGTTGTTGCTTGCCTATGGCAAGCTATGTGGAAGGTATGGACTATACAAGGCCCCAATCAAAGAAGTACCTGTCCCAAATCAAACCGATGGAAATTCTTGCGGCTGGAGATGTCTTCTCCATGCAGAATATGTCCTGCAAAGCTACTTTGCATTAAAACCTTTCATGACTAAGGTACCCATTTGGCAATGCATTCAGTTAGTTTTGGTTTAGTCTATAAAAGAATTCTCACCATGTGGTCTTTCAATTTTGCAGAGTGCTTTAAAACTACACATATGATTATTTGCAAAGATACCGGGTAAGTTTAATACAACACCTGCTTACTATGTCTAGCCCTAGAGAGCTTGAAGATAGCGGCTTGGATGAGCGCACTATTGATCTTACAAAACATGACGTGCCACCACGACAAACCCCTACATCCGATACAGTGGAATCACAACGGGCCGAGGGGGTCATATCAGCAGAAGATGAAAGAGCCGAGGATGAGGAAAGGTCAAATGAGCATATGGAAGGTGCTAAGGTACAACCGGAGGAGACAATGAAAGAGCCAAGTCAGCCAGTGGAGGAGCCAAAAGAGCCTATGGCTGAAACCCAAGATGAGGAAAGCAGGCCTATAGATGAGAAAAAGGATATGGATGAGGAAAGCAGGCCTAGGGATGAGCAACATGATATGGATCAGGCAAGGATGTATGAGGCAAGCCGATCAACCGAGGGAGACGAAAAGACCTTGGAGGAAACCTTGAATGAGGCAGAAAGAGCCATGGGGGAGACCCCTGATGAAGATGTGAATGATTACTATGAAGATAAAGCGGAGGAGAGCAACAACGACATGAACACTACAGAGACCCAGTATGGACCCTTGCTACCTGTAGATACGGTTGTTCCGGTAATGTCTATTCAAGTATGGAAAAATATGTTCAGCTTCTAACTACTTATATGTACTTGTCAACTTTTACAGAGGTTGATTATCTTGGACGTCAATGGATTGCTGCTGATGCGGGTACCTCTCGGTGACAGAGGACCCTTTGAAGATTTACAAACGTTTCGGATGGGAACTTGTCGAGTCGTGGTTCGTCCAGGAACCAAGGAATTTATTCAGTTTCTTCTTCCGCGCTTCAGAGTTGCCATATGGTCTTCAATGCAAAGGCAAAACTTGTCGCCACTAGTTGCAATAGTTTGCAGTGTATGCCACGCTCACACGTCAGATTTTGCCTTTTTGTATGATCAAAGAAAATGCGTTACCGTTGAGGGCCACTACCACCCTAAAAAACCACACTTACCTCTTTTGTACAAACCGTTTAGCCAAATCGGTGTACCCTTTGATGCAACTAATACACTACTAATTGATGATACTCCTGAAAAGGGAGAACTAAATCCGTCGGGAACAACTGTCTCACCACCTTCTTTCGAGGGGCATTCCTTCGATTTTTACCTTGAAGACATTCTGATTCCATACTTACAGAAATTGTATCTCAGTCCATTGTTCACGGACGAGTTTGTACTTTCTAATGAATTAAGATGATTCTTCTATCATGTCTTTGTCTTGTCTAACATATATATATATATATATATATATATATATATATATATATATATATAGAGAGAGAGAGAGAGAGAGAGAGAGAGAGAGAGAGAGAGAGAGAGAGAGAGATTTGACGTGGTAAAGAAATGTATTTCAAGCACACTTTTTCACAGGGCACAATTGAAAAATGAGATCAATAAACTTCATGTCTTGAAAGTCATTTGTATACACTTGGGTTCACAAGAATATCTGTTACATTGACACTACTTCAACCCGACCATCCAACTCTTTGCACAAAATATCTTTTTCCCTTCGCCGCATCACCTTACGGCCAGCTAGGAAAAAGGAAAAATCTGATAGGTCCTTGTCCATTGACTCTTCAATGATGTCATTTCGCAAATGATGAAGACTGCATAGCTCCCTTATTGTAACCACCAATAGTAGGCCATGCTCTTTATCAATCACTTCCACATCCACAGTAGGATTATCTTCCAAACCTGCAGAAACCTGGTCCATAGGAATGTACTTACCGTTTAGCATTTGTGATCGCATATACCAAAATGAGAGTAACAGTGATTGGCTTGCAATCATGTACTTGACAACTAGAGTATCAAGCGCGACCTCGCACCGTAAACCAATCTCTTCCTTTGCATTCCACCCTTTGTCAAGAAGTTTGTCACAGGATGACTGCTGAAATGACTTGCGCATGAACATAGTTTTTGTAACTCGGATGTTGTAGCTATGAAACAGCTCTATGAAGAGTGCAACAGGACAAAAGTTTGCAATTCTAACCAGTTTGGTAGGAATAGAGCTACGTAGAGACCTTTGTATATCCTTGTAGAGCTTACTTTGCATTGCCTCCACCATTGTTTCCTCGGGAACTGGCCAGTCCACAGTGTTCCAATCGGTTGGTAGAGGCACTTTCACCAACATACCATTCTTATTCCCTGAGCTGAGTTGGTAAAAGTGGTCATAAAAAAAGATTCCCTCATCAGCCAGTCTTTTGCTGCTCCTCTCTGAGTACTGTAGAGAACCAATGTGGGCATGAACAACATGGAAGAGGCCTATTATGCACTCCACAGGCTCCCATTGCTCATAAGAAGAGGGATAAACATCTGCAATATATATAAGAAGAGTTAAACTAAGAGTATCAATAAGTACAAATGACAAATCTAATGTAATTGAGCTGTGAAGAATGGAGACATTACTCATAACAAGCGGGAGAAACATTGCAAAATATATAAGAAAAGTTATAATGAGAGTATCAGTAAGTTCACATGTCAAGAGTACTTACAATTGCAACGTGGTTGATGTATATCTGATACATTTCCACCGTTTGCTATCACCTCAGGATGGGTAAACACATGCTGAACAAGAACTTCCTTTACAGATCTTTTGCCGATTTCAACTTTGAAATCCAACACTCTGGCCTTCCATGTTGAGCGGTAAACATTGATACCACTAGACCTCTTGGGTCTTCTTGGTTGCATGAGGACCCATGAACCTTTGTTTATCCTTTGTCCAACCCATTGGTTCTCTGCACTTATTGAAGCTGGTATTGTAATTGAGGATATGCTACTACTTGGCCTTCTAGGCAAAGTGCAGTTGTTGGTTGTTGGTGTGAGAGACAGTAAACACCTGGAGGCTCTTGGGCGAGAAGACGTGGACGCCATAGCTCTCAGAGAAAAGCTTTAGTGGAGGGAGATTCACTTTGAAAGCATTCTAATGGAGGGAAAGTGTTTTAGAATTCCAATATCTTGTGCGGGCTTAATGGTCACCCTCCAGTACGTTAATGACCATAAGAGAATATCAGAAGTGGGACCACATGCAAGCACCTAAAAGCTCGGTAAAAGGAAGGAAATTACTATGCTACAATCCTACTTTCGTGAAAGTTTTATGCTATTTTCCTATTTTTTGAGTCTTTCCACGTACTTTCCTACGTAACGTAGCCTTCATGCTCATTGGACGCGCTCTATTTTTCTCTCTCTTCATATGGCCCTCCAAATGACATCTGAAATTTCCTAATGCATAGCCAGAAATTGTTTGAAGCACATAAATACTTCGAACTTCGCTTTAAGCAGAAATACCCATGCATGCTTGGAGTAATCATCAATGAAAGTGACAAAGTAAAGGTGATTGTCCAAGGACGGAGTTTGCATGGGCCCACAAACATCACTATGCACAAGCTGCAACTTGCATGTGGCCCTAATTGAACCATCCTTTGGAAACTTAGAACACTGCATCTTAAAATAGAGCCTTCACAAACGTGTTTGACAGGTGCTTTAAGAGGCGGCAAATAAGAAACCATATCAGATTTCTGCAAACGCAGCAAACTGGCAAAAGTCAGATGATCAAAACGTGCATGCCAAAGTTTTGTATCTGAAATAGCCTTTGAATCCAAAACTGCATTTGCAAAATTCTGTCCACACTTGTCATACAAAGTGAGCTTATACAGTCCATGGCATAAAACACCAAATACAACAATTCCATCTTCAAAATTGAGATCATCTACTGTACATATGTCATCCACAAATTTGACTACAAGCCCACGTCTAGTAAGTGCAGATACAGACAAAAGATTCTTCTTGATCCCAGGTACATAAAGTGCATCAACAAGTATGAAAGAACTGCCATTCGCAGCAGTAAGCTAGATTATAGATACACTCTGCACTAAAAGCTCATCCTGCATCAATATCAACATCACGGTCTCCTTTTACAAAAGACTCACCAATAGCTACACTTGTAGTGGAACCAGCATTTGTAGTGGAACCACCCTCTTTCTTTTTAGCCTCTTTGGCCTTCAACTTAGGACACTGCTTGATCAAGTGATCATTAGCTTTACAATAATGGCAACTCATCTTCTTTTTGCCTTTATCGCCAGAATTTCCAGACGAATTGTTTCCAGCAGAAGCATTAGAAATAGTAGATATTACACTCGCAGATGAACCATAAGAAGTGGATGCATTGTTTTTATTACCACCCTTTCTTTGAGTAGCAAAGCCTGCTCAACTGCACGCTCTCTACTCCTTTTTTTTTGGATAGTGACTCTTGCAACAGTACTGTGCACAATGCATCAAACTTGACAACTTTAGGATTTCCTTGGGTCATAAATCTCCAAGTACTAGCAAAAGTCTAGTAGGAGTCTAGCAAGACATCACAAAAAGTCTGCACAAGGGAACTGTCTGAAATGAGTTCACCTACTGCAGAAATAAGTTGCTCATTGATATCCTTGACACCAGCAAGGAAAGTGTCCATATCATCTTCCTCATGCATGATCTTTCACTCCAGCTCTTTCCGCAGCAATGGATTTTTTTGCCTCATTGCGGCTTGCATAAAGACCAGCCAGAATATCCCAAGTCTGTTTTGCAGATTTCGTTGAACGAATGTGAGGAGTAATGGTGCCCTTCACAGAAAACGCAATCAGCGCATGAGCTTGCACATCCTTTACATCCCAATGATCTTGTTCTGTCGTAGGCATAACAACTCTAACAACAGTAATGCTTGGAGATGGACCTACAACATCTTTAACATCGCCTACATCCTCATAACTAGGGCGTACATCAATGCACTGCACAATATTCTAGATGCCCTTTGACACAAGAACATGTTGCATCATGTAAGCCCACATAGGGTAATTGTTCCCATCCAATCTATCCTCAACAGCAAACATCTTGAACACATATGTGTTGTCGTTAGCCATGGTAAATGTTGCACCTGATGTGAAAACTACCCAAAAAGAGGAGAAACGAAGCGGGAACAGCACATGTTATATAGCACAAACCGTAGACCAAGTAAGGGACAGGTTATGCAGAAAACAACACTTACAAAAATTCTGCACAAAATAACGAAATAGCGTGTGCAGTACTACCCTGTAGTGGAAACGGAGGCCGAAATGAGCCGGAATAAAAAATCTGAGCAAACTTAGCTCTATGAGCTACCCCAATAATGTTGTCGACCTGCAAACGCTTTCCAAAGATCACTAAAATCGGAGAAAGTGAGCAGGTGTGTGCTGGAGTTGCTGGCAACTAAGCTCGGGAGGACGCAACCTGTTCGGATACCAATTGTTGGAATTAAGGCTACAGGAAAACACACACAGCTTGGAGAAGATGAAGGAAGCTCAAAGCACACAAGAGAGAGCACATGTTATATAGCACAAACCATAGACGACTGTAGGAGACCTGTTATGCAAAAAACAACATTGACAAAAATTCTACACAAAATGACGAAATAGCATGTCCAGTAACTACCTGTAGTGGTAACAGAGGCCGAAATGAGTCCGACTCAAAAATATGAGCAAACTTAGCTCTACGAGCTACCCCAAAAAATTTGTCGACCAGCGAACGCTTGCTAAAGCTCACTAAAATCGAAGAAAGTGAGTAGGTGTGTGTTGGAGCTGCTAGCAACTAAGCGCGGGAGGACGCAACCTGTTCTGATACCAATTGTTGAAAGTAAGGCTACAGGAAAACACACATAGCTTGGAGAAGATGAAGGAAGCTCAAAGCACACAAGAGAGAGTATATTACTTAGTGTACAATGGAACAATAGATAGCCCTAGTATGATGGACATATATACAATGCACGGGGAAGAAAACCTCTTAGTAAGGAAAAAATTGCATCGACGATCCTAAGTGTGTTCACACACATCACTACCACATGTATATGGTAACATTTACCACTTTGCATAAAGATTGGACCAGAATATAAAGCCTGGGCATATGGATTCAAACGATGCATCATAAATTCTAGGCTTTCTTAAATATCTCTATTTACATTTGGGACATGATGCATTCTATTATGTAATTCATTCTCAAAGTCAAAACAATAAAGCTCAGCAAAGCGAGGAATCTTGTTTACACTCTCTTAAGGAACTAAAGGAGTGATATTGTGATAGATGGAACCATGAACCTTGAAGCTATAAACTACTCTTCTTCGAGAAAGAGATTCATCCACGTGAGCTCCCAAAGATGCAAGAGCCAATGCACTATTGTATGACCTCAAATAAGTTAAGAAATTCTTGCTTTGTGCATTATTGCCTTGCATAAGCTCTATCAACTCTAAAGGTGGGTCATTCAATGGTGGTAAGGAAACTTTGCTTGAAGAGCGAAAGTTCTTGCCTTAACTGGACAACTAAACTTTCCCTCTATTTTCCAAGCAAGAGGGCCACAATGAGAGCATACATAATTGAGACCTCCTAAGTTATGGAGCAAACATTTTCCATGGACTAAAGGTAGCATTGAGGCATGTCTCAAGGTAGAGGTCTCAGTATATAATCAATGAATAGGAAACAACGTTTCTCTACTTTAGAGAATTCGCCATCTTGAAATACAATGGTGGAGTCTCTTTACAGTGCTCCATGATTGCCTTCCAAAATGCTGATTTCTTCCATTTGAACATCGACCTAAGAAATCTTCACCACATACTGCACCCTCATTATAAAAAACAGAGGTTCCTCAACATCATGTAAGCTAAACACAATCAAAGCATAACAATCTGATGCATAAGATGCATGGCGAGATCCTGAACGAGTACGACTAGGCAAAGGTGCATCCAATTTACTATCACGCAATGTATGCACCAGCCATTTTGGCATGCCTCTAGCCTGCTCGTTTTCAGCCCTTTCCTCATCAAGTACATCATGTACATCTACATTAGTAATAGGCTCATCTGTAAAATTTTCAAAAACCCCTATAGGATGTACATGTGCCTCATTGGAATTTACATTCATACTTCCAACACTGAAAAGAGCCAACAAAGTGTCATAAATGTCATGTGAGCTTACATTACTGTCTCTAGTACATGACAACAATGGCTGAACAAAATCTTCCACAAACATAACATCCTCTGAAACCAGAACACGCTTTGTTTGTGGATGATACAACCTGTAACCTTTCCTTTCAGCACTATAACCAACAAAGTTACATTTGACAGCCTTACCATCCAATTTTCTGCATTGTGTTTGTGGCACCAAAGCATATGTCAAACAACCAAAAACACGCATGTGCTCAATAGAAGGCTTTCTATCATGCCATGCTTCATATGGAGTAATAAACTGCAAAGCTTTCGTAGGACACCTGTTTAGTACATAAGTGGCACACATGATGGCCTCAAGCCAAAAAGAATGCGGCAAATC
The DNA here is from genome assembly GCF_014529385.1 of Adiantum capillus-veneris. Lineage (NCBI taxonomy): Eukaryota > Viridiplantae > Streptophyta > Polypodiopsida > Polypodiales > Pteridaceae > Adiantum > Adiantum capillus-veneris. The sequence continues at coordinate 34,573,120 of NC_140941.1, forward strand.
TTGACTTTTGACCATACATAGTGTCATTTCCGTAAGTGAATTGCTTTTTCTCTCAACAACACCATTTTTCTGAGGCGTATAAGGCTCTATACATTGGTGTTTTATCCCACAACTAGCTAAAAATGCATTAAATTCATGAGACATATACTCCCCACCCCGATTGGAATGGACAGTACCTATGGTAGATTTCGACATTTTGAACCATAGCCAGAAATTGTTTGAAGCACATATATACTTCGAACTTCTCTTTAAGCGAAAATACCCATGCATGCCTGGAGTAATCATCAGTGAAAGTCACGAAGTCAAGGTAATTGTCCAAGGATGGAGTTTGCATCGGCCCACAAACATCACAATGCACAAGCTGCAACTTGCATGTGGCCCTAATTGAACCATCCTTTGGAAACTTAGAACACTGCATCTTATCCAAAATACAGCCTTCACAAACGTGTTTGACAGGTGCTTTAAGAGGCGGTAAAGAAGAAATCATATCAGATTTATGTAAATGCAGCAAACTGGCAAAAGTCAGATGACCAAAACGTGTATGCCAAAGTTTTGTATCTGAAATAGCCTTTGAATCCAAAACTGCATTTGCAAAATTCTGTCCACACTTGTCATACAAAGTGAGCTTATACAGTCCACAGCATAAAATGCCAGATACAACAATTTGATCACCGAGATTGAGATCATGTACTGTACATATGACATCCACAAATTTGACTACAAGACCACGTCTAGCAAATGCAGATACAAACAAAAGATTCTTCTTGATCCCATGCACATAAAGTGCATCAATAAGTGTGAAAGAACTGCGATTTGCAGCAGTGAGCACAATCTTTCCAAATCCCTGAACCGGATAAGAGGCATTGTTGGCACAAGTAACTAAATTCCCATGAGGAACAGACTTAAGAGACGTGAATTAAATCACGATGTGAGGTAATGTGCTTTGTAGCACCACTGTTAAAATACCACACATGTGAATCTGCAGCAATTGACATGCATGCATCATGACAACAGGATTATAGGTACACTGCACTAAAAGCCCATCCTGCATCAATATGAGCATCACAGTCTCATTTCACAAAAGACTCAACAATAGCTGCATTTGTAGTGGAACCAACATTTGTAGTGGAACCACCCACTTTCTTCTTAGCCTCTTTGGCTTTCAACTTAAGAAACTGCTTGATCAAGTGATCATTAGCTTTACAATAATGGCAAATCATCTTCTTTTTGCCCTTATCACCAGAATTTCTAGACGAATTGTTGCCAACAGAAGCATTAGGAACATGTGATTTTTCACTCGCAGACGAACCATAAGAAGTGGATGCATTGCTACTACCACCCTTTCTTGCGTAGCAATAAAAGCATATACAACTGCACATTGTCTAGTCCTTTTTTTTTTTGGAAAGTAACTCTTGCAACAGCAGTGTGCACAAAGCATCAAACTTGACAACTTCAGGATTTCCTTAGGTCATAAGTGTCCAAGTACTAGCAAAAGTCTGGTAAGAATCTGGCAAGGCATCAAGAACCGTCTGCACAACGAAACTTTCGGAAATGACTTCACCTACTGCAGAAATAAGTTGCTCATTCATATCCTTAACACCACCAAGGAAAGTGTCCATATCATCTTCCTAATGCATGATCTTTGACTCCAGCTCTTTACGCAACAATGCAATTTTTTGCCTCATTGCGGCTTGCATAAAGACCAGCCAGAATATCCCAAGTCTGTTTTGCAGATTTCGTTGAATGAATGTGAGGAGTAATGGTGCGCTTCACAGACGACGCAATCAACGCATGAGCTTGCACATCCTTTACATCCCAATGATCTTGTTCTGTCATAGGCATAACAACTCTAACAGCATCAATCCTTGCAGCAAGACCTGCAACATCTTTAACATCGCCTATGTCCTCAGAACTAGGACGTACATCAATGCCCTGCACAATATTCTAGATGCCCTTTGACACAATAACATGTTGCATCATGTAAGCCCACATAGGGTAATTGTTCCCATCCAATCTGTCCTCAACAGCAAACATCTTGAACATATATGTGTTGTCGTCAGCCATGGTAAATGATACACCCGATGTGAAAACTACTCGAAAAGAGGAGAAGCGAAGCGGGAACAACACATGTTATATAGCACAAACCGTAGACCAATGTAAGGGACCTGTTATGCAAAAAACAAGAGTGACAGAAATTCTGCACAAAATGACGAAATAGCATGTGCAGTACTGCCTGTAGTGGAAACGAAGGCCAAAATGAGCCCGAATAAAAAATCTGAGCAAACTTAGCTCTACGAGCTATCCCAAAAATGTTGTCTGCCAAAGCTCACTAAAATCGGAGAAAGTGAGCAGGTGTGTGCTAGAGATGCTGGCGACTAAGCCCGGGAGGACGCAACCTGTTCTGATACCAATTGTTGGAATTAAGGCTGCGGGAAAACACACACAGCTTGGAGAAGACGAAAGAAGCTCAAAGCACACAAGAGAGAGTATATTACTTAGTGTGCAATGGAAAGATAGATAGCCCTAGTATGATGGGCGTACATACAATGCATGGGGAAAAAACCTCTTAGTGAGGGAAAAAATGCATCGATGGTCCTAAGTGTGTTCACACACATCACTACCACATGTATATGGTAACAATTACCACTTTGCATAAAGATTGGACCAGAACGTAAAGCCTAGGCATATGGATTCAAGCGATGCATCATAAATTCTAGGCTTTCTAAAATATCTCTATTTAAATTTGGGACATGATTCATTCTATTATGTAATTCATCCTCAAAGTCAAAAAATAAAGCTCAGCAAAGCGAGGAATCTTGTTTGCACTCTCTTAAGGAACTAAAGGACTGATATTGTGATAGATGGAACCATGAACCTTGAAGCTATAAACTACTCTTCCTCGAGAAAGAGATTCATCCACGTGAGCTCCCAAAGATGCAAAAGTATTGTATGACCAAAAATAAGTTAAGAAATTCTTCCTTTGTGCATTATTGCATTGCATCAATTCTATCAACTCTAAAGGTGGGTCACTCAATGGTGGTAAGGAAACTTTGCTTGAAGAGCAACAGTTCTTGCCTTCAACTGGACAACTAAACCTTCCCTCTATTTTCCAAGCAAGAGCACCAGAATGAGAGCAGACATAATGGTCTTCCCAAGTTATAGAGCAAACATTTTCCATGGACTAAAGGTAGCATTGAGGCATGTCTCAAGGTAGAGGCTTAGTATATAAGCAATGAATAGGTAAACAACGTTTCTCTACTTTAGAGAATTCGCCATCTTGAAATACAATGGTGGATTCTCCTTACAGTGCTCCATGATTGCCTTCCAAAATGCTGATTTCTTCCATTTGAACATCGACCTAAGTAAGCTTCACCACATTCTACACCCCCATTATGATTGGTCACCGAGATGAATTGTGAAGATCAAGATTGGCTAAGCTTTGGGGCAATCTTGCAAATGTTCATAAGTAATTGTCTCCAAGGATCGTCGAACTCTATTTTGTGCCACTGCACGTCCAGCTATTCGAGTTGCATCACGCAATCTGCTACGTCTAGCATGCATGTCCAAGGGATAAAATCTGCAAACATGTAGCCGTCTATTTAAGAATGTTTTATTAGGACTACTAAACGTTTTTTCTGGTAGAGACACTATGTTTTTTTAAAGGACATGTCCTAAACTAAGTAGGAGAGAAGCAAGAGCAGGTAATTCTACATACCATCTCTCCTTTTAATTCCATGATATGAAATTTTACCTAAAAAAAGTTGCTACAATCTCACATTGTCGATCATTATATTGCACACCCCTGGTTCATAGGATTTTCTTTCTTCATCGTCTCTTTAACTCTCTATACACACCTCTCCATCTTTTAGTTAAGTGTGTGTGGGTCTGTTATGGATGGATGTCATGTGGTGTTGTGTCTCTTTCAGTTCCCTGTGTCTCTCTCTTTCAATCCCCGAGAGAGAGACTCTGCATATGCAAGAGACAGATGTGGACATAATGCCCCATGCCAAGGAAACCTTAGCAAGTTGCGTATGTGTATGTGCTTGAGAGTAAGTTGTGTTTTTGCGTTTTCCATGTTCGAAATAGATGGAGCATCACATCCTAACTCTAAGGAGTTCTTAGGCCAATGAAATGTTATCAAAGCATTAAGCTTGTTTGTCACATACCTAACTTCAACCACTCTAGAACTGGACTACTGCCATTGTAGTCAACCTGTTACTGGTGTTTCGTAGCTCTAGTATGACTCTCTTTAGGTCAGCATTCCCTTTGCACAAGGTTAAGCATCTTCTCCTTTCAAGACCCAAGTTTACAAAAATACCCGAGTTTACTTTTGCGACAAGATCTACGGCGCGTGCCTAATGTCGGGGCCCAAAAGTGATGGGAGACTTTGATCCCATCTCCCATGCCCGTGTTAGATATAGTTGAGGGCGGTCTGCTGACTAATAGTCCTTTGCCCTCCTGTAGAACTCCTGAGTGAAAGCTTTTGAAGTTAAGCACTCACTGCCCAATGCCCATTGCATACATGAGACAATGCATAAACCTTCTTCTGGATCCCCTCAGCAGACTGACTGTTCTGTACTCTCACTCAATCTCACGAACACAAAACCTGAACTCCATAGATTCCCTTCCATTGGATCATGCACCCTTGTGCATCACAAATTAATCCTTGGTGAAAACCCCTGTTTGACAAAATTGTTTCATAAGAGACGTACATTACAAAGTAGAGACATACTCATGTCCCAGCTTACAATTGATCTGTCCTTAATGTCAAAGCCTACCTAGAATATCCCATGAACCACTGAAAATTTACATTTCCAAACTTTTGCTTTTTTGATGTGCACGAAGAACATTAACTTGACGCTACACAACAAGGAAGTGGACATAAACCTCACAGGCACCACGAGCATTCCATTTGTTCAAAGAGCCATGCGACTGATCTACCCTTGTCTTAGCTCAGAAAATGAGAGACTGTCACTGATTGATCGTATCACACGAGACACGCATCACACAAAAACATGCATCTCTATTTCCTAGTACTGTTGCAATGAATTATAGGAATATGTTCATTGCAACAAGGGCACATGACACCATTTAACTCATACAAACAAATCACACAACGGGGTCAGAGGCCCGAGAAAGGCTGTGCCATAGCAGCTCCCACAAGAGCTTCCTCATCACATTAGGCAGGGCCCAACTTCCAGGAAGTATGGCTAAGATCCAGGTTACATCAAAATTTGTCAAAATGATTGTTCATGAGGTTACACCATGGAAAACGACTATCAAGGATATTTAATCATGGTATATGACTCTTTAGCATTCCAGAGTCAGCAGTAACCCTCTTTATTGGCACTCAGAACAATGCTATTGTTTGTATCTTCTTTCTTCACTAGCTCTCACAATAGTACACAAGGTCAAAAAGTCTTCATTTGATAACTCCTCTCTAGTATGTCTTCACTCTTCACTGGCTATCACACAAGTACACAATGTCAAATTCTTCCTTCGAACAACACTCCTCCTCCTCTTCTCTAGTGTACACAAGTATGATCCTCTCAATCTCAAGCATGTAGTTTGCATTGACAAGGTGGACCACTGCAGTCAAAAAAACCTTCAATACATTCAATTGCACTTTTGCATATGGTATTCCTACTATGGAGCTCCTAATCTGCCCAACAGCTGCCATAAAAGAGTTCCCTTGGCATATGCAACAACCCTGACATTCAAGCTCTAGCTCATTTCTTTTTTCTTTTTTCGATATACTGGATGGAACTCCATAGCACATACATAAACAACAAATGTGACTTGACATCAAGTATGCTACTTTTGTAGAGCATCTTCACTTTTTGAGAGAATTGAACATCATTGAGTGGGGTGCCATCTACCAAATCCAAGAATTGGGATGTTGATAACTACTTCTCTTTTGCAGCTTTGCCATAATGGTCCATGATGTCTCTAATGTGAGCACTCATCACTTTTCCTGAGCCTCCACATGACATGACTCTTGCAAACAAATTAGTATTAACTTGTCCATTTTGCAACTCTTTTCACAGCTATGTTCTATTAAATGTTGCCAAGCAAAAGTTGATTCTCTAAAAAAATCTTACCTTGGGTAAAGTACAAAGCTGTTTGATGAGTTTATTGGCAGGGATAAAGGGTAGCCCTACCCACGAAAAGAAGATTGGTTTGTCACTCTGTGGAGACTCAGGAAAAGTGATGAGTGCTCACATTAGAGACACGATGGACCATTATGGCAAAGCTACAAAAGAGAAGTTGTTATCAACATCCCAATTCTTGGATTTGGTAGATGGCACCCCACTCAATGATGTTCAATTCTCTTCAAAAAGTGAAGATGCTCTGCAAAAGTAGTATACTTGATGTCAAGTCACATTTGTTGTTTATGTATGTGCTATGGAGTTCCATCCAATATATCGACATAAAAAAGAAACATGATGGACCATTATGGCAAAGCTACAAAAGAGAAGTTGTTATCAACATCCCAATTCTTGGATTTGGTAGATGGCACCCCACTCAATGATGTTCAATTCTCTTCAAAAAGTGAAGATGCTCTGCAAAAGTAGTATACTTGATGTCAAGTCACATTTGTTGGTTATGTATGTGCTATGGAGTTCCATCCAGTATATCGACATAAAAAAGAAAAAAAGATCAATAAGAAATGAGCTAGAGCTTGAATGTCAGGGTTGCTGCATATGCCAAGGGAACTCTTTCATGGTAGTTGCTGGGCAGATCGGGAGCTCCACAGTAGGAATACCATATGCAAAAGTGCAATTCCACCTTGTCAATGCAAACTACATGCTTGAGATTGAGAGGATCATACTTGTGTACACTAGAGAAGAGGAGGAGGAGTGTTGTTCGAAGGAAGAATTTGACATTGTGTACTTGTGTGATAGCCAGTGAAGAGTGAAGACATACTAGAGAGGAGTTATCAAATGAAGACTTTTTGACCTTGTGTACTTTTGTGAGAGCTAGTGAAGAAAGAAGATACAAACAATAGCATTGTTCTGAGTGCCAATAAAGAGGGTCACTGCTGACTCTCGAATGCTAAAGAGTCATATACCATGATTAAATATCCTTGATAGTCGTTTTCCATGATGTTAACCTCATGAACAATCATTTTGACAAATTTTGATGTAACCTGGATCTTAGCCATACCACCTGGAAGCTGGGCCGTGCCTAATGTGATGAGGAAGCTCTTGTGGGAGATGCTGTGGCACAGCCTTTCTCGGGCCTCTGACCCCGTTGTGTGCTTTGTTTGTATGAGTTAAATGGTGTCATGTGCCCTTGTTGCAATGAACATATTCCTATAATTCATTGCAGTAGAACTAGGAAATAGAGATGCATGTTTTTTTGTGATGCGTGTCTCATGTGATACGATCAATTAGTGACAGTCTCTCATTTTTTGAGCTAAGACAAGGGTAGATCAGTCAAGGGGATCTTTGAACAAATGGAATGCTTGTGGTGCATGTGAGGTTTATGTCCACTTCCTTGTTGTGTAGCGTCAAGTTAATGTTCTTCGTGCACATCAAAAAAGCAAAAGTTTGGAAATGTAAATTTTCAGTGGTTCATGGGATATTCTAGGTAGGCTTTGACGTTCAGGATAGGTCAATTCTAAGTTGGTACATGAGTACGTCTCTACTTTGTAATGTACGTCTTTTATGAAACAATTTTGTCGAACAGGGGTTTTCACCAAGGATTAATTTGTGATGCACAAGGGTGCATGATCCAGTGGCAGGGAATCTATAGAGTTCAGGTTTTTTGTTTGTGAGATTGAGTGAGAGTAAAGAACAGTCAAGCTTCTAAGGGGATCCAAAAGAAGGTTTATGCATTGTCTCATGTATGCAATGGGCATTGGGCAGTGAGTGCTTATCTTCAAAAGCTTTCAGTGAGGAGTTCTACAAGAGGGTAGAGGACTATTAGTCAGCAGCCCGCTGCCTCCCCTGCAAGTAAATCGTTATGTTAGTTATGTGTATGTCATAAAATTGAGAGATAGAGGAAGAGGCTCGCTGCTACCCCCCCCCCCCCCCCCCCTCGGTGCTGCCTTCGTGCCCCCTCCCCTGCTGTGCATGGGCTGTTTTGTTGCTGCGCGCTGCTTGCTGCTTGTACCAGCAGGTCTCAACCTGCGCACGCCCACCACTGCCCCACTGCCCCTGCTGCCTGCCACTGCCTCCACCCCCCACTGCCCCGCCAGTGCCCCCTGCCCGCTGCCCTGTCTTGCTGCTTATCCCCCCCCCCCGCTTATTTCGCTTTCAGCCTTTCTCTCCCTGAAGGTGTTCTTTCGACTGGCTGAGACAGTGCTGAATTTCTAGGTAGTGCTCGTTAGGGTTTGTTGCAGAGGAACTAATCTTTCCGACTCTTCTCCGTTTCTTCTCCGCCACAGAAGCAAACACACATGGAGGCTCCAGCTCCGCCACAAAGGGACTCATCCGAAGCCCCCTTGCCCAAGCCCGCTGAGCTCACCATTCAACTAGCTCTTTCACCGACAGAGCAAGCAAGCCTAGCCGCAGAGGTAGAGCGCTTGCAGGCGACTTCTATCAGCAGAGGAGAGCTGCGTGACCTTCTCCAAGCCCGCCTTCTCGCAGAGGTGGGCAAGATCTTGGACGTACAGATACTCGGATGAGGCTACTATCTGATCTAGTTTGAGACCTCCGAGATGGCGTCCAAGGTCATCGCCATGAGTCCATTGACCATCCAAGCAGCACGAGCCCACTTTCAACAGTGGAGACATGGTTTTGACCCTGCTTCGGATGTTCTGGTAGAGGAGACAGACATCCTTATCTCCGTCTGCTTTCCTGGTTTGCGGAGGGAGTACCTACCACTTTTGTCCAGGATAGGCTCAGCGATTGGGACTGTCCTGGAGACACCTCGCATAGCAGCCTCGGTAGCTGCCAAGGCGACTAGCATTCCCTCAGTTCGCGTTCTAGTTAGGGACACTCACACGCTCCCGAAGGTCATTCTTCTGCCTCGGGTGAGTGGGAGTTGGTTTAGACAGAGCGTGGAGTATTTGGGCCTCCCGAACCAGTGCTTCATTTGTCGACAAATGGGCCACCTTGCGAAGGCCTATCCACGAAGGAGGCCTTGACCTACATCACAGACTCAGCCCCAGCCTGCAAGGGTTGGCCAGCAACCCCAGACAGAGACACAGGGCACACATGCAGAGCCACCATGTAAGCCTAGGGCTCCAGTGGAGAAGGGATGGCAGCAGGTCCGTGGTCGACAATGGCAGGGGCCAGAGAGACAGCCTTGCACTCAGAGTGGTCCTCAGGCGCCTGCCTAGTAGCAGTGGGTTCCCACGAGGAACCCTTTCGGTCCTCTTGAGCAGGATGAGGTCCCTGCTCCAGCCCCCACCTCAACTTCACCCTCAACAGCCCCCCCCCAAGAGTTCCCCCTCTCCTCATCATCCTCCCCCTCGCCTCATGCTCCTGCCGCCTCTTCCCCGCGCCCCTCTACCCCTGCCGTTGCCCCCCGCCCTTCTTCTCCACCTCTTCCCCCTACTCCTACTCCCTTCCCTCCCGCTCCAGTTCCACAGTCGACCCAGGGGGCAGGGCCATCTCCGGCTGCTAGGAGATCTCTTGGTAGCGCCTTTGCCAGGAGTCACTTGGCGAGAGAGGGACAGCCTTTCTTGCGACCCCCTCTACAGGTACAAACGTCTCCTTTTACAGCTATCCCTCGTGGTCTGACGAGCATCGACTTGCGGCGCCGATGGGACTTCTTCGACTACAACTTCACTCGTTTTCTCAGCGACCCATCAGCAGACCATGAGGCAGCCTACTTCAGGGTCCATATTTTTTTCCTTGCAGCTAGGGGGATAGAGGTCTTGGACTCAGTGGTTGGCTTCTCGTTTCCCCTCTGCGGCAGGGACCAGACAAAGTGGACTCTCGACTAAGTGTTGGGGTGGTTACACACACAGGTCCTAGAGTTCTCTTACCACATGGGAGAACTAGGAGTTACAAATATGCTGCGGACTTTGTGGCCACTAGCCAAGTTTGCGGTGACCCCCCAGATACAACAGGATATAGACACATTGTGGTCTACTTCTTTGCCGATACACAGTGCTTGCCATGCTATGTACACATTCATGAGGACTCCTGGACAGAGGAGGTTGCTTTACGGACGGCTCACTCTACTTGGGCTTGGCCAGGCACTTGTTGTAGTCACGCCTATCTAGAGGACGCTCGGATGCGGATTACTCCCCATCCAAGCCAGCCTCGAATATAGCATGTTTAGCTGCTGCGAAAGCATCTGTTCTCTCTCGGTCCCCATGAGGATTGTCTCATGGAATGCGCAGGGACTTGGTGGGCCCTAGTTTTAGCGTCAACGGGGCCGACTACGTCAGGAGCTTCAGCGCTGCCTTGTGGGAGGAGATATTGATCTCCTTATGCTTCGGGAGCACCATCTGTGTGAGAGCCACATTAGACGTTGTGGTCAGCTCTTGTGTGGACGATATGATACTTTTTGGTCAGCTGCTTTTGGACCTGGAGGCATCCAAGGTGGAGTATGTATGACTATTGCGGATTCTCTGCAGCAGCAGGCCATTGTGGACAGAGGGATTATTGTGTGAGGTGGGGCTAGTGGATTACTATGCAGGTTCAGGGTTGCATTGTGGGCTTCCTGAACATCTATGCGCCCAATGTGGCGAGTGCTCGAGCATAGTTTTGGTCACAGATAGTTGAGTCTCTGCCGCAGGCAGAACACTAGTGCATAGGGGGGGACTTCAACATGTTGGAGGACCCTTCTAATAGGATTGGTGGTAGCCATGCTACTGTGCATGGAGTTGAGCTGGCAGCTTGGGAGAGGTTTTTTATGACTGAGGGTCTCAGATGTATGGCAGCATTCTAGTTTTGTGAGGCCCCCAGACAGCCTTGCCTTCTCTCATTCGGACCGCAGAGTGGGAGGAGTGAATCTATTGCGGATAGATCGCTTCTACACTAGTGACCACTTTAGTGACTTGGGAGGGATAGTTGGCATTCTAGCAGGGACTTCCTTCTTGGACCATGCACCAGTGATCCTCAGAGTTGCAGATAGGCAGAGGAGAGGGAGCACGATGCTTTGCATCCGAGACAGGGTCTTGCTGGACTCTGCACTCAGAGAGAGAGTAGAGGCTCTTTGGACAGAGAGCTTGGACAGGCAGGATTCTCCTGCTGACAGAGTGGCCTCAGGACTAGCTCAGATTAGTCGTTTCTTTCTCCAAGAGTCTTTGGCTCGCTGGGCTGTAGCGAGAGAGGAGGAGCAGCGTCTCAGATGGGGCATTGCTTCGTTGCAGAGGATGCAGGAGCATCATCTAGACAATCCTTGGTTGGAGGAGCAGCTACAGCAGGCTCGCCAGGAGCTTGTTAGCATAGAGGAGCGGCGACATGAGTTTTGCTTTCCATCGATAGGAATCTCAGTGGACACAGGTGGTCAATAGAGTGAACGGTGCTTTCTTCAAGGCAGTAGAACCTCGGCATTCGCATGCGAAGGTCAGTCAGTTGAGGAGGCCCGACGGGTCAGTTGCTCCTGAGCCCGAGGATATGCGTGCTGTTGCTACTGACTTTTACCGTGAGTTACTGTCTACAAAGCATCAGGATGCATGCAGGGAGTAGGTGTGGGCACAGATGCCTTGCCTTGTGACTGAGGAGATGCGTCAGAGGCTTGAGCTGCCACTTCAGCTTGAGGAGCTGCACACGGCTCTTAGTACCCTCCCCCGTGGTAGCTGTCCAGGTGAGGATGGGTTGACTCCCAGTTGTTTCTTGGAGTACTGGGACTTTCTTGCCCAGATCTCTGTAGTGCTTTCCAGTACATCTTACACATAGGAGTGATGCTTGATAGCATGAGTGAGGGCTTGATCTACCTCATTCCCAAGGAGGGTGGCTCTTTGGATGAGATTCGACAGTGGCGCCCCATCACCACCCTCAACTCAGCCTACAAAATTCTTGCCAAGGCTCTGAGTTTGAGGATCCAACCACTTCTAGAGAGCCTTATACATGGGACTCATACACGTTTTGTTAATGAACGCAATATCCTTGACAACATCTTTACTTTTTGGGAGGCTTCTGCCCTAGCGCGGCTTTGTGGTGAGGACCTGGTTATTCTTCTTCTCGATTTTGAGAAGGCATACGACAGAGTTGACTGGGATTTTCTAGAGGGCACTCTACGTAGGATGTGCTCAGATGCTTGGATCAGAGGGGTGTTAGCTTTGTACAGACAGGCTCACAGTCAGGTACTTTTGGTAGGAGATAGAGGTAATTGTAAAGAATGAGGATGCAAGAGAGCTACACAAGACAAGCACACACCACACAGAGATGGAAAGCTTCTTCTTCTTCACACAGAAAAGAGAGTACAAAATGACTAAGTGCTAAAACTGAAAAGTAGCACATATGTACATGCGGTCACTAAGTGTGAACTCGCTAGAAGCGTACTAGGCTGGAACTATAAGTGTAGTCCAGCTGTAGAATCACTGGCAGAGATCCTCCGTGTCGGTCACCTAACGCGCCAGTGAGTAAATGTCGTAAGCGGCCAAGACCCGTAGTGGATGCCAGCTCAAGATGTAGAGCTCGACATCTCAACAGTAATCGCTTCATGCTCACATGTTCGGTCAGACAGGGTTGTCCTCTTGCCCCCTTCCTCTTTCTGTTCTATGCGGAGGCGATGAGCAGGTTTTTGGTGTTGCAGGAGGTTGGTCCACGGGGCTTAGCACTCCCTCTTTGGGGAGATGAGCTACTGGACGCTGAGTTTGCCGACGACTCAGCCTTTTACTTAGATGGCCAGGAGGCCAACCTTCACAGGTGTGAGCAGGCTCTGGAGACCTTCTATTGTGCATTTGGCGCACTGATCAACTGGAGAAAGACAGTGGCTTTCTCGGTTGGTAGTGCTCCTGTGCTCGATTGGATGCTAGGAGAGGGTTTTAGAAAGATCTTCCCAGGGACTGCAGTTCGGTACTTCGACTATCATGTTGGTTTGGACTTGTCTCCCGAGCAGTAGATTGCTCCCCTCCTCCTGTCTATCAGGAGGAAGTTGTTACATTGGAGCTCAACACGACTTTCTTTGGCTAGCAGAGTAGTAGTGGCCAACCAAGTGTTGTTGGCAACTATGTGGTACATCACTTCTTGTTGGATCTTCTCGAGTTCTTGTATCAGCTAGGTAGAGAGGCTGATCAAGAACTTCCTTTGGTCAGAAGGTGATGCTCAGATAGTCCGAGCCAAAGTGGCTTGGTAGGTCATCACTCTTCCTTGTTCACAAGGAGGGCTTGGGATCATTGACTGAGCACAGCAGAGCAGAGCCCTTCTTGGGAAGTTCATAGTCAGAGGACTTCTTCCAGGTGAGGAGCCCTAGAAGGAGTTCTTGCTACAACGGCTTCGTGCTAGGGTACCTCAGGCTGGAGGCCCCTGCCAACCTTCGACCAGATGGATCTTCATAGAGATGCGTAGAGTTGGTTTGAGCAGGAGACTGGAGGACCGCTTCGCTATGAGTTTGCTTCTATCTTGGGAGCAATTGTGGCGAGGCTCGGAGCAGGGACAGCCTACTTACATGGAGGAGCGCCTACACAGCCCCTTGTTTGGAACCCCATGGTTAGCACTCAGAGAGGCCACTTGGTTGGTAGTCGACCTCATGTTTCCTGGGGTCCCATGGCAGCGGGTCCAGCGCGCTCTTTAGGTGACTTAGAGTTTTCAGGCTTGGCAAAGGAGGTGCACGGTTTCCAGCTACTACAGGGCATGATAGGAGGTGCACGGTTTCCAGCTACTACAGGACATCTCGGAGGAGTTCTAGCTGAGTGGCTCACACCGCTCGAGCCAGTAGCACCCAGGTGGATGGGAGCCTTCACACGACTGGAGGTTCTCATCTCATTGCGGGCCTGCTCAGAGACTGTTCCATCCCTTTTTTTTGAGCTACAAGGTGAGGGACACTTACAGAGAGTTGCAGTAGAGGCTCTGCAGGTGGCAAAGTGCTGTTTTCAGAGGATCCGAATGGTGGGCATCTGTGGGAGGACTTGTGTCATCGATCCTGACCCAATAGCTCTTGAGAGTGGGAACTGAAGACTGTGGGCTTGGGAGTGCTGTCCACTAGCACGAGTACAATGGGATCCTGGAGAGTGGATTTTGAGGGACCCTTTCTCTTCTGCAGAAAACCCATGTGTCCCATTCTTTCAGTACACTGTTCGACTGGGACATCACATACTAGCAACACAGAGAGAGGCCCGCCCTGTTGCAGCACCTTATTGGCAAGAGGAGGGTCTCACAACTGAGTTCTTGGCAGACTTCTGGGAGAGGTTGTGGGACTCTAGTCAGCCGAGGCGAGTCACCTTGTTTCAGTTGCTGGTCGCACACAGAGCTACAGCAGTTGGGAGCTGGCTAGTGCATAGTGGTCTCTCGGCCGCAAGTGCATCTTGTGACCATCTTGTGGAGAGTCAGCGTCACTATCTTTGGGATTGTCCTTTGGCATAGAAAGTGTGGCTTAGAGTTCTTCAGTTGATGCTTGCTCTCTCCACGGCTTAATAGTACACTTGGGGAGCAGCGGCTTGGTCCACCCTCACAGGCACGGCACTTCAGTTTGAGCTATCTTCCACCAGCAGGATGATAGTGATGCAGGAGGGGCGACCTATACTCCAGCCTGCCAAAGAGCTTACTCCATAGGAGTGGTGCAGTGAGATAGAGGAGTGTTGGGAACTCGTCAATGGCCTGACACTCTGGTTCATCTGACGGGCCCATTGCTTCCGCATCTTTGAGGCTCGCCCTATGCCACCAACAAAGACTGTTCGCGATCTTTGGCTAGAGCTGACCCACACTCTCAGAGAACAGCTCAGGTGCCTGTGAGGTTTATGTTCACTTCCTTGATGTACTAGTAGTTGAGAAGGAAATGACATTGTACTAGTAGTTGAGAAGGAAATGGCTAGGTATGCGTCATCACCGAAGTCGAGTATTGAGCAGATTATTGAGTGTGTGGCTAGGCTCTTTTATGGAATAATCATCGTTCATTCTTTTACAGATGGTAATGGCAGAGTCTACCGGTTGCTGATAGCCGCACCTCTCATGAAGGAGGGTGTGTCGTTTTCCATGCTCATGCGTAATGAACACAAGTATCGCCTACACTACATGGGCGTCACTAAGTATGCTTCTGAGCATGGTAGGTGGACTGTTTGCAATGCTTAATTCTCGAATGTGTGCTCATCTAGTGGGTAATCTGGTTGTAGCACAATGAGGTTTCCATGTGTACTTTATTCTTGAATGTCTACTCTTCTGGTGGCTGAAGCTGTTTACCGTACAATGAAGTCTCCATGTGCACTCCAGGGTATCACTAGGAAGAGAATTGTGTGTAGGAGAGTTTCTTTATGTGGAAGTTTAAGGGTGATTAAGAAAGCAATCAAAAGATAACTTTTGAGTTCAAACAGGAAAAACGGATGGTTTATTTGAATTCAAATTTTCCCTCCAAAATGCAATTTAAAATCTAGCAAGCAAAGTGGAAAAGTGGATCCTTTGACCACTCTTACACCTCTCTTACACACCTACCATTCTTGCACACATGGCGTGCTTCTATTTGTTAAAATGTTAATCACCTCCATTCTCATGGCAAATAAAGAGACCCTCCTAACTCCATCCTCTTACTAATGTCATATGAAGTACGGATCTATCTGAGAGAGAAGTATCTAGTAGGAACATTCCCAGTAGAGTACCTTGGGATTGAACGTCCACTCTTCTGGAGATTGAAGCTGGTTGCAACACACAATGAAGATGAATCGGGAGCACTGAAAAATATGGATCTACAGCCATAGTCTTGGGCCAATCTTTGCAACTTTTCACGTGTAATTTGCTCAACTTGTATGCCACTTGTGAGAGCCAAAGCATCCACTTGATTAGACCAGGCACTCTCATTGCTTGACTCCATCTTGATTCGTGAAAGGTTCTTTGGAAACATGTGGTGGATGGTTAGTCCCTTTACCTATTTCATGGTGAGAGTCAACTTTTTGTCTACATTCGTCACAACCTCTTCCATTTTATCCATTTTAACCTCCATAGTATCCATTCTTTCATCCATCTTATTACACTCTCCTTTTATCTCCCCTTCAATTCTAAAAAAAGTAAATTGATATCTTTTTTTGAGGCCAAAGATGTTGATGATGTCATCTATATATGACATGATGAGATGAGCTCAAAGTAATGGTTACATCAAAATACATAAAAATTATGTGTGATCATAAAAGGCTCTCCTTTTATCTCCCCTTCAATTCTAAAAAGAGTAAATTGATATGTTTTTTTGAGGCCAAAGATGTTGATGATGTCATCTATATATGACATGATGAGATGAGCTCAAAGTAATGGTTACATCAAAATACATAAAAATTATGTGTGATCATTAAAGGCTCTCCGTGTCATACAAGTAAGAACTTTAAGACAAAAAACTCCAAAAGATTACTTGAAAAAATTTGTTTCTCTTCTTCTATGTAGTGTGCTTCTCTTTCATGTGTAGGTAATTCTCCATCTTCTTTTGCCAATCATATATAGTGTCAACTCCTTGCTACTATGCAAGAATTACATAAGGTTTTGGATATAGATTACTTAAAATTTTCAGAGGACAAAAAGTACAAAGATTTTGGTACCTCAAAATCGCTTGCAGTAGAGTTAACTTATTGTAGTCTTCTTCTGGACCTCAGATAGATTCGCGTCACACACTCGAGTTTGTAGCTTTGGCGGAAGTTGCAGCTTTAAAATCACGTCACTCTCGAGATCCAAAAGCCTCGAAAACGCACACTTTGATTTTGTAGAGTTGTCAGAGAGGTCCTATGTATAGTCTCTTTTATTTCTTGCAAACAACCATCCTAACAACCATGGAATAATTGAATGTCCACGAGCTTCGTGTTTGACCTAGCATTAGAAAATTTCGGAGGTCATTTGGAGGGCCTTGTAAGAAATTGCATTTCTCTCTCTAGAAACTTTTTTTAAAATGCACTTGCACCTTGTGAGTACGTCCAAAAGGACAACCAGACACTCTGAAAAGTAGATTTATATTCCCAATCGTCCTTGAAAACGGTCACTTTTTTATTTAATGCGAGCGTCTTTTTCAGGAGGCAGGTGGGGCGCATTCAATGCAGCTTACGTCATCATTGAAAGTTGAAAAGTCACAAACTGTAAAATAGTGATAGATTTTGAGGATTTTGACACCACCAATGCGTCCGGAACGCCAAAATACCTTAAAAACGAATGTCTACTTGTTTCATTCCGACATCCGGAAAGGAAAAAAATGTCAAAAAACCCCCAAAAATGGGCTTTTTACTAAAGGCGCGCGAAGAGGCATTCTAAAATTTTAGAATGCCCCTCTGCGCGCCGTTAGTACAAAGCCCATTTTTGGGGGTTTTTGGACACTTATCTTTCCAAAAAGCCTCTTTTTAGAGGTTTTTGGACATTTTCCTCTCAAAAAGCTCCCTAAAAAAAAGAAAAAAGGGCCTTTTTACTAACGGCGCGCGAGGAGGCATTCCAAAATTTTGGAATGCCCCCTCGCGCGCCGTTAGTACAAAGCTTTTTTTAGTGATTTTTGGACACTTATCTTTCCAAAAAGCCCCTTTTTAGAGGTTTTTGGACATTTTCCTCTCAAAAAGCTCCCTAAAAAGAGGGAAAAATGGCCTTTTTACTAACGGCGCGCGAGGAGGCATTCCAAAATTTTGGAATGCCCCCTCGCGCGCCGTTAGTACAAAGCTCTTTTTAGTGATTTTTGGACACTTATCTTTCCAAAAAGCCCCTTTTTAGAGGTTTTTGGACATTTTCCTCTCAGAAAGCTCCCTAAAAAGAGGGAAAAAGGGCCTTTTTACTAACGGCGCGCGAGGAGGCATTCCAAAATTTTGAAATGCCCCCTCGCGCGCCGTTAGTAAAATGTTCTTTTAAGGGTGTTTGACATTTTTGGCCTCTTTGGATGTCTAAGCGAGACAATTGGACATTCATTTCTAGGAGATATGTGTGTTCCGGACGCATTGGCAGTATCAAAAGTTTCAAAATCTTCCACCACTTGATAGTTTTGTGACCTTTTGAGTTCTAGTGATGACGTATCCCGTATCAAATGCACCGCATCTACCTTCTGAAAAAGGTGCTCGCATTAAATAAAAGAAAGTGCTCGTCTTCAAGGACCACTAGATTATTAAATGAGGAGAGGGACACCTTTTATATTTTTGTTAATATCAATCTATTTTTCTACGTAACGTAGGCTCTTCTCTCATTGGAAGAGCTTATTTTCCTCTCTCTACCAAAAGGCCCTCCAAAAGACCTCCGAAATCTCCTAATGGCTTTTTCTTTTCTACCCTCGTATCCAAGGCATACTTTTAATTGTAAAGTTCTTTTCTTTAATATAATTCTCGAGTCGTATTGGTAAAAGAAGAATCGTAGGTTTTTTCGCCTTTTACCTAGGCCGGTTTCAAACAGGTCGGAGGTAAAAGAATTGAAAGGAGTGTTGACTCACACGAATCCATCTCCTTTATCGATGCAGAGGTCTAAAAGAAGACTACAAGAAGTTAACTCTACTGCAAGCGATTATGAGGTACATAAATGTTGTTTGGTTGTCTTTGCAAGAATCTTTGTATTTTTTGTTCTTTGAAAATGTTGTGTAATCTATATCCAAAAGCTTATGTAATTCTTGCACAGTGGGAAGGAGTCGACATTGTAAATGATTGGCAAAAGAAGCTGGAGAATTACCTATGCTTGAAAGAGAAGCAAACTACACAGAAGAAGAAAAAATCTCAGATTTCTTCGAGTAATCTTTTGAGGGTTTTTGTTTGAAAGTTCTTACTTGTACGACATGAAAATCCTTTTTTAATCACACTTATTTTTTATGCATTTTGATGTAACCATCGCTTTGAGCTCACCTTCATCATGTCACATAAAACATCAACATCATCAACATCTTTGGCCACAAAAGAAGATATCGATTTACGCACGAGAGAGACTATACCTGCAAACATCCAAAAGAGTCTTCCAACTTGTATTTGCTCTTGACTTGGGACACTAAAAAATGTGTACCTAGAGCCATAATCTTGGGCCAACCTTTGCAACTTCTGACGTTGAACTTGTAAGCCACTTGTAAGAGCCAAAGCATCCACCTGATTAGACAAAGCACTCACATTTCTCGACTCCATCTTGCTTGGGGAAAGGTGCTTTGGAAACATGTGGTAGATCCTTAATCTCTTTACCTCTTTCATGATGAGACTCAACTTCTTGTTTACTTTGGTGACAACCTCCTCCACTTTATCCATTCTAACCTCTATATTATCCATTCTAGAAGATAAATTATCCATTTTAGAAGACAATTTATCCATTCTTTCATTCATCTTATTAAACTCTCCTTTCATCTCCCCTTTGATTCTAAAAAAGAGTAAAATCGATATCTTCTTCTGTGGCCAAAGATGTTGATGATGTGACGCTTTATGTGACATGATGAAGGTGAGTTCAAAGCGATGGTTACATCAAAATGCATAAAAAATATGTGTGATTATAAAACGATTTTTATGTCGTACAAGTAAGAACTTTAAGACAAAAAGCTTCAAAATATTACTCGAAGAAATCTGAGATTTTTCCTTTATCTGTGTAGTTTGGTTCTCTTTCAAGCACAGGTAATTCTCCATCTTCTTTTGCCAATCATTTACAATGTCGACTCCTTCCCACTGTGCAAGAATTACATAAGCTTTTTGGATATAGATTACACAAAATTTTCAGAGAACAAAAAATATAAAGATTCTTGAAAAGACAACCAAACAACCTATATGTACCTCATAATCGCTTGCAATAGAGTTAACTTCTTGTAGTCTTCTTCTAGACCTCTGCATTGATAAAGGAGATGGATTCGTGTGAGTCAACACTCCTTTCAATTCTTTTACCTCCGACCTGTTTGAAACCGGCCTATATAAAAGGGGAAAAAACCTGCGATTCTTTTTTTACCAATACGTCTCGAGAATTATATTAAAGAAAATAACTTTACAATTAAAGGCATAAAAGCCTTGGATACGAGGGTA
Organism: Adiantum capillus-veneris; assembly: GCF_014529385.1. Classification (NCBI taxonomy): domain Eukaryota; kingdom Viridiplantae; phylum Streptophyta; class Polypodiopsida; order Polypodiales; family Pteridaceae; genus Adiantum; species Adiantum capillus-veneris. The sequence goes on from NC_140941.1 coordinate 34,593,095, forward strand.
GAAAAGAAAAATCCTAGGTCAAACAAAAAGCCCGTGGACATTCAATTATTCCATGGTTGTTAGGATGGTTGTTTGCAAGAAATAAAAGAGACTATACATAGGACCTCTCTGACAACTCTACAAAATCAAATTGTGCGTTTTTGAGGCTTTTGGATCTCGAGAGTGACGTGACTCCAAAGCTGCAACTTCCGCCAAAGCTACAAACTAGAGTGTGTGACGCGAATCTATATGAGGTCCAGAAGAAGACTACAGTAAGTTAACTCTACTGCAAGCGATTTTGAGGTACAAAAATCTTTGTACTTTTTGTCCTCTGAAAATTCTAAGTAATTTATATCCAAAAGCTTATGTAATTCTTGCATAGTAGCAAGGAGTTGACACTATATATGATTGGCAAAAGAAGATGGAGAATTACCTGCGCATGAAAGAGAAGCACACTACATAGAAGAAGAAAAAATCTCAAATTCTTTCAAATAATTATTTGGATTTTTTTGTCTTAAAGTTCTTACTTGTATGACACGAAAATCCTTTTATGATCACACATAATTTTTATGTATTTTGATGTAACCATTACTTTGAGCTCATCTCATTATGTCATATATAGATGGACTCAACATCATCAACATCTTTGGCCTCAAAAAAAGATATCAATTTACTCTTTTTAGAATTGAAGGGGAGATGAAAGGAGAGTGTAATAAGAATGGATACTATGGAGGTTAGAATGGATAAAATGGAAGAGGCTGTGACGAATGTAGATAAGAAGTTGACTCTCACCATGAAATAGGTAAAGAGACTAACCATCCACCATATGTTTCCAAAGCACCATTCACGAATCAAGATGGAGTCAAGCAATGAGAGTGCCTCGTCTAATCAAGTGGATGCTTTGGCTCTCACAAGTGGCTTACAAGTTGAGCAAGTTACACGTGAAAAGCTGCAAAGATTAGCCCATTATGGCTGTAGATCCATATTTTTCAGTGCTCCCGATTCATCTTCATTGTGTGTTGCAACCATCTTCAATCTCCAGAAGAGCGGACATTCAATCCCAAGGTACTCTACTAGGAAAGTTCCTATTGGATACTTCTCTCTCAGATAGATCCGTACTTCATCTGACATTAGTAAGAGGACGGAGTTAGGAGGGTCTCTTTATTTGCCATGAGAATGGAGGTGATTAACATTTTAACAAATAGAAGCACGCCATGTGTGCAAGAATGGTAGGTGTGTAAGAGAGGTGTAAGAGTGGTCAAAGGATCCACTTTTCCCCCCAAAATAACTTCATGAATTTTGACCTTCCATAACTCCTACATATGATCTCCAATTTGAGCGGAGATTATAGATCTGTAATCTACATGTCAAGTCCTTCCATAGATTACATGATATGGTTTTGCTTGCTAGATTTTAAATTGCATTTTGGAGGGAAAATTTGAATTCAAATAAACTAGTTGTTTTGCCTATTTGAACTCAAAAGTTATCTTTTGATTGCTTTCTTAATACTAGAGGTTTGACACCCTTAAACTTCCACATAAAGAAACCATCCTAAACCCAATTCTCTTCCTAGTGATACCCTAGAGTGCACATGGAGACTTCATTATACTGTAAACAGCTTCAGCCACCAGAAGAGTAGACATTCAAGAATAAAGTACACATGGAAACCTCATTGTGCTACAACCAGATTACCCACTAGATGAGCACACATTCGAGAATTAAGCATTGCAAACGGTCCACCTGCCATGCTCAGAAGCATACTTAGTGACTCCCATGTAGTGTAGGCGATACTTGTGTTCATTACGCATGAGCATGGAAAACGGCACACCCTACTTCATGAGAGCTGCGGCTATCAACAAACCGGTAGACTTTGCCATTACCATCTGTAAAATAATGAGCGATGATCATCCCATAAAAGAGCCTAGCCACACACTCAATAATCTGTTCAATACTCGACTTCGGTGAGGACGCATACCTAGCCATTTCCTTCTCAACTACTGGTGTAATGTTGCTTGCATCCAAAAAGCACAATGTACCAGAGGTGGTGGAGGCAGAGTGGGTCCTATAGACCCCAGCCACACAACTGGTAATAGGATCCCATCGATGTCGGTGGCATAACAATATAAACTTTACTCGGATAAATAGAGTTTATTACTTAATACTAGAGCCAGAGGATATAGAGAGGAATAGAGAGTGAAAGAGAGAGAGAGAGAGAGAGAGAGAGAGAGAGAGAGAGAGAGAGAGAGAGAGTAAGAAGATCGACACAGTACTGGGAACCAAAAGACAGGTTGGTCCCCCCATAATAGTATCTTTATAACTGAGGAGAAATCTATATAAGCACTTGAACCAAATGTATTACCACATTCATTCTAGAATATGACTCGATGGTTCCTAGAGACCTCAACTTCCTATTCTCAGGTCAGAATCATATTCCAAGAAACTTCTATTCCTTATTTTGAATGCTCGAGAACTAAGAACAACATATTAGTGAATTTGGGAATTTCCCGATTCCCACTTTTAAAAAGAGTTTAAGATTTGAGTACATGGTACAATCTTAGCCAAAATTTTGAGAACATGGTTCTAAAGATCTTTTCAAGTACTACCTTGTGGAAGTCTCTAGTCTTAAAAAAGAGTTTGAGATTCGTCCATATGGACAAATCTTCAAAAAATTGGTGATTCCCAAATTATCTATACAGTCTCAAACTCTCTAATATAATGTTTAAGGTTCTTGCCTTTGGATCTTATCTTCCAGACTCAGGGCATAGCATTCTTGCAATTTTTTTCCCACTCTAATTCCAGAGTCCTCTTCTTGCTATATAACTCTGCTTTCCTAGACGCGAAGTTCTTCCTTGAGAATCTCAACTTCTGGATACCAATTTGAGAGTCTACCACTCTCAGATCCATGGATCTACTCCCAAACTCTCGTTGCGCAACCCTTGGGCTGATCCGGCTCTAGTTCCTCAAAACGCTTTTCTCATGAAAAGGCTCATGCTTTCCTCTGTTCCTACTCCCTCGCAAAGAGGTAGTACTCTTGCAGACAAATAGTCAAAGATCAAAACAATGACAAATCTTACCTCTCAAGTCTTCACACTCGGAACGCAATTCGGTTTTGAAAAGCAATTCCCCAAAGGAGTTCTCGTCATAGAGAATCCTCTCTTCCAATCCTACACACAGAAGAGGTGTACTCTCGAGTTCCTTCTCACAAACAATCAACCCAGTCTGCAACGTTTATTATCACGGGATGGACACCTCGTGCCGACGGAAAAGAACAGACTTTTAGCACTTCAACAACAATTGAACTGAAAGAGAGAGATGACACGAGACGGGGAGTAGCAAAATTCCACCCCAAGAGAGCACTAGCCCCAAACCTTGGCGCCTCTTTCGGTATTTCTTCATATTACTTGAACTCAACACACTGCTGGTACTCCACCCTCTGCACCTTTGTACTGAAGCGTGCCAAAGAATGAGCCCTCTGGACAGTAAAAGGTCCTTGGCCTTGAAAAGCAGTCAAACTCAAAAGCAATTGGTCCCAAGGACCAAAAGCACTAGCGCCAGAAGTTGCCATCACGTTTTGTGGAAATACGTACAACTGCCACGTCAGCATGTCAACACAAATAGCGGATGTTCATACAACTGCCACATCATCAATTTATCTATATGTACACTGTACGGCTGTCGTAGGAGTAGCAATCCATTGAGATCCAAGATAATCAGTCTCTGCAATCATTGTGTGCATACATATAAGTAGTTAGAAACAAAAAAAACATTAATTATTTAAGTACAATGGATATTATCGGAACAACTATATCTACTTGAGCAAGAGTCCATACTGGTCATTTCTGATATTGACATTTTGTTGTTGAGTGTCGATGTTTCCTTGTGTATTGCCAAGCGTATCCACCTCTTGTGCTTGTGCAATACATGACTCTTGTGTTTCCATGGCCGAATGGTTAACCTGTTCTATGGTCTATTCCTGGCCTTGATTTGCAATATTGGCCTCCTCCCCTAGCACTCCCTTATTCTCCTCTGCTTCGACTAGAACCTCTATTGCATTCTTTGTCTCCGAGGTGCATTTTACATCTGTATTTTCACGGACTTGGTCTACTTCACGTTGCTCAACCCCAGCTTTGGATTCAGCCACTCCAACTGCAAAGTTTACCGGTGTCTTTTCCTCTAATATGGGGTCAGTTTGAGGAATTTGTTTTAAGGTGTTGGAAACTGGCTTGACTACCTCTTCACCGGTCATTATTAAAGCTATAATATGGTCATCGACAAAACTGTCCTCTGCATCTAAAATTCTTGGGGTTGAAAGAGATAGTAGATGTTGAATCATTGAAGCACGGTACCTTTGTAAATATTCTATTGTGTAATTTTCCAGAGCATTCAGCAAAATAAGGTTAACTTGTGGTCAATACTTTAATAAATAATAACACTAATGTTGGACCATACCATTACAAGGAAATACCTTTGACATAAATGGATGAAGAGCAAAAAAACTATGGAGTATATACTCTGCATAGAGTATGAAGAAGACATCTCCAACGCAGGAATTTGGATCTGTTTGATTGGCACTTTGACAGCTTCAAAGGTGGTTATCTGTGAATGTGTTGCTTGTATGGAGTTGATAGTCCATACCACTTGCTTGCCCAATTCTATACATACAAGGCTCCAATGATTTGATGATTTGTATGGAAACACCAGTGTTGTCACCTGGAGCATTGGTTCGTATTCAAGCCAGGCTTCTAGCTGTTCGCACGCCGTGATCCACAAGAGTATTGAAAAACAAACTCATTATACTTTCTCTTTCTCTCTCTCTCTCTCTCTCTCTCTCTCTCTCTCCTCTCTCTCTCTCTCTCTCTCTCTCTCTCTCTCTCTCTCTCTCTCTCTCTCTCTCTCTCTCTCTCTCCCCCCCCCTCCCACCACCCCGTTTTTTGTGGATCACGGCGCGCGGGTTCGTCTTCAAGCCAGGCTTCTAGCTGTCCGCACGCCGTGATCCACAAGAGTATTGAAAAACATTTTAGTATACTTTCTCTCTCTCTCTCTCTCTCTCTCTCTCTCTCTCTCTCTCTCTCTTTGTCTGTATGGATCACGGCGCGCGTACACAAATGCAAGCAAAGAGAACCCTCTACAGCGCGCCGTGATCCACTCTATGAAATCCCTCTCCTTGTCTTTCTCTGTCTCTACCTCTTCTTCTTTCAAACCAAGAAAAAATTTCAAAAATACTATCTCTAACAATGTCTCCATCGATCTCTCTCAGTCTTTAGCTTCCAAACCTAACAAACTATTAGCAAATATAGCTCTCTCTCTCTCTCTCTCTCTCTCTCTCTCTCTCTCTCTCTCTCTCTCTCTCTCTCTCTCTCTCTCTCTCTCTCTCTCTCTCTCTCTCTCTCTCTCTCTCTCTCTGTTTTTATCTCTTTTGGGTCTTCATCTACAAAAAATAACAATGGAAATACCTTTCTATGAGGAATTCAAATGGACGGAAACGCGTGTAGGAGCCTTGGGACTTGGTTGTAGAGGATATCTTGGCTGTATGTGTCCTCTGTGTCTCTTCCTATCGCTCGCAGAGGTTGACTTTTGAGTTAGATATCTCCTTCTCCTTCTCGCAGAGGTCGTCTATGCAGGCTTTTTCTCTCTCTCCCTCTCTCTCTTTGTATTTCACTATCTCTCTCTCTCTCTCTCTCTCTCTCTCTCTCTCTCTCTCTCTCTCTCTCTCTCTCTCTCTCTCTCTCTCTCTCTCTTATCATGAAATCAAGTGCGCATTGTAACTATAAATTTTGGTAGTTAAAAATCACTTTATTGGTCGTACTGCATATTAAATGCATTCCTTGTAACACGCGTTCAATACATGCTGCCCGCATCGTAAAAAATGCAACGGTAATATCTATTATTGCATGCAAAAGGGCAGAGGAGAGAGAGAGAGAGAATAACGAGAGAGAGAGAGAGAGAGAGAGAGAGAGAGAGAGAGAGAGAGAGAGAGAGAGAGAGAGAGAGAGAGAGAGAGAGAGAGAGAGAGAGAGAAGGAGGGAGAGAAAGAAGGATTAACTGGTGTGCACAAGATTATTACATACCTCGAGAGAGAGAGAGGAAGAAAGAGAAGAGTCAAATAAGAAGGCCTCTACTTCCTTCAAGGTGCAGAAACAAGAAGCTTGAAGACTCCAAACTACATTCCCAGTCCAAAACCTCTACTCCAACAACAATGTCTAGTCCTAGAAAAGGTAAAGAAAATCCCTTCAATTTTACTATGTATTCAGTTTAGTTGTGTTCTGTAAGTGTGCTTCAAAATGTGAAAGATCATTTGACCTTCCAAATTTCATAATTGGATCACGGCGCGCCAGTTACTTTACAAAGATGAGTTTACATACTCTGCACGCCGTTATCCACTTCTCATATTTACAAAGGGATTTTTTTGATTACTATATTGTAGATATTCAATTTATAAAGGCCTGCAAAGTGGATCACGACACGCGAGGAGTGTTTTCAACGTGAATTTACATATTCGGCGTGCCATGATCCTCTTTTGACTTGTACATAGCATTAATCTGCTGAAAGTACAATTTTTGTATTACTATATTGTAGGTATTCAATTTATAAAGGCCTGCAAAGTGGATCACGACGCGCGAGGAGTGTTTTCAACGTGAATTTACATATTCTGCGTGCCGTGATCCTCTTTTGACTTTGTACATAGCAATCTGCTGAAAGTACAATTGCTTTTATATATTTGTAGCTATTCTATTTTCTGAAAGCCAACCAAGTGGATCACGGCGCGCCTATAGTTCTATGGATGTTTGTTTTTGTACTCTTCGCGCCTTGATCCACTTGTATGGCTTTTACTCCTCACATATATAACCCAGTTTTGCCTAGTTTTGCATTGAATCCATAGTAATCATCTTATTTTATTGACTACCTGATTAGTTGGTAACAATTGTGGGATACCTAATTATAGTTTGTTCAAAACTTATATGATCATTTGGTGCTCTTCTTTTTGTATATACTCACTGAATCTTATATTCGTGATTATGAAATAAATGGAAGGTTTAAGATCACATAGGAGGAAGAGGCAGAAAATTGATCCCGAGCGCATTGGTGGCCAAGAAAACTTTCCAAGAAGACTGCCGGAGCTGTTAAAAACATCAATGAAGAAAAATGTAGACTTCACAGAACCCATTGATATAACTGCTCCAGAGCCTGCCAGTAGTTTGGAGGAGCCAGCTGTAGGTTTGGAGGAGCCTGATAATTACCCATCTGTAGAATTGGAGTCCCCTTCTACTCCAAAATTTACTGTACCCAACTCACTTAAGAGAGAAGTGGATTTTTCAACACCTACTTTGCAGAGTGCCCAATGTATTGCAACGATCCAAAAGAAAAAAGAGACAGTTATTTATGAAGACCCTACAGTGATTGATGATAGGCTTTTAGATTTTGCAGTTACTTCTGGGGCTGGTGATAAGTTTGATTTGGTCTCCTACATGTTTAATGGTCCATTTAATATTGATGTATTCATAGCTGAACAGAGTGAACACTTGAAGCTGGAATGAGAGAAGTTTGATCTTCACACTCAAGAGGGCAGGTTTATTGTTGGTGAAATGGTGGTAGTCCATTAAAAGGACTGTGATCCTAAAAGACAGTCTTACAAGAAGTATAATCAGCTGCCTCTTATGTACAGGCCCCATTGGTGCATCTTACATGATCAGGAGTGCAAGCTGATTCAAGAGTCCTTTTGATTTCTAATATTTTTAAATAGATTATTTACAACTCTTATGAAAGATCCTAAGGAGGTCATGGAGGAACAAGATTTACCAGCAGATGAAAAAGAGGAAAAGAATGACGAATATATTGAAGTGACAGAGATAGAGGAGTCCATTGATCTTGAAGAAGAAGAAAAAGAGGTGAAACGAAGTAATATTCTCTCAGTGAAAACCTCAGATATCAAGCTCCCTCTAGATGTGTCGGGTTTCAATGAGCGGCAAGCCACCTTAATGCTACCGGGAGTGCCAGAGTTTAAATTTGGAGATAGGTCCTACATTTTCCTCCATGATATAAAAAGTATTTTTTGTTTGTGGAGGACTTTTCACTGGACACTATTTCCAAGTATCAGGAGGAAAGGAATAAATTTGTCTCAGATGACAGTAGTGATGACGAGGCAATGGAGATCTCCAGTAACCCACTGGACTGTCTTAAACTCTGCTTTGAAAAGACAGAAAAGTATAAAGAAACACTTCCTAATAAAGCCACAATTCAAGCTATTCGAAATAATCTTAAGCAATCAACTAGTAAACAGGATATGGAGAATTGGTTAAGCTCCCAACGCACGAGTCAACCGGATCAGTCAACCTATGGAAGGATGATCTTTTTTTGCAAGATGAGAGTTTCATGGTATAAATTCCTAACCCCCCCCCCCCCCCCCCCAATCTCTTTCTGTCTCTCTCTCTCTCTCTCTCTCACATACAGAAACACTTCTTTTGTTTACAATCATGGATTGCTGAAAAGGGCAAATTTATTCGTGTTCGAAGAAGACAGTTCCATGGTAGGGATGCTGTCATGCCAAGGGCCAACCAAGGGGTCACGGACTCAGCCAAGGGCCGACTGCCAGTGGGAAGGGGTCCGAAAGTGGCTAGGAGCGTATTAAAGGGAGGTCTGGTAGTCCATTGGTCTGAGATTGGTATCAGAGCTAAAGTTAGAACTGAGGGCACGTTCTGTTTTTGGATGCATGTTGCATGCAACCTCAAAGTGAGGAGGAAGAGGAAGCCGAAGCCCACGCGTGTGCAGCAACCCCTCGTCGGGGAAGAAGGTGTTTTCAACCTGCATCAAACCGAGCAAAGTTAGGCTCAGTTGGAGCGTAAGGGCAAGCTGAGCATTTTTCGTCACTGTGGCGCCCTCAGAATCGGGTCGAATTTCAAGTTATGATCTCCTTCGTCATGGCGCAGTTCGGCTCTGTCTGCAGAGAATAAAATTCGTCAAATTTTTTTTTTTCTCTCAAAGAGCCAACCCTAGTGGCCTTGGTTCACCGTGGTGCCCACATAGAGTTGGCCGAAGCATTTCATATTCCATCCTCTGCTCTTCTCCTCAACTCCATAGCCACCAACAATTGCTATTGGCTGTAATTACTGCACATTCAGCAGTTCCAATTTGCTGAGACTCGTCTTTTCTAGTTTCGACCAATCGCAATTTGGTCACCCAGTTTCAACCGATTTGGCGGTTGCATACGATCCAAGCCGCATCGGACGCGCCTGCCAATTAATTCATATGTTTCAAAAGTTTCAAGTTTCGCTAGTGTATTGCATACGCTGCAAACCAGGTTATTGGCACTTCAAATTTGCTCCGTGCTTTCGAGTGAATCATCGATTGAAGATTTGCTCCTTATTTTCAAGCTACTCTTCGTTTTGGATTGAAGTTCGCTTTCGAATTCAACGTTCTTTCCCATCAAAGGCGTAATTATACGGTTAATTATCGCAACCTGCTCTACGAGCTCGTTGGAATTCAGGTATTCTCCTTTCTTTTCTCGCACAGTACGTCCACAACATGGATTTGGACATGGATATGCATCATGCATTTGATTTCGAGCAGTCCGCACCCGTTTCGTCTGTCGATGCCACGCAGACGGTTCCTCTCACGGAGGGTAATCGTGCCACGACGGCGACAGACGATGCATATGAGTTGCTGGACATGCAAGATTTCCGTGCACTGCAAACACGCATGACTGTGCTTGAAACGAATTTTGCACAATTAAATCAGAATGTCACAACATTATCCAATTTGATTAAGTTGTATATGTGGCAGCAGGCCACGGGCCTTGCTAGTCAGCAAAATCAGGAGCACGGCTCCACACCAGACCAGGGGCCGGTTGCCGGGCAAGGCCCTCCTCCGGGACCGCTTCACTCTCTGACCCAAAAAGAGGTGGACGATTTGTTGAAAAATACAAAGCCACCAATTTTTCGGGGAGAAGAGCGTGAACGAAACAAGGACACCGTGAATATTTTTCTCAGTAAGTGGGATGGTATTCATGACCTTCGACGTACCCCGGATGCAGCCAAGGCGCTGCAGACAAGTCTGAGTTTGGACGGCAAGGCCTACAAATGGTGGATGTCTCTCAAGGAGAAGGGCATCCTACCACATACTTGGGCAGCTTTTGAGTCTGTCTTCAGGAAGGAATTTCTACCTACTAATGAGAAGGATAGAAATTGGACTGCCTGGGACGAATGTTCTATGCGCCCGTATAAAACATTATTGGAATATATTTCCCATTATCGGGATGTGATCCTCAAGCTGGAAGGGATGGACACCTTTCAGCAGGTACGTGGGTTCATCCGTGGGTTAAATCCCGAGTTTAAGAAGCACGTTAAAACCCAGGATCCACAAACACTTGAGGACGCAATAGTGCAAGCTCACATCCATGATGATCCCGATGGATCGGGCATTGCATAGTTCGCATGTGCATGGCACTACACCTGTTTCAACACGTCCACAACATGTGCATCATAAAAGAAAATTTGCATCTGCTGCATCAGAGACCTCCAAAAAGCCCGAGGGGTCTAGAGGTCCTCTCTCAACGGAAGAGTTTGAGAAAGCCAAAAAAGAAAAGCTGTGCTTTAAATGTTTGGGAACTGGACATAGCAAAAAGGATTGTCCCAAGGGGAAATCTGCTGCTCAAGACAAGGGGAAGGAAAAAGCAGTGCACATGGTGCAACTTTTACCTCTTGAATCCTCTTCCTAGTTTGCTAATGGGGAGGTAACACACACCGAAGCGGTGCATGAGTGTTGTATCACGGCCTCCATGTGGCAACAGACTTTCGGACCACATGAGTTGGTGCGTATGCATGGCTCTATCCAAGGGCACAAGGTGCGGATCTTGGTAGACGATGGTGCGTCGCACAATTTCATCAATTATAAATTGGTGAAATGACTCAAATTGCCCCAAACCCCGAGTTCTCATTGCTACAAGGTAGCAATGATTAACGACCATGATGCTGAGATATGGGAAACTCAGGTTAAAGATGTACCTCTGGAAATTCAAGGATACCGTACCTCTTTGGATTTCCAAGTCATGAATATGGAGAGGGCAGATGTGGTTTGTAGTGGTGAATGGTTGCATAGTTTAGGATCATCACTTAGACGTAGCTATGAGCATAATAGTCTAATGTTCGAATCCAATGGTGTGCACGTGTTGCTGTTGGGGGAGAAGGATGTACCTTCCTCAACACTTATTTGTACAACTGAGCTTATGAAGCTCGCTTCTGATGATGCAATAGAAGAACTCTTTTTGTGTTACTCACTGTGCCATTTTATTTCCAATGTGGATGATGTTTTTAATGTTGATAATGTTTTGAATAAAACTTCCTCAACGCCGCATTCTTCTCTCCCTCCTCTTCCAGCTATGCCTACTAATTCAAAACAAGAAAATGTTGCTAATGAACTAAAGGAACTTTTAAGGGAATTTCAGGATGTTTTCCTAGATGATTTACCACCAGGGCTACCGCCGACACGTTTTGTGCATCATGGCATAGACGTGGTTGCAAGCAGTAAGCGAGTGAGTAAACCGCCTTACAAAATGAGTCATTCTGAGGCTGCTGAGGTGGAACGTCAGCTTGCTGACTATCTTAGTAGAGGGTTTATTCAACCAAGTTCTTCACCATGGGCCTCTCCCATTCTCTTGGTGAAGAAAAAGGACGGTAGTATGTGCATGTGCGTAGATTACCATGGATTAAATGCGATTATTGTTAAGAACAAGTACCCATTGCCACGAGTGGATGAGATGTTTGATAAGCTCACCCACGCTCGTATATTTTCAAAGATTGATTTAAGATATGGGTATCATCAAGTACGCATCAGGCTTGCGGATATACCCAAAACAGCGTTCCGAACAAGGTTTGGACATTATGAGTTTTTGGTGATGCCCTTTGGGTTAACCAATGCTCCAACTACGTTCATGACACTCATGGATAGTGTCTTGAGACCATACTTGAAAAATTTTGTTATCGTTTTTCTCGATGGCATTCTTGTATATAGTGCCTCTGAGGAAGAGCACTTAGCACATTTGAAACAAGTGTTTCATTTGCTACGCCAAAATCAGTTATATGCCAAGGAATCCAAATGTGATTTCCTCAAGGAGGAAATTCACTACTTGGGGCATGTTATTTCGGCTGCAGGGTTACACATGGATCAATCCAAGGTATCCGGATGCCATTCGGAGGTGGCCCTCTCCCAAAAATTTGGAAGAGCTCCAGATTTTTTTAGGCTTTGCAGGTTTTTATCGTCGATTCGTTAAAAACTATGCCCATATTGTTGTTCCCATGACAGATCAGCTGAAAGCCAAGGGCAAGACCTTTCAGTGGGGATTAGAAGAACATCAAAGTTTTGACAAACTTAAGGACACATTAGCCAAAGCTCCTGTTTTGGCTATTGTGGATCCCTTAAAGCCATTCGTTTTGGAAACGGATGTTAGTAATCGTGCTTTGGAGGAGTCCTTCTGCAGGAGGGAAGGCCAATTGCATTTGAAAGCAAGAAGCTGGATTCAGCACAGCAGAATTACTCTGCTTACGAACGAGAGCTCTATGAAATAGTGTCTGCTTTAAAGACATGGCGACATTATTTGTATGGTGCACAGTTCGAGATTGTGTTTGACCATGAAAGCATCAAGTGGTTCACACAACAAAGTGATTTGAAGGGTCGCAAGGCCAGGTGGGCTGAGATTCTTCAGGAGTATGATGCCAAGCTACGATATTGCAAAGGGCGGTACAATGTAGTGGCTGATGCTCTCAGCCGAATGCCAGAGATCAACTCTCTCCTTTTCACGGAATTGCGGAGTGAGTTTTTGGAATCTCTCAAAGGTAAGTGCGAGCATGATACTGCATACTCCAAGGTGTGGAGCTATGTTAGAAAGAGGGATCCTTCTCACTCCAATGGTGGTAGTGGTTTTGTTTCCTCCACACCTAGTTCTCCTCTTTTGAGTGATGAACTGCAGAGATGGAAGAATTTTTCCATAGATGATGGATACCTACTCCACAAGGGGAGAGTGTGTGTACCGAGATGGACGCGGACATTCGGTGCCAAATTCTTTATGAATGTCACGATAGTCCAAGTGCAGGGCACCCGGGAATTAAGAAAACTTATGCACTCGTAAGAAGACAGTTTTACAGGCCAGGTTTGCATGGGTATGTTCAAGACTATGTCTTGCATTGCCAAAAATGTCAAGTTAATAAAGCAGAGCGCCTGAAAGCAAGAGGACTCTTACATCCTTTAGAGATTCCCAATGGTAAATGGGAAAGTATCTCCATGGATTTTATTGTGGGTTTACCAACCACTATTCGAGGACATGACTCGATATGGGTGGTCGTAGACTGGTTGACTAAACTTTGTCGGTTTATTCCAACCAAGTCAACCATTAAGACTCCAGAATTAGCTAAGTTATTTGTGTACAATATTTACAGGTTGTATGGATTGCCAAGTAACATTGTGAGTATTCGTGATCCCAAGTTTAACAGTCATTTTTGGAGGGATGTTTTTAAACGATTGGGTACACAACTTAATTTAAGTACGGCTGATCACCCTAAAACAGATGGTCAGACGGAACGAGTCAACCAAGTTCTAGAGGATATGCTACGAGCATACGTTAGAAAGAAGCAATCAGATTGGGAAGATTATCTTCCTATTCTTGAGTTTGCATATAATAGTGCTAAGCATGTTACAACTGGTTTTAGTCCATTCATGCTTATGTATGGTTTTCAACCTAGATCACCAGTGATGGTGGGGTTGGCAACTGAGAAGCTCCAACAGGTCAAGGAGTTTCTCCAAGATCATATGGAAATGATGAGACTTGCTCGTCAAAATGTTCGACAATCACAGGATCGGTATAAGAAGTATGCTGATGAGAAACGTCGGCAAGTTACCTTCACGGAAGGGGAAGAGGTATTTTTGCGTGTGCCAGAGCATTTAGAAAGTCTGAAGATTGGACCTACACCCAAATTATCTCCACGTTATTGTGGGCCATTCAAGATACTCAAGCGAGTTGGTGATAGGGCCTACAAACTTGAGTTACCTGCGCACTCTCGTGTCCATCCGGTATTTCATGTAAGTCGTTTACGTAAACGCTTGCATGGGGATGACAATGTTATCGGCCAGCAGATATTGGTTGATTTCACTGAACCTCCCATTCCACCGCATGAACCTGAACACATTTTATATTTTCATGAACTCCGTACTCGTCATCATGTACGTAGTCAAGCTTTAGTCAAGTGGAAAGATCTCCCTAAAGAGGGTGCCACTTGGGAAAACATTAGTGTTCTTAAGAAGAAATTCCCCACTTTTGTTTTCGAGGACAAAAACGCTTCTCCAAGGGGGGAGTAATGTCAGGCCAAAGGGTCACGGACTCGGCCAAGGGCCGGCTGCCAGTGGGAAGGGGTCCGAAAGTGGCTAGGAGCCTATTAAAGGGAGGTTGGGTTGATGGACCGGGACCTGGCAGTCCATTGGTCTGAGAGATGCAGCTCTAGGACATATCTTCCTAGTTTATGCGAGGCACCCATCCTAATCTTCCACAACGGAATGTCACAAGAGGGGAATACTGCAACCTATGCTTTCAAGACATTATCTCGCTTCTTAGGTGGTCCAATGCTCCACAAAATGCTGACAAAGTAATCCTCATCGACAAGGTTTTTGGGAGAGAATTTTTTGGTTACTCGCAAGGATATACAGGGGCTGTGCAGCATATTACTACACATACACAACAATGGCATTATCTTTAGGGAAAAAAAACCCTATTGAACTCTTAGAGTATGGCAAACATTTAATGATCAAATACAAGGGCGAGGTTCCAAATGATATTTGCAAATCATCAAAATGTTGAAATAGTTGTGGTACATATTGAATTTAATTCTACAGGAATTTGGGGTACATCGATCGTCTAAACTCTAACTCTCTTTTTCCACTGATGATTGGCATATTGCATTGTTTCTCTCCACCTGGTTTGACTTTCAAGAGCACTTGAGTTGTTGAATGCGTCTACTCGCTTTCTTTTCTGAATTTGCAAATGTCTGATTGCCTGTACGGTTGCTGAAACTTTCGATGAGCTCTCCTTTTCCTCTTGGCCTTGACATCCTCGCCTTCATGGCTCTTTCCTTTCTTCTTACTAGGACCTGAGGCACTTCTTCCTTCCTTATGCTCTATGGTCCTCTTCCCAATAGGCATCACTAATGTATCCTCTAGCTTTGATGCCTTCTCCAAGGTGACTACACTTAGCACTTTTGTCTTTCCCTTTTCCTCCTGGGTCAGTCCACTGGTTCCTTCGTCTCCCTTAATTTCGATGCCATAATCATTTGACCTAGTTAGCACCTGTCTTGGCAATGGATACATGTCTCCTCCCATCCTTGGTGGCTTATCACATTGCGGGCTGATGTGACCCAACTCTCCACAATTATAACATGTGGGCGTCTGCCTCTAGTACCTACCATTGCTTTGTCCAACACCATTCCTAGGCCTTTCTTCACCTCCTGGCTGATTTGCAAACCTCCCTCGACCTCGATTATTTCCCACTTCACCTAGCATGTTTAAGCTGAGATTCTTCATCAAATCTACTACTTGCCTCATGTCTTGCCTTAGCCCATCATCTTGCACCGATGTAGTGACCACTGCTGGCATAACCTGAGTAGTAACAGGAACCACTGGTTCATGATGAACCCCTGACATTGCGACCTTGTAAAGACTCTGTAGGCTGAAATTCAGACCTCATTGGCAAATACTCCACCCCTAACTGGCTCATTTTCCTCAGCTTCCACTCTTTGTTCCTTGCTACCTCTAGTGCATCTTCATATGTCCTAGGCTTCTTTAGCTCCACTCTCCAATGTATATTCTCCCAAAGACTATCCAAGAATCTGTCCTTCTTCATCATGTCAGGCGGGGGTACCTCTGGTGCTAAGGCCTTGCACATCCGCTCCCATGCCAATGAGAAATTACGTATGTACGCATCTACTGGCTCACCTTCCTTTTGCACCAAACCTTGTACTTCTTGCCACACTTTGTCAGGATCTTCTATCTTCACAAACTCCACTTCCAACCCATGCCTTAGATTGTCCCAACTCAATCTTACAGGTGGATCCACTGCACGCAACTCCTCTTCAAATGTTTTGGACCAGACTCGTGCATCACTCTTCAAACAAATTTGGAGAAGACGTAACATCTGTGCAGGGTCATGAATCTAGTTGCTAATGCAGACAACCTCCATCTTTTCCAAAAAATCTTCCACATCTTCATCACTTCTTCCATGAAACTCCGGATAAGAGAAAGCCATGGCTACCCAAGTTACAATGCTTTGAGAACCCCTTTGAACACACGTGCAAGAACCCAAAACTTTTGACTACCCAATCCCCAGAAACTTCAATGGAGCTCAACTTTAGATAAGGACAAACACATGCACATCAAATGAGTTTTCATAGTTGATCATTGGAATTACAACAGGCAAAGGACATTCCAAGATCTCTTGTAATCTTCTTGGCCCGAACATAAAGACTATGCGCTGCTGGAAAAAAATCTTCCTGGACACATGAACATTTATCTGGATTCTTTGAGTTAAATGAAATGGAGTGAATTGAGGGCCATTTTGATCATCCATTAAAGCCAACCATGAAGCTCCCAAGAAGGCACACCTGACTTAACCTCTGATTTTGCCAAAATTTCAGCAGCATAACATCATAAATGGCTCAAAAGACCAAAAAACCAGTCATCATAACTTGGGAAAATTTCGACAGAGTTTCCCCAGAAGTAGAGCAGTAGGAACCCAAAATATAGACTGTCTATGTATGCATAAACTGTCAATAATAGAACCCGAGCATCAAGTAGGACTCACTCGTACATAGCCTATGGCGAGGTCACAAAAAGGGTGCTCCAGCTATCTGTATCACTGAAAGGATCTCCACATTTGACAATCCCCCAGCTCAATAAAACCTCACGCTATCGACCCTCACACGAAGGTTAATGCCAATCGCGTATAGTCAAGTCTCATAAATGACTATCTTCTAGACCAAGTCTCAGAAGTGGCTGGGACTACCAAATAAAACCATATATGGATCCACAAAGGCATACCATGGCGGTTTCCACAAGTAACGTACAATCCAACAGACAATGCGCTCAAACCGGCGCCAAGTGATGCATACCCACAACAACTGCAAGTGACACCAAAGCTAGTATATCACTGTACTCCAGCTACCTGTACCTGTGTGAATCACCTGTCCCTGTACCTGTCCCTGTAACCTATAACCTGTAATCTGCAACCTGCAACCTGTAATCCCAAAGCTCGAAGCTCGAAGCTCGAAGCAGAAGGTACTCGAAGAAGATCCTCCGTGGGGGCGCCAAAAGAATGTGAGTGGGATGAAAACACACAGAACGCCTCTATAACGAACCGACACACACTCTTGGGAAGATACACACACACACACACACACACACTATGGGGCACCACTCAGCTTACATAACCACCTGGCCGAGACAGGAAACACACCTATGGAGTGAGAGGAGAGAGACTATCCACTTGCCCACTCCACATAGAGACACACACATACACACACACACCCAAAAATTCAGCTCAAAAGAGGAGAATTTTTGATGTTTAGATACAAATGATCTTGGGCCAACACCAATGGGGCAAATAGCTCACACAATATGGGTAAAAGATACCAGATACAATCAGAAACTAGAGCGGAAGCTTCGCTCATAGGAGAAACTTACACATCAAAAACAGCAGGAAAAGAGTGAGTAATTTGGCAAAATGGACAGCACCATCGCGTCCGGAACGACCCAAAACCCCAGTCTACAATGTCAAAGTGCTCAAATCTGACCTCGGATGAGCAGTTTACGGCCAAAACAAGCTCCAAAATGAGCAAAAACACACCTGCGGCTGTTCCTCCTCTCTTCTCCACGTTTTTTCTGGTCTTTTCTCTGTTTTTTCAGTTCCCACACTTAGCTTTATTAGTTGGGCACCCGTGGCCTTTTAGATGACCTCAAACAGACCCCGAACAGGCCAAAAACTGACCTCGCAGTGCATAGTTGTCACCTTTTTGCATCATCCGCACACCTGGCACTCAGTTTTTCCCAATAATGCATCCCGCAACCACGTGAAGTGTCCCCAAAAATTGGTCCTCATGATGACCTTTCTGCATAAGTATCACAAGAAAACACCCACTTTGTGTCCGTATTCATCCACGTGCAAATATTGACCCCGTTTGGCCTCCTGACGCCACTGGATGCCATCTGACGCACTTGCTTACCTCATGTCTTCGGCCCGCGGATAGCTTCCTCGAGAAGTTTTACGCACTACCAACTCCTCCTTATTGTAGGAAAAACACACTAGTACTGATAATAGTGAAAATCGCTGCACTATGTACACCCTGTCCTACCTGTACACACGTGGGTCCCACGTAACCACCTGGCTATGGAAATTGCGTAATCCTTTATTCGATGCACCATGCATGTGTATGTACATATGCGCAATCCCTTGCTCAAAAAAACTCCTGACAACGAGAGAGAGAGAGAGAGAGAGAGAGAGAGAGAGAGAGAGAGAGAGAGAGAGAGAGAGAGAGAGAGAGAGAGAGATGCACTCAACCATGCAAGACCATCTTCCCCCTTCCTCCATATCTCCCTCCTCCATCGAGCTCTGATACCAATGTAAAGCCTTGGGACTGCCTAGCCTCGATCCTCCACCCAACCTCCCTTTATAGGCCTTGCCCCTAGGATCTCATCTCCATTAGCAGCCGGCCCTTGGTCCACGGTCTTTGACCTCCAGGGTGGCCCTTGGCCTGACAATATCTCTCTCTCTCTCCCCCTCTCTTTCCCCCCCTGTCAATTTCAACCAGTAGGATCCAAGGTAGCATAGATGTGCGCTTGTTCTTCTATCTCATCCTTTACTGAAATGAAGTTCATGGTTGATGTTCTAAGTGGGTTGTTAATAGGCTTTTGACCATGAAATGAGCCGTAGGAGGGGATATTGCATGTGTTGGATTTGTTAGTCTTGTCCCAAGGTTTTTCAATTGTCCCCCTTGATTGGGTGGATTGTGAAGGTTAACATGGGGGGATGAATTACTAGGGGTCATTTCCTTTAGGGCGTTTAGCCTTCTTATGACCAAATTCTAGGCACTTGTAGCACTAAATTTTCCTTCCACTTTGAGTGACTGGAAGAGCATTCACATGAGCAAAATGTGGTGGCGGTTGGGATTGGGCAGCTGATTTTTGTATAAATGGTACTTTGGTTACTCGACATGGCTAACTGGGTAAGAAGGAAGCTCCCATATTCTATTGGTTGTAATGCTCTTATGCTTTAACTTGGCCCGGATTAGAGCGTTGTCATGCCGCTCCACTTCCATGATAAGAAAATGAGAAAAGGAAATCCACTCAGGTTTATTTGAATCTTATAGGATTATTCAACAGTAATAAGGGCTTGCTAACAAGCCAACTTCAAGATAAAAGTATACCAGATGCGGCTCTAAGGGCCAAAAGATGTCTTGGTAGTGCTAAACAGTGAGTATGCTTGAAGTGGTCATAGCCGAGATTTTATTAATCCAAGTTGAAGTACTCATAAAGCTCTACATGCCTGTCTTTACGGCTCATCACAATCGGAGCTACGGATAGCAAGTTATGAAAATTTTAAGTTGAGTCGGTAGCAGATCGGTACCAGATTGGCCAACTGCAGCTGTAAGGAACAAGAATGAAATGAATGCGTCAGGCTAAAGTGCTCACTTTGTGGAGCGCGCCGGTCTTTTCAGATCAGTGATTGGATTTACGGTTGCCAAGATATTGACTGTTAAATATTCACTGGGGCCCGAACCGGACCAGTCGGCTCGGTTGGTGTCTCAACTGGGAGTCTATGTGTTTCGTCTAGGTTTTGGAGTGCATGGAGCAGTAATTGGTTTGAGGAGTATCACGTTCGGAATGTCGTCTCTTGGAATGCAATGATTGCGGGATAAACCTAACAGAAGCAAGGCCAGGAAGCTGGCTATTTTCAACAAATGCAAAGACGGGATAACTCTCCAAATGCAATCACTTACACTTGCATCTAGCATGCTTGTGGCAAGGTCCGCAACACTAAAATGGGCACAAGACTCTCGATGAAAATGTCGGTCGAGGGCGCCTGCAGAAAGATGTTGTTAATGGCAATGCTTTAATCGGTATGTATGCGAAATGGGGAGGTGCCAAGGTTGCTGAGTGCTTGGAATCGCCTTGGCCGATTTGTATGCCAAATGTGATGCCCTTTACAAAGTCTGGCCACCCAAAGGCCTTTTCAATGGCCGCCCAATAACGGGATTAATAAGGGCCAATGGGAAAAGGGAAAAAAAAAAAAGAGAAGGAGCATGGCGGGTAGCGAAGAAGAGGGCGCAGACGAGTGAGATGCGCTCGTAGCACGCGCTAGGATGCTCGGTTGAGCCCGTTGAAGAAGCAAAATATGCTCAGAATGCCGGCGCGATAAACTTCAGTGCCACTTCTGCCGAAAACCACGCTGCTCGAAATCGGCCCTGACACGACCCATTAGTGACATCGCTAATGGGTGCCTCACTGTTTTTAGCAAGGGAGGCATGCATCCATATAAAGAAGGGGGAATCGTGTGTTTTTCTTGGTCTTTCATCATCATTTTTTTGGGGAAGCTTTTTCTCCGGGAGAGGACGCCGAACTCCTAAGCCAAGTTTGCCCAAGTTCTTCTCCTCTTTTCATTTTGATCGCCCTCTCTGTTGGGGAAGGAAGCTCTTAAGCTCTGATAATCATCTTGAAACCCGATCATCAACATCTCCTAAGCTCTCATTTAAAAACCTCTTAAGCCATCTTTAATCGGCTCTTAACCTCATAATTTCTCACAAGAGAAAGCTCTTAAGCTCTTGTAAGTGAGCTAATCCTATTCTCCTCAAGCCTAATCTCTCGAATCCTTGAAGCCAAGATTTCTTAAGCTCAAGCAAAGCCTAATCTCAAAGCATTAGTAGAGCCTGACCTCAAGTTCATTAGCTAAACTCCTTAAGCCAATCCTAGCCATATTTAGCCTTGATGACCATAATCTCCAATCTCATTAAGCCAAGCTTAAGCCTTGATGATCACGAGATTTAAGCCAAGCTTCTCAAACTCTCTAAACCAAATCCTTAGGCCCTTAACACGGATGAGCCTAATCTCTAAACCAAATCCTTAAGCCCTTAACGCGGATGAGCCTAATCTCTAAACCAATTCATCTTAAGCCATCAAAACCTTAACCTGGATAGCCATTCGAATCGAGAAGCAGAAGCCAAATCAGACGGCCATTGGAAGAAGAAACTCCTGAGTCTTACCGGGAAGAAGGAGAAGGCGATACAAAGCAGGTCATTGATAATTTTCTTGCTAGAACCTGGATTAAGCCAGGTTTCATCTTGTAAGGAGCATTAAGCCTCCATTAACGATTGATTAATGATGACTACTGTGGATTAATTGGAATTAAGAGTACCGTTTGTTTTGAGCTCTGTCTTGGTAATTGTGCTTGCTGCATCTCTTTTCCCCACACCTCTCACAGCCAGGGGCCGGGTGCCTTCTCGGCGCACCTTTCGCACAATTATCCCCTGACATTCTTGGTGAACCTGACACGAAACGAGCCGGGGTGGGAGGTGAGGATGGAGATTCCAACAGAATTCACTACAACACAATAGCCAGATTTCGATGCAGCAGATTTCTAGCCTGTACCTTTCCACGCGTTTTTCGACAGACATGCTGCCCGTTGATATACACGTCGACTGGGGCGTTGAAATGCGCATCAAAATACGCATGGAAAGGTAAGTATTACCATGCATAATTCCACTGGTATTCCCATGCGTCTTTCGACGAGAAAAAAATGGGGGAAAAAAAGGAAATCCGCGCGCAAGCGGTCATTTTCACCTGCGACGAGCGCGCTCAGATCTGCTCTTGGCCGAAACTTGCTGCGGAGGTATTATGATCTCCCCCCCCCACCCCACCCCTCTCTCTCTCTCTAGATCGTGTGTGTGTGTGTGTGTGTGTGTAGGAAAAATAGAGAGAGAGAGAGAGAGAGAGAGAGAGAGAGAGAGAGAGAGAGAGAGAGAGAGAGAGAGAGAGAGAGAGAGAGAGAGAGAGAGAGAGAGAGAGAGAGAGAGAGAGAGAGACAAGTGTGTGTGTGTGTGTAGGAAAGAGAGAGAGAAATGTGTGTTTGTGTGTAGGAAATCAAAGAGAGAGAGAAATGTGTGTGTGTAAGAAACTAAAGAAAGAGATAGAAGACCTAGGGTAATCGAACATAGGATCCTCCTCCCTACCACCCCTTATATAGGCTAGCTCCTAGCAGTTGCCCTAAGCGGATCCCCAGTCTGCACTGGTCCAGTCCAGGCCCTTGGCCTAGGTCCCTGACCCCCTAAGTTGGGCCTTGCCCTGTAGGACCCTTGTCCTGACATTACTCCCCCCTTAAGGAAGAGTTTTCGTCCTCAAAAACACAAGTAGTAATATCTTCTAAAGAATACTGATGTTTTCTTTACTGACGTCCCATAAGTGAGCCAGTTGTCTGTATGACCGATAATTGGTGCAGTGAGGAGGTTCAATGAAACCAAGAGCAACATCTTGATTTTCAACATTATTGTCCATTTGCAACCACTTGGGTCTAAATGGTAACTCCATTTATGACTCACTTGAGTGCTGTAAAGGAGTAACCACAACTAAGAGTTGTCCAAAGGCATAACCGGTTTTCAGAAGGTACTGGAATAATGCAAGGAAACCTTGGCGTAACTTTCCATGTAGTTGTGAGCCAGATTTCCTTCTCACCTAAGTATCTTGAAAAGTCCGTAGATAGGGAATGTCCTCGTGTTAGAATTCTGAATAGTTTGGAACACAACAACTACATGCTCATCCCTAATGAAGGTTACTTGCCAGCATACTTTCTCAGCACACCTGGTAAGTCCTTGACGTATGAAAGTATTGACACAATCTCCAACCCCACCACAAGAGGTGTTCAAAAGTCAAAAATCGTACTTAAGAAATTCTAGAATAGGGAGAAAATCATCTATTTAGAAATGCGTTGCGCTAACGTATGCTCTTAGCAGATCCTTTAGCACAAGATTACTCTTTGTAATCTGCCTATCCCCTTGGATAACTAAGAGCACTGAGGTGTGTTTTTCTCACTGTTTACAGACAGTCGTCCCAGATGACTGGTAAACAGGGGAATCATAGTAGTGTTTAACATTGGTGTTGGACGGATACGCTGCGATGGACGTTAGCATAGCGAGAACTCAACTAACATATAATGTCAACTGAAGACGAAGCTCGACCCGCAGGCGCGTGGAAGCAAGCAAAGGGTGTCAACCTCTACTCGACCGACTAATGACTACTTCCTACAGAGATATCAAATCTACATGCCATCGGTTCTGTGAATGTGAGAGTCTCCTATGATGCTACCGCAAGCCAAAAGCCCATTAGACGTTCTTGAAACGTTACGAAACTTGAGGGATATCCTTTCAACACCAATAGGCCACTCTCCCTAAGGTCCGTGACCAAAAAAACCTACCCAATACCCTTCGTGCAGAAAACGCGTAGGATGTCTGGCCGGTTTTTGCAGGTCGACGTTTCCGGAAACTAAAGTGCCTAATGTGTAGCTCTACTCGCTCTGATCGTGTGGATATGCTGAAATGCAAAAAAGGACAACAGTTACTCACCGAAACTCCAAAAGTAGCTCGCGGATGAATCTGCCAAAACATAGACGAACGTGCGTGATGTAAGCATGAACGTGTAGCTCTCCTCGTGGGCAACACACTGCTACTCTTCGTTTGCGATTTCGACCACCGTAGCTTCTGTAGCGCGCGCACACACACACACACACACTCTCGCAGTCTCCCAACGACACAGAAGATCAGATTATTAGAAGTCTCTTTACAAAGCTTTAGGTTTTGGCTTATATACTAAGCCTTAGAAAACCTAATGTCCGACCAAAATGACCTGATTTGTCCCTAGGCTTCTATAGAGCTTAATTACAACACTGTGAGTTGGCTTTGCTTATCCAACAAGCATCTGTGGCCAAAATACAATTGCCGACTTAAAATATGAAGTTCCCGTAAACATTACAAAAGTGGCCATAATGGCTCAGAATAATAATAATAACGGGATATTCGATAATGTCCATGAGCTTGTATCTTCATATTACAGCATCCATCTTCGTCTTCATCACTTCATCAACATCTTTATTTGGAAACTTTAGAGAATCTTTGAGGAATCTTCATGGAATCTTTGTGGAAGCGTTGTTGAAAGGTTGACCTATCAACACTCTCCCCCTCCAAAGTCTTGTCGTCCTCGACAAGACCCTATGTCTGCAGTGGCCTTGATGAGTGCTTCATGTTTTGGTTTTGGTTGAAGCTTTTGTTGTTGCAGTTGCTTCTACTAGATGCTTTGTATGTTGTAGAGGTACCTTTTTCTTGTACATGTAGTGTAGTTGAAGCTATAGCTCTCCCCCTCCGATTGGTCGTTGTATATGGGCCGCTCCCCTTTGATCTTCTAGTTGATGAGCATGTAGTTATTTGGGGATGTCGTTGTTCTGCTTTTCTGTGTTTTTATAAGAAAAATAAAATGTGGCGTATATTACAAAATGAAGGTCTTGGATACCAGGATAGGACTAAAGGGAAAAACCCAGTGGGAAAAAAAAATGCCTGTAGTCACCATTAAATGTGAGGCTATATGTACTTATGTTCGATGTAACCGAGTTTTGTTGAGTTAAAGTACTTATGGTCGTATGGCTACTATTATTGACTTGATATACATTGGATAAGTGTTAGTAGCTTGAAGTCAGAGTCGTTGTTGTTGAGCAAATGCTTATGAAACCTGTTACCGCTTCGTCATCGTCATTTTGTTGTGTAAGTGCATGGGTGGAACACAAATCGTGTCAAATGAAACGTCCAATGATGGGACATTATATATGCTTGCACAGCTAGATGCATGGGAAACAATATGTGGTGCGAGAGGAGTTTGAATGGGTGCTTCTAGGAGTGAACGTAGCTAGAGAAGCAAAAATGTATTTTACTTCAAGAGCTGCCGTTACTCACAAGAAGGGTTTTTGTCGACGAGGTTTTTTCCACTCTCCTCACTGTGTTCATGTGTGTGAGTGTTTTCTGGACTACTCTGCCACTCCACCATTTAGAATAGTAGACTTCGACTCTTATGCTCACCTATCCAGCATGAGCGACCCCATTTTACAATATGCTCAAATCTTCCGGCTTGAGCTATAATCTAAATATCTAGACTCATAGACCACAAAAAATATTAAGACATGAAGCTTGGGTCTGACGCTTGCTCATTTAGTGGCTCAGCTGCCCGACTCTTGACTCTTATGCCATGATTTTTATGGCGACTTGACTTACTCTCGGGAGCTTTCGACCAAGAATAGGTTTTGAAATTCAAACCTCCCATCCTCGAAGAGAGGATTTGTAAAGGACCATACTGGCAATATTGGTTTCTTTTTCCATACCTAGGTGACCTTGGTTGTCAAAATTTCTTTTTGTTGTTGTTGGTCCCTTGGTTGAGAAGATTGGCTCCCTCCATTCTCCGTAACACTTTGTCTATCATGTCTTGACATTTCTTGAGAGCTAGAGATGACTTCAATCTTCTTAGTTATGTGTTGTTCTTTTGGAACCCATTTGTATCTGCATCGTGTGATTAGCGTTTCTTTGCAGATATCCTTTGCCTTGAGTGTGACATTGTCCTTGATTTTGCCTTCCGTGAAATTGCGATTATCTTCAAGCTGAAGTTGTCTGATTGAAGAATGTTTACGTGGCATCTTTGGTAGCCAGATTCTCCGATTTCCTTGATAGTAACCTTGTGCTTGAAGAATTGTAGATGGCACTTCCCATGATGTTTTTGATGTCGTATTGAGATATACAAGAGTGCCATTTTTGGGATTATTTATCGATGAAGTCCTATGTTGGTATGAAGGCCAGCTAGATTTGAAATTTCCTGCGTACCTTTGGTGAGCCTTGTTGATTGGTCTCCTTTGGCGATATAAATATGAGCTTTGTTGCTTTTGGGGACGCTTTTTGAAACCTTTATCCACCGCATAAGCCGAGGTCTGTGGTTTTGGTAACCAAAGTTTCTTTTGACCCTTATAATAGCCTTGCTCTGCTAAGCTGTCGTGGGAGGCTATCCATCCCATGTGTTTACCTTTCGTCAAATTGGCTAGGATCATTTACCCATATTGGGTCCTTGACCTTTATTTCTTCAGTTTTAATGTAGACCTTTGAAAACCTTTGGCGGCTGTGATCTCGCAGTGTAGGGTATTTCGGTTGAAAGGTTTTCTTTGGAGTTTGTCTTTCATGTGGAAGCATGGGGTCAGTTGATGTCAAAGATCTCTCTTGAAATTTTTGGGGCTGGATTGAAGACTCTGATTTAAGGGGCTACTTCTATTGGTAGGACATTTGTGGGCTCATTTTGGCTTTGCCTTTGTCGAAAGCCGATAATCTTGGAGCAGTAGTAGGCTAGATTTCTTGAGAGCTAGTCGTGATGACCATTGTTGAAAATTCCGGTTCTTCTGCCAATGTTTTTGCCCAGTGCTTGGACAATATCAAATGTGTACTCATTTTGGAGGAATCCACCACTAGGAATTTGTCTTTGATTACCTTTGACCGTAGTGTAAGGGTAGCTTTCGCAATCCCTAAACTTGTGACGGCTATTCCATGTGATATAGGAACCTGTACCTGAATTTCATACAGTTCTGGCTTATCTAGAAGTAACCATAGCCCATAAGACATGACATTAGTCGTGGCAGTGCAATCTATCTCTGCTGTAAAAATGAATTTCAGTTTCTCATGCACATCCAATGAGAATTTAATCTTCTTGTTGGCTGCCAAGTAACTGATGTCCTCTTTGCTTTTGGTACTTGTCTTAGACTTTTGTGCCTTAGAAGCTTTGTCATCCTCTTGTATGTTGAACTTCTTTGTCATTTGACTGGTTGTAGCATGTTCCAAGTGCTTACTATCTTCTGTTGTAGCTGCTTGTTGGTGTTCATTGCTAGTTTCTGATTGTGACGCCTTGATTCTTGATTTTAGAAGCTCTTTGTCACTATTTGCTTCTTCTAGCACTTGAAGGTCATTCAATAGTGACTTTTCTTCTTGGAAATGTTTTGAAGCTTGTGTAGCAGGATGTTGAGGTTGACTCTCTTCTTCTGATGCAATGGTCGCAGTGGCCTTTGGTTTCCATTGTTCCATGGGTTTTTGTAGAGTCTCTTCTCGAAAACATTCATTCATATCCTGTATTGCTTGTCCTTGGTAGTCAATCTTGGACTCAGTCATTTCCTGTTCTTCTGTGCATTCTATGTCTTCAGTTACATCTTCTTTTAGCTTCTCATACTCTTTGATTTGTTCAATTACCAATGAAGAGTCCACAGTAGAGAATTTATTTGGTAGACTTTCAGCTTCATCCATTGATTCTATTTGCATGTCTTCCACTTGTGACGTGGCACTAAGATTTTTTGTTACCTCTGCCACCTCTGCTTGTGTTGGCTTACTATTGTCAGAATCTTGGCTTCTTTTGCTCTCGAACCTTGAACTGCGAGCTTCATCTTCATCACCTTGTGGATGCTTTGACTTGTCCTCACCGAGGTTCCTTAAACGATCTTGAATCAGCTGATTCAATTGATCTTTTTTGAAAGCTTGATTCTCTATGATAATGTCGTTGACACCCTTGACTTCAAGCAAATGTGTCTTGAGCCTATCTTTTGTGCTATGCGACAAGATCTGCTTCTTTTCCGGAGATCTTGTTGGGGATTCTTTCTTCCGTTCCCTTGTTGTCACTGTCTGAACTTTGCTTTTGGCTTGTTGCTTCTTCTTTTCCATGTAGAGCTTAGCTGGGCAGTCCTTCACTAAATGACCAATGGCACATTGGTCGCAATATGTTGTTATCTCAACATGTGCACCCTTTGGACGAGGCAGCTCTCCATAATACTACTGATAATGGTTTTCTGTGGTATCTAGATACAGATATGACCTCTTCTTTGTATGCATGAACCTGTAGATTACGACTGACTTAGGTGTATCTACTGGCTTCGTCTCTTTATCCTTCATCATCTTGTCCTTGAGAAGCTGAAAATAGCTTCCATTATTGATTGCATACAAGATCAAATCACTATCCATGCTTTCTAGCAGTTGTAATGCTAATTATTCCATCAGTATATGGTCTTTGACGTGGGGCTTCTGCATAGCCTTAGGGCTATGTTTTCGAGTTGATTTTGGCGAGTTCTGTACCGAGGGTGAAGATTGAACCGAATCTTTGTTTTCCGTTTCCCTTGATAGTGCTTTTGGACGGGGTACAAGTATGTGACTTACAGGTTGCCCACAATTGCTAAACTCATCCATATTTTTCACATCGGCTATTTCATGGTGCCTATCGTATTTGTCGACCACCATGACATCTTAACCTGACCTTTTACATTGGGCATTGTGAATTTCCAGTGGTCTCTCCTCCGGCTCGGCATCTTCCAATGCTTCTTGAAATTCCACTTGGGCTCCTGAAAAGGACACTGCTTCTTGTAAAGTTGGACTTCTTAATCCCACTCTTGAAGATATAGGGTCTCTTTGTTGAGTTTGAACTCCCCCCATCTGAGAGGGTTCCTAATCTGATGTTGGCATCTGTTCAATGCCTGATGATATGACTTCTTGTGCTTTGTTAAGTTGCTCTTGAGACCGAGCTAGTTCTTTTTGAAGTTGTGCTATCTTCATAGTTGGTACTTCTTGTGTTGGTGCGGTGCACGAGACTTGTGTTGTGTCTTTCCATGTTGTGTCTTGTGTTGTGCCTTGTGTGTCATGTGGTGTGTCACTCATTTCTGCATTGACAGCTGTAGGTGTCAATTCTTCCAGGTGCGTAGTTAGAGGTAAACCCATGACGAAATGGTATACATTACCACCTTTAGACATGTAGTCTTCTCCTGTTGATCCAAACGCTTCTGCTGCAAAATAATGATTATTTCCTACAAGAACTTCATGACTTGTGACAGCCCTGTAGTATCGACCGTCTTCGTCTCCATAGAGGGTACCAATTTTCCGTTTTCTATCTTGTGCTTTGTACAGAAAACTACTTGGAGGATATGTGTAGATAGCTGTAAGTTGATCTTTGTACAACATTTCTATCTCATTGTCGATGTATTTTTCGTGCCTCATGTAAATTGATCCCAGACAGTCTTCCATGAAATCTGGATGTGGGTGTATTACGTTCTTCGCTGTTTCAACTTCCACATATTGAGATGTCCGAGTTTCCTCTGTATCTTTCTTTGTCTTGATGTACAAATGCTACAGTCGCAAGCCTGGCTTCCCTGCAAAATACTCGAAAATAGCACATAGCAAGACATAAACGACTAAATCGGCATACCTCTAATCACACGACGCCTAATCCACGTTGTACACGAGCAGAGAGAGAAAGAGAGTGTGATAGAACGAGAGAGCACGTGCAAGCGCACCTCCTAGAGCGGAGTGCTACGCTGGCACGGCGAGAGAGAAGAGGAGAGAGGGGAGAAGAAGTACACAGACACTGGGTGCAATCTCCCTCGTGCAAGAGTGACCATTTCCCTCTTGCACGTATTTGTTTTATAGATTTCTTGAATGGTCAAATTGGTTACAAACTTGCCGGCCGGTCATAATTGGCCAAAGCTCATAAAAGAGCACTTGAATAATAAAATATACATGATATACAAATACATTTGCATAGGCCAAGCTGGGTCTAGTCTTTTCCACCTGTTAGCTGCAATAAATCATAAAATATCATTTCTATAACATACCTCTCCGTTGGAAAGCAACTGTCCTCAGTTGCGAATATAAAAATCTGCAAACAATACTTGTCAAAAACAGTGATTAGTATGTTGTGTCAAAAACATCACGTAATAAAAGAAAAATTTATGAGACTAAACAACATTAGCTTATGCCTGCCGTTATCCACATACTACCTATTCTAGTGTCCCATACCACTAGAATAAGCAGTATATGTCATACCCTGATAAATCAGGATATCATTGGTGACACTCATCATCAATCTCCTAATGTCAAGTCTCATCACATGAACACTCCCATAATAATCACCAGATACCAAATCCCAATCCAATTCAAATTCCACAATATAAGTCCAAATCCAAATCACTTTCATTATGTACCCGGGTAACAAAATCATACCAGTTACATTGGTGGCCAGCCACTGCAACATGATTTTGTGATCGGTGTTGCCTCAACCGGCGAATCTACACCAATAAGACGTGCTTCCTAGATCGGCGAATCTGCACTAATGCTACCTATATTGGCGGATCTGCATTTACCATTGAGAATTTGCAAGTTGTCAGTGTGCTGCCTAAATCGGCGGATTTGCACAGATAACTGGTGTTGCCTACATCGGCGAATCTACACCAAGGTGAGCATTTACACACTGCCTAAATCGACGGATCTGTGTGTCTGTGACCAATAGACTAGGCTAGGCATAAAAATAAATAAAAAATATAGCATTCATCACATGTGTGAGGCCAATTTGGAACATGTTTGAGTAGGAGGATACTTACCAAATGTTGTTCACTACCTTAGCTCACATGAGTATATCTTAATGACAAATGATCATAATAAAAAATCCTTTAAATTAATGAGAAAGCAAAGCCGAAGCAGTGTGTGCGTGCATAGAGAGATATGACCATTCAAATTATGAGGTCACACAAAAATAGAATGCTCGTATAAGCTGGAGAGGGTTGTAACTGTGTTGTTCTCTTTTGGAATGGGAGCAATAGACACATCCAGAGTTGTAGATAAGAGAGTGAGCATATTTAACAATTGAAGTACGGAGTAAGAGATTAGGTTAGATAGTGGATTGGTACATAAAGAACGCCAGCCGAGAATCTTTTAGAATAGTGTTAGTGGAATATGACCTGAATGTGATAAGTAATACTGTAAAAATAAAAGAAGGGGATTTATGGTGTGATTAGTGAGCTTCATGACAACGTAAAATTACGTACCTGGAGGCAGTTTGAAGAAAGGACTTGGAGTTAAATTGTCAAATGCAAAACAAGTAGTTAAAAAGGAAGGTCAATAGCAAAATAATCAATTGGTTAATTTTAATGAAGATCGACAATTGGATTATCTAATAACAATTGGATTGCTTCAAGAACGCGTTATAAACATGTTGAAAATAATCATAGTTATTTGCCAGTCTCAATATACATTAACAGTGTGTAATCAAGAAGACTTGCAGAAGACTTCTATGTCACTAATGAAAACATACAAGTGAGACATTGATCAGGCCATATCTAGGTGTTAGTCGTGCTTAGTAAGTGGAGGAACTATGTTTGTCAAGGAGAAAAAAGAAAAAGAGTAGTGGGATTGTGAATATTGCCTTGTGAGAGTCAAGCATGTGAAGTGACTTGTTGGTGGATCCCAGTAGAATAGAAGAAGAGACTCGACATGGAGAGGAGAAATTTGTACAACAGACGTCAGAAGCCCCCTATACTAGAGGTATATTGATCAATAGAGTCATTATACTTGGGAGCATAAGACGCCTATGTCTATGAGGGCCACCCCATCAGTGATGGAGGCTCAAACAGAGGATCTGGACTATTTTAGCAAGGCATGGGAGACATCCAATATGACTATATTAATGTGGAGTCGATGGTCTTCAGTGACCGATGCAATACATCCCGGGATAGTGCCCGATGTAAGCTAGTCACATAATACACTGATGTGCAGTGTAGCCGTTGTGTTACTGCCTTTTATTTCGTACCCAGACATGGTAGGAGATCCAACAAGATTGTAGCACATTGATCTCATAGGTCATTTGGGCCTTTGGAAGACGATTAATATAACCAACTTACCATACGTGGTTAATTTAGCAGCATTGGAACAATCTTAGGAGACCTTAAGAAATCATCGAATGGGTGGAGAATCATGTGGGATAACTTCAAAGGTGAATGAAGGTCTGCAAATATAGATCTAATATATGTATTATCAAAAAGAAATTCATAGTGATGCAGCAATCGAGAACACTATCTCAGCTCAGCACAACAACTACTGAGATGGACCACGACCGATGATAGTGATTGGGATTGTACATGACGGCGCGAAAAAAAAAAAAAAAACAGTACACTAAAAATCCATGAGTCTTGTTCATCGTGCATGCAAGCTGGGCGAATTTTAATATTGGAGTGCATTATACAAGCAATACTGCAACGCCAACTTTGAACATTGAGAACTAGGTTGCGAGCTTGGGCTCCACCTGCAACCGGCAACAAACCAAGTCCGTGGCGACGTGTTGCAAGATTTTCCCATGCTTCTTCTATGGCAGCCCCGCAGTGGGAGTCGTGGAGGGAGAGAGAAAGACTGGACAATTGAAGGAACCCACAAGGTCGTCAAAGATAGCACAAATATTCCGCTTTTGATTCCTATTCTTCCTTATTTAACCCTGTTTTCCCATTGTCGCTTTCATGTCTACTGTGACCTCAAATGCCAAAGGATTCTGCACACGCACTTTTCTTTGGTTCCTGTGTTGACGGTTGCTCTGCATGTACTCCAAATGTAGGGCTGCAGTAAATCTTAAGGTATTTCTCCGTGCAGATTACCTCAAAAGGTGTGTCTCCGACTGATGATCTCCATCTGTGCATGAGTTGCTCGCTCTTACCCAACATTTGCTACTCCAAATACCATATGCAGTAAAAAAATAAAATAAAAATGGCTGTCAACAGTGTCTGCATGGTTTGATTTGAGCGTGGAGTAGTGGGTGCTTGCTGCAGCTCCTAATACCAACCTCTGGTAGCAACTCGAGCATTGTAAACTCCTGGTAGCGACTCGAGCATTGTAAACTGGGCTGAAGACGTGTGCTACACCCTTGCATGGCCATCAAAATGATGGTGGGTGCGACTGAGACTGAGTGTGACTGCGGGGGTAGGCACGGCTGCAGAGGGTCGTCTGTGATCGTGCGAAAGAGAGAGAGAGAGAGAGCTGTTCGTCGGAGAGTGTGCATGCAACTCAACTTGTGGGTGTGGAGCTAGTAGTTGAAGCCAGAGAGTGTGGTGGAGTCCTGGTAAGAAAGAGAGAGTCGACGAGAACTGAGAGAAGCCGCATGCGGTCTAGCCGGGCTGGTGGTGTGGATGCTAAGGCACACAGCTGCGCCATCAGTTGAGAAAGAGAGAGAACGGTGGATGCTTGCGAGTTGGCGCCGCCATGCAAGAAGGAGAGGTTGCATGCTGCCGGGTGGTGTGGTAGGCGCCCCTAGCTACGAGAGAGAGAGAGAGAGAGAGAGAGAGAGATATTTTTTTGTGTGGCACACAGTCGACGGCTGTGGGGAGGGAGAGAGTGAGGCTTATATTGTTCTGCATGCGCAAGGGAAGGGGGCGGCAGTTGGAGGGCTGAAAGTGTACTGAAACTCGTGGTCACGAAGGCGGCTGCAGCGTGCGATAGCCGCATGAGTGGAGTCAGCCCACATGAGCACGAGGCCATGCGACGAAAAAAGGTGTGGTTGGGAGCGTACTGCAAGGGGTGAAGAGTAGGTGAGCCGTTGATTCAGTGGTCGCTAAAGAGGCAAACGGCACTACAGTGATAGTTGCATGCTGGAGAAATTAACTTGGCATGGCGAAAGCAAGCGCATGCAAGCCGCAAGAAGGGCTTATACAGTCATAGACCAGGAACACACAACGCTTTTGGTTGCATGGGGTGCATGCCAACCACACACACACAACAGTCAGTCCGTCTCTCTCTCTCCTTTACATCACCTAACAAACACACGCACGTGGATATCGAAATCTCTTTGCTAAACCGCTTGTTGTTAAGTGACCATAGCCGCAAATTCTTTGCATGCCCACTAACAACGTCTGTGGTTGTCTCGGGCTGATGACCAGGCTAAGGCAACAAGGTGGGTCTTGGAATGCGGGGATGGTGATGACCATCAGAGTGGCGATGATGACCATGATGCCCGCAGACGACAATATAGTAGATTAAATTAAAATTTTACCCTCCTGCGAGCGGGTTCCCACCATACGGTCACCTCTAATCGGTTCGCACTGTGCACAACTGTGCCAGGTAGTTCCTACTACAATGGAAAAAATAAAAAATGAAAAAAATTCTATAATTCCGCTTCTTCCTCTATGCCTTTCACAACTCCTCTACTCCTTATTCGTATTTTTGCACTCGTCATAAGCTCGCCTATTAGTAATCGATTTACCGTGATTATTCATATGCAAGGTACTCTAATTGCGATAACACATCCACTAATTGCTTAATTGTAGTAGTCAATCTTTTTGAGTTTTTCCTAGTATGCATCTACTAAAAGCAGCTAATTTCTCTATTATGCAGTGCAAAGCACTATATCTAGGTATGAATTGATCACGAATCGATTAGGTATAGACCATCCAAAGCATAAACATTCTATGACAAAGAAAGAGGACATAATCAATGAAAAAGAAGTGACAACACTTAGCTTTGATAAAGTTCATCATATCTATAATCATTGCATAACCACGAGCGTAGCCACAACTCTGATACCACTGCTACAGTCGAAAGCCTGGCTGCCCTGCAAAATACTCGAAAATAGCACATAGCGAGACATAAACGACTAAATCGG
Organism: Adiantum capillus-veneris; assembly: GCF_014529385.1. Classification (NCBI taxonomy): domain Eukaryota; kingdom Viridiplantae; phylum Streptophyta; class Polypodiopsida; order Polypodiales; family Pteridaceae; genus Adiantum; species Adiantum capillus-veneris. Next base: position 34,627,601 of record NC_140941.1, read on the forward strand.
CATACTTCTAATCACACGACGCCTAATCCACGTTGTACACGAGTAGAGAGAGAAAGAGAGCGTGATAGAACGAGAGAGCACGTGCAAGCGCACCTCCTAGAGCGGAGTGCTACGCTGGCACGGCGAGAGAGAAGAGGAGAGAGGGGAGAAGAAGTACACAGACACTGGGTGCAATCTCCCCCCGTGCAAGAGTGACCATTTCCCTCTTGCACGTATTTGTTTTATAGATTTCTTGAATGGTCAAATTGGTTGCAAACTAGCCGGCCGGTCATAATTGGCCAAAGGTCATAAAAGAGCACTTGAATAATAAAATATACATGATATACAAATACATTTGCATAGGCCAACCTGGGTCTAGTTTTTTCCACCTGTCAGCTGTAATAAATCATAAAATATCATTTCTATAACAACAAATTCCGATTGTCATCCTCATAGCATGGCAGTCCTTTGCAGTATCCAATCAGATAGATCCAAATTTGCTCTCTTGTAATTTCTGTGGATGTACTTGAAGCTTCTTCCTGACTGGTCTGATTCCTTTGAGACGCCATTGCTTTCGTCTTGACTCTCTTGTTGTATCTGTTCGGTGATAGCTCTAATTGCTTGCCTCAATGCTAATAAAAATTATTAGCACCCTTGTGTCGGTCTTTTTTGCTTGAGGTCCTTTAGCTTTTGTGGATGCCTTAATCTCTGAGTTTTCTGAACTGGGCTTTGCTTGAACTTCTTAGCTCCCTTGCTTGCCAAGGCTGATACTGACTTGTCTGTCTGCTTGCTTTGCCTAGAGCTTTTTAACAGGCCTCGATCTAGTGTAAGCATTGTGATAAGTTATGCAACTTACCACTATACTACAACGACTGCTCCCTTTGTAGCGATTCTTGAGTCAAGCTAACCTGTGTTCACTTTAGCACACAATCTGCAAAATTCTATTTAGCTGGCAAACTTTTCACAATGAATGCAAAAATTCTTGATGTGCCTTTGACGGCCACACTTGTTCCTTGAGATCGGAAGTGACTTTCAAGTTCGCTTTTAGCTGAACTAAACTTAAGCTAGCACAAGAGAATTATGCACAAGTCGCAGTGATTTGCTAGCAAAAATTGTGTGTTAAAGTTCTCCAAAACTTGCGACTGTTGTGGCAAAATCAAGAGTCCTTGTGTATGGTCTTACTGCTACCAGATTTGTGTATGGACGTACACTAGGCCGTAGTTAACTTTTACACCTTTCCTCGGGTGACCAATGGTTTTCCCAAAAGATAATTTCAATATGCTAACTTAGCAGTCTTCAAAAACCGTGACCGTTTTCTCACAATTCTTTCGAACTGTCAGTTTTAGACACCCCTGACTTTTGGATGCATTTTGAGGCATTAAATGACGTTTTTTTCAAAGTTGAACTAAACGCATGTAGTTCAAGTTCTGCTCTAAGATCTGTAGTGTCGCTCTCAAGCTACGTTTTGATATAAAAACTTTTCCGATCTGATACGGTTTGTGAAAGTTATGGCCAAAATAGTGAATTGCAGTTTAGAATGGTCAAAATGAGTCCAAATTCAATTTTGAAAGAAGATTTGGGATCTCTGTGACACTGTGAACACTCTTGTATGGTCAAAATTACAGTTGGACCCTAAAACTGGCTTGGAGACATCCTACGCGTAGGATGTCTATATGCTCAGAATTGAACAAACTTTGGTCCAGAGACTCCCCTTGAGTCCAGCAACACAATGGTATGCTCAAAATTTCATTAAGACCTAAAAATGGCCTTGAGACATCCTACGCGTAGGATGTCTTTTTGCTCAGAATGACTTGAAATTTTCACCCCAGCTTCTCCTTGATGTGCTGATCATAGTGGTGTGCTCATAGGTTGGTTTGGAGTCCTAAATCAAGCTGGAGACATACTATGCGTAGGATGCATTAGGAAAATTTTGAACTCATTTTTGGGCCTTTTAAGAGTGCCACATCATCAAAGTTGTACAAAAGAAAGCAACCCGGTAGACCCCTCTAAATATTGCTTAGAACCCCATGATATGACCTATCATTCGAAAGTTCTTGAAAAATGGATTCTAAAGAGCCAAGGTCCGAAAAGTTTGGATGACTTCTATGAAAGTTATGCCATTTTTTTTCAATCAGCCAGGCTTTGTTACCGTTACGGTAATCTAAAATCACCTTTTTCTAGATCTACATGAAGGCAATGTCCGATACATGCATGCTATATATCAATAGATAGCATTTGAAGAGTAGATTCTAAATATCCAACCTCTGACAAGTTTGGATCTTATTTGCAAAAAATTTACCGATCCCCACTTTTTGAAAGCTATGCCACATCAACAATTCTTACAAGGCCCATTTTTTAGTCCAAACTTTTCCTAATGTCTAAGTGCTCATATTTTGTCCAAACTTGATCCCAAGATTCTCCTAGGGCTCAGCAACCCAATGGTATGCTTAGATTTGAATTTGGATGCCAATAGGTCAAGATTTGAGCTGCATAAGCTTCTAGTGCACTCCAAGAGTAGGATGTCTGACAATTCTTGTCTTTGCTTGGTAAATAGGCCAAACAAGGTCCAAATTCACTTTTGAAAAAAATTTCTAGAATCCTTGAGACACTTAGAACCTCCCTATATGGCTACAATAGAATTTTGACCACTTTATGACCCTGGAGACATCCTACGCATAGGATGTCTTTTTGCTCCGTTTCAGCTCAAACTTGCACTGTAGCTTCCCCTTGATGCACTAAACTCACAGCTATTTTTACTTTTTGATTCTCACACCTATAGATTGGTCAAATGATCAAGAATCTGTTCCAAAAGCCTGATGTCTGTTCTGATGAATTCCCAAGTCAAATCAACTCCAAATTGGACCAAATTTGCCTAGTAGGCTTATCTAAGGCTATATGACAGCATGGTATGGTCACAATAGAATTTTGGTTTCAAAATTATGCAGTAGACATCCTACGCGTAGGATGTCTTTCTGCTCAGACTGAACCCAAACTTGGACCAAAGATTCCCCTAGTCTTCAACAACCCATTGGTATGCTTAGATTTGAGTTTGGATGTCAAAAGACCCCAAAACTAGCTATTCTTGCCTTTTTCAGTAAAAAATGCTAAAGTCTGTTCAATCTTCCTTCCACTAACCCAAATGAGATGAAATTTATCACATGCACTCAATACAACATTTAGAACATGCCTTTAAAGTCATCCTATGGTTTGGTCTCAAAATTAGGCCTTGGACACAATTTGGGTAGGATGTCTAGCAATTCTCGTCTTTTGGCTTTGATCTGTCAAAATTTGGTCAAATTTCCACTTTCCAAGTGAAAATAGGGTATAACCTACCTTCTAAACACAATGGTAATCTCAGATTTTCCAAAAAGTGCCCAGATCACCCTGTAGACATCCTACGCGTAGGATGTCTACTGCTGATTTTTTCAGACTGAAGTGTCCCTGATGCTTCCTTATGCTCTTAGCAAGTGCAAGTATGCTTCACAATTGCAAAAACATGCAAAAATCACTCAATTTAAGCCTTTTTTGAAATTTTACGTTTTTTGACTCCGCCTTTTGGCTTTTGGTCAACAAAAATAGGGAAAAACACTCAAGTCAATATGTTACTAGGGTAAAACCTACCCTCTGAACCCACTAGTAACCTCAGTTTTCCCAAATTCCCTGCCAAAAGTTCCCTGGAGCGTAGGATTTCTACTGTCTTAAAATGCAAATTTTTTCTAGCAGTAGTATTCCCTATGCTCTGTAGAGCTCTCAGCAATAATCACAGAAACTTTTGGACTTCAAATCAGCTTCCAAACACAATTTACCGTCTTTCCTACTTAGCGTTTTCCACTTCTCTAATGAGCCTAACAGCAAATAAGACATGCATAAAGTACTCTAGATCAGCAATCAAGATATCCTACTTACAGGCTACTCGTACTCGTCATGTGAGATGGTGATTTTGATGTCTTGGTTGCTTCCTGGTCTCACACGGAGTCTCAAGTCAACCTACCACCACATCTACCACTCGAAATCCTACTCTCTACACCACAACCTACTACTACCTAATACTACCTAAGACGAAGGATCTAGGCCAGACACACGCTCCCTAGACTCCCCCTAAGACCAAAAGAGTCCACCACTCTCCGATCCTATCTAAAAGAATGAATATACTCTGGCAAGCCAGAGGGACCTCTATCCTCAAGGACTAGTCTCGGTCACCTACTTAGGGCCCTCGTCCCCGGTAGCGACGCCAATGTTGGACGGATACGCCGCGACGGACGTCAGCATAGCGAGAACTCACCTAACATATAATGTCAACTGAGGACGAAGCTCGACCCGCAGGTGCGTGGAAGCAAGCAAAGGGTGTCAACCTCTACTCGACCGACTAATGACTACTTCCTACAGAGATATCAAATCTACATGCCATCGATTCTGTGAATGTGAGAGTCTCCTATAATGCTACCGCAAGCCAAAAGCCCATTAGACGTTCTTGAAACGTTACGAAACTTAAGGTCCGTGACCAAAAAAACCTACCCAATACCCTCCGTGCAGAAAACGCGTAGGATGCCTGGCCGGTTTTTGCAAGTCGACGTTTCCGAAAACTAGAGTGCCTAATGTGTAGCTCTACTCGCTCTGATTGCGTGGATATGCTGAAATGCAAAAACGGACAACAGTTACTCACCGAAACTCCAAAAGTAGCTCGCGGGTGAATCTGCCAAAAAATAGATGAACGCGCGTGATGTAAGCATGAACGCGTAGCTCTCCTCGAGGGAAACACACTGCTGCTCTCCGTTTGCGATTTCGACCACCATAGCTTCTGTAGCGCGCACACACACACTCTCACTCTCTCGCAGTCTCCCAACGACACAGAAGATCAGATTATTAGAAGTCTCTTTACAAAGCTTTAGGTTTTGGCTTATATACTAAGCCTTAGAAAACCTAATGTCCGACCAAAATGACCTGATTTGTCCCTAGGCTTCTATAGAGCTTAATTACAACACTGTGAGATGGCTTTGCTTATCCAACAAGCATCTGTGGCCAAAATACAATTGCCGACTTAAAATATGAAGTTCCCATAAACATTACAAAAGTGGCCGTATTGGCTCAAAATAATAATAACGGGATATTCGATGATGTCCATGAGCTTGTATCTTCATATTACAGCATCCATCTTCGTCTTCATCACTTCATCAGCATCTTTATTTGGAAACTTTAGAGAATCTTTGAGGAATCTTCATGGAATCTTTGTGGAAGCGTTGTTGAAAGGTTGACCTGTCAACAATTAGTGAAGAATCAACAATGTCTGAAATAACCGTCGTGGTTAACTTGAAAAAATCCACAAACTCCTAAACCGAGCCATGACCTCTATTGGTGATTAGTAGACCCAAAAGGAATCTCATAGAGATAGTGCACATAGAGTGCAAAATGCTTCATAAGCAATAACCTGAGCAATATGCATGCCGTTCCAAATCAGCCTTTGCGAAACACTAGGGTCCATAACACCTAGTGTGCATGCATTTAGCAAAAACTAACCCGAACCTATATATCCATAATGATCCTTGCCAATACTTATGGCAAATGTGATGCGCCTAGCACACATTAAAAGGAATGTAAATAGTTCTGAAAAGAAACTAAATACTTTGAGTTGCAATCTTTTGCAAGCCTTGCTGAAACGTCTGAATCACAATAGAAGGTGAAACATTGATCACCTCTCGGTACAAACAATGAAACTTTTTCATTAACAACTTATAGCCTTGCTATATGTATAAACAACCATCTGTAATGTTTTTTAGCAGTACTTGTACTTTAACAAGTCATTCTAAGTATCCGACAATTTCTGGCCACGAAATTGCTCCTGATATGTCGTGCTAAAAATGGTCTAGAAAACAGATGTGACCAGCACCTAGGGACTTTGTCGTGACACATAATTGAAGTAATGGCACCAGTGTCAGTCCCGAGACTCATATTCTCCACATGTGGAATATGTCTCATGTAAGGATGTGTAAAAAAGAACATCCTTCAAGTACAAGATGTACTTGTGTGTGGAGGTAACTGCAAACACTCTACAACGGGAGTGAGAGGGACCCTCATTAGCCTTGCTCCACACTGGCTAAACCGAACTCCTGGAGTTCTTAGACCATGTTGTATCCCATGTGACAACATGTGCCAAATTGAACCCTACAAGTAGGTTCGTAATAGCATAAGACAGAAAGATAGATTGGACACTTGGCCCAAAATACTTTGTGCCGACATGCCCTTGGCATGGCTCTGTAACATTCAAGCGTACTTATACGTCTTGAAAAACCGAGCAAAGCATACTAAAAATGGAATAACACCAAATCAATAGATGCGTACTTGGAGATTTGAATGTACTGTTCACTTACCCGTATTCAAATGGAGAGGAGCACGTCCCCTATACTTTCTTGTAGAGATCAGCTGCTGTGAGTTGAAGATTAGCAAAAACTCAACTTGAGTGTTGCACTAAAAACATGTAGTGCAAAAATGGCACCCTAAGCATCCGTAATGACAAGAGTCTTCCTTGTCAATTAACGTCAATGTGTACTCCACTGGGTAGAGCTGCTCGATCTTGAGAACAATCATCCAAGGAATACCAATAGGCGGGTCTTACCCTTGGCCTAACGACGGCTCTTAGCCTGTTTGGCTCATAGTCCTTATGCAAAATAGTGTTCAATCGACAAACCGATGAAGGCTAATTTGAGTAGCATCTTAGCCACGTGCTAGCTATGAGTTAGAGCACCTTGGCTCAAGCTGACTCACGAGAAAAACATGTATCAAAAGCTTCTTAGAAGATTTTCATATTTTCCTTAAAGAGAGAGAGAGAGAGAGAACAAAAAGAAGAGCATGTTGGGCTGAGGAACTTTTCTTAAGTTTTTAGAGTGTGTGCCCAAGCTATGTGCTCTTACACATCTTATGCCTGACTTGTAGCTTATCGTATAAGCATTCCCCAGGTTTTCGGTATGACTCGCATTGAGAGAGGTAACAGAAAAACACAAAACTCATTCCGATCCACCTACCTTGCAGGGGTCGTGATTGCCCATGAAATAAGTCCTAGAATTAGGCTCCTTTTAGTGGTGTTGTGTGTTGATAGCAACCAAGAATCATATTAAACAATCTATCCTGAATCTGTCCTTGATAGAGTTGCGAGTGTGATAGTGGAAGCATAATTGCATGAAGTGGTGGAATTGAATCCACCTCACTAGCATGCCTTGCATGCAGAATTGTAAATCCTTGCAGAGAGTGATGGCATCAATTGTGAGAACCAAAACCATAAGTGTTGTTCACAGTTTAGACTGGTAGGGATTCTGTGAGTGATATGCCCTATTTTACCAGTTCCTCGAAGCGTTGCTTCATATAAAATTACCAAAGCACTTTGCTTTGCACAATGACAATAATTGCCAAGTAAGGTGTAAACAGGGAAAAACAAGAAAAACTTACTTGGCTAACCTGGTCATTGTTGTTGCAACCAGTTGTCATGAAATTTGGAAGAAAAAAACTCATTCCAAAATGGCCTATAGCCATATCTGCACAGATGCCCTCGTATATCCTGTACACCCGTCTGGTACATAATGGAATAATTTGCAATATGAAATATCTTGCAAACACATTGCCTATTTCTTACCAATTTTGTATTCTCATAGCATATGCCACACATGGCCAACCTCAATGCAAGATGTATAAATTGAAGCCTTGCTGCATAGAACTCTGTCTGGCCTCATTGCCAAGAAATGCTATTAACGACAGATATCATAGCAAAGAGACTCGACCTTGTCGATCATGCACAAAAAATAGACCTCATCTACTTGTAGATTTGTTGGAAAAACAGAATGAGATCTGCGACGTATGTTCATCTCGTACGTGCTTGAGTGTATGAATGATATCGGCGATCAATCGTAGACGCACTTGGCATACCATAGTTATGAAGCACATGTTCAATAAACAAATATCAACTGCATACCTTATTGAGTACACCTGTCGACGAAGCTTACCGCCGGAAGAATCAAATTAGTTGCCATCAAGAAGAAAATCGAGAAATGGGTTTCTAGATACTGATGTTTGGTTCAATAGACATGGCCGACAATGGATTCAACGTCACCTGTTTTGATTGCCTGCTATCGAGAATGGAATTTATAATCGGGACCGGCCTTGCCAATCACCGCTGCCTTATAAGGCACAGGCCATGCCCGAGTTGCCTCTACTATGAGACAACCATGCCTCGTGGAAAAACCCGTACAGAGGTTATCTTTATTGGAGCCGTGCTCCTTAGTCCAAATTATGGTAATGAATATCAAAATTGGACGTAATATGTTAACCTTGGTCATACTGGACCCGAAGGTAATCTCTCAGGGCACCATGGCCGAGATACACATAAGAACATACTCTTGCAATACAATTGTATACTTAGAGTTATGAAAATTGCAAGAATGTGAAATTGCAAACCTGATAATCCGTTCATGTTCTTGTTCGAGGTCAAGCAATTTCTTCGCCATCGATTCCTAGGAAACTCAAAAACATGACCATATAGCCTTCACTATCGACTCTTGTCATTGCTGTAGTTGTCATTGCTGTAGTTGAGTCATAAGATTTTTGCACACCCTGCATAATCACCTTATGTGATTTTTGATGATCTGCTACAGAATATCAAGGTAAATCTCTCCATGAACTAGAGTCAAAAGTCAAGTTGATCGTCTATTTCTTGGCTGCGGATTTCAACCCAACTTTCCGTATTGTCCCCACTACCTGCATATGTCCTTGGATGCACCTGTAATCCTCATCACTTGCTCGGCATGAATGTAGAATTTCTCCTTGCAGGATCATGTACATGCCAAGGTGACCATGCCTTGAAAGTCGCCTGTGCATGTTGTAATTGGCTCGAGATTGTAGCATCTCGGATTGCGTCCCATAACATGGCGACATGCCAAGCTACCGAAGTCTGAGGCCGAGGGGAGAGTTGTTCCATCCGTCCCTTACCTTTAAAATTGGTGCCCTAAGGCTCTTGGCCTTGGGCCTTCAAGTGGGAAAAGAGGCCAACAAGCTATGACGGTTTCTGTAAACGGCGCAGCCAGAGAAGGCGAACTCGCAGGCAGGCCCTACACGGCGTTTCGGCCCTCGTGGTAGAGACGAACCTTGGTGAGCATGGCGAGGCGAACCTGTTTGGAGCTGGTTGCACTTCAAAGCATGAAACTTGAGCTCCTCCGTTCTGCAGTTAAGAGGCGCTTCCCGCGGACTCAAGCTCGTCGGCTCTGTGCCTTCAAGGGGCCATGCCCATGACCTCGGCCTCCCTTCAAGGACCATGCCTTCCCCGCCTGTCAAGGGCGCTTCTCCGCCGTTGAGAATAGCATGAGCATGCAAAAAGCATGCAAAGGAAGGTCCACGACCCGAGAAAGAGAGAGAGATAGAGAGAGAGATCATGCAACCAAGCGTGCAAGGCTTCCTCCTCCTCCATAGCTCCTCCCTCCCCCTGAGCTCTGATACCAATATAAGACCTAGGGTAACTGAACATAGGATCCTCCTCCCTACCGCCCCTTATATAGGCTAGCTCCTAGCACTTGCCCTAAGCGGATCCCCAGTCCGCACTAGTCCAGTCCAGGCCCTTGGCCTAGGTCCCTGACCCCCTAGGTTGGGCCTTGCCCCGTAGGACCCTTGTCCTGAGGAGAGAGAGAGAGAGAGAGAGAGAGAGAGAGAGAGAGAGAGAGAGAGAGAGAGAGAGAGAGAGAGAGAGAGAGAGAGAGAGAGATGTGTGTGTGTTTGTAGGAAATCAAAGAGAGAAAGAGAGAGAGAAATGTGTGTGTGTGTGTGTGAAATAAAAGAGAGAGAGAGAGAGAGAGAGAGAGAGAGAGAGAGAGAGAGAGAGAGAGAGAGAGAGAGAGAAGAGAGAGAGAGAGAGAGAGAGAGAGATAAAGAGTGATATATATATATATAGAGAGAGAGAGAGAGGGAAGTAGAGAGCGAGAGAGAGAAAGAGATAGGAAATAGAGGGAGAGAAAGAGATAGGAAATAGAGAGAGAGAGAGAGAGAGAGAGAGAGAGAGAGAGAGAGAGAGAGAGAGAGAGAGAGAGAGAGAGAGAGAGAGAGAGAAAGAGAATGACATATATATAGAGAGAGAAAGAGATAGGGAAAGAGAGAGAGAGAGAGAGAGAGAGAGAGAGAGAGAGAGAGAGAGAGAGAGAGAGAGAGAGAGAGAGAGAGAGAGAGCGAGAGCAAGATTGAGAGAGAGAGAGAGAGAGAGAGAGAGAGAGAGAGAGAGAGAGAGAGAGAGAGAGAGAGAGAGAGAGAGAGAGAAAGAGAGATAGGGTATGTAGAGAGAGAGAGAGAAATAGAGAGAGAGAGAGAGGGAAATAGAGAGAGAGAGAGATAGGAAAATAGAGAGAGAGTGAGATAGATAGATAGATAGATAGATTTTATTATCGTCCTCGGAGGTCAAATATGACCTATGGGACCAAAGTTACATGTGATGTAGTATGTGTATGGTTGATGAGTGACTCTCGATGCTCCAAAATTGTAGTGATGAGAGTCGCAATGGAGAGCCCACACTTTGGCTGGGAGAGGAAAGTGTGTAGGTCTAAGTTATGGCTGAAAATGTGAGAGAAGCAAGTTCGGATGTGATCAAAAGCTGAGCACTCTAGTAGTGTGTGGTACTCAGACTCTCGAACTTGCAGTGAGCATAATGTGCACAATCGATTTGACTCTTCTCCATTGCCCCAACGCCCTATCTCGCATCGAAGGAAATGGGAGCTAAGCCGAATTGCTGCGATAGTGCGTATCGCGGACAAGGGAATAGGCTCAAGCATGTAAGTGTGAGTACGGTTTCGTCTCTCAGCGAAGAACATGGTTTTGTAGTTGGGGGCCATATAGGTGGTGTAATGTATGAAGCGTGACCCACCGGATTTCTCCCAAGCCGTAATACATTGGCGTTGTAGAAAAGCTTCATTCACTTGAGAGTCAATTGAAGCATCATGTAGCAAGTGTAATGCATCCCATCTCCCAAACCACTTCTTTATGTCTTGCATCCATCCCGTGCTCAAGATCTTGCTTTTATGTGTCTTTTGAACTTTTTTGCTTGCTTCCCATGCAATTGTAGGAAGTCGATGTGAGGGGTTTTGACGCATCTTTATCATGTACTCCACAACCCTTTCCATGCCCATAACCTCAATTGGAAGAGATCCCGACTCAAGAAGTAGGAGCATATATGGTGTTTGTGTCTTAACTTGGAGAAAGTTTGTAAGAAAACGCTTTTGGACATTCTCAAACTCTTTCCAAGTAGACTTTGAGATGCTCCCGCCCCACACTTCAACTCCATAAAGAAGAACCGGTGTCACCAATGCATCAAAAAGATACTTCTTGAGAACCCAACACTTGATGTTTCCCGCATTACACATGTTCTCAAATGCATAATATGCTCTCTTTCCTGCTTCCAAATGACGCATAGCACATTCATGCCACTTGTGATTGGATGGAACCTCAAGGCCAAGGTACGTAAAGCTCTCAACAATTTCAAGTGTCTCGTTGTTGTACACAATGCATGGCTTCTCCTTATGGTTGGTTTTCACAAGCATAACCTTTTTTTTGGATTCATTTACAATCAGCCCACTATGCAAGCAAAAGTTCTCAAGGACAACCATAAGCTTTTGTGCATCTTCTAAAGTGTGTGCTAGAAGCACTACATTATCCGTATACAACAAAAGCATGATTACCGCATTGCAAATAGTGACCTCTTCAATGCCTTCTTCTTGCATAAAGTCAAGTACCATTTGTTCCAATTGATCGATGCATAGACCAAAGAGAGTTGGTGACAATGGACATCCTTGTTTAACCCCAATAGTGCTTACAATTTTTTTTGAAATTTCTCTTCCCATGCGCAATTGACAAATCACCTTCTCATAGATTCGAGAAACCGCAAGCATAAACTCACTTGGCACTTGGAGTTCTTCCATCCTTCTCCACAAATTGTTACGTGGAATCATATCAAAGGCTTTCTTAAAGTCCACAAAACAACAATACAATCGCTTGCCTTTCAACCGACTTTCCTCCATGAGAACACGAAGAGTGACAAGATGATCAATGGTGCTATGGCATCGACGAAAACCCGCTTGTCCCTTTGCACTCTTGTCATTCTCTTCAGCCCAATCACTCAATTTCATCTCCATTATGCACCCAAACAAATTTACCATAAGAGACCCAATCATTATAGTCCGGTAGTTGCTTACATTCTTTACATCCCCTCCTTTATGCAAAGGCTTAACCCAATTAGTACTCCAATCATAAGGCATACCATGTTGAAGTGCAAGGTTGAACATATCACTTATCCACTCATGGGTAAAATCTCCCGTCCATTTGATCATCTCCGGCTTGATACCTTGAAGATCTCCCGCTTTGCGAGTGGCCAACTTTTCAAGCCCACCGCATACATCCTCAATAGTAAAAAAAGACGGCATAGATGGGAGTGAACCATAAAATGGCATTTTTTCAGTATTTGCTTGCTCATATAATTGCCTACAATGTGTGTACATATCCACTAGACTCAAGTTACCAAAATTCTCAACCCGCTTGCCTCTCAAGTTTCTCCAAAATCTTCCACGTGCATGTACCTTTTCTTGGACTTGAAATTCTTGTTGCTTTACTTCCCATCTTCTTCTCTTCTTTTGAATCAATGCCTTGTATGTATGCAAATGACTTTGATAGTTGTCTTTGTCCATAGTTGCATCAAGCTTTATCAAGGACTTTCGAGCATCTTGACATTCTTTATCAAACCACCTTTTGCGTGATCTATCTTTGTTGATACCATGGAGATGCTTTATGGCAAACCATTCTTCTGCACAAGAACAAATAGCTTTCTTGAAAGCTTCCCATTTAGTTTCCAATGGTGCATCACATTGAAGCTTTGTCATCCATAATTTTTGCTCAACCATTTCAATGTACATTGGTGCCCGTTTGAAATCCATACATAGTGATAACTTCTCTTTCCTTTGGCTGAGATTATCATGCTTAGTTGCTTCTCCACATGAAAGGTCAATACATAAGGTGCGATGATCGTATTCCGGGGTCCATTGACCAAACATAAAACTCTTCATGCGATACATGATGGCTTCAGAGAGTAGCATATAGTCAATCACACTATCCCCATTATGTCTCCTACATGTAAATCCATTGGTTCCACTCCACAAAGATACACCATTGGCAATGACCATACCCGTGCTATTACACATGTGTAAAAGTAACTTTCCATAGTGATCCGGCTCTTTCTCATCCATTGAAGTATGATCATACAAGTGAACTTCCTCCAACTCCCTTGAAATGTATGGCATATCAAATTGTTGAGTATCATGTTGCAATGTTTTTGTGCGAGCATTCATATCCCCAAATACAATAACATCACCTTCACCTTTGAAATAAGCAATGTCCTTTTCCAAATCAGAAAATGGTTGATCTCTATCCATGCAAGCATAAAAGGGAGAATCATGATGAGGAATGTAGCAACCGGCTACAAAAATGGGTGCTCTTTTTGGTGTCATAATTTTCAGCCATACATAACGTTTGTACTTGTCATCTTTCACAATTGATACAAAATCTTCTAATCCTTTCTTAACCATACATGCTAACCCTCCTTGTCCTCTTCGTTGCTTGAGATTCTTTGACCACATCAATGAATGTGCATTGTAATCCTCCAAGCCGTTAATCCTTTGTGTATCATGCTCCCAAGTTTCAACAAGAAGTACAACATCGGCTTTGCTTGTTAGTTCATCAATGCCAACCCCCGCATTCCATGGGTATCCATTACAATTCCAAAAGCATATTTTCAATTGTAACTCGGTCTCATAGGTCACGCATCCCTATTTGCTTGAGAGACTTGCCTCCTCCTTGGGCACATTTTCTTCATGAGAGATCTCCTTGTTTTTATTATTCTTTTCCTCATATGCCTTGCGACGCATATTTTGTTGCTTAATAGTGCGATCTTCACATACAAAACATTCATAATCATTGTAGATGGCAACGTCATCAACTAACATGGAGGAAAAGATTGCATGCTCGTGCACACTCTGCAAGTATCAAATCCTGCGCAAGTGTAGGATATGTAATGAGCATGTGCACAAGTATGGAGAGTTTGCTAGAGAAATCGTACAGACTTGGACAAGCACACCTCGGACACCTTGGGGGGCACACGATCCTAGTGCCTCCAAGCTCTATACTGTACGGGCAGATGGTTTTGTTGACATGGATAGAGTCGGGACTGAGATGAGACAGCGGGTTCGCCAACTCGCGGAGCTGCAGTTTTCGACCAGCATTCTGACGCCTTGGCCTGAGAAGGATCGCAAAAAAATCAATTATATAGTGAAGACCATCATGAGAGAGTATTAGCCTGCTCCGGGTTCAGAGGATCTTTCGAGGAGGTGGATCAAGGGTGTTGCACGGGACACCGTGAAACATTGTCGAGATGCAGCTCATCGGGCTTTCAGGACTGGCTCGCCAAAGCCTTCAGGCATCCCACACGAGACGTGGCAGCAAATCAGGGAGGATGAGTGGACACGTGGTTCAGACAACAGCGTCAGGCCGCGGAGGTACGACAGATGACTAGGGAAACATCTCATCTTGGCAGCGGAGACTTCGACACCTTTTGCTATGAGTTTGTGAGTTTCCAATCCAATCCTAGCTATGGCGTTTTTTTTAAAACACGATGAATCGGGAATGGCTCCGAACTTGCTCGCGAGATCCTCCTGTTCGTTTTTCACTTCTGCAGCGAGCTCGTCTGAGCATCATGGTGCCCAGCGCGAGCGGATCTCGTCTCCTGCTGCGCCCCTCGTCCCTGGTCTTCACGCCATGCCTATCCCCTTGGCTTCACATTAGGTTTATTTATAAAAAAACCTTAATTGAAACAGGCGGCTTTGGTTGACTTGGGCGGGCTAGCCCATTTAAGCTGGGGCGGCCTTAATTTGAGCCCTTGGCCAAAATCTGATGGGCATCACATTTGGCCCACATTTAAACCCATGGCCCTTGGCTGGCCTGGTTTAGTTGGGCCCCTTTTCTACTTTAAAGGCACCACATTTGGCATACATATCGGATATCGGCCGTAGCAATGCCAAGCTTCTCATTTTCTCGTCTAGGCGGCCTTCGGGCACCACTTTAGGCATACATGTTGCATAAATGCCGGGCAAGAATCATCAAGCACAACATCTTTCTCCAGTCACCATCGATTAAGAATATCATCGTGAATTTAGATGTCGTAAAATCTTCAATAGTGCTACATGCCTACAAGATGCAAGTGTAAGTGATTGCTTTTGGAGAGTTGTCCCGTCAAGGCTAGGCATATTATAAAAACTGCTTTCGCATCCGCACACATTTGGCATACACATCGGGCACCGCACTACATTAAGCCAGATGAATGTAACTGATCAGGGCGACCAAGGCGGTTCGAACCCGGCCCCTGGTGATACTTAAACTGGCCATATCTTGCCAACCGAAACTGCTATTGACGAACTGAAAAGACCGACATGCTCCTGAAAGTGAGCACTTCGGACTCATGCATTCCTATCATCTTTGACCTTTTATCAACAGGTGCTCAATCCGGTACAGATCTGCTACTGACTCAACTTAAAACTGTCATAACTTCTTACCCGTAGCTCCGATTGACGACCCGTAAAGATAGGCATGTAGAGATTTTTGAGTACTTCAACTTGGATTAATAAAATCCTAGCTATGAACACTCCAAGAATACTCACTATTTAGCATTACCAAGACATCTTCTGACCCTTAGAGACACATCTGGCACACTTTCAGCTTAAAAATTGGCTTGTTAGCAAGCCCTTATAACTGCTGATTAACCATGCAGGATTCAAATAAACCTGATTGGATTTCCTTTGTTCATTTTCTTGTCATGGGAGTGGAGCGGCACGACATTCACCCCCTCTGAACTTGCACAGCCTCCGGTCTGTGCAGTTGCTAGCGGATCCAAGTGGCTAGCGGATCCAAGTTGCTAGCGGATCCAAGTTTAGTGCAGTTTAGTGCAGTTGCTAGCGGATCCAAGTGGAGAATTGGGCTTAACATCTTACTGTAAGGTAGTCACCGAAGCAATCAACATGATCGTGAAACGACAGATGAGAGTCGATAAGTTGATCGTGGCTGACATCATGGATGTTACGGAGGAGGAACCTAAAGAGAAAACAACATCGGCAATACCTAGAGTGGAGAAGAGAGTTCTTGATGAATTGGTAAAAGGTATTCAAGGATTGAATTTGAATTTTAAAGCTGTTAAATTTGATGGACTAGCTGCAAAGGGGTCTACATCCGAGCCCAGACAGCAGCCACCACGCAAAGGCTGGCACCGATGCATGTGGTGTGATAGTGAAGACCACAAGTATGTTAAAGAATGTGATGATTTTGACGAAGCATATAAAAGGAACATGGTGTTTTGGAAGGACAAGAAGATACACCTTAGGGCAACAGGTGAGATGCTCCGCCTGAACTTTGGTAGGGGCGGCATGAAGAAGATAGTTGAAGAGATTCAACATAATGTTGCTCCTGTGGAGGCAGCTACATATGGGCTGCAAGTCTGCGGGAAGGGGGATGAGGATGGTGTAGGTACCAAGGGTCAATTATGGCCTTATGCTTTGAAGACAAGAGAAACTGGATAGGTAACTTATGGGAAGCTGCGACAAGTAGGGAATTCAATTCGAGAAACCACAAGGTGGATGATCCAGTGGATTCCCTCTCGGTGTATGCATTCATTGTGAAGTCTCAAGCTAATGAGGCTATGGTGGAGGAAAAGAGGAAAAGAGATGAAGAAGCTCCTAGGACATTGAAAAGAACAATGAGGTTCAACAGCAAGAAAGAAGAAAGTCATGCTCCTAAGCCCGCTCCTGAAGTGGTGATGGAGGAGGCACCTAAGGACAAAAAGCAAGGTAAACCCAGGGGACCCTCTTATAAGCTCAAGTCTGACTACAGATTTAAAGAAAGTCTTTGAAGAGCGAATTCTGAATAGCAAGGTGGAGCTCACATTGGGTGATATATTGGGCATTGCCAAATGTGAGTTTCATGAGGAGATAATAGATATCATCAAAAGGAAGCGGCAGACACCAAGTGAACAGGAGCCGGAGTCAGTGAAGAGCCAGGCGGTGTCAGGAGTTTTTGGAGCAAGGGATTGCACATATGTATATACACATGCATGGTGCATAAAATAAAGGATTGCCCATTTTCCATAGCCAGGTGGTTGCGTGGGGCCCACATGTGTACAGGTAGGACATCATGTACATAGTGCATCGATTTTCACTATTATCAGTACCAGTGTGTTTTTTCTAGAATAATGAGGAGTTGGTAGCACGTAAAACTTCTCGAGGAAGCTATTCGCGGGCCGACGGCATGAGGTAAGCAGGGGCGTCAGATGGCATCTAGTGGCGTCAGGAGGTCGAATGGGGTCAATATTTGCACGTGGATGAGTACGGACACAACGTGGGTGTTTTCTTGTGATAATTATGCAGAAAAGTCATCATGAGTACCACGTTTTGGGGCCACTTCACGTGGTTGCGGGATGTATTATTGGAAAAAGCTGAGTGCCAGGTGTGCGGATGGATGCAGCAGGGTGACAACTATGCACTGCGAGGTCAGTTTTTGGCATGTTTGGGGTCCATTTGAGGTCAACTAAAAGGCCAAGGGTGCCCAAGTAATAAATATAAGTGTGGGAACTAAAAACATAGGGAGAAGACAAAAAAAAACGTTGAGAGAAGAGGAGGAACAACCGCAACTGTGTTTTTGCTGTTTTTGGAGCCTGTTTTGGCCGTAAACTGCTCATCCGCGGTCGGATTTGAGCACTTTAACATTGTAGACTGGGGTTTTGGGCCGTTCCGGACGCGATGGCGCTATCCATTTTGCCAAATTCCTCACTGTTTTTGTGCTGTTTTGGCTGTGTAAGTTTCTCTTATGAGCGAAGCTCTTGCTCCAATTTGTGATTGTAGTTGGCATATTTTACCCATTTTGTGTGAGCTATTTGTCCCATTGGTGTTGGCGCAAGATCAATTGTATCTAGACATAAGAAATTCTCCTCTTTTGAGCTGAGTTTTTTGGGTGTGTGTGTGTGTGTCTCTCTCTCTATGTGGAGTGGGTAAATGGGTAGTCTCTCTCCTCTCACTCCATCGGTGTGTTCCCTGTCTCGGCCACGTGGGTTGTATAAGCCGAGTGGTGCCACATAGTGTGTGTGTATATCCTCCCAAGAGTGTGTGTCGGGTCATTATAGAGGCGTTGTGTGTGTTTTCATCCCGCTCACATTCTTTTGGTGCCCCCCACGGAGGATCTTCTTCGAGTACCTTCTGCTTCGAGCTTCAAGCTTTGAGATTCGGGATTACAGGTTGCAGACTACAGGTTACATGTTACAGGGACAAGTACATGTACATGTAGCTGGAGTAGAGTGATACACTGGCAAGTGGGAGTCACTTGCAGTTGCCATGGGTATGCATCATTTGGCGTCTGTTTGAGCGCATTGTCATAGCTGGTATTTTATGTTACTTGTGGAAACTGCCATTGTACGCCTTTGTGGAGTCATACTTGGTTTTATTTGGCAGTCCCAGCCATTTCTGAGACTTGGTCTGGAAGATACTCATTTTTGAGACTTGACTATACGAGATTTGCATAAGCCTTTGTGAGAGGGTCGATAGCGTGAGGTTTTATTGAGCTGGGGGATTCTCAAATGTGAGATCCTTTCGGTGATACAGGTAGCTGGAGCACCCTTTTTGTGACCTCGCCATAGGCTATGTACTAGTGATTCCTACTTGATGCTCGGGTTCTATTGTTGGCAGTCTATGCATCCATATACAGTCTATATTTTGGGTTCTTACTGCTCTACTTCTTGGGAAACTCTGCCATAATTTTTCCAAGTTATGATGGCTAGTTTTTTGGTCTTATAAGCCATTTATGCTGTTATACTACTGAAATTTTGGCAAAATCAGAAGATAAGATAGGTGTGCTTTCTTGGGATCTGTATGGTTAACTTTAATGGATGATCAAAATGGCCCTCAATTCACTCCTTTTCATTTAACTCAAAGAATCCAGATAAATGTTCATGTGTCCAGGAAGATTTTTTTCCAGCAGCGCATAGTCTTTATGTTCGGGCCAAGAAGATTAAGAGAGATACTGGAATGCCCTTTTCCTGTTGTAATTCCGATGATTAACTATGAAAACTCATTTGACATGCATGTGTTTGTCCTTATCTAAAGTTGAGCTCCATTAAAGTTTCTAGGGATTGAGTCAGTCGAAGGGGTTCTCAAAGCATCGTAACTTGGGTAGCCATAGCTTTCTCTTATCCGGAGTTTCATGGAAGAAGTGATAAAGATGTGGAAGAATTTTTGGAAAAGATGGAGGTTTCCTGCATTAGCAACCAGATTTATGACCCGGCGCAGATGTTACCTCTTCTCCAGATTTGTTTGAAGAGTGATTCATTAGTTTGGTCAAAAGCATTTGAAGAGGAGTTGCGTGTGGCTGATCCACCTGTAAGATTGAGTTGGGACAATCTAAGGCATGGATTGGAAGTGGAGTTTGTGAAGATAGAAGATCCTGACAAAGTGTGGCAAGAAGTACAAGGTTTGGTGCAAAAGGAAGGTGATTCAGTAGATGCTTACATACGTAAGTTTTCATTGGCATGGGAGCGGATGTGCAAGGCCTTAGCACAACAAGTAACCCCGCCTGACATGATGAAGAAGGACACGTTCTTGGCTGGTCTTTGGGAGAATATACATTGGAGAGTGGAGCTAAAGAATCCTAGGACATATGAAGATGCACTAGAGGTAGCAAGGAACAAAGAGTGGAAGCTGAGGAAAATGAGCCAGTTAGGGGTGGAATCTTTGCCCATGAGGTCTGAATTTAAGCCTATGGATTCTTTGCAAGGTCGTATACCAGGGGTTCATCATGAACCAATGGTTTCTATTACTCCTCAGGTTATGCCAGCAGTGGTCACTACAGCAGTGCAAGATGATGGGCTAAGGCAAGATATGAGGCAAGTGGTAGATTTAATGAAGAATCTCAGCCTAAACATGCTAGGTCAAGTGGGAAATAATCGAGGTCGAGCGAGGTTTGCAAATTAGCCAAGAGGTGAAGAAAGACCTAAGAATGGTGTTGGACAAAGCAATGCACTACAAGAGGTTATGTGCTCTTGTGACGCTCTTAGCGACGGAAATACACTGGGTTTTTATAACCCCCGGCGTCGCTATAAGCGTCGCTAAAAGCGTCGCTACGAGAGCGTCGCTATATGCGTCGCTATAGGCGTCGCTATGAGCGTCGCTATATAGCGACGCTCATAGCGACGCGTATAGCGACGCTCTCACAGAAGAGTATAGCGACGCATATAGCGACGCTACAGAGCCATAAATAGCGACGCATATAGCGACGCCTGAGAGAATATTTTTTTGGTGGCAGGGCATTGAATGCCTGCCACCCATCAACCATATTGTACTTGATTCACTTTTTAAAAAAAGTGCAAAGGTAAATAATAGACCCAAAATAGTCACCCACAAGACGCATTGTTTGCAAAATTGACAATTGTACACATCATAGACAAACTGAATTGATTGGCAAATGTAATAATGACAATTGTACAACATCATAGGCATAAAGAATTGATTGGCAAAAGGAATTGCGGTGACAAATGTAATAATATACATGGTTCAAAAAGACGTATAAAATCCGTCTCATGATACATAAGCTATGAGAAACCCTAAACTAATGCTATCTAGCTACGGCTAAACTGACGTCGTCTAATCAGACGTCTCATCGCGTCCAAGCGGCGTATCTGTCGGATTCTGCAAAAAAAGACAATAAGACAGTTTTCAGTAAGTATAAACATATAACGACATTTATAAAACAATACAAAAAATAAAAAAGAGTAAACCGTAATACTAACCATGCCGCTGCGAGAACTGAGAATGTCCATCAGGGCGTTTAAGCCCTTCCTGCCTGCGTACTCGCGCTCGTACGGTGTGGGATCACGTCCTGTCATCGACCACTGTCAAAACATACAAAGATTTCATTATGTTAGAACTAAAAAACTCATAAACCCTAAACTATCGAACATGCATAAAGAGCAATGTGAAAAGACTTACAAAATCGGCCTCAAATGATGCCCATCCACCGCTCCCCAAGTGGTGCGAGCTCCCTGCCTCTACTCGCGCTCTGGCTGCATCTTTTTGTTGCTTCCACTTGTCGGGATTCTCGCGCGCTGCTTTCTTCGCATTCTTCCAATCTTCTTTGGCCAGCCAATCTGGCCTATTCCACCCATTCTTGATTGCTTTTTGCACTTCGGAACGCTTGTGTTTGCAGTATTCGCGCATTCGAATCTTCATCAGGTCTTCATTGAAGCGCTGATCCCGTGTTGGAACGGGAAACTCATCATGAAGTATGCTGATGACTCTGTTTTTTAAATCACTTGGTACTTCACTCCATTTGTTTAGTATATAGTGTCTAAACAGCTGAGAGCAAAGACCACGCATGCGCGAGATCACCTTCTTGCCGTCATCATCCATGATGATGCCGCCGCTGATGTCGACGGAGTAAGGCAAGCCCTCTGGCCGGTGACGCGTGAACCTGGGTGTCCCGGCAGGGGTCTCTAGCGGCGTGTCGATGGGGGTACGGACGTCAGGTGTCTCCACCGGCGTCTGGGCCCCGAAGCGAGGAGTGTCGAGTGGGGTGGCTCCTGGCGGAGTAGGTAGAGGTGTGTAGCTTCTAGGAACAGTCAGCCGTGCAAAACCTGGCGTAGACGGCGATGCTGTGGCTGGTGTGGGGGCGGGCAAAGAAGGGGAGGGTAAAGAGCCTCGTCGAACACGAGGCGGTGTGGAGGCATCGGTGGCGGAATCCCCACAACAACCGCCACCGCCACCACTAGAGCGCCGGTGTCTAGAAGAGTGTGACGCTCGTCTCGTCGACGCCGAAGCTTCGGAGCGCGCCGAATGCTCCGAAAGAGAGGGAGATGCGGATGGTGTAGGAACGCGCGATGATGCGCCAGAGCGATGACGCTCCACGTACCACTGTCTCTGCTGCGGTGACAAAGAAGAAAGAAACTCCTCATCATCCATACCTGCATTAAACACACGAATATTTAAACTTAATATTGAATGAATAGAGTAGACAATGACGCAAATACCATTAAATACAATGACGTAATGACGCATATAAATACAATGACGCAATGAATCGAGTGGTAGAAGAGGCAAGTCGAAAACTCAGAATTTTCAATCAAAAGAGCTAGAGCTTTTACAGCACGGAGCAAAATTGTTCAAATACAATATTTGTGGCTTTAAGAGATCTCTCTCTCATCCTCGCATAACTCAGCATAACTTCCTATATCTATATAGAGCTCTCCGTTTAAACACATATCCTCTGTTTCATTTTGTAGCTCCTCTGCATGCACCCCATATAGAGCAGTAGCATCTTGATGCTCGTCTGGCACCACCGCAGCGGCTTCTGATTGAGCATCTTCTCTGATCTCCTCCATTGATGTCGTTGTGATTGGCACATGGTAGCCTTCATACGTCCTTGCACTACGAGGGGCTACCTCTATGACGTACCACCAGTTTGATGTAGACTTTGTAGGATGAAATACTACCTGCCAGAGCCACATAACTTACATGAGAGCTTTCAAGCACATAACTTGTAAAAGGGGGATGTTAACTATTTATATACTTACTTGTTCACAATGCTCGGGTAGTACGAAAGTGTCTCTTAGGTCAGTCCATTTCTTAGTAGAATCCACCTCAAGAAAACCAGACTCTCCTCTACGCACAGTAGCGTTTCGACCCTCCATGATTATCTTGAACCATTGCACGTCGAACAAGTCGACAAAAAATCCTCTGTAATCGATCCTCAAAATCTCTTGCAGCGTGCCGAAGTAAGTGAGTTCCGCCACCACGGGATCTGCATCAGAGGAACGTCGTCGACTAGACTGTTCAAATTTTGCCATGATTCCACAATCTTGAGTAAAACGCTTTTTGTCGATTCGTTCCACCCTAAAATGTCGACCTTTACACCATGCTGCTGTGTATGACTTATACTACAACGAACAAAGATTATGAGTGGCCGTTCAAACGTTTATAAATAAAGTCACTTGCTAGTCGTACATTGCAAACTTACCTTGGTCGCGCAACCCCGAGAGTACTCCCACTCTTCTTCAGTCACTTCGTCACCGCATTGTTGTGCGCTTTTCAATTGGTTGTGCAACCATCTTAAGCTCATGAAGGTTGGTAGGCTCTCCAGAACCGCTGGATAGTGCATCGGTGGTCGTCTTCCCCGTCTCCACTCGATTCGTGCCCTTTGTCGCTCTTGCTTTGCATCCTCATATTGTGAAATCCACTTTTGCATCACTGGATTGTGAAGCATGCAAAATCGGTTGATTTTAGCCTCTAGATCTTCCGTCATCTTCTTCTCAACACCGAGATTGCACATGACAATCCCAGATATGCGCTCATCATCTATGGTTCGCCATAGCATATCCCGGGATTTATCAAATCCGTCTAACCACTCTCCAATGTACACTAGGGACTCTGATACCAACCAACCTTCTGCCATGCTACCCTCCGGACGTGCCTTTTGACGCACATATCCCTTAAGCGTTTTCATGAAACGCTCTAAGAAGAACATCCATCTGGAATGAACTGTGCCAGCTATTTCCACCTCATCAACTATGTGAATAAGAAGATGCACCTGAATGGTTAGCATTGTAGTAGGAAAATGTTTCTCAAACATGCACACAAGCTCCGCAGCATTTAGTTTGGCGAATGGTATGGAGTCTACGTCGATCTCCTTTTGTGAGATCCATTGCACCAGCTTTGCAAGTTTGTAGATTGTGTTACGGATGTCGAGAGACAAACATCCCTCAATGGCAACCGGTAAAATAAACTGTAAAGTATGTGCAGCAATGATATTAAAGTCCACATTTTATGCAATGATATTAAAGTCCACTATGAACGTACCTGACACATTTTATGCCAATCGTGTGACTTCAAACCGGTAAGCTTTCCTTCTTTAGTAAAACACGTTCGGAGCGAGTGCATTACGCCAGTGGGGGTCCGCAAAGATCGAATGGCCTCTTTTACTTTGCGTTCTTGGGCTCCTGTGAAAATCCATGGTGCTTTAGGAAGTTTTATCGATCCATCAGACGCTGTTTGCGGCCAATATTGCTCCATACGATCCACATTTCTAAGGTCAACTCTGGCTCCCAAAGTATCTTTCTTGCCGGTCAAATGGTCCCATAGTAGATTACCCACATTCTTGAATATGTGCATTGGATCGAGCAAGTGATTGATCACGAGTCGAGGCCAGTATGGTAACTCGTACCATAGAGATAGTCTCTTCATCCCTGGAGGCAATCCGTCATCGCACATCTCCTTCTGCTCTAACCATGCTTGTGCAGACATCCTTGGTGGCTCTCTTCCCAAAAAGCCGTCGCGTAACACATGATTCTCCGGAAGATACGCTTGATGACCTTCGTAGATTTGCTTCTTCAGTGAGGGTGCCCTACGTGCATTCAGTCTAGGTCCACATGTGACACATGCTCTGTATCCGCTTGTTTGAAGCCCTGCATGTATACACATGATAATAGATCAACTATGGGGAAAAACCAGATTTACAGTGTCTGAGAGAGGAGTGTCAATAGATCACCTGAGCATTCTGTTAGCCCGGGATAGTCATGCATGGTCCACATTAGAATACCTCTGATCAAAGCATTCCGTCGTCCTGTGTGTCGGCTCATATCCACCACCTCTATGCCAATCCACAATTGTTGTAGCTCTTCCAATAGTGGACGAAGATACACATCCATATTCCCCACTTTATATCGCCCTGGCACAATCAAGCTTAGCCATAGGTGCCCCTTCTTCGTAGTCAACCACGGGGGAATGTTGTAGTTGACGATGACAACGGGCCATACACTGTAAGATGTTGATCTTTGACCAAATGGATTTACGCCATCCATAGCCAGGCCTAAGCGCAAATTTCGAGCTTCCCTGGCAAAATCCGACCATGTTCCATCTATATGTTTCCAGGCTGCGCAATCTGTAGGAATTCGTAGCACACCATCCGAAGATTTATTCTCCTCATGCCATGATGCTAGGGCGGCCATGGACTTACATTCGAAGAAATGCTTGATGCGAGGAAGCAAAGGAAAATGTCGCAAAACCTTTTGTGGAATTTTTGTCCCGTGGAGATCTACTCGATATCTTTCGGAATCACATTTCGGACACTTCTCCATGTCTGTGTATTCCCCTCTGAAAAGAATGCAGTCATTAGGACAAGCGTGGATAGAATTGTAATCCATCCCCAAGTTTCGCAAAATCTTTCTTGCTTCATCTCGAGAATCTGGCATCACATTGTCAGCTGGTAGAATGTGCTCTTTCAGCAATCTACACAACATAAAAATATGATACAGTCGTGTAAAAATCTATCAGATCATTATACACCATGAGTTCTATTAAAGTAAACTAATTGTAATAGATCACCTGAAAAGCGCTGTGACGCTAGTGTCACTCCATCCAAACTTTGCCTGCATGTTGAGAAGAACCAGGAGTGCTTTCAATCTAGACATACGTGCTCCATTATACAATGATGTATCGGCTTCACTTTTCATATCATCATAGATAAGCCTTTCTGAATCCATGATCGTCTCGATCATTTCATCAATCTCGGGCTCAAACATTGCCTCGTTGGGAATGTGCTCTGCATGATCATCCCCCGAGCTGTCAGAGGCTACATCTTGTGGCCTCACATATGCTGCTTGACCAAAGCGCCTGCGAATACGTCTATTGGGTTGCAAGATTGCTGCTTGTTGGCCAGCGTCAGAGTCCGACGAGTTATAATTGGCAACAACTCGATCTATAATAGATGGATCGAACTCGCCAAATTCACGAACGTGCTGCAAAGAAACACGTCTTGTCCGTCGCACAGCATGCTTGCATTGATTACAAGGACATAAGACCCTCGTTGAGAGATAGGTGTTTCGGTTGGACGGTCCCACATCCTCGTCGCTACTCATAATGAGGATAAAAAACTTATAACCTAGACAACAAATTTAATATTCTATTGGCATTCTTCGTCTTATCTCTCTCTCTCTCTCTCTCTCTCTCTCTCTCTCTCTCTCTCTCTCTCTCTCTCTCTCTCTCTCTCTCTTTACCTCACATTCTCTAGTCATGTCCAATCCCCGCACACCTCGGTCTAGAGGTGCACGGAGATCAGAACCACCGGGTTATAATCTCGTCTTTATTGGTCAATACCTATATTTGTGGGTACAAGAAATCTAGACACCCACGTCTACATGATACTGCATGTAGTGGACAAAATCCCTTTGCCTCTTCTCTAGCTGTAGCACTTCACTTCATCTTAACATCTTTTCACAGTAGATCTTTTCACTGTTCGTCTAACTCTAAACCCTAAACCGTAAGTAATTCTTGCGTGGACTCGATCTAACGTAAATAAGCGTAAATCTAAATAAACGTAAATCTAACTAAAAATAAAGCTAAATCTAATTTAACGTAAGTCTAATGACTAGAGGTTGTCTAGATGGTCATTGTGTCGGGGATGTAGTGACTCTTGCCGCCCTGAAGATCCACCTTCTTCCCTATCTTCTGAAGACATTTCACCAGTACTTTTGGATCGACGGAGCCCACTATGAGTGAAGGCAGCAATACCCTATATTCCATTGAGGGCTTTCTTCACCCGCTTCATGCAGGCATCGCAGTCTATGGAGACCCGCATCTAATCTAATATAACATAAATCTAAATCTAGCTTAAATAAATGTAAATCTAGTTAAAAATAAACCTAAATCTAATTTAATGTAAGTCTACATATAACCTAATCTTTAACGTCTTTTAAAATAGTTTCCTACGACGTTATAACTCTCTTCTTCCTGTGTGTGTGCGCGTGTGTGGATGTGTGTGCCAATAAAAAGAGATAAATGGTATAACCTTTCTATCACCCATGCCAAGTATGATAGATTGATTATGCCATTTCTCTCTTGAATAATAGGTCTTCAGTTCAACTCCTCGTCGGCTAGATCTTTAGGTCTTTTAATTTTAATTAGTTTCCTACGACGCTCCCTTAGTTTCTCTTTCTTTTTCTCTCAATGTGTGTGCGTTTTTTTGGATCGTATGCATGTTTTCTTTCTCTTTTCCTCTCTCAATGTGTGCGTTTTTTGTTTATGCATGTTCTCTCTCTCTTTTCCTCTCTCAATGCGTGCGTTTTTTGTTTATGCATGCTCTCTCTCTCTTTTTCTCTCTCAATGTGTGTGTGCATTCTTTGTTTATGTATGTGTGTGCGTTTTTGCACTCTCTCTCTCTCTCTCTCTCTCTCTCTCTCTCTCTCAAAAACACTATATGTGTGTGTGTATGTGTGTGTGTGTGAGAGAGAGAGCGAGGGAGAGAGAAAGAGAGGAAGGGAACATGAGAATGAGGAGAGGGAAGGAGCATACCTGTCTCTCCTTCCTCTCCTCGTGTGTGTGTGTGTGTGTGTGTGTGTAAAAGAAAAAGAGAGAGAGAGAGAGAGAGAGAGAGAGAGAGAGGGAGAGCGTTACCTGCTCTTTGCTTGAGGGCGTCGAAAAACTCAGATCTGAGATCTGAGTTTTTGGGCGCGCTCGGTTATTTTTCTTACCCCAGCTGGCGTCGCTATGAGCGTCGCTATAAGCGTCGCTATGAGCGTCGCAAATTTACAAATTTGTAAATTTGCGACGCTCATAGCGACGCTCATAGCGACGCCGGGAATTTTTTTTTTTGAGCGTCGCTGTGTGAGCGTCGCTAATGTGAAGAGCCTCTTGTAGTGATGGTAGGTTCTGGAGGCAGACGCCCACATGTTATAATTGTGGAGTGTTGGGTCACATCAGCCCGCAATGTGATAAGCCACCAAGGAGGGAGGGAGACATGTATCCATTGCCAAGACAGGTGCTAACTAGGTCAAATGATTATGGCATCGAAATTAAGGGAGAGGAAGGAACCCCTATGGGATGGGAAATTAAGCTTTGGGAGGGGAAATTAAGCTATGACTTGAAAGAGGATCTGACAAGCAGGAAGGCAGATGTTACTTTTGGGCAGCTTATAGAGATGGTGCCTAAGCCAAAGCGACAGTGGAAGAGGATGGTTAACCCAATGGAGAAAGAGCCAGAGAGAGGTTCAATAAAGGTGTTGGCAATGGACAAGCTACCAGACATTTGTCCAATAGTAGATGTGTGGCACAAAAGAAAAAATCTAGGACAAGGTTATGTGGATGGTGGAGCCCAAATATGCGTCATAACACACTCATGCGTTGAGAAGATGGGTCTTACAGTGACTGGGGTGTCAGGCTTTTGGATCAAATTGGCAAACCATCAGAAAGTAAAATGTTTGGGTGTTGTAAAGAGCTTAGAAGTGGAGGCATATGATGCAAAGGCGGTGGTTGATTTTCATGTGATGCCAGCAGGGTTGGGAGCATATCCTATTATACTGGGCAGACCATGGTTACGTGCAGTGGGAGATGTTCAAGATTGGGGACGTGGTACGATTAGCCTCTATGGAAAGACAGGTGCCAAGAAGCTATATAATATGGATACAAGGAAAGTATTGGAAGAGAATTATAAAGATGAGGATGAGTCTAGTGATGAAGTAGGGAATTCAATTCGAGAAACCAGAGGGTGGGATGATCCAGTGGATTCCCTCTCGGTGTATGCATTCATTGTGAAGTCTCAAGCTAATGAGGCTATGGTGGAGGAAAAGCGGAAAAGAGATGAAGAATATCCTGGGACATCGAAAAGGACAATGAGGTTTAACAACAAGAAAGAAGAAAGTCTTGCTCCTAAGCCCGCTCCTGAAGTGGTGATGGAGGAGGCACCTAAGGACAAAAAGCAAGGTAAACCCAGGGGACCCTCTTATAAGCTCAAGTCTAACATTAAATTAGCTACAGATTTAAAGAAAGTCTTTGAATATCGAATTATGAATAGCAAGTTGGAGCTCACATTGGGTGATATATTGGGCATTGCCAAATGTGAGTTTCATGAGGAGATAATAGATATCATCAAAAGGAAGCGGGAGACACCAAGTGAACAGGAGCCGGAGTCAGTGAAGAGCCAAGCGGTGTCAGGAGTTTTTGGAGCAAGGGATTGCGCATATGTATATACACATGCATGGTGCATAAAATAAAGGATTGCCCATTTTCCATAGCCAGGTGGTTGCGTGGGACCCACATGTGTACAGGTAGGACAACATGTACATAGTGCATCGATTTTCACTATTACTAGTACCAGTGTGTTTTTTCTAGAATAATGAGGAGTTGGTAGTGCATAAAACTTCTTGAGGAAGCTTTTCGCGGGCCGATGACACGAGGTAAGCAGGGGCGTCAGATGGCATCTAGTGGCGTCAGGAAGTCAAATGGGGTCAATATTTGCACGTGGATGAGTACGGACACAATGTGGGTGTTTTCTTGTGATAATTATGCAGAAAGGTCATCATGAGGACCAAATTTTGGGGCCACTTCATGTGGTTGTGGGATGCATTATTGGAAAATGTTGAGTGCCAGGTGTGCGGATGGATGTAGTAGGGTGACAACTATGCACTGCGAGATCAGTTTTTGGCCTGTTCTGGTCCGTTTGAGATCAACTAAAAGGCCAATGGTGCCCAAGTTATAAAGCTAAGTGTGGGAACTGAAAAAACAGAGAGAAGACCAGAAAAAACGTGGAGAGAAGAGGAGGAATAGCCGCAACTGTGTTTTTGCTGTTTTTGGAGCCTGTTTTGGCCGTAAACTGCTCATCCGAGGTCAGATTTGAGCACTTTGACATTGTAAAATGGGGTTTTGGGCCGTTTCGGACGCGATGGCGCTGTTCATTTTTCCAAATTCCTCAGTGTTTTTTTGTTATTTTGGCTGTGTAAGTTTCTTCTATGAGCGAAGCTCCTGCTCCAAGTTGTGATTATATCTGGCATATTTTACCCATATTTTGTGAGCTATTTGCTCCATTGGTGTTGGCCCAAGCTCAATTTTATCTAAACATCAGAAATTCTCCTCTTTTGAGATGAGTTTTTTGGGTGTGTGTGTGTGTGTGTCTCTCTGTGTGGAGTGGGTAAATGGGCAGTCTCTCTCCTCTCACTCCATCGGTGTGTTCCCTGTCTCGGCCAGGTGGGTTGTATAAGCCGAGTGGTGCTATTTGTCCCAATGGTGTTGGCCCAAGCTCAATTGTATCTAAACATCAGAAATTCTCCTCTTTTGAGATGAGTTTTTTGGGTGTGTGTGTGTGTGTCTCTGTGTGTGGAGTGGGTAAATGGGTAGTGTCTCTCCTCTCACTCCATCGGTGTGTTCCCTGTCTTGGCTAGGTGGGTTGTATAAGCCGAGTGGTGCCTCATAGTGTGTCTGTATATCCTCCCAAGAGGGGGTATCAGGTCATTATAGAGGCGTTGTGTGTGTTTTCATCCCGCTCACAGCGGTACGCCACATTGAAGCAATTCTAGACGACTATGAAGAATATTTGATGAATCTTGAAGAAGAAGAAGAGTCGAGGTCTGTGGTGGTGTCAAATCCAACCGTACGTGAGGTAAGGCATGTTCGTTTCAATGAAGATGAAGATAGTGAAAGCATTCCAAGGAGTCACTTTTCAAGGACTCATTGGGCAAGAGCAACAACCGAAACTGTTGTAAAGCTTGGCGACATCGAAGAACCGGTCTTAGCAGTCATAGATCATGGATCGGAGATCAATTTGATGGCTAAAAGCTTGCACAAAAAGGGAAAATGGCCTATTGATGTGGACCATGGCTGGAGGATTTAAGCTGCCAATATGCTTCCAGGCGACCTCTATGGTGCATGTGCCAATGTTAAGGTAACTGTAGGGGATGTCTGTGATGAGCCAAATTTCTTTATACAGGAGTATTCCTCTTATCCTTTAATTCTAGGACAACCATACATTACGGTTGTGTGAATGGAAACCAAAGTGCTGGATGATGGCTCGGTCTATGCCAGGGTTCGGAGCCGTGATGGAAAGAAAGCAGTGCAATTCTTGACTGTATGTGTTGACCATGCTAGGAATAAGGACAGTCTACGTGATCATCCAATGCCAAAGATACGCAAGGAGTTTAGAGAACACAGGTTTGCACAAGATTTTCTCGGAGTGCCATTATAAAGCGGGACTATGGTGGTACAAGTGAGGAGAATTTCTCGCAAAGAGAATGTTTCTCTTCGGGGTTTTTGGGGTTAACATCTAAAGGTTCAGTCTCTTTCAGAAAATTTAATGATTTGTTAAAGTGGAAAAAATAGTATGTTTCAGGTATTCAAAGTGAATTGCAGGGTTGTGATGTGCTTGAATCCGATGATGTGATTTCAGGAGTCTTTGAAGAGGTATCTTATGTAGATACTATGTCAGTGCTTAAAGAGATCAGGCAAAACAGGTTACAAAGCGGAACTGAAATGGTCAAGGTCCATTCAATGGACATGTATGATGAGTTAAGCTTATATGAAGCACTTATACATATTGAAGATGATTCAGGTGAAACTGTTAAAGCGCAGGTAGAGACAAAATACAAGACTGTTGCAAAGAAAGTGAGGCCAATGGCTACACCGCTGCCAGAAGGAAGTGATGGGATGATCAAAGAAGCTTCTCAACAACCTATACTCAGAGATCCAAAGAACATAGGGCATAAGTTTACTAAGGAGACACTGCAACAGCTGAAGGTTGGAGAAGACGGCTTCCTCAATGAAGAGGAGATCAAATTTTTTCAAGGTATGCTCGAAAAACATGGTAAATCTTTCACTTTTGAGCCAAGTGAGATAGGGTGTGTGGATCCGAGTGTTGTTTCACCAATGGTTATTTTCATTGTTCCACACAATCCATGGAGCTTGCGTCCTATTCCAGTTCCTAAAGCTCACTTGCCAAAGCTCATCAATTTGCTTAATGAAAAAATTCAAATGGGAATTTTGGAGCCGTCATGTGCTCCGTATTCTAATCGCTGGTTTACTGTTCCGAAGAAAAATCGTACATTAAGATTCATTCAGGATATGCAACCGGTTAACAAGGTAACAATCCGCAATGTGGGTACTGGCCCAATTGTGGATGAATTTGCTGAGGCCTTTGCAGGTAGATCTATTTACTCCATGGGTGATCTTGATTCAGGATATGATCAATTCCAGTTAGCTTGGAGAGCAGGGATCTTACTACAATGCGTACTCCTCTTGGTTTGGTAAGGATGTGCACTTTGCCCACAGGGTGCTACTAATTCAATAGCTCATATGATGAACATCATGAATAAGGTATTAAGGGACTTTATCCCACATATTACTATGCCTTTCATTGATGACCTACCAATTAAGGGCTGTGAAGAAGGCTCAAAAGATGAAGCAAAAGACTAGAGGGGGTGCCAACAGTTTGTTGCTCAACATATTGCTGACTGTGATGCTATATTATCAAGGCTTGAAGAAGTTAACTTAACACTTTCAGGTCAAAAATTGACTTTTGGAGCTAAGGAGGTCTTAATTGTGGGACACATGTGCAGTTCTGAAGGAAGAAGGCCAAGTCTAGCAAAAGTTGAAGCAATCCAAAAGATGAAGGATACATTTCTTCAGTTACTGAGGTTCGTCGATTCTTAGCCGCATGTGTGTTCTATCGTATTTGGCTGCCACACTTTGCTCATGTTGCAGAGGTGCTGTATCAATTGCTACGAAAAGGTAAGAGGTTTGTTTGGGAAGAAGTTCACACACAAGCTATTAAGAAATTAAAGAAGATGCTTCTTGAGGCTCCGACCTTGAGGAAAGTTGATTATAAATGCGACAGGCCAGTTATTTTAACAATTGACACTAGCCTGACAGGTATTGGATGGGCTATAGGTCAAGATGATGCTGAAGGAGACAGGTATGCAGTGAGATTTGGAGCCTAGGTGCTCAATGCTCATCAACGAGGATATCCACAGGTTAAGAGGGAACTTTGGGGCGTTGCTACTGCTCTAAGGACCGATAAAGAATACTTTATTGGAGCTTCCGTTGTGGTAGAGACAGATTGCTTTCCACTGATAGGGATGATTGCAAATTGCTCTACTCAGGAGATTGCCATGCTACGATGGACAGCGTATATCAAGTCTCTTAACCCTGAATATTATCATATTGCAGGTAGAGATAACCCTGTTGCAGATATGTTATCAAGAGCCAGGTTTGAAGATAAAGAAGAGATCCTGACCACAAGTGATGATGTTGGCTTGAAAATCTACACGTTGTGACGTGTTTTTACGGAATGATGCAAGCCACCCCAAAGACTTTGGAAAGGGTTTTTTAATGCTTTTGGGTCCCTTATATGTAAATAAAGCATGCTTGTACAAAGTGTACAAAGGCGGTGTGTGCCAGCTATCTCTATGCATGCGGGCCAGTTGTGCGGGGTGCATAGTTTTGCTGTTTTTGTACATAGACGTGTTGAGACTTGAAAGAGTCACTTAGTACTTGAAAAATATGAAAAAAACTGAGTTTTTATCAGCTTGAGGTCATGAGTGAGTGGGGGATTTGACAGAGGAAGATCTAGCAGCAAGAAGCCCTGATTGCCGCGAGGGATAGAGGCGTTTGGGAGTAGAGCAGCCTGTCTTGCTAGTCGAGGGCCCAATGTGGTGAGTTGAGAGTGTGTCTCTCCTCAATGGGCTGATGAAAGTGGGTGCTTAGCTCTGCATATTGACCTCCCTTCATCTTGTTTTGAGGTATGGTGGCTATGGTGTGTGCAGCTCCTTGTGGTGCAGCTAGTCGAGGGTAAACTATGTGCTGCAATGCCTTGCTTGTACATATATCAAAGAGCAAGGTTTCCCCCAAGTTTTCCATCACCTTTTTTGATTTTTTTTGCTGAACTTTGTGGATTTTCAAATTAAGCTTGATTTGAGTGGGTTTTGGTCAAGCTATGTGTATATATGGGAGCGCCTATAGAAGCCCTACTAGCACATGGAAGGGCATTTGAAAAGAAGTGAAGCTCTTTGAGTTATGGTCAAAAGTGCAGAGATTTCCATGGTTTTTTTCTCACTTTTTTCCTTGATTTTATTGCTTCCTTGGTGTCTTTGAGTGCAATGGAGTGTAGTGGGAGTTGTAGCGGTGTAGAGGGAAGCTAGTCGGAGCTAGTAGAGGCTAGTCGAGGTTGAGTGTGTGTGAAATTGAGAAAATTAGTGAGAGAAGATCAGCCCATATTATCTCGAGAGAGATATACTCTTCATCCTCTTTTCTTGGTGTTGGTTTGAGGTGTTGTAGAGGCCAGCCCCCCAATCCTTCACATAAACTGGTGCCCCCACGGAGGAGAAGAGAATCCTTCTAACAAGGTTTTGATCTACAGTTTGGCATCCATTTGAAGATCAACTCAAGGCCTATGGCGGGAGATGGGTATGAAGTCTTCAAGGGTGGGAAAGGAGAAGATGTGGACAAGTTCATCCGAAGGATCGAATTGATTGCATTGAAGAGCAATAGGGACGATGGTGCATTCAAGGTACGTTTGGTGAGTTTGCTACTTGAAGGGGAAGCACGTGAATGGTATGAAGATAGGCTTGAAGGTGGTGTAAAGGGAGATTGGAATCTTCTTTCTCATGCCTTGAGAGAAGAGTTTGAGAAGGAGGATGATCCTAAGTATTTGTGGAGAGAGCTAAGCAAGCTGCAACAAGGAAAACATGAAGACATCAATGTGCACATAAACAGGTTTGAAGCTTGTTGGAGAAAGATCATAAAGGGACTTGAAGAGAATCAAATGCCCCCTGATTTCTTGAAGAAAGATAGGTTTGTGGTTGTCTTACATCAAAGCATTAGAGACAAGGTGGAGCTCAAGGACCCAGGGACCTACAACGAGGCAGTAAAGGTTGCTAGAGAGAAATGGAGAAAGAAGGTGAGAAGGCATGAAATGGCAAATAGGGAAAGAGAAGCAAATGTACATCAAAGGGATGGTTATGTATCAAAAAATAATGTGGTTGAGCCTTTGCCTTTGGATATGCATGTTGAAAGGGAAATCCATGTAGAAGCTCCAAGAGTGGACAATAGAGGACAGGAATCCTTTCACCAAGACATTCAAATATTGACAGAGAAAATAGGAAACCTCAACCTTGCTATGCAAGCTATCCAACAACAAGTAAGAAGACCTCAAGGAGAACAGCCTCAAAGGAATAGAGGTGATAATGTGATGTGTTACAATTGTGGGGAGAGAGGGCATATATCGCCCAATTGCAATCAACCAAGGAGAGAGCCAGGAGGTATATATCCTATCATACAAAGACAAATAGGTATTGAAGGCAATGTAAATGAAAATGTGCAACCTCTCCAAGGTCAAGGACTTGCACAACAACAGGGACAAAATCAAGCTCAAGCACCTCCACAATTTAACGTAGGAATTTTGGAGGCAGTTGAGGAGGGAGATGAAGATGATGAGGTTGATGTCTTTGCAAATAAGAGAACAAGGGCACAAATCTTTGTGAGAACTTTTCTATGAAGCGTCTATAGTATGCACACATACCTATAAAGCTTCTTAGTTCATGAAGATTCCTTGGTTTAGGCCATCCTTTTATTACCTCTAACTTGGATGGATCCATTTGGATTCCATCTTGAGAGATAATGTGACCTAAATATTGAATCTCTTGCAAGAAAAATTCACTTTTCTTTCGATTAACATAAAGTTTATTCTCTCTTAAAACTTGAAATATTACCTGGAGGTGTTGCTTATGTTCCTCTAATGAATTAGAGTAGATGATAATATCATCAAAGAACACTCCAGTGAAGGTTCGATGAGGTCTGAACAGCTTCTCCATCAAGCGGTTAAATGTGGCTGGTGCATTAGTCAAGCCAAAAGGCATGACAATGTATTCGTAAAGACCAAATGTAGTACGAAATGCGGTCTTTACAATGTCTTGATCAACTATCCTTATTTGATGATAGCCACTTTTTAGGTCAATCCTACTGAAGTAGGTCGATCCTTGTAGCTTATCAAATAGGTCTTCTACCCGTGGAACGGGAAACCTATTCTTGATAGTGATCCTATTTAGTGCTCTATAGTCGACACACATACGATATGTGCCGTCTTTCTTTTGCACTAATAGCACAGGTGAGCAAAATGGAGATGAGCTAGGCCTAACCATGCCCTTCTCAATTAACTCATGCACTTGCCGCATAATCTCCTCTTGTTGAGCTTGAGAAACTCTATAAGGAGGTTTGTTAGGCGGTGAACTTCCTGGAAGAAGTTCAATTGCATGGTCGTCATTACCTCGTTTAGGAGGTAGCTCACAGGGGATGTCGTCAATAAAGACATCTTGAAACCCCTTGAGAAAATTGGATAACTCTAATTCCTTTTGGTTGCTTTTATTTTCTTTTGCTAAAGCATTAGGTTCATTTTGAGAATCTTTAACAAAAATCATGTACACGGAAATAGAGCTCTTTATTGACTTGTTGAAAGCTGGTGTATGTACAATGGGGATGGTGTTACCCATCTCCCTAGCATCTATATACATGTCCTTTTCCCTGAACTTAAAGGAGATTCTCCTTTCAGGAAATTTAACATGGGCAGCCAAACGGTCAAACCATGGTGCCCCTAGGATTACATCCTCATGCTTGAGAGGAGAGATAAAGAAATCCTCTTTTTCCACATAGCCTTGGACATGAAGCCTCAATTTCCCGATTAAGGGAGTGACTGAAGCTTCTTGCCCCTTGAAGGCACTGTCTGCGGGTAGGATATCTCCCATCTCGTAGGATTGTATGCCTAGCTTGGTGGCTAACTCCATAGATATGAAATTGTGAGTAGAACCAGGGTCAAAGAGAATAAAAGCATCATGTTCTCTTACCTTTCCCCAAGCATGGCATAGAGGAGATCCTTTGTGGTGAGTTTGGTGAATCTCCTCCTCTTGGATTTCAACCAAAGAAGCTCTAGGAGGATCTTGGCGGTTGTTCTTTTGGGGACAAGCGCGGTACGCATGCCCTTGTTCGCCGCACTTGAAACACCGGTTATCTTTATGATAACGCTCAAGCTCTTCAGGAGAGAGTTTATTCTTTCCTTTGTAAACTCCCTTCTCTTTAGCTTTGTTGGAATTGCCCTTAGGAGACTTTTGGACATTGTCCTTCCCCTTAGGCTCATTGGTACCTTTGTTTTCCGGGGGCTTATTATTTCTTTTACCCCCCGTTAGGAAATTGATTCGCGAGGCCACCATAGTATGGTGTATTACCGCCGATATGGTACGTGGCCTTTGGGAGTTGACATACTCCGCCATTTCTTCGGTTAAGCCCGCACAAAATTGTTGCTTTTGCTCTCCAAAATCCAACTTTTTGAAGACAGTGGCTTTGAGTTGTAGGTCCCAAAACTTGTCTACATATTTGTGGATGGATTCATTGGGAGAGAGCTTTAAGCTTCGCCATTCGGTGAGTACTTTGTCTTTGGCATCGGTGGCCAAAAACTGCTTCATAATGGAAGCTCTTAAAGCCTTCCATGTTCGTGGAGCTTCACCGTTGGCTCGTAGGCTAGACCACCATTGTCTGGCGGACTTTTGAAAGTGCATAGCTACATGGCGTAGCTTAGAGGACTCCGTGAAGCCCTCATCTCCAAACGCCGCATCGAATTGCTGGATAAAGGCCAAAACTTTGTCTGTAGCACCGAAGGTACCATCATAGGTAAGGAAAGAGATGCTCTTCCCTCCCTCTTTGAATTTCTTCAGCTTGGACGACCTCTTCCATGCGGCATAGGATTTCCTATGGCCTCTTCTTTTTGATGGTTCAAAAGTTGCACCATCACTTTCTTCAGAAGATGAAGAATTTGAAGAAGGTGGAGAAGAGGGTGACCTCTTTCTCGCCTTTTTCTTGTCTTGATCTTTGTCGTCTTCACCATAGCTTTCATAAGAGGAAGAGGATAAAGAAGATGGAGAAGAGGGTGTCCTCTTTCTCGCCTTTTTCTTCTCTTGCTTTTTATCATCCCTCTTTGAATTATGGTGTGGAGAAGAGTGTGATGGTCTTCTCCGCTTTGGTGGTGATGGAGAGCGTTTAGCCCGCCGTCTTCGTGGAGCCATCTCCGCCGAGGTGGCGGGAGACTCGCTTCTTTCTCGTTCCTTCGGTGGAGGCTCTTGAGTTCTCCTTTGGGAAGGAGATGCATCATCAAGAAGTAAGTTCTTGAGCCCTTCATATGGATTCTCTTCTTCTTCCCGAATCGGAGAGAGACCTCTTTTGGTAGTCTCACAAGGAGGCTTCCTAGGTGTTCTCTCGTCATGGTGATGAGCTTGGAGAATCCCGTGAGCACGGAGCTGCCGCTGCACTTCACTTTGGAGAGATGGATTGCCCATGGCTTGTTGAAGCCTAGAAACAAGATAATTAACAAGCATTGAAGCATCATTAGTAGCTTGCTCATGAGCAAAATCAAAGTTATCAACATTAATTTCACTCTCTTTAATATTGTCAGCCATTCTAACAATTTTTAGGTGTAAACTTTTTAGGTGTACTTTGGCACTTCAAGCCCTAGTTGCTACTCCTCTTTACCCCTTTAGAAAAAGCACTCAAGCTACTGTACCCGCGGCTCGAATACCATTAATTGCAAGGAATAGAAGAGAGGGTCTTTCGACACCAAAACAGCACCGGCTCCTGTCAAGCTTCTAATAGCTCAATAGTGGTTAAGCCGTAGGCAAGCCCCGTAGGACTCCACTATTAAGACCATAGCTCTCGACGGTGATGCCCCGTTAACTGCACAAAGGCAGGCGCACTGCAAGGCTGAAAAATCCCTATTCTACTTACTCACAGGCAATTAATAATACCAACCATTTGTAGCTAGCTTGAGGACCTCCCTTCTTGAGCAAGAAAAGAGAAACCTTGAGCTCTGATACCAATTTAACATTTAATGGCCTAGAATCTTATTTGTAGTGGAAATTAGCATGAACATAGTGGGCATTTCATTAGAATAGATTCCTAATGATAATTACAAGAGTGCTTGGGTGGAGAGAGCAACAAAAAGCATAACACCTAGTTAGATAGCATCGACAATACTTTCAAAAGAGAGAGCAATTAAACTATTGACAACAGTTGAGGACCGGATTTGCATGGAGCCGGTCCCCCCTCCAAAAGGCTTTGTATTATGGTTTCTCCCATCAAGAGAGACATTGTACAATACAATTCTTTGTGTTCCTTCAAGACTAGCTAGTGCAATGAAGATGGAAGCTTCATACACCAAGCAAAACACTTAATCAAACACAACTTGAATTATCCCCGTTCTCAGACCCAAGACCTCACACACCTTCGAAGATGGTGAGAGCTAGCAGGGTATGAGAGTAGATTGAGAGGAAAAAGAAGTATCTTACGAGAAAGAAGTACATCTCCTCACATAATCACTCATATTAGCATAGCTTAGCTTAGTAATTAGCTTGGTAGAGAAGATGAGCATGCATTGAAGCTTGGCTCTTGGTTGGATTTGCATCCACATGCCAAGAGAGTGTTGATGTAGGCTTCTATCTCACAAGCTTGGAGTAGGTGATGAGCTCTCCATTAAAGCTTGGGAGGAGATAGAGTGTTTTTCCCTTCACACATGGTCAAGTGTGAGAGTGTCAGAGTGAATGCCCAGCAAAAATCAGCCCCCCCTCTCTCTTGGGCGAGCCCTAGCTGCTAAGCTAGGCTGGCTTTTTCCTCATTGGACCTCCCCAGGTCAAGCCAATAGGAATTAAGCAGCATAAGTGATAGCCTTCTGACATGTGTCCCCCTTTCCCCTTTTGTGAGAGCTTTAGATAATTAAATAATTAAACTAAACTCTCATTGGACCCCTTTGCCTCCTGGCCAATAGGAATCAGGCAAGCCATGGGGCTTCTGAATGCTCATTGGACCCCTTGGGAGACTGCCCAATAGTCTTCTAGGACACTTAACTCTTATTGGTTTCTTTTATTAAATGTTTTTAAATTAATTAAACTAGATTTACTCTAGCTTAATTCTCATTGGTCCACTTCAAGGGTCTTCCAATAGGAATTGGGCACACCTTGTGGGCATCTGGCCTAGGGAGCTGACATGTGTCCCTCATTCCCTTTGTGTAAAGGGAGCCTGTGTGTGTGTGTGTGGTTTTCTCTCTCATCCCCTAGCTTTGGGGCTCGCCCCCTCCCATGTAGGGATGCAGAAAGACTTTTTGGGCACACTCACTATGCATCCAATTTTCCCTAAGGTTGACCTTTGGACACAACCTTTGAATTTTGGAACCTTAGCATTTTGGAAGTCTTAATGGGCTGAACCTTAGGGTCTTTTTAGCCCGTTGTTTCACATGGCTCTTTTGCAGATGGCCCCCCCTTTGGATCCCTATTTTCCCTCCTTTGGATCCCTACTGTGGCCGGTCTGCTAACTTAACCAATATTCTAGCTTTTTCTCCCTTGGCACTTCCCCACATTAAATGATCAGTTTAATATGAGAAAATCATTTAGGAGAATTAGATATTGATTATTATGACATTACCTCTCTCTTGAAATCATAGTCGTCCTCAACTATGGTGTAGAGAAGATAAAGCATATGCATGAGTCCTTTTCTTAGCGGGTAGAGGATCCCTATGTTACCCTACGACATCATTCCATAATGGATGACTAGTCCATTTGGCGCTTGAGAGCCTGAGGCTGCCGCAAGCATGTCTGCACATTAGTCCTATCAGTCTTCCATAGTAGAGTGACAAGCTCTACTTGGTGTTTGGGAGACGTCGTCTCCACAAACTTGATCTAAGCATGCATACTACTTTATTTTTGTGCACAAATAAAGAAAAAGAGTCTTATAAGACAAAAATTTTTGTTCATTTTTTTAACATTTTGTACATTTGCTTACTCTTGGGAAGCATTGTAAGCATTGAAAAGGTTTAGGTTATCCTTTAATTGTATGCCTTGCATCCATCTAGCATCTTCAAAAGGATAATTCTTAAACTTAATAAGATATCGTCGGATAGTCTTACCGCCTCTTAATACCTTGTCTTCATGTCGGAGAATGGACTCGGGCTGCAACACCTCCTCGTGGTCCTCGATCTCCGGTGGGTCTTCAATAGTTGGTTCTTGAGGTGGCTCTCCTTTGTAAGGCTTTAAGAGGCTCACATGAAAAGCATTGTGTATGAGCCAATGATTGGGCAACTTAAGTTGATAGGCCATCTCATTGATTGGCCTAAGAATCTGGAAGGGACCATAGTACCTTTTTGCTAGTTTAGCATAGTACTTTTGGTGGCCCGTAGGATTCTTGCCCGTCGTGTGCCTTAAGCGAGCCTTGGGAAACTTTAACAAGACCCAATCGTTTTCTTTAAAGGCTTGGGCTCTTCTGTGCTTGTCAGCGGCAGCCTTTTGCCTTTGCTGTGAGATAGAGATAGCATCCTTAATCTTTTGGAAAGATTCTTGTAGGTCTCGGCTATACTCATCTGCAGCGAAGATCTTCCCATGTACCTTAAGTAGCAAGGGACTTTTTGATCTTCCCTCAATTACCTCGAAAGGTGCTTTTCCTGTAGAAGTATGTACAGTGTTATTGTAAGCATACTCTACTAAGGGTAAGTACTTCTCCCATTGGGATCTTTGATCTACTTCCGTTACATAGGCTTTTAGTAGATCGAGAATAGTTAGGTTAGCTATTTCACTTTGGCCATCAGTTTGTGGATGATAGGCCGAAGAGAAGTTTAGCCTTGTTCCTAAATTCTCAAAGAGACCCTTCCAGAAATTACTGGTCATTCTAGGATCTCTATCTGACACTATGGACATTGGCAAGCCATGGTACTTGAAAATTTGAGAAATGAAGAGGGTTGCCATTTGATGGGCTTTGATAGTCTTTTTGACAGGTATAAAATGAGCTTGTTTACTGAACCTGTCTACTATTGTCCATATTCCCGTATTCCCATGGATAGACTTAGGCAATCCAAAGATAAAATCCATGGATATGCTCTCCCATGGTGAATTAGGAATTGGCAAGGGTTGAAGCAATCCAAGTTGCTTCCCTCTATCAAATTTTGTCTTTTGACATACCACACATTTGGAAACATACTCATGTATGTTCACTTTCATGGTAGGCCAATAGAAATATGTTTCAATTCCCTTTAGGGTAGACTGAATCCCTCTATGCCCCGCATATGGAGGAGCATGAGATTCATACATTACTTTCTCATGTAGTGAGTTAGTAACGCAGAGTCTATTTCCATAGAGAAGATAGCCATCTTGTAAAGTAAATGGTTCTTCTTTCTTCCCTAAGGCAAGGGCTGAAATCACATCTCTAAAATCGGGATCAATAGCATACTCATCTATCATTAAAGATAGATCATTGTGAGTTGCTATGGAAACCGCATTCACTCTCGGTCGTCTTGAGAGTGCATCGGCTACTTGATTATGCTTGCCATCAATGTGAGCAATATGAAAATGAAATTGCGAAAGGAAATTTGCCCACCTCATTTGTTTGTCGGAGAGCTTGGTCTGCGTCATGAAGTACTTAAGACTTTGGTGATCCGTTCGCAGAATAAAAGGAGTCCCCAATAAATAGTGCTTCCATGAGTCTAAGGCATGTAGAACTGCAAGGAGTTCTTTTTCGTATATGCCTAGAGCTTGCTCAACAGGGTCGAGTCTTCGACTCTCATAGCCTATGGCGTGCCCTTCTTGGAGCAAAACAGCCCCAAGGCAATCACCACAAGCATCACATTGGACCTCAAATGGTTTTGAGAGATCCGGTAGTGTAAGCACAGGTTGAGAGATAAGCTTTTCTTTAAGCTTTTCGAAAGCATTGTTCTCCTTAGCAGACCACGTATACCTAACATTTTTCTTTGTTAGGTCATGTAATGGTCCCGCAATTTGTGAGAACTTTTCTATGAAGCGTTTATAGTATGCACACATACCTATAAAGCTTCTTAGTTCATGAAGATTCCTTGGTTTAGGCCATCCTTTTATTACCTCTAACTTGGATGGATCCATTTGGATTCCATCTTGAGAGATAATGTGACCTA
This sequence comes from Adiantum capillus-veneris, assembly GCF_014529385.1. Lineage (NCBI taxonomy): Eukaryota > Viridiplantae > Streptophyta > Polypodiopsida > Polypodiales > Pteridaceae > Adiantum > Adiantum capillus-veneris. The sequence goes on from NC_140941.1 coordinate 34,670,416, forward strand.
AATATTGAATCTCTTGCAAGAAAAATTCACTTTTCTTTCGATTAACATAAAGTTTATTCTCTCTTAAAACTTGAAATATTACCTGGAGGTGTTGCTTATGTTCCTCTAATGAATTAGAGTAGATGATAATATCATCAAAGAACACTCCAGTGAAGGTTCGATGAGGTCTGAACAGCTTCTCCATCAAGCGGTTAAATGTGGCTGGTGCATTAGTCAAGCCAAAAGGCATGACAATGTATTCGTAAAGACCAAATGTAGTACGAAATGCGGTCTTTACAATGTCTTGATCAACTATCCTTATTTGATGATAGCCACTTTTTAGGTCAATCCTACTGAAGTAGGTCGATCCTTGTAGCTTATCAAATAGGTCTTCTACCCGTGGAACGGGAAACCTATTCTTGATAGTGATCCTATTTAGTGCTCTATAGTCGACACACATACGATATGTGCCGTCTTTCTTTTGCACTAATAGCACAGGTGAGCAAAATGGAGATGAGCTAGGCCTAACCATGCCCTTCTCAATTAACTCATGCACTTGCCGCATAATCTCCTCTTGTTGAGCTTGAGAAACTCTATAAGGAGGTTTGTTAGGCGGTGAACTTCCTGGAAGAAGTTCAATTGCATGGTCGTCATTACCTCGTTTAGGAGGTAGCTCACAGGGGATGTCGTCAATAAAGACATCTTGAAACCCCTTGAGAAAATTGGATAACTCTAATTCCTTTTGGTTGCTTTTATTTTCTTTTGCTAAAGCATTAGGTTCATTTTGAGAATCTTTAACAAAAATCATGTACACGGAAATAGAGCTCTTTATTGACTTGTTGAAAGCTGGTGTATGTACAATGGGGATGGTGTTACCCATCTCCCTAGCATCTATATACATGTCCTTTTCCCTGAACTTAAAGGAGATTCTCCTTTCAGGAAATTTAACATGGGCAGCCAAACGGTCAAACCATGGTGCCCCTAGGATTACATCCTCATGCTTGAGAGGAGAGATAAAGAAATCCTCTTTGTCCACATAGCCTTGGACATGAAGCCTCAATTTCCCGATTAAGGGAGTGACTGAAGCTTCTTGCCCCTTGAAGGCACTGTCTGCGGGTAGGATATCTCCCATCTCGTAGGATTGTATGCCTAGCTTGGTGGCTAACTCCATAGATATGAAATTGTGAGTAGAACCAGGGTCAAAGAGAATAAAAGCATCATGTTCTCTTACCTTTCCCCAAGCATGGCATAGAGGAGATCCTTTGTGGTGAGTTTGGTGAATCTCCTCCTCTTGGATTTCAACCAAAGAAGCTCTAGGAGGATCTTGGCGGTTGTTCTTTTGGGGACAAGCGCGGTACGCATGCCCTTGTTCGCCGCACTTGAAACACCGGTTATCTTTATGATAACGCTCAAGCTCTTCAGGAGAGAGTTTATTCTTTCCTTTGTAAACTCCCTTCTCTTTAGCTTTGTTGGAATTGCCCTTAGGAGACTTTTGGACATTGTCCTTCCCCTTAGGCTCATTGGTACCTTTGTTTTCTGGGGGCTTATTATTTCTTTTACCCCCCGTTTGGAAATTGATTCGCGAGGCCACCATAGTATGGTGTATTACCGCCGATATGGTACATGGCCTTTGGGAGTTGACATACTCCGCCATTTCTTCGGTTAAGCCCGCACAAAATTGTTGCTTTTGCTCTCCAAAATCCAACTTTTTGAAGACAGTGGCTTTGAGTTGTAGGTCCCAAAACTTGTCTACATATTTGTGGATGGATTCATTGGGAGAGAGCTTTAAGCTTCGCCATTCGGTGAGTACTTTGTCTTTGGCATCGGTGGCCAAAAACTGCTTCATAATGGAAGCTCTTAAAGCCTTCCATGTTCGTGGAGCTTCACCGTTGGCTCGTAGGCTAGACCACCATTGTCTGGCGGACTTTTGAAAGTGCATAGCTACATGGCGTAGCTTAGAGGACTCCGTGAAGCCCTCATCTCCAAACGCCGCATCGAATTGCTGGATAAAGGCCAAAACTTTGTCTGTAGCACCGAAGGTACCATCATAGGTAAGGAAAGAGATGCTCTTCCCTCCCTCTTTGAATTTCTTCAGCTTGGACGACCTCTTCCATGCGGCATAGGATTTCCTATGGCCTCTTCTTTTTGATGGTTCAAAAGTTGCACCATCACTTTCTTCAGAAGATGAAGAATTTGAAGAAGGTGGAGAAGAGGGTGACCTCTTTCTCGCCTTTTTCTTGTCTTGATCTTTGTCGTCTTCACCATAGCTTTCATAAGAGGAAGAGGATAAAGAAGATGGAGAAGAGGGTGTCCTCTTTCTCGCCTTTTTCTTCTCTTGCTTTTTATCATCCCTCTTTGAATTATGGTGTGGAGAAGAGTGTGATGGTCTTCTCCGCTTTGGTGGTGATGGAGAGCGTTTAGCCCGCCGTCTTTGTGGAGCCATCTCCGCCGAGGTGGCGGGAGACTCGCTTCTTTCTCGTTCCTTCGGTGGAGGCTCTTGAGTTCTCCTTTGGGAAGGAGATGCATCATCAAGAAGTAAGTTCTTGAGCCCTTCATATGGATTCTCTTCTTCTTCCCGAATCGGAGAGAGACCTCTTTTGGTAGTCTCACAAGGAGGCTTCCTAGGTGTTCTCTCGTCATGGTGATGAGCTTGGAGAATCCCGTGAGCACGGAGCTGCCGTTGCACTTCACTTTGGAGAGATGGATTGCCCATGGATTGTTGAAGCCTAGAAACAAGATAATTAACAAGCATTGAAGCATCATTAGTAGCTTGCTCATGAGCAAAATCAAAGTTATCAACATTAATTTCACTCTCTTTAATATTGTCAGCCATTCTAACAATTTTTAGGTGTAAACTTTTTAGGTGTACTTTGGCACTTCAAGCCCTAGTTGCTACTCCTCTTTACCCCTTTAGAAAAAGCACTCAAGCTACTGTACCCGCGGCTCGAATACCATTAATTGCAAGGAATAGAAGAGAGGGTCTTTCGACACCAAAACAGCACCGGCTCCTGTCAAGCTTCTAATAGCTCAATAGTGGTTAAGCCGTAGGCAAGCCCCGTAGGACTCCACTATTAAGACCATAGCTCTCGACGGTGATGCCCCGTTAACTGCACAAAGGCAGGCGCACTGCAAGGCTGAAAAATCCCTATTCTACTTACTCACAGGCAATTAATAATACCAACCATTTGTAGCTAGCTTGAGGACCTCCCTTCTTGAGCAAGAAAAGAGAAACCTTGAGCTCTGATACCAATTTAACATTTAATGGCCTAGAATCTTATTTGTAGTGGAAATTAGCATGAACATAGTGGGCATTTCATTAGAATAGATTCCTAATGATAATTACAAGAGTGCTTGGGTGGAGAGAGCAACAAAAAGCATAACACCTAGTTAGATAGCATCGACAATACTTTCAAAAGAGAGAGCAATTAAACTATTGACAACAGTTGAGGACCGGATTTGCATGGAGCCGGTCCCCCCTCCAAAAGGCTTTGTATTATGGTTTCTCCCATCAAGAGAGACATTGTACAATACAATTCTTTGTGTTCCTTCAAGACTAGCTAGTGCAATGAAGATGGAAGCTTCATACACCAAGCAAAACACTTAATCAAACACAACTTGAATTATCCCCGTTCTCAGACCCAAGACCTCACACACCTTCGAAGATGGTGAGAGCTAGCAGGGTATGAGAGTAGATTGAGAGGAAAAAGAAGTATCTTACGAGAAAGAAGTACATCTCCTCACATAATCACTCATATTAGCATAGCTTAGCTTAGTAATTAGCTTGGTAGAGAAGATGAGCATGCATTGAAGCTTGGCTCTTGGTTGGATTTGCATCCACATGCCAAGAGAGTGTTGATGTAGGCTTCTATCTCACAAGCTTGGAGTAGGTGATGAGCTCTCCATTAAAGCTTGGGAGGAGATAGAGTGTTTTTCCCTTCACACATGGTCAAGTGTGAGAGTGTCAGAGTGAATGCCCAGCAAAAATCAGCCCCCCCTCTCTCTTGGGCGAGCCCTAGCTGCTAAGTTAGGCTGGCTTTTTCCTCATTGGACCTCCCCAGGTCAAGCCAATAGGAATTAAGCAGCATAAGTGATAGCCTTCTGACATGTGTCCCCCTTTCCCCTTTTGTGAGAGCTTTAGATAATTAAATAATTAAACTAAACTCTCATTGGACCCCTTTGCCTCCTGGCCAATAGGAATCAGGCAAGCCATGGGGCTTCTGAATGCTCATTGGACCCCTTGGGAGACTGCCCAATAGTCTTCTAGGACACTTAACTCTTATTGGTTTCTTTTATTAAATGTTTTTAAATTAATTAAACTAGATTTACTCTAGCTTAATTCTCATTGGTCCACTTCAAGGGTCTTCCAATAGGAATTGGGCACACCTTGTGGGCATCTGGCCTAGGGAGCTGACATGTGTCCCTCATTCCCTTTGTGTAAAGGGAGCCTGTGTGTGTGTGTGTGGTTTTCTCTCTCATCCCCTAGCTTTGGGGCTCGCCCCCTCCCATGTAGGGATGCAGAAAGACTTTTTGGGCACACTCACTATGCATCCAATTTTCCCTAAGGTTGACCTTTGGACACAACCTTTGAATTTTGGAACCTTAGCATTTTGGAAGTCGTAATGGGCTGAACCTTAGGGTCTTTTTAGCCCGTTGTTTCACATGGCTCTTTTGCAGATGGCCCCCCCTTTGGATCCCTATTTTCCCTCCTTTGGATCCCTACTGTGGCCGGTCTGCTAACTTAACCAATATTCTAGCTTTTTCTCCCTTAGCACTTCCCCACATTAAATGATCAGTTTAATATGAGAAAATCATTTAGGAGAATTAGATATTGATTATTATGACATGGATGATTTTCAGCTTGGGAAGGGTCAATCAGCATACAATCTCTTAGAAGTCTTGAATAACAAGAGGGCCGACATATCATTTGGCAACTCTTGCATTTGAGCTCAAGTATGAGAAGGCACTGGCATAAACTAGCTAGTGTTAGAAGGGTGAAGGTAAAGACACGCGATGCACATGTAGTGCAGCTTCATAAAGTTCCTGATGTTTTGCCTATGGTTGATGCTTGGATACATGGAAGGAGGGTGAATAAGGCGTACATGGATGGTAGAGCCCAAGTGTGCGTTATGATAGAGGAAACAATGCAGCAATTGGGATTGCAGCTCACAGGCAAATCCTTGTTCAGTGTGAAGATGGCAAATAGTAGTAGAGTGAAATGCTTGGGAGTTATTAATGACTTGGAGCTTAATGTTTTGGGTCAAAGGGCTGTCATGGACATTCATGTGATGCCTGCAAAGCTTGGGGCATATCCAGTTATATTGGGTAGACCTTGGTTGATTGCTATGAGGTCACGGCAGGACTGGTACAGTGGATGTATTGACCTCTTTGTGGACAGGCCTAAAGATAAGAGGATTAGATATGATATGAAAACATGTAAGGTGCTGGAAATTGATGATGAACCAGCTATGCATCAAGATTTATCGCCATCCACTTATGACATGTGTGACAGTTCTTCTAGTGCATCCTCTACATGTACTGACGATGAGGTTTATGATGAAAGTCTTCTTGATCTTGATGTAGATCTTTGTGGGATACATGTATATGATGAAAATTGTGATAAAGGGGATGCTATGAGATCAGAAAATGACCATGGGGCTGATCATGAGCCGAATGTACCAAAAGCTGAATTAATGGATATGCTTGCAGGTGACCTGACTAGTCGTGAGAGAGAAGCATATGACGCATTGTTTGATAAGTATCCCAAGTTGTTTGCCAAAGATTATGCTCAAATGAGGGGAACAAAGAGTGTTGTTCATGAAATAAAGCTTAAAGAAGGTGCAAAGCCTGTTGCTCAAAAGCTAAGGAGATTGGGCACCATTCAACGAAAGGTGTTGGAGATAGAGGTGAGTAAGCTTTTGCAACTGGTTTTATCTAGCTTGTGGATGATGCAGAATGGGTTTCCCCTGTGGTTATAGTCCCAAAAAAGGGAAATAAATGGAGAATATGTGTGGACTATAAGCCATTGAATGCGGCAACAAAGCGGCATCACTATCCCCTTCCCTTTCAGGATGAGATTTTGGACACTGTTGCAGGTCATGAGAGATATTCGGTATGTGATGGGTTCAGTGGGTATTTTCAAATTGGGATTGCATATGAAGATCAAAAGAAGACCAGCTTTTTGACCCCATGGGGAGTGTTTTGCTATAGGGTGATGCCCTTTGGCTTGATGAATTCTTATGCGAGCTTCCAAAGTTGGATGGACAAAGTATTGGGGCCTTACCTTGGAAGCTTTCTAAAAGTCTTTATGGATGATTTTTGTGTTTACAGTGATAGAATGCTTCATGTGAAAAATCTTGATATGGTGTTTAAAAGGATTGATGATGATGGGGGTCAAATCAATCCTTTGAAATGTAAAATTGCAAGAGCTAGAGTGATACTTCTTGGCCATGAGGTAAGTGAGAATGGGATAGCTCCAGATCCTGCAAAAGTGGAATGTTTTCTTATGATGGAGAGTCCTAAAAGTACAAAGGAATTGATGAGTTTTGTACAAAAGCTAAGGTACTTGTCAAGGTCTTTTTGTATGCTTGCTGAATATGTACACCCTTTGCAAGAAGCAACACAAAAAGACCCTTTCCTTTGGACGAAGCATGAGCAAACAGCTTTTGAGGACGTCAAGGAAAAGCTATCTACATTACCTTTGATGATGCCTCCTTGTTGGGATGAAATGTTTTATTTGAGCTTGAGCGTGGGTGAGCATGCTATTGGTGCAGTATTGATGCAAAAAGGAAAAAAGAAATCTTATATGAGGCCGGTTTACTACATAAGCAAAGTGAAGAATGATGCACAAAAATCTTGGCATGAGATCGAGCAATTGGTTTGGGCATTGGTATATGCAACAAAAAAGATGAAATCTTATCTTATTTGTAAGCCTTTCGTGGTGTTAACATCATGTAGTTTATTGCCTCATGCACTAAGGTATCCTGGGGATAGTCCTAAATTGCAAAAGTGGATACTTAGCTTGCAACAATTTGACATGAGCTTTACTAAGGAGGATAGTGTGAGAGCAAATATGGCGGATATGCTCACTTTTAAAGAGATTCATGCAAGGAGTGAGTTGAAGAAAGATTTGGAAAAGAAGATATTTTCAAGCCCAACTATGCATGCGGAGCTTCAGGATATAGAGGGTACCTTATACTTTGACGGGGATTTCAAAAGGAGCATTAATAAGGGCACTATTGGTTATATATTTGTGGATAAAAATGGCATTGAGTGCTGGTTTGGAAGCCAAGAAGTGGATGTAAAGAGTGATAATGAGGCTGAGTATGCAAGCCTCTATTTGGACCTGGAAGAATGTGTCAAAAGACATGTAAGGAGGCTTTTAATCAAAGGTGATTCTATGTTGATTGTGCGGCAAGTTCAAGGTACCTGGAAGGTAAATCAAGAAGGCATGAAGGGCTGGTTTTTCAAAGTGAGGAAGTTGTTAAAGTCTTTTACTTCCTTTCAAATATGGCATGTACCACGAAATATGAATGTAAGGGCTCATGAGTTGGCGGAACAGGTGTTCACAAAGGATGTGCATGCGGTGATAATTAGAGAGACAAGGTATCTTGGAAGGGAATCCCTCCATGAGGAAGACCATGTGTTGCAAACGGGTTTTTCAAGAAAGGGATTGGCTTCTCAACAAAGGCATGCAATCACACGAAGAGCTATGAGGTATGTCTTGATTGGAGAGAAAATGTATCACAAGGGGGCTGAAGGTGTCATGAGAAGAGTTCTCTACCATGATGAAGTTTTTGATTGCTTAAAAGCATGTCATGAGGAAGGATGTGGAGGCCATTTTGGAGTGGAAATTACAAGAAGGAAAGTATTGAATGCTCAACTTATGTGGCCAAGTATGAATAGGGATGTCGTGCATTGGTGTAGAAGCTGTCATGAGTGCCAAATATATCAAAAGAGAAAGCTGATGCCTGAGCCTTTGAGACACATTGTAAGCTATGGACCTTTTGAGAAGTGGGGTGTGGATGTAATTGGTCCTCTTCCAGGCACTAGAAATGGGAAGCACTACATACTTAGTGCAGTGGATTATATGACAAGATGGCCAGAAGCAAAGGCTAGTAGAGGGGCTACAAGCAAAGATGTATGCAACTTTATCTTTGATTGCATATGTTGTAGATTTGGAGTGCCGTTGGAGCTTGTAAGTGATCAAGGGAAAGAGTTTAGGAATGATCTTATCACTGAATTGGTGGAGAAATTGGAGATCAAACATAGGTATGCTACTCCTTATCATCCACAATGCAACGGGTTGGTGGAGGCATTCAATGGAGTTTTACAGAAGATATTGTTCAAGCTTGTGGAAGAACATCCAAAAGATTGGGATATGTATTTGGAGAGGGCATTGTGGGCATGTAGAGTGACTCAAAAATCATCCACGGGCTTCACTCCATTTCATTTGGTATATGGAGAAGAGTGTGTTATGCCGATTAATGTGATGCTTCCTTCATTGGAGTTCATTTTGAAGCATAGTTTGGTTGAGGAGGAGCATGTAAAAGAGAGACTGGCATCTATGCATAGCCTCTTGTTGGATAGAGAAAGTGCCATTAGATACTATGAAGACTTGGGAAGAAGAAGGGCTGATGTATTCAATGAAAAGATAAAGTAAAAAGGGCTATATGAAGGCATGTTGGTTATGAGGTATAATAGTGCTTTGGACAATACCTTTCAAACAAAGTTCAAGGCAAAGTGGGAAGGTCCTTTTGTGGTGCATAAGGTGTATGATAATGGAAGCTATCAGCTCAAGGACTTGGATGGAAAGATGCATAAGGCAAGAGTCAATGGGATCCGAATCAGGCCTTATGTGACCAGAATCATGTGATGAAGCAAGAAATGTACATGAAACACTTGAAAGTGTTCCATGCTTGTTGGGGGGGCAATATGTGACATGTTTTTACGGAATGATGCAAGCCACCCCAAAGACTTTGGAAAGGGTTTTTTAATGCTTTTGGGTCTCTTATATGTAAATAAAGCATGCTTGTACAAAGTGTACAAAGGCGGTGTGTGCCAGCTGTCTCTACACATGCGGGCCAGTTGTGCAGGGTGCATAGTTTTGCTGTTTTTGTACATAGACGTGTTGAGACTTGAAAGAGTCACTTAGTACTTGAAAAATATGACAAAACTGAGTTTTTATCAGCTTGAGGTCGTGAGTGAGTGGGGGATTTGACAGAGGAAGATCTAGCAGCAAGAAGCCCTGATTGCCGCGAGCGATAGAGGCGTTTGGGAGTAGAGCAGCCTGTCTTGCTAGTCGAGGGCCCGATGTGGTGAGTTGAGAGTGTGTCTCTCCTCAATGGGCTGATGAAAGTGGGTGCTTAGCTCTGCATATTGACCTCCCTTCATCTTGTTTTGAGGTATGGTGGCTATGGTGTGTGCAGCTCCTTGTGGTGCAGCTAGTCGAGGGTAAACTATGTGCTGCAATGCCTTGCTTGTACATATATCAAAGAGCAAGGTTTCCCCCAAGTTTTCCATCACCTTTTTTGATTTTTTTTGCTGAACTTTGTGGATTTTCAAATTAAGCTTGATTTGAGTGGGTTTTGGTCAAGCTATGTGTATATATGGGAGCGCCTATGGAAGCCCTACTAGCACATGGAAGGGCGTTTGAAAAGAAGTGAAGCTCTTTGAGTTATGGTCAAAAGTGCAGAGATTTCCATGGTTTTTTTCTCACTTTTTTCCTTGATTTTATTGATTCCTTGGTGTCTTTGAGTGCAATGGAGTGTAGTGAGAATTGTAGCGGTGTAGAGGGAAGCTAGTCGGAGCTAGTCGAGGCTAGTCGAGGTTGAGTGTGTGTGAAATTGAGAAAATTAGTGAGAGAAGATCAGCCATATTATCTCGAGAGAGCTATACTATTCATCCTCTTTTCTTGGTGTTGGTTTGAGGTGTTGTAGAGGCCATCCCCCCAATCCTTCACAACGTCTTCTTATCTACATGCCAACTGTGGTATTATTACTCATGTTTTTGAAGTCTTTTATGAAGAGTTTTATGATGGAGAGTGGCTTATGATTGGCTGCTACCTAAACACTCTCACTAGACAAGAAGGATGGAGTGATCAAGAATTCAAGAAGATCAGGAAGAAGGCCTATGGCTATTTCCTGAAAGAGGGACATTTATGGAAGCAATCGAAGCACCCAGGAGGGGTACCACAACGAATTATTTGTGACAAAGCGACCCAAAAACAGGTGATACAGAGTTTCATGAAAGGCTATGGGCTGGAAACAGAGGAGCCTGGGCAACCTTTATCCAAATTAAAGACCGATATTGGTGGAGAGGTATGTATAAAGGTGTGGTTCAATTTGTAGAAGCATGCTTAATATGTCAAGAGTACTCTAATGTGCGACATAGAGATGGGTTGCATCCCACCTATCCATTGGCTATGCACTACAAGTGGGTGGTGGACCTTATTACAATGCCAGTAAGAGGAGTGTGGCAGATGAGATATATTGTCCTTGCGAGGGAAGATCTTACAAATCAGGTTGAAGGCAAAGATTTGCATACCAAAGCTACCAGTTTAGTATGCAAGTTTTTGCTTGAAGATGTTATCTCCAGGTATGGATGTGTTGGCAGAATTACTGCAGATAGAGGGGAGCTGGATGCAGATGAAGCTCGAGATTTTTTTGCTCGTATGGGCATTAAACTCGCCCTCACCACAACATATAATACAAAAGGTAACGGGAAGAGTGAAAGAGGACATCCGCCTATTGTTAAAGCTTTAGCAAAGGCGTGTGAAGGACATATTGGTGATTGGCCTAAACTCTTGCCATTTGCTTTTGTGGGTTGATCGCACTACTCATGGTTCAGTTTACAGGATTATGCCGTTCGAATTGATGCATGGGAAAAAACCCATTATTCCTATAGAGGAAGCAGTTACAACTTGGACCATAATGCCATGGGAAGAAGGTATGTCTACTGAAGACTTGCTTGCTCTACGTATTCGGCAGCTTGAGAGGCGTCAAGAGGATATTGAGCAGGCTAAAGAGAAGCTTAAGGAGGCAAGATTAAAGAACAAGGCAACAGTTTATGGAAAGCATAGACTACGACCACATGCTATCAAAGATGGTGACTAGGTACTTGTCTATGACAGTAGCTTGGAGAACCAATACTCTGCTATGCGGAAAATGGTTAAATGGTGGTTTGGACCATATGTGGTGCAAACTTGTTTTTGATAATGCGACATATCAATAATGTGAACTAGATGTTACTATGCTTAAAGTGCCTATTGCAGGAAAAAGGATCAAGCTGTTCAAGAAGCGAGAAGGCAAAATTGTTCTTGAAGATTCCCATTTAGATCCGCCTCCAGAGGATCATGTTATGTATACATCAGATGATATGTCTGATGATGATTTTCATGAAGCTGATTAAGTGCAATTGGCATAGACCGGAGGCTATGCAGGTTCAGAGGGGGTGAACGTCGTGTAGCTCCGCTCCCATGCAAAGAAAGATGCCAAAAAAATGCACATTAAGTTTGTTTGAAGCTTATATGTTTAATGAACAGTGATTAAGGGCTGGTTGCAGGTCGAGTTCAATGCTGCATGTATGTCAAATGCGGCTGAAAGGGCCAAAACATGCCTTAATGATGCTAAAAAGTGTTATGCTTGAAGTGAACATGGATGGGGTATTGTGCCTAGAATTGCAGTGCTCGATGTGCTCTACCGGCCTGTCTTTACGGCTCGTCGATTGGAGCTACGATGAAGAAGTTATGGTAGTTTAAAGTTTAAGTCGATTACAGATCCATGCCGGATTGGGCAATAGCAGCTGAATTGACAAAAATAAAATGAATGCGTCAGGCTGAAGTGCTCACTTTGTGGAGTGCGTCGGTATTTTCAGATCGGCGATTGGATTTACGGTTGTCAAGTTATTAACCGTTGAAGATGCATCGGGGGCCAGTTCCGTACCATTCTGGTCGGCTCGATCAGAGTGCTATTTTGTTTTTACCCAGGTTTTGGAATGCAATGATTGTGGAGAAATGCCAACACGGCTGCGACTTGCTGGAAGATAAAAAGGAGGAGGCAAGCTTTGCCTTGGCCGACATATGTTTCGGACCTGAAGTCCCAAGCTTAGCCTTAGCCGACACTGCAAGGCCGATGTGTATGCCAAAAAGGGTTGTACCAAAGAGATTTTTCAAGGTACTGCTTTGACCGATATGTATACCAAATATGATGCCTTATTTTTGTGGATCAAAGCTTGATCGATGCCGCATGCCAAATTAAGTGCCTTTATGTATGACAAATGGGGTGTCCTTGAGGGGAACTAGAGCAGACATGCTTGGCAGTGCTTTGGTCGACATGAAGCTATGCATGCCATATGGTGTGCCCTTTAAGGGCCGCCCACCCAAGGCAAATGAGGGCCCGTCGATATGTATGCTAAATGGGGTGCCCTTTAAGGGTCACCCACCTAAAATAGAGCAAGGCCGGCTGCCCACTAGGATAACCCAATGGCCGCCCATTAATAAAGGGTAACCTAAACCCTTAAGGGTGTGAAGCCAAGTATGGCGAAGGCGTGCAAGGTGCAAAGAAGAAGGTGCAAGGAAGAAGATGCGCTCATAGCACGCGGTAGAGCGCTCGGATGGCGCCGCCATAGAGTCGAAAAATGCTCAGGGCTTCCTCGCGCTCAATTTCGGCAGTATCCACGTCGAATTTCGTGCAGGTCATCCCTCAGTGCTGCCACATCATCAAGGGCTAGGACCCATTAGCGACGTGGCTAATGGGTGCCTAGCTATTTTTAGCAAGGGAAAGCCATGCAACGAAAATAGGGGGCTCTACAAAAACGTGTGTTCACTTTTTTTGGGGGGATTTTTCATTCACCTCATCATCTTGTGGATCCTCCTCATGAGCGACATAGCCTTCAAGCTCTTAAGCTCTCCTCCTCATAATCTTGAGGCGCTTAAGCCCCTCATAAGCTATAATCTCTTAAGTTCTTAACCTCCTCCTCATAAGCTCCATATTCTTAAGCTCCTCCTCATAATCTTCAAACTCTTAATCCGCATAATCAAGCACATAAGCTCTAAAGCTCGCATAATTAAGCTCTAAAGCTCGCATAATCAAGCTCCTAATCTCGCTAATCTCGCAATTTTTCCCTCAAGACATCCTAAACCTCTCAAATCTCCTAAGTCCTCGTTAAAAACCTCTTAAGGTCTTATAATCCTCTGGAACCTGAGAATCCAATTGTCCTAAGCCCTCATTAAAACCCTCGTAAGCTCTCTTTAATATCTCTTAACCATTCTAAGCTAAGCTTTGATTCCGAAGCTCAGAAGTGAAAGCCCTCTAAGCCCGGACTACCAAAGTTAAGAGTTTATTAACCACTAAAATCCTCAAGCTTAACTTCGATTAGCCATCCTAAACCTGCTCGAAGCCCATTAACCATTCGAATCGGGGAGCAAAAGGCAGAGTAACCAAAGTTTCATCATTTTCTTATTTAAGCACCTGATTTAAGTCAGATCTTTTCTTGTAAAGAGCATTTAAGCTTCCATAGTGATTGATTAATCATGGATTCTATCGATTAACTGGAATTAGGCGAACTGCTTGTTTTGAATACTGTTGTTGGTAATTGCGGTTGTTACACCTTTTTTCCCGCACCTCTTACAGCTAGGGACCCCCGGTGCCTTCCTGGCTCACCTTTCGCACAATTATCCCACGACAGCGTCTACAAGTGAGGTGGGTTGAAGGGACTCTATTTCAAGAGCCAAATCTCCTCCAAGCCCAAGGATGAAGCGGCTTAACTTTTGTTCCTTTGTCATGAGATGAGCATATCATGAAAGTTTGACAACCTCTTCATAGTATGTCTCAACAGACCTATTCCCCAGCTTGCAAGAAAGAAACTCATTCATCTTAGTGGTGGAGTAGTCTAGGGGAAGATATTGCTCCTGGACATCTTGCTTTAACTCATCCCAACTCTGGGTCATCTTTGCTACTTGGTGGATTGGTAATTGAGCTTCCACCATGTTTTGGTTAGTCTTTCTAACTTGGCTCTCCCCATTATCCCCTGAGCTATTGAATTATAACCAGCAAGAGTAAAGTAGTCTTCCATCTGGATTATCCATTCTTCTAGTTGAGTAGGCACATCATCACCCGTGCCTAAAAATGGATATGGGTGCACAAATTTGAGAAGGGCCTTGAGATCCTTGTTGTGACCAAAATCCTCTACAAGAGCTACAACAAGCAACATTTGGTTTGTACATGACTCGGGGACAACTTGAGGTGTTGATGGTGCTTGTGAATTGAGTGGTGTATGATTTGACGCACTAGTTACTGACAAATCCCTGGCAGCCCTATTGTGAGCCTAAGTGGCATATTATATGGTTGTGGCAAAAAAACTACTTTCTCTTAGTGATCGAGTCAAAAACCTTTTAGATATACAAGATTAGAGTTAGTTTCTTTTAAAGATAGGCTTTTCAAAAGGTAGACTCTTTGTTATTTCTTTTTCAAAACTTTTTTTTTCTATAAAAATCTTTTACATCTCGGGGGAATAATTTATCGATATAGGCTTGTACTTCTTTAGTATTTTCTAAACATTAAGTTCTTCCATCTCTTGCTTTGACAATACTGCTTTTAAATCCATAAGGTTATTCTTGACAAAAAAATACAAGTCTATAGACTTGGGAAGAAAGTGATTTGCAAGCACATTTAGCTTCGTCAACTTATTTTCGAGGGTTATATATGTGTAAAGGGTCCAGTAAGCGTTGTTCTCTCTGGTGAGATAAACATCTTATCATGGGGGAGATTGGTTATTAATAGAAGAAGCTTGATTTCATAGGCTATGGCATGAGAACTAATAATACAATAGTGCTTGGGACCTAGTCCCAATTTCTTCCTCATCATTGTCAAGCGAAGATTGTTCAAAATACAAGAAAGGACCCAATTGAGTTATGTTGCATCGGGTCTCCCACATTTGTTGAGCTCTCGTTGTCCCTTTGGAAAGAAAGAGGAGGTGACCAAAGTCTTCGAGCATGGACTCCCTTTGTTCCAGAGTTGCTACATCCATTTGCTTTTGTATGATTTCAAGTATTTCTTCTTCTTGAGAGGTCCATGTAATCTAAAAAATTTCATGCAATTGGAAAACTTATTTTTCAATACCTCACTCTTTTCTACAAGATTTGTTTAAAGCCTTTATAGTCCAAGGAAAAACTGTGCTCTGATACCACTTGTAAGGGCCATGCCAGGGACCGTTGGTTGCACCATCTCCAAATGGATACACCACGATTCCTGACATCCCTCCTGCTTGAGACATACACCAAGACAACTTCGATGCCAACTCAAGGGGGTGATAACATTTAGTTTCTTCCTTCACGGATCCCTTAACCCCAAAATATCTTTCCTTATCGATTCAAACTTTTCGATCAAAGTCATCAGTCTAAATTTGAACTCAACCTTGCAGGGTCAAGTGGTTGGAGTTCTAAGTCACCCTTGGTTCAAGGTTACTGACACTTTTTCTCGATTATGACCGAGCATAGCTGTTAGTGCGTTTCCTAAGATGAGTGTATTTATTAACTACACAAATCCCTCATTTCCAAGTTTGATCCCCATTCCATAGATCAAAGTCCCTTTCCCCGTTATTGACTTATCTTAATGGATACGTAAAATTGAGTTCAACTTTCTGGACAACAAATTTAACCCTCCAAAATCCACCCTCCCACCGAACCATTTGATAAATGCACATTTCCAAGGTAGTTCTATGATATTAGAAAGAAATATTCCAAATATTTTGAACCAAGGATACATTTGAAGTATTTGAAAGTGGCATGCAAACCTTGCATACCCTTGCAAGTGTGCATTTATCAAGTTGTTCCCACCTTTTTTTGTCTTTAAAATGTTTTTCTTCTTTTTTCTTTAATATTATTAAAGTTATATAGCTGTCTTTCAAGCAATCACATATATTTATCCAGTCATATCCCTATCCTTGTCCTAGGACTCGAGTATCCTGTCTCCTCTGTCACGTGTGGAAGCGACGCCTTTACACAATTTTCAATTCTTAAGTTTTTAAATCTTGTTTGGGAAAGGCTTACAAAATTAATCTATCATCAAGTTTCTTTTAAATAAATATTTTGAGAAGCCGAGCAAACGTCCGACTGTTGAGGACAATTGCAGGATAGCCCATTTAGTTTCCTAGCCTTTCCAAGGTTCCTTTTTACCAAACAATTAGAAGAGTTCCTTAATTAAATGACATCTTCCTTCCTTATGCGATCCCTTCTTGGATCCATTTTACTTTCTTCTTTTCACGTCAACATCAGGCCTAAAATTTTATATTATGCCAGGGCTATCCGCGCCAGATCTTCTCGGTAAAGTTTTTGATCCTAGTTTAAATTTGCATTAGATTCATTGATTTATAATCCCTTAATTTCTGCTTTCTTTTAATGTCTACTCAAACAAGACCTTAAGAAATATAACGGGGTTCTTGGGAGTTTAAGGTTTTGTGTTGACGTATTCAAGCTATGGAAAGCTTGAGGGTTCGGAGAGGGAGAGTGTAATGAGAAGAAGAAGATCAAGTTATGGCAAGCTTGATTATGGTTTTGTTCACAACGTCTCTTGGAGAGGGGGTGTACATAGGAGGTTAGGAGAGAGGAGAGGGAGAGTGTAATGAGAAGAAGAAGATCAAGTTATGGCAAGCTTGATTATATTATGCTGGGGCTATCCGCGCCAGATCTTCTCGGTAAAGTTTTTGATCCTAGTTTAAATTTGCATTAGATTCATTGAGTTATAATCCCTTAATTTCTGTTTTCTTTTAATGTCTACTCAAACAAGACCTTAAGAAATATAACGGGTTTCTTGGGAGTTTAAGGTTTTGTGTGACGTATTCAAGCTATGGAAAGCTTGAGGGTTAGGAGAGGGAGAGTGTAATGAGAAGAAGAAGATCAAGTTATGGCAAGCTTGATTATGCTTTTGTTCACAACGTCTCTTGGAGAGGGGGTGTATATAGGAGGTTAGGACAGAGGAGAGGGAGAGTGTAATGAGAAGAAGAAGATCAAGTTATGGCAAGCTTGATTATGGTTTTGGTCACAACATCTCTTGGAGAGGGGGTGTACATAGGAGGTGTGTGTGGAATCGAAGAGGCTTCGCTATGGATTTCTAAGCTTTATCTATAATTTACTCTCTAATTTGCATCTTGAAAATGAAGTATAGAAGTTCAAAATGATATGAGAATCCCTCTTTTTATCCTTATCTTTGATAAGACCTTCACTTATCTTGATACCTTATCTTCCTTCTCAAAACTTCTTCAACAAGTTACTTACTGAAGAAGTGGGTTATTCAACAAGCTACTTATTCAACATGGCAACTTATTCAGCAAGCTACTTATTCAACAAGTGGATTATTCACCTTATCCTTATCCTTATGTGTTTTTTTTCCTTATGCAAAATTTTGCAAAATTTTCTTGAGGTAAAACTAATTTACCATGCATTCGTTATGTCCATGTTCCCATGGTGTAAACTTAAAGTTTCTTGTGAGTAAACTTTGGTGCTTGGATTTGGCTCAAACTTGCTTAAAATTTTAAAAATAAAAATAATAAAGTTGATGGCTTAGATGTGTTGGTCAAGAGTAAGGGCTAGAGGAGGCCCTTACATAGATAATTAATGAAATGCATAGTAACATGAGGAATAAAGTCCCTTAATATGTTTGTCGTGGGGTGGATCCCCTATAAGCCAATGTATTAGTGACCTCTTAGAGATGTCATGGCTCAGCACGAGCATGGCAAGAATTTTTAATTTTTTGTAGTTGTCAATTTGATCTACTCACCATTGTGAGTTTTGCAAAATAAAAATAAAAATAGAGAGAGGTGGGTTCCTCACAAAGGTAGATAGTATGACCAAGTTGAGCATATTCTATGATATGAATTTCACTCTTCTAGTCCATTCACTCAGGATAGGAGCTCTGGGAATGTCTGACGACCAATTAAAGGAGATGGGAGGCTGTGCCCAAGAGGTTTTTGAAGATGTTGTTCTTGGAAAAACTTCAAGCTATCACTAGGGAGACATCCCAACACTAAGTATTTTGTAAAGATGTTGTTTGAACAAAATATTATTCATGCCATCCGTCATATGAGCTATAGAGCTAGTAGCACCCTATGGTAGAGTGCACATCCTTACCAGACTGAGTGTGTGCGCATTGCAGTAAGATCCCTACTAACTAAAATTGATCATATCCAGAGTAGATATCACCAATAGAATATATAGACCTTCCTGCAAAAGCTTCAGCAAACTCATCCACAATTGGATCTGTACCCACATTATGGATCATTACCTTGTTAACCGGTCGCATGTAACCTTAGAGTACCAAGTTTCTTCAGAACATTAAATCATCGATTGGAGTATGGTACACATGATGGTTCCAAAATTCCCTTATGTATCTTCTCATTCAGAAAATCTAAAAGCTCCGGCAAGTGAGATTTAGAAACTGGAATAGGACGTAAGCTCCATGGCATGTGAGGAACAATGAATATAACCGTAGGCAAGACAACACTTGGATCCACACACCCAATCCCACTTGGCTCAAAACCAAAGGCTTTACCATGTTTCTCAAGCATACCTTAAAAGCATTTGATTTCCGCTTCGTTAAGGAAACCATATTCTCCGATCTTCAACTGCTTCAATGTCTCCTTAATAAATTTATGCCCGATGTCCTTTGGATCTCTGAGCATGGGATGTCGAGAGGGTTCCTTTATCACTCCATTGCTTCCTTTTGGTAAAGGTGTAGTCACCAGTTTTACTTCTTTGCAACAATTTATACTTTGTGTCCACCTGAGCTTCATCTTCCCGTGTATACATGCTTTATACATATTCAATAATTCATACATATCCATTGAATGTACGTTACCAACTTAAGTTCCACTTTGTAACCTGTATTGGTTGATCTCTTCTAGCTCTTACATAGTATCCACATAGGAAACCTCTTCAAAGATTCATGAAATAACATCCTCTGGTTAAAGTATATCAAATCCTTGTAATTCACTTTGAATATTTGACACATATTGCTTCTCCCATTTAAGAAAATCATTAAATTTCATGTAAGACACTGAACCTTTAGATGTTAACTACAACAACCATAAAGAGAAAGTTTCTCTTTGCGAGAACTTCCCCTCATCCGTACCTCCATAATCCCGCTCTATAATGGCACCTTGAGAAAATCCTGTGCAAACCTGTGTTCTTTGATCTCTCTACGTAATTTAGGTAATGGATGATCATGTAAACTTTCTTTGTTCCTAGCATGATCAACACATACAATAAATTGAACAATTCTTTACCATCTTGGCTCCCAATCCTTGTATAGGCTGAGCCGTCATCTAGCACCTTTATTTCCATACGCACAGTCGTAATTTAGGGCTGTCTTGAAATAAGTGGATAGGAGGAATGCTCCTCTACAAAAAAAATTGTTCATCGCAAACATCCCCAATAATGCACCTTAGTTATCAATCATTCCATGCACTTTTATTTATCAAGCACCTCAAGCATAGGCCTAGCTTTAACCTAAGGTCTAAGGAGTTTTACTCTAACCATTGGAGGTCTTTAATGAAGCTAACCCTACGGTCTTCCAAGATCCATTATGCAAGCATTGTTATTTAGTAGACCAACTCCTTGTGAGCCCTTGCTGAGATGGAACCATCTCCTTTTGGCCCTGTGGTGAGCTTGGCCTAGAAACACATATCCATGTTCTAGCTCTTGTTTCCCTTTTTATTTCCCTATATTAAATGATCAGTTGAACATGAGAAAATCAATTGGGTAAAGCTAGATATTATATTTTATGAAATTACCTCTCCCTTGAAATCTTCCATGCAAATAATTTCAATTCCCACGAAGTACCGCAAGTCTCCCAAGTCTTTCATGTCAAATTATTGCATAAGTAGGGCTTGCACGCCCTCTACTTCAGCCACATTATCACCTCCAAAAATCAGATCATCCACATAGATATATATTACCACAATTATTGCCTCATTCTTTCGCACATACAATGAATGGTCGGCATCAGACATCTCAAAGCCCAATGAAATGAGGAATGCCACAATCCTTTCATACCAAGCTCTAGTTGCTTGCTTTAGCCCATGTTCTTTCTTTAACCTGCATACAAGGTCACATAGCCTCATATTAGCATAACCTTGTGGCTGCTCTATATACACAATTTCCTCCAAGTCTCCATTCAAGAATGCATTCTTTACATCCATTTGTTTCAACACCCATTTTAATGCGACAACCACTGCAATAAACACACGAACGATAGCCATCTTAGCTACGGGACTGAACATCTCCTCATAATCAATCCCATAAGTCTGTGCATAACCTTTGGCCACAAGTCTAGCCTTGTACCTACTCACACTGCCATCAACATTATGCTTTATTTTGTAAACCCACTTACATCTAATTGCCTTCTTATCCTTTGGTAATGGCACCAATTCCCATGTTCCATTTGCATCAATTGCAGCCATCTCTTCATCCATAGCTTGCCACCATTTTCCATCCTTGACAGCATCCTCAAAACATGTGCGTTCTACTTTCTTTGTAATCTTCGTCATAAATGCACAATGACGAGCCACATAACTGTCATAAATCAATCTTTTCACAAGATTTCTTACTCTTTTTGACGTGCGTGGTCCAGGATTACTTCCAGGTGCCCTATTCCCTGATTGCATTCTTCTTGCGCTTGGGAGTCTTCACAAAGGGTATGTCAAACTCCTCATCCAAACTCTACTCAGAACCACTGCTATCGCCATCATCATAATCAACACTCCAATTTGGCAACTTAGAGGCATCATCAACTTTTTCCTTTCCTTTCCTTGATACATTTGAAGAGTTTTCAAGACTCACTCTTTCATGTTACCTGCGACTCCATGGATTATCACCATGACTTGCACTAGAGGACTCTTGCGGCCCTCTCAAAACTTGTGACTATGCATCTGTATTTTTTACAGCCACATTCTCTCTTACATCAGCCCCCAAATCATCTTTTACATCAGCATACCAAATTTCCATTTCATAAAAAACAATATCCTTGCTCACCCTCACTTTATCGTGACATGATTATGACACTTGTATCCTTTTGCTCAAGGGAATAGCCAATAAACACACATTTTTTAGCTTTTGGGTCAAGCTTACTTCTTAGCTCATCCCACACATGCACATAATCAATACATCCGAGTATTTTAAAATCTAATACATTTGGTTTTTCACCATTGAACTTTTCTTTAGGTGTCATATCATATATAGCAGTAGTTACACGGTTTTTGTTCATAATGTAGACACCTATAGCAACTCCCTCAGCCCAATAACAATGAGGCATGTTCTTCTCATTCATCAATGCTCTAGCCACTTCTACAATGCGCCTGTTCTGTCACTCAGCAACACCATTTTGTTGCGGAATATACTTGCATGAAAACTGTCTCTAAATTCTATGCTTTTTTAGAAAACCATTGGATTCATTGGAGAAGTATTCTCCCCCTCCATCTGACCTCAGGCACTCTATATGTTTCCTAGTCTGTTTATCAACCACAAATTTGAAATATGTAAACACCTCACTTTTCTGCTTCATGACGTAGACCCATACCTTCCTTGTATGGTAAACAATGAAACTCACATAGTTACTACATCCACCCATAAATGCAGCCTTTGTCGGACCCATACATATGTATGCACTAAATCCAATGCATTCTTGCTTACATGCTTATCATGAGGAAAGGATGTTTTTGCCTGCTTTCCAAATTGACAAGCTTCACATACTTTTTGCATTTCAGCAACTCAAAACATAGGCAAACCTATAGTCATCTCTTTATTATACATCATTTTCAGACTTTGCAAATTTACATGACCAATACGTTTGTGCCAAATCTCTATATCTGGAACAACATCTGCACCTCATGAAAACATGGCACCATTCACCTCGGGCACATTTACATCTAAAGTAAACATTCTGCCCACTTTCTTTCCTTGCACAACCAGCCTTTTGTCCTTCTTATGCTCTTCGACAAAGAGACCATTAGAGTTAAACTTGACGTGTAAACCCTGCTCACCCGTTTTCCCAACAGACACCAAGTTCTTTGTAATGCTGGGTACATGTAGTACATCAGCCAAGTACTTCACTTTACCATCTGTCA
Source organism: Adiantum capillus-veneris (assembly GCF_014529385.1). Classification (NCBI taxonomy): domain Eukaryota; kingdom Viridiplantae; phylum Streptophyta; class Polypodiopsida; order Polypodiales; family Pteridaceae; genus Adiantum; species Adiantum capillus-veneris. The sequence continues at coordinate 34,692,508 of NC_140941.1, forward strand.
TAGAGAATGGTATATTTCATGTATGCATAATATGATGTGTTGTATCATCCCTAGTTTCTACATAACCAGGACTTTGTAAAGTCTGCATTTCGTTAAACCATTCACCATGACTAGTCATGTAATTAGATGCACCAAAATCCCACATACCAGACATTATCACTAGATTTTTCCACATCTGCAAACATAGTATTCATGTGTTGCATCACAAATAGCCTCTTGGGCTCATTTGCATTCCTGCTAGTAGTTGCATAATTGTTTTGCTACCTCCTCTATGGACAATCACATTCAAAGTGACCATGTCTTCCACATCCCCAACAAACTATATTTCCGTGTTGACCTGCATTATTGCATTGCACATTTCCACGGCCTCTTGGACTCCCCCTACCTTGAAATTTTCCTTGACCACCACATCTGTTCTGACCATGATTGTTATTTTGCTGTTGTGCTTGGTGATTGCCTCTTCCTCGGCATCGTCCCCGACTTGTACCACATCCTATTCCTCTTCCTCTGTTGTTGAAAAGGACCTGTTCAAAATTGTTTCCACCCTACGTAGAGAAGTCTTCCTTAAGTTCCTTCTCTTCCACAATCAATAAGGACACCAAATCTGTAAACGATGGAATGTTCTCTCGACGATGGATGCCAGTTTTGAATTGTTTCTATTCAAACCCAAACCTTGCAGACAGACTTCTACTTTATCATCATGATTGTTTGTAACACCAATCAATGCAAGTGACTCACATATGTTTTTTATCTTCAGCGAATAGTCATTGATGGACAAAATTTTCTTCTGCACAATATTTAGCTCAGTCTTCAACTGCAGCTTCATTGCATTAGTATTAGTCACATCCATTGACAACAAAGTGTCCCAAGCCTCCTTAGAAGATTGAGCATCCTGTATATGCCCAATCATAGTGTCCTGTACACTAACATAAAACCAATACATGACCTTCCAAGCTCCCTACTTCCAATCTTTAAATGTCTTAATTTGTGCAGCACTCGCACCTTCCTCTAGCAGTAGTGGTGCTACCTCATGCTCTCCATCAATGTAGTCATAATAACCTTTTGCCATAAGAAAATTTGTCATTCTCAACTTCCAAGCATGGAAGTTGTTCTTGTCCAGCTTCTCACTGACAACCTGGTTAAGCCCATCATTTTTGGACGACATGTTTCAACCCTTTACACAGTCTTTGAGCAACCTGGTAAAAATAGTTAGTTACCATCTGTAACCACAATCTGCGTACATATACCTGTTTCACTGTACTAAAAAATGTATGTGCACATTGCAACCAAAACAAGGATTTTGCACCACCTATATGTAGATTTGCAGAATCCCGAACCTTAGCCGTTCTGCATGCGCATGCATCTAACTCCAAAACAGGGGTCGAAACGCGACCGGAATGGAAATCTAGCTACACAGTTGCAATCCACAGGATTATATAGAACCTTGAGATGCACACTCTCCAAGTGGAATCACTTGAGCTAGAGATTGTTGGCGACAACTCTTGAGAATACCGAAGTGGCTTCCTAGGCTGCTCCTACTTGCTACTCGAAGCTCCTCAAACACAACGGCTCTGATACCATGTCAAGAGATAGAGAAGGAGAGAGCTTGAGCTCTTGCAAGCGCGTGCACACACACACACACACACACACACACACACATTGTGGGATTACTAAATGCTTTATTTTTTACCCTCCTTCTATATATTCCCCCCCCCCGAAGCACTCATGGGACACTAGCTCATAACTTGCTACTCATGGCCGGTGGGACTAGGTCCTTGCTTAAAAAAAACTCTACTATAATTAAACACATTGAGCTCTCATAAGGCGGCATGCGCATCCTGGGCTGAGAACTCCCCTTGCAAAGTTTTTGTGCATCACTTGAAGACGCTTAACAGGAGGGCAGCTTGCCTCTCTCGCCGATCACGCTCAGGAAACGAAGCTCAAACCACTATAAAAAAGGTGAGGGCGCACCTTGCCCCTCACTTAGCTCTGGAGTAGGTATTTTCTTTCTGTTTTTTGCTACTGTCTGATCTTGCCAACATGGAGCTCGCAGCTCAAGTCACACAGGTACCTAACTTAGCTTAGGTTTTTTAAAAAAGATGCAATACCTTGCATAGCACTATGTACTTCTTGCTTTGCCTAAAAGTACTTGAGCAATGGATTCTTTTTTCGTGCATATATTCGGCTGAGAGAGTAGCCGCTGCATTAATTCAACTACTGTATTATGAGGTTTTTTTGAACCTTGGGACTGCTTTTGCATACAAAGCATCGGGTTTTTTTCTTGCAGAACTGTGTACAAATGCTATTTCTGATGATAATCTTTTACAAAGCTTGATATGGTAAACCTAGGGATATTGTACCCCCGCCTTGTGTTAAAGCGTCTCCTGACCTTAGGACTGAATAGATCGCCTATGTAGTATAATTGAATGATTTGTCGATTCGTTGCAGGTTTATGAGCCTGACTGGTTATGGAATTAAAGCCTTGACATCATGGCAGACCTTGGGTTTCTTATGCATAAGAAAACGTAGGTCGGTGGTTGTTTTGCAATAAGGGTAGCCTCAGGAAATTGTAAAAGGCTTCATCCCCACATAAAGCTTCTTGAGAAAATATGGCAGTATGTATATGTATATGGTTGTGAACATGATGGTTGGCTTGATGGCCGTTTCTAACACATGCTACAGTTGGATGTGTATACAAAAATGGGGGACTGATACGCTGTCCCAATTGTATAAATGGTGGCAACATAAGGGTTAAGACCAATGGGCCACTTGACTTGACTCTGAGCTCGTTACTGCATATGATCTTATAGCTACTGGTTGTTATGGATTTATTTTTTAGCCGCTGCAGGTTGAGCACTACTAGTGGTAAAGCTGACGCTGGTTGTAATATCCGGGCTAAGCATAAGCCTGTTGTTGCAGGTGGTCATACTTAAACCACTAGGGGTTGCTTGGTACATTTATTTAAATATGATCTTCTTTAAAGCAAACCACTGTGCATGACTGGCTGGGGTCTTGAGACCTTATATTGGTAACTGTTTCTGTTAAAAACACTAGCATAAACTGTGGTTCCTCTTGCAAGTTGGTATGGCCTCTATGCTTGCAACTAAGGGCTGTTAATTTCACTCATAACCGCTTGGCAGTTTGCCGCTGCAGAGGTTGCTCTGAATTGGCCGATAAGGGCTGTGTGTTTTCAAACAAAACTGTGTTGTGCCATTGCATAGTTGGATTGGGTTCTGACCTTGCTTTACATATGGTATAAGACCTCTATCGAACACTGGCAAGGATTGAAATTTTTTTTAGAGGCTCTGTGCGAGCAGCTAAGGGTTATATATTTTTTTCAATAAAAGGTTATCTTACCTAGCTAATAAAATGTCGATACTAATGTGGTGGGTTATGGGTTGCCCTGGTCATAACCTTTCTCTTGGATAGTCAATATTCAAGGGGGGAGGGAGCTTGACTGGCAGGATTCAAAAACTGGTTTTCTTTTTTTGATAAAACTGGTTGCCACACTTGGGCTTATCACCGCTGGGATTCATAGCAAATAAGGGGATGAAGTGGTTTTTTTAGTAACCATGACAGTTGAAACTTTAAGCATCATACTCTAATCAGGCTGGATACTACAATCCGTGATAAACTTGGCATTCTGAAGGTAAGTATACAGCTGATACTTTCGGCTTTGGGAAAAAGCTATGGTTGGTAATCCATGAGTCTACTTAAAATAGATGGAGCTTTTTTGATACTCTGTTGATTGGTTATACTGGCATTTTTTGTTGCAAAAAGGGAGATGATACAATAACCTCTTTTTTTTGGTACCATTGGACATCTTAAACGGTTTAAGTTGTTCTTGACCTCTCGGTGTGTAAAAGAACACCAATGACACCTTGAAAGTGTTTTTCAGAAAGGTAAGTATATGGTTCCTATTGCAAAGCATAGCTACCAAGCTATGGTGTAAAAAATAGATCTCACTATGATTAAAATTGATATATGGATTCTTGATGGGCTTCACAGCTCAATAAAAAAGGTAGAAGGTAACACTCATCTTTTGATGTAATAAGTAAAAGACTGCTATCATACAAGTTCTAATGAATAACCTAGCTTGTCTAAAGTAAATAAAATCAATAAGATGGACATGGATAACAACTGATAGGGTCCATTGATACCTGTAAAACACATCCAAGGCTAACTGAATTGTTGTCTTGTTTGGATGGATGCAGGTAAGGACTCTATCTTATCTTGGAACGCTTTATTTTCTTTGGCAAGCAACATTACTGTGATGAAATACCCACTGAGGAATGGGGAAGTTTTTTTACTACCAACCCTACTGAAAGAGGACCTCTTTCTTACAATCATTGTACCTAAATAATTATGATACTGAGTTACTTTTGTACATATCAGTTCATTGTTCCTTGGCGAGCTGTCTTTTGAATGTAAAAATTCAATTATGTCTTATTAGTTAAGATTTAAACAACTACACACACACACACACACACACACACACAAATACGGAGGCAAAAGACTATACTTCTTTTTCTTCACAAACTCAAGATAAGAGGTCTACAAAACATAAAGGAAAACACAACATAAAAAGAAACTAGTACAACGTTCTAGTAAGAGCCGTTAGTGAGTGAGTTGTGTAGGCAAGTGTGCCATCACTCCGGTAGGTAAACCAGCTTGGTGTAGACTGGCTGTAGTATCACTGGTGAAGGTATGCATATCCACCAAGGCAAGCCAGTGATGATGACTATCGATGATAGTCATCTAGGAGTCGTACATGTTGAGCTTGACATCTCAACATACGAGGGGTAAGTACTTTTTCCATTGTGAGCGTTGATCTACTTCTATAACATAAATCTTTAGTAAATCGAGAATTGTAAGTTGTCTATCTCACTTTGGCCATCCGTTTGTGGGTGATAGGCCGAAGAGAAATTCAATCTTGTACCTAGATTTTCAGAGAGACCTTTCTAAAAATTACTGGTCATTCTAGGATCTCTATCCGGCACGATGGATGTTGGTAATCCATGGTGTTTGAAAATCTGAGATATGAAGAGAGTTGCCATTTGGTGTGCCTTAATAGTCTTTTGACAGGAATAAAATATGCTTGCTTGCTAAACCTGTCGACTATTGCCCATATCCTCATATTCCCATGGATAGACTTGGGTAATCCAACGATAAAATCCATGGATATACTCTCCCATGGTGAATTAGGGATTGTCAATGGCTATTGTAATCCAGGTTGCTTCCCTCTATCATACTTGGTCTTTTGGCATTCCACACATTTTGAAACATACTCTTGTATGTCTACTTTCATGGTAGGCCAATAGAAGTACATCTCTAATCCTCGAAGAGTAGGTTGAATGCCTCTATGCCCCGCGTAGGGAGGAGCATGTGATTCACACATGCCTTTCTCACGAAGGGAGTGGGTAACATATAGCCTATTTCCATGGAGAAGATAACCATCTTGCAAGGTGAATGGTTCTTCTTTCTTCCCCAATGCAAGGGCTAACATTATGTCTCTAAAGTTCGCATCAATAGCATACTCATCTATCATAGAAGATAGATCATTGTGAGTTGCTATAAACACCACATTAACTCTTGGTCGTCGTGAAAGTGCATCGGCCACTTGATTATGCTTACCAACAATGTGAGCAATATGAAAATAAAATTGTGAAAGAAAATATGTCCACCTCATTTGTTTCTCGGAAAGCTTGGTTTGCGTCAAGAAGTACTTGAGACTTTGGTGGTCCAAAATAAATGGAGTCCCCAGTAGATAGTGCTTCCATGTGTCTAGGGCATGTAGAATAACTAAAATATCCTTTTCATATATGCCCAAGACTGGTTCATCGGCATTGAGCCTTCGGCTCTCATATGCTATGGCATGCCCTTCTTGAAGCAAGACTGCTCCAAGGCAATCACCACAAGCATCACATTGGACCTCAACTGGATTTGAGAGATCCGGAAGCATAAGGACTGGTTGGGAGGTAAGCTTCTCTTTGAGATTGTCAAAAGCATTTTCCTCCTTAGAAGTCCATGAGTACTTAATGTTCTTCTTTGTTAAGTAATGTAATGGTCTTGCTATTTGAGAGAATTTTGCTAGCTATGAAGCGTCTACAGTATGCACACATACCAATAAAGCTTCTTAGCTCATGTAGATTCCTTGGATTAGGCCATGCTTTTATTACCTCCAACTTTGATGGATCCATATTAATACCATCTTGAGAGATATTATGACCTGAATATTGAATCTCTTGAAGGAAAAATTTACTCTTCTTTTGATTGATAAAAAGCTTGTTCTCCCTCACAGCTTGAAAAATCACCTGGAGATGTTGTTTGTGCTTCTCCAAGGACTTGGAGTAGATGATGATATCATCAAATAACACTCTAGTGAATTTATGGTAGGGTCTAAATATTTTCTCCATTAAATGATTGAATGTGGCCGGTGCATTAGTCAAGCCAAAAGGCATGACTAGATATTTATAAAGACCAAACGTTGTACGAAACGCAGTCTTTACAATATGTTCATTCACTATCCTTATTTGATGATAGCCACTTTTAATCAAAACTTGTAGCTTATCAAATAGATCTTCTACCTGTGGTACGGGAAATCTGTTTTTGATAGTGGTTTGGTTTAGTGCTTGATAGTCCACACACATGCGGTATGTACCATCTTTGTTTTGCACTAAAAGGACTGGAGAACAAAAGGGAGAGGAGCTAGGCCTCACCATCCCTTTGTCTATCAATTCTTGTACTTGCCTCACGATCTTCTCTTGTTGAGCTTGGGAAACTCGATAAGGAGGCTTGTTAGGTGGTGAGCTTCTTGGTGGAGCTCAATTTGATGGCCATCATCCCCTTGTCTTGGAGGTAAGTCCATAGGGATATCATCAATGAAAACATCTTGGAATCCATTTAGAAAATTAGAGAAGTAACTCTTCTTGACTCCTACCATTTTTATTTCATAAAACATTAGCGTCATTTAGAGACTCTTTGACAAAAATCATTTACGTGAAAACTGAGCTTTTCATTGACTTATCAAAATCAGGTGAATTTACAAGTGGTATAGTACGGCCAGACTCATTAGCATCTGTATACATGCTCTTTTCCCTGTAGGTGAAGTAGATTCTCCTTTTAGGAACCTTCATGTTGCAAGCCACACGGTTGAACCATGGTGCCCCTAGGATAGCATCCTCATGTTGGAGAGGAGAGATAAAAAAGTCTTCTTTGTCGACGTAGCTTTGGACATGAAGCACCAACTTCCCAATCAAGGGAGTAATGGAGGCTTGCTGTCCCTTGAAAGCTCCATCGGTAGTTATAGTATCTCCCAGCTTGAAAGCTATGCGATTGAACCATGGTGCCCCTAGGATAGTATCCTCATGTTAGAGAGGAGAGATTTAAAAGTCTTCTTTGTCGATGTAGCTTTGGAGATGAAGCCCCAACTTCCCAATCAAGGGAGTAATGGAGGCTTGCTGTCCCTTGAAAGCTCCATCGGTAGGTATAGTTTCTCCCATCTTGAAAGTTTGAATGCCCAATTTAGTGGCCAACTATGTTGATATGAAGTTGTGAGTAGAGACAGGGTCAAACAAGATGAAGGCATCATGCTCACTTACTTTTCCCCAAGCATAGGAGAGAGGTGATCCTTTGCAATGAGAATCCTCTTTTGGAGCTTTGACCATAGAAGCTCTAGGAGTCTCATTACGGGCATTTCTTTTGGGGCAAGAATGATAGCCATGTCCTTGGTCCCCACACTTAAAACATTTGTGGTCCTTACGAAAAGCTTCAAGCTCTTCAAGAGAGACTTTATTTTAACTTTTGTAAACTCCCTTGTCCTTGGACCGATTGTTGTTGTTGTGTTGTTGTTGTTGGAATTACCTTGGGAAGAGTTTTGGGCATTATTTTTCCTTTTGTATCATTTTGCTCTTTGTTTTCAATGGGCTTAGCATTCCTTTTAGCCCCTTGTTGGAAATTGATGTGTGAAGCAACCATAGTGTGGTGGATTACTTTGTTGATTGAACCAGGTAGTTGAGAGTTGACATACTCGGCCATTTCTTCAGGTAATCCCGCACAGAATTGTTGCTTTTGCTAAGCAAAGTCTATCTTTTGAAAGATAGTAGCCTTGAGATGTAAATCTTAAAACGTGTCCACATATTTGTGGATAGACTCGTTGGAGAGAAGCTTCAAACTCCGCCATTCAGTAAGCATTTTTTCCTTTGCATCGCTTGCAAGGAATTGCTTCATGATGGAAACTCGTAGAGTTTTCCATGTCTTTGGGGCTTTGCCGTTGCCACGAAGGCTAGCCTACCATTGACAGACAGATTTTTGGAAGTGCATAGCTACATGACATGGCTTGGAAGACTTTGTGAAGCCCTCATCTTTAAAGGCCGCATGGAATTGCTGGATGAAGGCCAATACTTTGTCGGTGGAACCAAAAGTGCCATCATAGGTGAGAAAAAAGATATTCTTTCCTCCCTCTTTGAATTTCTTTAGCTTTTGGGACCTTCTCCACACAGGGTAGGATTTGTGATGTCCTCTCCTCTTGTATTCTTTAGAAGAATATCCACTGCTTTTGTTGAAAGAGGAGGAAGGTGAAGAAGAAGGAGAATAGGGTGACCTCTTTATTGCCTTTTTATTCCTTTGTTTCCTCTCTTCCCTTTTGGAGTGACGAGGAGAAGGACTATGGGTTGACCGTTTCCTCTTGGGAGCAATTGGCGACCGTCTAGACCGCCGTCTTCGTGGAGCCACATCTTCAGAGGAACTTAGGGATTCACTTCTTTCTTGTTCTTTGGATTCCTCCTCTTTTATGGGAGAGAGTCTTCTTTTGGGAGTCTTATCAAGAGGCCTCCTAAGCTCTTTCTCCTCTTAGAGAGGAAGGGAAATCCCATAAGCACAAAGTTGTTGAGTAACTTCGACTTGCAAAAAGGAGGGTTGCCCATAGCTTGATGCAACCTAGTAACAAGATAATTAACAAACATGGGGGCATCATCATTAGACCTTCATGTGAAAAATCAAAGTTATTAATGTTCATTCTACTCTCTTGGTTATTATCAGCCATGATGATTAAACTTATGTATATAATTACTTTGTTTTGTTACTCTCAAAACCCTTAGTCACTACTCTTCTTTACCTTTGAAAATTAGTTTTCAAGAAGCCACACCCGTGGTTTAGACATTACTGATTACAAAGACTAGTGGAGAGGGTCTAACATTGCTCGGTTGATTATGGTTCCTGTTGAGCTTGCTCGTAGCTCGATAATGGTTAAGCCAAAGGCAAGCCCCGAGAGACTCCATTATTAAGACTATAGTTCCCAATAGTGTACCTTGAACTAAGTCCTTCTGAACCAAGATACTAGATCCCTGTCCCACTTACCCTATTGCAATGAACAAGTCCAACCTTTCATGGACAACTTAAGGACCTCTCTTCTTAAGCAAGAAAAGAGAAACCAATAGCTCTGATACCAATGTAATGGCCCATATAATGGAAATGGACTAAGACTTTGAGAATAGCGGAATTAAGAGAATTAGAGTGAGCATTTTCATGAGATTACTTTGAGAACATAGAGGGTGAACTTATTTAGCGGTAGCAACATAACCATTATACCTAATTAACTTGGCATGAACAGTACTTTTGTAAGAGAGAGAATTAGAGAACATTGAGGACCGGATTTATGTGGAGCCGGTCCCCCCTCCACCAATAGACTTTTGTATCATAGATTCTCCCATCACGAGAAACTTGGTACAATACAATCTTTGTGTTCCTTGTGACCTAGGTGATGCAATGAAGATGGAAAGCTTCATGCATCACGAGCATAACATAAAATTTGTAAAAGCATTAACCATCCCCGGCCTCGGTCCCAAGGCCTCAAACACCTTCAAAGGTGGAATAGAGCTAGCGGGGAATGAGGGTAGGGAAGAGGAAGAAGAAACATTTGTATGAGAAAGGAATAGTTCCTCACTTATCATCACTCTTCTTGCTTAGCATAACATAATAGCGTAGTAATGAAGATGGAGAAGATGGCAAGCTTAAGCATTGAAGCATGGCTCTTGGTTGGGTTGCATTCCATAGCCAACAGTGTTGGTGTAAGCTCTCAACTTCTCAACAAGCTTGGAGAAGGAGATGGAGCTCTTGCGCTTCGCACTTCACACAATCTGTGTGTGTGTGTGTGTGTGTGTGTGTGTGTGTGAGAGAGAGAGAGAGAGAGAGAGAGAGAGAGAGAGAGAGAGAGAGAGAGAGAGAGAGAGTATATCTTGCAAGCAATCCCCTCCTTGCTTGGGACCTCCTCTTCCAGCTCATGGTGAAAGCTCATTGGCCTTCTCAAGCCTAGCCAATCACAAGCTTGTTCACTACTTAGCAATAGAGGTAGTCCTTGAACAAGTGTCCTCCTTTCCTCTTAGAGAGAGAGGGATTGATAAATGCTTAAAGAATCAATTTAATTAACTAATTTATGATTGGACCTCTCTAAGGGGTCAACCAATAGGCTTTAGACACACCTTGAGGGAAACCTAGCTAGGGGCTTAACATGTGTCTATTATGCCTCTTTGAGCAAGGGGTGCCCCTTGGGCGAGGGGAAGATCATTCATGCATACCCCCTCGTAGGGCTCGCCCCCTTCTTTGTAGACATAGGATTTGACTTTCTACCCCAAAGCACCTTGGCCCCCTAGTTGCTTAATCACCTCAAGCACCTTATTCATTATGAATGGAAATAGCAAGAGCATGGTCTCTCTCTCTACCATCCCCCTAGCCTCAAGGGCTTGCTCCCTCCTTGTAGGGATCGACTTGGACCTTCAAGCACATGCATAGCTTAAGATGCACCTTAATTATCAAGAATCTCATGCACTTTTAATTATCAAGCACCTCAAGCATAGGCCTAGCTTTAACCTAAGGTCTAAGGAATTTTACACTAACCATTGGAGGTCTTTAATGAAGCTAACCCTAAGGTCTTCCAAGCTCCATTATGCAAGCATTGTTCTTCAGTAGACCAACTCCTTGTGAGCCCTTGCTGATGGAACCATCTTCTTTTGGCCCCGTGGTGAGCTTGGCCTAGAAACACATATCCATGTTCTAGCTCTTGTTTCCCTTTTTATTTTTCCATATTAAATGACCAGTTTAACAGGAGAAAATCATTTGGGTAAAGCAAGATATTAGATTTTACGACATGTTCCTTCCCTCATGTGACCACCATAGTAAATGTATAAGATGAGTACCTGTTTGCATATAAAATGTACGACACTACGACTGCTTTTTCTACCTGATGAACCCCATTTTCTACCTAATGAACCCCACGTCACTATCTCGTATGTGGTCCATCACATGAGGGATCAACGGTTCCAAATCCTACTGATTTGGATTCACCTCTAGTTTACCGCTTAGTTTATTACCTAGTTCACCCCTAGTTTCCGGCCCTCCACACTAAGCCCATGGGGTCTTCAATGAAGACCCCGTTATGGGATCGACGCGTGGGAGCAATGCGCACGGATCTTGAGGAGATCAAAAGTCCGACAAAAAATCAGTGCAACATATCCCCTCGCCCCCCCCCCCCCCCCCCCAAATTTTGAACTCGAGCGTGCACCGTGGGAACCGAATACCTTAACCATGTGCGCACATGGCTTTTGGTGTCCACAATATGTAAACATTACCATGTAAAAAAACCGTGGCAGGCAAAAGCTAACTAGGACAAAAAAGAAACTCGAACATGCATAATCAGATAGTCGATTTTGTCTAGGCTCTCCCGCTTGCAGAAGGTCCACGTCGATCCCATGACGGGGTCTTCATTAAAGACCCCGTGGGACTTAGTAACGAGGGTTTCCCTCCCTCGTCACTAATTGACACCTCCCTAGGGAGGTGGGATCAATGGCCCACATTAGGCGTCGCAAGGTGACTGTCCGATCGCCATTTGAACTAGGTGTGAACTAAAGAGTGAACTCGGGAGGTATGTGCACCACACCAAATTTGGTGTGAAATCTGTGTGAACTTGACGTGAACTAAGTGTGAGCTTGGTGTGAACTTGGGAGGGTATGCACACCACACCAAATTTGGTGTGAACTCAATGTGAACTTAGTGTGAAGTAGGTGTGAACTAGATGTAAACTTGTCCGCGACGCCATGATCCATAAACTTACCACACACATAACTTTGAATGGATGCGTGATAGCTTAACGGTTGGAGTCAACTTCAGGGTAGAGAGAGTAGTGGGTTCAAGCCCCGGATTTGGAAAAGTGAGAATCTTTTGCATTCCCTAGGCAATCCAACGGTCACAATCACGTGAGCCATTGATCCCACCTCCCAAAAGGAGGTGTCAATAAGTAACGAGGCTTTCCAGCCCTCGGATTGCAAAGGATGGAACCCAGGCCTTATTACTAGAAAAGACACATCTATATGTATTCTATAACAGCAGTCCGAGTACCCTTTACACGTGTCAACGTCTGCGAGCTGAAGGCTAAATGCCAAGCACAGGATAAAGAGGGGGAGCGAAAGAGAGAGAGAGGCGCCTTCGGCTGCCGGCTGTACTCGTTCAAAATATGACAGTCAAGTTTTCGGCTGACTTCTTTTTTTTTTCCATAAAGGGCGAGAGAAATTTATATTAAGAAGATCGAAATTACATTGGACTCCACTGACTCAGTGGGTAGACTTGCCTTTATCTCCATAATTACAAAAAGGGACCTGACAAAAAATTCTTCAACCATCAGTCGCCATGTAGTTACATCATACAGAGACCCACTCAATTAGAGTTTGCAGAAGGACCAGATCTAGGAAGATCACTCAACACTTCCTGGATATGGGCGATGAGTCGCAGCCCATTAGCATGTTGCCTTCTGAGCTTCTCCCCTTCCATGCGGCTTTCATCCATCATTCGCTGTAGATGAGTGTAGGATCCATCCAACAGAATTTCCTGTTGCTTGTTGATATTAGCGCTGTTGGAGTACCCCATGCAGTCCGTGAGGATTTTGTAATTTGCTTCATAAATTCTGCATTGCTCTAGCTTTAGCAGGTTCACCTGCAGGGAGAAGTGGGCAAAATAGGCTTTCAAACCTTTAGTTTGGTAAGAACTGTTAAATAGCCTGTCATTCCTATCCACCCAGATAATCCAGAAGAATTCCCCCCGTATTTTATTCCAAACACCAGAAAAGATTGAGACAGAGTCTCCAAGCAATAGTTGTTTCCAACTTGGGGAGAACCCGAGACTTTTCACAAGTGGAGACAGAATAGCAAGGCTTTTAGGACACTTCAGAAACAAATGCGGCAGGTCTTCCTCATCAGATTGACTCCGTGAGCATATTCCATCACCTAAACCAACAACTTTCATTTTATGGACAGTCCACAGAGTAAGATAAGCCATAACAGAACTGAGTGTTTAGTTGGAATCCCTTAGTTCGAGATGGTACGATATTTGGAACACCCACTCTCTGCGATTCATGGACACCCTCCATTTTCTGTTAAGGGTTATATGAATCGGTTCCTGCAGTGCAGGAGAACGGTTAGGCGGGTTTGCAAAAGAACTACCACGTGCCCAATGAATTGCAGCGAATCGTATATCGTAAACCAACCCACAAGCTTGACTCAGTCAGTACTAGCAGTACCTAGGTACTGACGAGTATTTCAAAGAAGTCTCTTCATCATCAGACCCTTGCAATTCTGTGTGATGCGCCACCATGGACGCTGCAACGAGAGCTTTGTCAGTAATAGGTGCGTGTGCGTTTGGGCTCAACTTTGTCCCCCGCCCTCTAAGGGCCAAGGTCGATGCTCGCATAAGGGATTTGTGGGAGAAGCTCTTCTCGTCAGCAGACCCTTTTGCGTACATCGAGGTTTCTCGCAGGAGCAAGGGCATTATGGCCTCCAACACTTCGGCACCCAAGATGCCAGGTAATGCGTATGCACGCATCGCCATCGCTTGTAACCCCTTCTACACTGAGGTAGGCCTCTACCTGGGCTCTCTCAATATTGAATTTGCTACTCGTCGCATCTGTGTTTATGGTGTGGATCTTGGTGATGAACATGGTCGTCCTCTTTCTGCTTCCTCAAAGTTCGTTTTTGGCCTCCCCCTCAATGAAACCCTAGTCGACACATTCGAGGGTGCCCAATGCACCTGGAAACATGAGTCCGCCTCAAAGGGTAAGGTTTCATCTTCTCACGACGAAAATGATGAAGATGCAGATAATGTTTTCACCCTTAAGATGCTTAAATCTGACAAGCGACGCCTTCTTCACCCCTATCTTAGCCACATCTCAACAGTGGCATTTAGGATTAGACAGCAGAATGTGCTGCCAACCCTTTACACGAATGGTGACCGTGGATCACATTGGACCCCTGTAACCTTAAAGCATCCTTCCACTTTTGACACCATTTCCCTAGATGGCGATTTAGCAGAGCGCATCCAGGCAGATCTCAAAGCATTTTCAGAATCAGAGGCTTACTATCACAGCATTGGCCGGGCATGGAAACGTGGCTACCTTCTCTACGGCCCTCCAGGGACCGGCAAGTCCAGCTTGATAGCAGCCATAGCAAATTACATGCATTATGACATCTATGACCTTGAGCTCACTAATGTGACTAACAATACAGTGCTTCAGAAGCTTCTCATGCAGACCACGCGCAAATCCATCATAGTGATTGAGGACATTGATTGCTCCACAAGCACAGAAATCTCCAAGCGGCAGACCGGTGCTTCTTTGCGGGGGCAGGGATCCATCAAGGATGGAGCTAGTAGTCATTCACAAGGGTTTACTTTATCTGGGCTGTTGAATTTTGCTGATGGTCTTCTTTCATGCTATGGGGAGGAGAGGATTTTCATCTTCACAACAAATCACAAGGAACGACTTGACCCAGCCTTGCTAAGGTGTGGCAGAATGGACATGCACATTAATTTGTCCTATTGCACATTCTCAGTGTTCAAGAAGCTAGCGGCGAACTATCTGGGTGTCAAGAGTCATGCACTCTACTGGGAGCTAGAGGAGGCTATGAGACCCGGGGTGAAAATCACACCAGCATCTATAGCAGAAATTTTGATTAGTAAGAGGAAGAGTCCAAATGAAGCTATTAAGCAAGTGCTTTCTGCAGTGAGAGGAGGGGACCGTTTAGATGCTGATGATGAAGGGAAACTGATGACAGCAGATACTATGGAAACGTTGCCAATTATGACCGAGGGACGAAGGCGGAAGTTTCCATATGAAGACTTTGGAGGAGCATTTTGCGAAGGATCAGCCAGGAAGAAGAGGCAAGCCACTGTTGATGTGTATGCAGCTGACCCAGCGGCGACAAAAGATATAGGAATTTGGTCTCCCGCCGAAGAGGTTGAGGACGATGGAGGAGACATACGAGCAGCCACGATAGCGGAAGAGCAAACAGAGAAATGAAGCAGAATCAGCTGATGGAGTTGTTGGTATGCTTGTAGGAAATGATTGCCTCAAAAGCTTTTGGACAGTGAAAGGCAATGTGGAGGTCTTCAGCAATGCAAAAGGGCCTTGGAAGTATATTATACCAGTATAATGGAAGCCCCCCCCCCCCCCCCCCCCCCGCCGCCGTACTGGTAATAGTTGCTCTATTAAAAGCATTGGGAGCCTGCATAACGGCTTCCCAGAATGCAAGCAAGCTGCATATGGAAATCTTATTTGAATGTGTCCCTGTGATTGGCAAAACATCTATTATTTTTATATGGTTAAAAAAGTCTTGCTGAATTGCCACTTGTTGTGAAGTTCTTGAGGCCCCTGTCCACGCCTCTGCCAGGACTTTTGTTGAGCTATTGACATGTCAAATAATGATAGCTGCCTGTTATCCGTCTTTCTCCTTGACCTGATCTGCAATTCCAACATTCATCCTGGTCGACAATATGCTGCAGGGGTGTGAAAATGTCACATAGGTTTTGAGCCCTTCGCATACAATCGGCAACATATGCATGGAGAAGGGTAAAATTGAAAATGTAAGTAAGCAGTGGACCTAGGAACCTAGTGCTGCCAACATATGTATGGCAACATTTTTTCCTACCCAGCCCAATTCAAGTCTGGAAAAGCATGCAAATCCGGCGACAATGATCATCCCTTGGGCACTAGTGATGTGGAGTTTGGTAACATCGTGGTTCCTCCACACGCATGGGGGTAATCGTAAGAAATGGAGTGATTTGATTGAAAATAACTCCAAATGCCAAGTGAATTTATTTCTCAAATCTGAGGAAGAGATGCGTCAATTGCCCATTGGAAGAGGAATTTCTAGTTTTTTTGCTCGCACTATTGGGTTTAAACAAGGATGTCCATTGCCACCAATCCTTTTATGCATTTAAGAACATGTATAATACGGGATGTCAGATGTTGGGTTCTTAAGTACCTTTTGACACACAGGTGACACCAGTTCTTCTTTATAGATTTGAAGTGTAGGGCGAGAGCATCTCAAAGTCTACTTAGAAAGAGTTTTGAGAATGTTCAAAAGTGTTTTCTTATAAACCTTGAAGTTAAGATGCAAATATATATATATATATATATATATATGCTCTTACCACTTGAATCGGGATCAAGTTATGAACATGGAAAGGTTGTGGACTACATGATAAAGATGCGTCAAAACTCCTCACATCGCCTTCCTACAATTGCATGGGAAGCAAACAAAGAAGTTCAAAAAACACATAAAAAGCAAGATCTTGATTAGGAGATGGATGCAAGACATAAAGAAGTGGTTTGGAAGATGAGATGCATTACTCTTGATACATGATGCTTCAATAGACTTCCAAGCCAATGAAGCTTTTCTACAATGCCAATGTATTCCATCTTGAGAGAAATCTAGTGGGTCACACTCCCGTCATGCTTTATACATTACACCATCATAAAGTCTCAAACTACAAAACCATGTTCGTTGAAAGAGAGAGGAAACCGTACTAACCTTTATATGATTGAGCCTATCCCTTTGTCGGTGATACACACTATCACAATGATTTGGCTTAGCTCTCACTCTCGTTCGATACGAGACAGGGTACTTTGACAATGGAGAAGAGTCAAATCGACTCTGTACACTGCAGGTTCTGCACTTTGATACCACACACTACTAGAGTGCTCAACTTCACACCTGAACTTGCTTTCCTCACATTTTCAGCCATGACTTAAACTTACATACTTTCCTCTTCCAACCACAATGTGGGCACTCCATTGCGATTCTCATAACCACAATCTTGGAGCATCGTATACATATTACATCACATGTATCTTTGGTTTTATAGGCCGTATTTGACCTCTGAGGACGATAATAAAATCTCTCTCTCTCTCTCTCTCTCTCTCTCTCTCTCTCTCTCACACACACACACACACACACACACACACACACACACACACACACACACACACACACACACACACACACACACCAGCTGCGGATTGAGACTGGGAGATATAGCGGAGTACCAGTAGAGGCTAGGACATGCCCCTTGTGTAACAAGGAGCCTGAGACAGAGTTGCACGACACATGCCGTTGCCCCGTCTACTATGAGATACAAGACCGCTTCCATTGCTTGTTTAGAGAGGGTTTTGGACCACTCTCCAGAATCGTGGGGTACGAGGATTAGAGATGCCTTGGTTTGTTCTGCTAGAGCTGCCCGGACACAAAGATAGCCTGATGAGAGGAGAGGCTAGCCAATCTCAGAGATGGATCACATATTTCTTTAGAGCAGACACTGGACAGTCGAAGGAGCTACTCCCATAGTAGAGCTCACATTCGCCTCACACCAGAGGCACATTGATCGACCGAACGACTGAGCTGGGGAGATCCAGACGCCCACGACTGTGGAGGACTACACAACATCGACGGAGGCTACATCAAAAGATTCGGATCACTTTGGCCAGACATGCACGACGCCTGGTACACTACTGACCATGGAAGATATTGAGAGATCCGCCAGCGACCCATGTTGGATCTCCTGTGATTTAGCTATTTAGCTATCCCAGCTAGTTGCGTACTTTGCTTAGTTCACATCGAGCAGCTTAGGATGCCATAGTATTCTTGTTTTGTTATGTTGTTAGTTAGTTTATTTTATCACTCTGACTTTGTATTAGATCCACCACATTGTAACTTTCTGTTCTCATAGGTCACTTTGGCCTTTTGAAGACGTTAATATAACATTTCATTTCATCCCAGCCCCCTCCCAGCCCCCCTCTTCCCCCCCCAAGCTACATGGTGACAAAACGATCATGCCTAATTCACCAGTATAAGTGTTTTCCTAATTACCTCTCTCTAGGGGCTTTTACAATTTAGCTCATGTCAAGAGGTGGATATTCTTAATTCTCACACTGAACGTGCCTTTTATATAGTTGTAAATTCTTGTTTTTTTGCTACCAGTTTAGATTTGCTGGTTCACCCTTGGAGCTTAGGAAGTGCAATTAAAGTATCTAGAGACTCAGGTTTATTTTGATTCATTCCAAAAAATATATCACCATAAAATTGAACACCACTAACCTATTAATATCTCCTTATCTAATTCATTGATCTTTTAATCCAAAATAGCGCCATACAAATGAGAAAGTGTTGATATTTAAATAGTAGCATGCATACGATGAATGAGTGACTATTCTTGTAAGTCTTTTGTTTTGATGTTAAAACCTAGCAATAGTAAAGAGAATTGATAAATAGGTTTAGTCCAAAGAAATAGAAATGCATAGAGAGCATTTCTAGTGGGAGAATCTCGATAAGAAAGCAATTGAAGATAGCTAACAGGCTCCCGAGGAGCCTTGATGGATTTGGGAGATGAAGGTACACCAGGTTTCTTTGGCATAGATTTTGTGTTTTCATAAGAATTGTAAAGCCTTGGTGCTGATGTAGGTTCTTCTTCTTTAATATAATCTCTCACATAACAATTGTAAAGCTTTGTTCTAGGTGAAAGCGTCCCAAGATTTAGGGTTATTAAAAAACACTCGCAAGGAGCGCATGATGCCTTATCCACTCTCTAATATATGGGGAGGGGAATGAAGTGAAGGACTAGGATGAAATGGCTACTTACTTCTAAGGGTGGCTAGTGGAAAAAAGTAGAGGTACAGGACAAGCTGCTCGCCCCTTGGTGGTCCAGCTTATGACTGGGAGGCACAACAAGTGAGATCGTGCGAAATTGTAATAGAACTTTAAAGGCGCTAGAATGGGGAGAGGAGACAAGGTACTTCCGCAATTCCATCAGTCATTGGTCCCCTTGGCTTTCCAAAGTGGGAAACCTCCAACTTAACCCCATTTTGGAGAGAGATAGCTAGAAAGATCAACAATAAAGGCACCTCAACGAGACCGAAATAAGTCTGGTCAACAGAGCTTTGGATGGGCTGGACAATTACTATATGCCGGAAACAAACCCTTTCTACTCTTCCTTTAGTTTAATTTCCTACTCTTACAGTTGGACTACCTAATGGATCTA
Organism: Adiantum capillus-veneris; assembly: GCF_014529385.1. Lineage (NCBI taxonomy): Eukaryota > Viridiplantae > Streptophyta > Polypodiopsida > Polypodiales > Pteridaceae > Adiantum > Adiantum capillus-veneris. The sequence continues at coordinate 34,711,861 of NC_140941.1, forward strand.
CTTTAATTTACTTTCCTACTCTTCTCTACTTTAGAAAAATTGCTTTAATTTTTTCAAACATTACTGAAGAGATCAATGCTCTCTGAAGCCGAATGAGTGTCTGGCATTGTCGTGTCGACAACACCCCCACCAACGGCCTCAACTTGTAAGAGTGTGCCTAATGGGTTGCACAAAGCTGAGGCAAAGTGGCCTTATCATTGTGCAACACCTTTGGCAGAGAAGGCTATGGAGTGGTGATGGTGGGAGAAGTTGGAAAATGGGAAGGGTGCATCGTGCTCTTTGTCTTTACCTGCCTTGCCACGTTTTATGTTGTCTTGGCTTCCTATTGTGCATGCGTGGACCATGCCACATTGGCTGCAAGCAAGTTAAGTCTACACGAATTCTAGGAGGGGAGAAGGAGAAACGTGTATGAGCATCTTTGACTTCCTATATATATATATATATATATATATATATATATAGATAAGATGCAGGCAACAATACATCCTACATTAGGCATATCATTTGCAGGCCACAAGACATTACTATGAGCTCATTGTGCTCCTAGGTGGGATTGAAAGCTTCCTTGGAATGTATGACTCTAATGGAATTGATATTTTGAATTTTTTAATAAATTTATTTGATATATTTTATGGACATTGCAATGTTGAATTGAATTGTGGAATATGATCACTTGAATTGGTGTTGTGTATTAACATACTATGTACAGAAGAGGAATGCGATGACTTCTTGATGGAATAAAGCTGCCATTAGTGGACCTTGTGGTGATACACAATGATTTATAGTTTATTCAATTCATAGTTAAGTTATGGACTTGTTTTGAAAAATTTCATTAATTATAGAGCTCTTTATCCGAGTTGCATTATACGTTATACAGGATACATATAATACGTCATATATGGACGTATTATACATTACCCCATATTATACGGATGTATTATACGTTGCCACATCAACAAAAATGGACAACCGTATATTTTTCTCGTTTTTCGATCCCAAAAAACTTTGATAAAAAATCTTTTCGATCGAAAAATACTTTGTACAAAGTATTTTTTGATCAACGAATACACTGATTGAAAAAAAACTATATATAGCGGCAACGCCGCCTTGTTGAGACCATTATTCATCAGAAAAGATATTCTGTCATAAGTAGAGAAAAAAAATCTTTTTTCTAATGATTCAAAAATCATTGAAATCTAGAATAGTTTGAAATTACTTTTGTTTAAAATCAATTTAATTTTTTATTAAAAGTTGATTGAATTTTTGTTTTAGGGTCAAATTGTGTAAGCTTTGTATGTTGTGTAGACTTTCACTCATACAATGTGTTTATTCTATAGGAGTGACTTGCTACGTGTTCGGTTTACTAACATGTGGAAGTGAATTAGTGATATAATTTGAAGGTTGCCGTTGTGTGCAGAGTGTATTCTCACATGAAGTAATCAATTTGCAAAATATAATAGAATAGAGGTCAGTTTTATTTAGATCTGTTTGATTTTGACATGCATATATTTTCTCACCTCAAAGTGAACATAGGTAGAAATTTTGTTGTCCTGTGTAGAGCCATCACACTATGCTCTCATTGGAATTAGAATTTAGGAATCTCATGTCCAAATACATTGATATTTAATTATCTTTATTTGGATTGCTACGTCTATTGTACTGTGTGTGATCGTACACGTGCAGCAACTGTAGATAGATAAGCGCTCAAAGATCTACTGTGGAGTGTGAGAACTTCATGATCACAGTACTTCAGATAGATATGACAATCGTGAATATTTGTAATTAATCTCATGTTACAATGAGAATCAATCGCAAGATTTGATTAATATTATCGATTACAGTAATGTGTGAAAGCTGTAAGCTTGCACTTTAGATAAATAGATATAGTGCATGGTGATGATGAGATTTATTTTTATTGTTTTCAATAAGTGATTAAGATTATTGATTATCGTAATGTGTGAAAGCCAAAAGCTTGCACTTTAGATAAATCGATGTAGTGCAATGTGAGCGTTGTGATTGAATTTTTTTGTTAGTGATGAAATTATGTTGTGTTTGAAAAGATAATTTGATTGACATGAGTTTATACATGAAGAACGATAAGACTATCATTGCTTATTGTTAATTGATAATGTAACGTGAGTCTAATAGATAATATGGACATATTTGGATCACTAGATTGATTGATAGAGCATTGCTTGTGTAGTTTGTTGCTTCGAGTTGATTTTGACCTCAAAATTGACACTTGGATTTGTTGTTTCTAGATGATTCAATTCATCTGTCAGCATGGTGAAAGGACATGTGTAGAGTTACGTCCACGAGCTGCACGCCGGGAAGAATACATTTCGATTGAAAAGCAAGACCTACGACCACGAGTTCAGTGATAATGTGACTAGAATCAAAGAGCATTTGTTTAAAGTCCCTAGTAACGTATCGGAGTGTATGGCTCTGCCACGAGATATTCATGATAGATTCTCAAAATACGTTCGCATAGAAGAGAAAATGCTTGCAGCTAAAAAGAAAAGTGTTGCTGCCAAACAAGTTGCAACGGAGGTTGAAATGTCTGTTATAAATGAGGGATGGAGCATGTGCCTACGGAAGCAAATGATCACACTCCTCAGTCAACTCCTCTTCATGGACATACTTCAATGTCAATAGCAGCAGATCCTAGCACAATTAAAATTAGTAAAGCATCATCCAATGGAAAAAAGATATATGAAGCGTTAAATAAATAATGGTTTCTTGAGTTGCACTTGAAATGGATGCAAGATTTTGTGGCGTGCGGTATAACATTCAATGCTATGCGCAAATCCATATTTCAAGATGCTTTAATGAGCACAACCAAAAAAGGGTTTGTGCTTCTTGATTATAATAAGATACGCACATAGTATCCACAGATTAATGCAACCGTAATGGCTCCAACATTTTTAGCCCAAAAAGGAAACATTCTACCAAGCCCATATTCAAGGATACTTGGGTACCATATGCAACACATACTCTTTATTTTCTATTAAAGGACATTGATAAAATGGCCGTCATAAAATCAATGCTACCGGATACAAATCATGTGGTGAAATTTATTAGAGAGCATCAATTTTCGCATGTTCTTTTTCGAAAAAAATCACCCAATAAAACTTTGCAGATATTTTGTGCGACAAGGTTTGCAGCCGCATACTATGTTCTTGCAACCTTGCAAGAAGTGAAGACTTCTTTGATTGAAACGGTAGCCAATAGATGATGGGATGCATGGCTCAACAAGTATCCTAGCTACCAAGAGGAAGCTAGGATACGTGTACATCTTGTGAACTTGCCAATTTTTTTGGCGCAATGTAGAGAGAATTGTCACTTTGACCAAACCATTTATAGATCTTTTGACTCTTTCGTCTTTGGTCGAGTTTATTGATATATGTCAGAGGCATTACACAAAGTAAGAGAGCATGTTGGCTTTGGTGCAAAGGACAAAGTTGCCATAATCACAACTCCCAACAAGCAATGGGTGCAGTTGCATACGCCGTTGCATGGTGCTGCATTTGTATTGGAGTCCAAATTCCAAATGCATCAACATTGTCTAATAAAGAAGTCATGACCGACTTCAAAACAGTGTGCTCTCAACTATGGGGACAGGAGGATGGAAAAATTGCTTTTCATCCACAGCGAGTTGATTATGCTAATATAACTGGCATGTTCCAAGATCCATGGCATATAGATGGCATTGCACACACAAGTGCATCTCTATGGTGGAAGGAGTATGGTGGGGATAAAGTGGAGCTGCAACACATTGCATATAGGGTTCTATCTACTGTAGCATCAAGTGGAAGCTGTGGGAGAAATTGATCGGTATTTGACTTAATGAATACCAAGAAACAAAACCAAATTCACTTTAAACGGGATGCTGATTTGATCTTCCAAACCCATGAAGCTATAGCTTTGGAAGTTGACGACAACGATGATATGGAATGGGAGATAGCTTTAGAATGCTCTGATATGGATGAGGTAGATGATATGGTTGGTGTGTTTGATGCAGACGAAGATGTGTGACTTAAGTCCTATAAGTTTTTGCTAGTGTGATTACTTGAAAATTATGAAAGATAGTCAGACTACACTACTTGATGTTCACCTCTCTCTCTCTCTCTCTCTCTCTCTCTCTCTCTCTCTCTCAAGTCACTTTTACAATAAGAGTCATAATTACAGTTAGATACAATACAATTTCAAATTGATAATACAAAATGGGATAGCTGAGGGGGTAAATGAACTCCGTGATTACAATAATTGTAGAAGTTTGCATTGTCTTCTCGAGAAAATAGATAGGGCTAAAGTGAGCAAGGTGCTCAAGCCAAAGATTGTGTCAGCTCGTTGAGCAGCTCATCTATGTTGAGCTCAATATTTTCAGGCTCAGGAGATGGGTCTACAAGTCCTTCTTGCGAAGGAACAACCTATTCTGGCAATGGTCCGTACAACGATGCATATTGTTGTAGATTGGCTTGGACCTCTGATAACTCTATCTCAAGCTCAAGGATTCTGCCATGCAAAATGTTAGGTGTATCTCCTTGGCTTGCAAGATCTTGCCCTTGGCTCACTAATGCAACGAGCATCTCTGATTCTTCAAGAAGTAGAACTATAGGACGCTTACGTGAAGGCATTAGATTATTGGCATTACTAGTTGCCACTTTCTCTGCAATCGGACCTTGTCCAACGCTAGAATCCTTTGGGTGGTCTGACCAATCCACACGCATCCCAAGGATATCATGAACATAACACTGCTGCATAAAGTAGAGTGCCATCTAGTTATTGTTTGGGATAACTCTCTCAACAGATTTCCATTCCCCGTACATTTTGACTCTCATTTTGGAGTTAGAGTGCGTTCGCATGCAAAAATGCTAAGGTCCGGGATTCAACAGATCTACATATAGGTGGTGCAGAAAGCTTTGTTTTGGCTGCAGTGTGCAAAGACACCGTTTAGTACCATGAAACATGTGTATGTACGTAGATTGTGGTTACAAATGATAACTAGCTATTTTTAGTAGGTTGCTCGAAAACTGTGTAAAGGGTTGAAACATGTCGTCCAACAGTGATGGGCTTAACCAGGTTGTCAGTGAGAAGCTGGACAAGAAAAACTTCCATGCTTGGAAGTTCAGAATGACCAATTTCCTTATTGGCAAAGGTTATTGGTATTAGATTGATGGAGAGCATGAGGTAGCACCACTACTGCCAGAGGAAGGTGCGAGTGCTGCGCAAATTAAGACATTTAAAGATTGGAACAAGGGAGCTCGGAAGGTCATGTATTGGTTTTTTGTCAGTGTTGTACAGGACACTATGATTGGGCATATACATGATGCTCAATCTCCTAAGGAGGCTTGGGACACTTTGCTATCATTATGGATGTGACTAATACTAAGGCAAGGAAGCTGCAGTTGAAGGTTGAGCTGAATATTGTGCAAAAGAAAGTTTGTCGATCAATCACTATTTGCTGAAGATAAAGAACAATTGGTTACAACCAATGACGATGGTAAAGTAGAAGTTTGTCTTGCGAGGTTTGGATCTTGAGTAAAAACATATCAAAACTAGCATCCATCTTCAAGAGAACATACCATCGTTTATAGATTTGGTATCCTTATTGATTGTGGAAGAGAAGGAACTTGAGGAAGACTTCTCTACGCAGAGTGAAAACAACTTTAAACAGGTCCTTTTCAACAACAGAGGAAGAGGAGGATGTGGTACAGGTGTCATGGACGAGGCCGAGGAAGAGGCAAGCACCAAGCACAACAAAAAAATAACAATCATGGTCAGAACACATGTGGTGGTCGAGGAAATTTTTGAGGCAGGGGGAGTCCAAGAGGTCGTGGAAATGTGCAGCACAATAATGTAGGTCAAAACAAAAATGTAGTTTGTTGGGGATTTCGAAGACATAGTCACTTTGAATGTGATTGTCTAGACAGGAGGCAACAAAACAATTATGCAGCTACTAGCAGGAATGCAAATGAGCCCAAGAGGCTATTTGTGATGCATCACCTGCTGAATACTATGTATGAAAATGTGACAAAATCTAGTGATAATGTATGGTTTGTGAATTCTAGTGCATCTAATCACATGACCAGTCATGTTGAATGGTTTACGAAAATGCAGACTGTACAAAGTCCTAGTTATGTAGAAACTGGGGATGATACTGCACATCCTATCATGCATACATGAAATATACCATTGTCTATGACAGATGGTAAAGTGAAGTACTTGGCTGATGTACTACATGTACCCATCATTACAAAGAACGTAGTTTCTGTTGGGAAAAAGGTTGCTCAGGGTTTACAAGTGAGGTTTAACTCTGATGGTCTCTTTGTCGAAGAGCATAAGAAGGATGTAAGGCTGGTTGCACAAGGAAAGAAAGTGGGTAGAATGTTTACTTTAGATGTAAATGTGCCTGAGGTGAATGCTGCCATGTTTGCACAAGGTGCAGGTGTTGTTCTAGATATAGAGATTTGGCACAAACGTATTGGTCATGTAAATTTGTAGAAACTGAAAATCATGCAGACTAAAGAGATGGTTACAGGTTTACCTGCGTTTCAAGTTGCTAAAATGCAGAAAGTATGCATTAGGAAAAATATGAACCCTCTAGGGGCCCTTTGGGATTAAGGTTAATTAGAGGCCAGCCAATAAGAAGAGGGTGGTGGACACACTCTATACCCTTAAAAAAGTATGGGGACAAGGTAGCCTTACACCTCCTAATGGCGTCTTACCTAGTGAGAAGGTAAGGGAGGTGGCTAGGGAAAAGGGAGGGGGGGAGGGGGGACCAGAGGAAGGTGCGAGTGCTGCGCAAATTAAGACATTTAAAGATTGGAACTAGGGAGCTCAGAAGGTCATGTATTGGTTTTTTGTTAGTGTTGTACAGGACACTATGATTGGGCATATACATGATGCTCTATCTCCTAAGGAGGCTTGGGACACTTTGCTATCATTATGGATGTGACTAATACTAAGGCAAGGAGGCTGCAGTTGAAGGTTGAGCTGAATATTGTGCAAAAGAAAGTTTGTCGATCAATCACTATTTGCTGAAGATAAAGAACAATTGGTGTTACAACCAATGATGATGGTAAAGTAGAAGTCTGTCCTGCGAGGTTTGGATCTTGAGTACAAACATATCAAAACTAGCATCCATCTTCAAGAGAACATACCATCGTTTATAGATTTGGTATCCTTATTGATTGTGGAAGAGAAGGAACTTGAGGAAGACTTCTCTACGCAGAGTGAAAACAACTTTAAACAGGTCCTTTTCAACAATAGAGGAAGAGGAGGACGTGGTACAGGTGTCATGGACGAGGCCGAGGAAGAGGCAAGCACCAAGCACAACAAAAAAATAACAATCATGGTCAGAACACATGTGGTGGTCGAGGAAATTTTTGAGGCAGGGGGAGTCCTAGAGGTCATGGAAATGTGCAGCACAATAATGTAGGTCAAAACAAAAATGTAGTTTGTTGGGGATGTGGAAGACATAGTCACTTTGAATGTGATTGTCCAAACAGGAGGCAACAAAACAATTATGCAACTACTAGCAGGAATGCAAATGAGCCCAAGAGGCTATTTGTGATGCATCACCTGCTGAATACTATGTATGCAAATGTGACAAAATCTAGTGATAATGTATGGTTTGTGAATTCTAGTGCATCTAATCACACGAGCAGTCATGATGAATGGTTTACGGAAATGCAGACTGTACAAAGTCCTAGTTATGTAGAAACTGGGGATGATACTGCACATCCTATCATGCATACATGAAATATACCATTGTCTATGACAGATGGTAAAGTGAAGTACTTGGCTGATGTACTACATGTACCCATCATTACAAAGAACGTAGTTTCTGTTGGGCAAAAGGTTGAGCAGGGTTTACAAGTGAGGTTTAACTCTGATGGTCTCTTTGTCGAAGAGCATAAGAAGGATGGAAGGCTGGTTGCACAAGGAAAGAAAGTGGGTAGAATGTTTACTTTAGATATAAATGTGCCTGAGGTGAATGCTGCCATGTTTGCACAAGGTGCAAGTGTTGTTCTAGATATAGAGATTTGGCACAAACATATTGGTCATGTAAATTTGTAGAGACTGAAAATCATGCAGACTAAAGAGATGGTTACAGGTTTACCTGCGTTTCAAGTTGCTAAAATGCAGAAAGTATGCATTAGGAAAAATATGAACCCTCTGGGGGCCCTTTGGGATTAAGGTTAATTAGAGTGTAGCCAATAGGACGAGGGTGGTGGACACACTCTATACCCTTAAAAAAGTATGGGGACAAGGTAGCCTTACACCTCTTAATGGCCTCTTATCTAGTGAGAAGGTAAGGGAGGTGGCTAGGGGAAAAGGAGGGGGGGGGACCACTTTGACTTTTTTTCCCCCACTTTTTGGCTCGGATTTAAAAATACACTAAAAATTTCAGATTTTCAAAAAATTTCAAATTTCAAGTTTTCCCTCCTTAAAAGGTCCCCTAACCTATTTCATGGTCAAAAAAGTATTTTTGATCTCCAAAAGTAAAAAACGTGCACTAAAAATTTCCAAAAAATTAAAATTTTCCAAAAAAATTCAAGACATTATTTTCCACTCTCCAAAATCTTTCCAAACCTATTCTATAGCTAAAAAGTGATTTCCTCTCTCTACAAACCCTTTTCCAAGATCTCCATGGCTGCAACAACCACATGTACCCCCTATAGTCCAACATTATTTCTCTACTAGCTTTCTCCCATCTCCATTGTAGCACCAAGCAAGCTTCGCCCCCATCTCTTCCCCTTGTCCACTACATAGTTCCACACCAAGCTAGCTCCTGTCCCTTCTCTCACCTCCATTATAGCATGAAACAAGATTCTCCTCCTTCTACTTTCATTCACTCGCACTACATGGAAACCTCTACTCCCGAAGGTGGAAAAAACATCAACTCACATGACTTGCATACCACAAGAACAGGAGGTGTGAATAGTGCATGGGCATTGCAAGGATTCATCTCCAACATAAAGATAGAATGGTGAGAAAACTACCCTTGTAGCTTACATTCAGAGCTTAAGATCATCTCCATCTTTAAGTTTATCATGCTGGAGGGAATTAACCTCTTTATGGATTTCAATGTTTAGGCTTCACACCTCATAACATTGGGTGGTGCTATTTTGTTGATGGCTTTGGTGCGCCATCTATAGTTTTGTAGCATGTGATTGAGTCTCACAATGTAAGTAAGTTGTGTTATCTATGGAGAGTCATCAACGATTTTTCTTATAATTTATTCTTTGTATAGTTGTCATTAGATTATTAGAATGATATCATTTTGTACTTTATAACTTTGTGCTCACATAATCTGTTGTTTACTTACAGAGTCAACTTGTTTTGAGAGGACATGAGCAAGCAACCATGTGCAGAGATGGAAATCACCCTATTTTTGTTCCGTGAGGAACCTTAAAAGATTTTGATAAGAATAGTAGGAGTTTTGTAGAAACTTGAACCAATAGGTACTCTCTAGGAGCTCTTAGAAAAACCATCCCTATAGTACTACTATCTTCCCTAGTGTCATAGACACACAAATACTCGTGTATATGAATCTCTTGATGAGAAAGACAAATACTTGTAAGAGAAGCCTAACAACAACAACATTGTCTCCATTTGTAATTATTTTTATGAGGCTGGATTCCTCTATAAATGCAATATAAATATTTCTTTTTGTTAAATGGTATCCCACTAAGTGAGAGTATTTAATTTAGATTACTGGAGTTTCATACAGATTTGAGAAATATTGTTGATTTTTATGGATATTCTGATTTTCCTGTAAGATGTTTGAGGTTTCAAGTCTTAATCATTCCACAATGAAGAAATTCATGCAATATTTTGATTTCAATTTAATCACTAATGGTTATTCTTATTAAGTGGATCATAACCTTTGTCAAGATGTCATCATTTGGGGATGTTGAATATATATCAATAGCAACATTTCAAAAGTTGAGAAAGCTAAATTCTTGCTTTCCAAAATGTTATTGTTTCCATACTATGCCTATGCCAAGCTTGACTTAGAGAAATGAAAACTTGAGATGGAGGTGTAGATATATAGGGGTGACTTATTATTGATTCTTGTTTCATCATATATATTATAAAGCCTTTGAGTTTTCATCTTTTTGAGTAGTGTTGACAAGTTTTTGGTATCAAACCTTCTTAAATATCCCTATTCATTCGCTATTGGTAGCTATTTATTTGGTATTGCTAAAGATCATACCAATAGCTATCACCTTGTGAACTTAATTGTTGAATTGCGGATTTGATTTTTACTATGTAGCTCATTTGGATAGAGAAAGTGTAAACATAAATTATAGATACATGCATTGTTAACATAGAAGATATGTATCACTCGAACCTATATAACTGCTAATCAAGAAACCTTTGGTTGGATACTATAAAAATAGGGGTCACATGTGGTTTTAAATAACAAAGAAATGGCTCAACCAAAACATTCCCAAGAACACGAGGTGAACACAAGGAAGTAAAAATTGGCTCCTTGTTTGGTTGATTTCTAGTGCTAAATGTTTTGAGTGCACAAAATTTGTGAGGCCTTTGACCTTGGGAGTTCACTAAAGTATATGTAGCATAGCACATGTGTTCAACAGAAGGGAATTTATATTCTTGTAAAGTTACAGAAACATGTGTAGGTAAGGCCTATAAGGGCTACTTTCAATCCATTGTGGTGAACGCACATGATATAGGAAAATTTTACACAGTGAATACTCCGGACATCAAACAATACAACTCTATCTCATGGCCATACATTAAAACAAAGCCCCTATTTGTCATTTTGAAGCCCCAGGGACCCTCAACAAGAGGGACCACAACGGCGCGTAGAATGCCCATCCAGGCACAAATAGGGACCAAGATATTTCCAAGAACAGGGGATGGACACAAGGAAGTAAAAAATGTTTGATAAGCATGATACAAGGTTTAGGTATCTGCCATTTGGGGGGGGGGGGGGGTTGCTATGAACACATTAAACTGCCCAGTTCTATCTCATGGCCATGCATTAAAAAAATCTTGTACTCGTCATTTTAGGGCCCCAGGGACCTTCAACAAGAGGGGCCACAAGGGCGCGCAAACTGGCCATCCAAAATTTTTGGATGGCCAGTTTGCGCGCCCTTGTGGCCTCTCTTGTTGAAAGTCCCTAGGGCCCTAAAATGACAAGTACAAGCTTTTTGTTAATGCATGGCATGATACAATGTTTAGCTATATGCCATTGGGGGGGGGGGAGTTTGTTATGAATACATTAATTTGCCCAATTCTATCTCATGGCTATGCATAAAAAAAAGCCTATACTTGTCATTTTAGGGCCCCAGGGACCCTCAACATGAGGAGCCACAAGGGCGCGCAAATTGGCCATCCAAAATTTGCGCGCCCTTGTGGCCCCTCATGTTGAGGGTCCCTGGGGCCCTAAAATGACAAGTACAAGATTTTTTTAATGCATGGCCATAATTCAAGCGGTCATTTTTTTTTTTCAAGTGTTGAACTTTTAGGCTGTTTTCAAGAGCTTCTAGTGTTCAATTGGCTCCGAATCTGTCTGGGCTTGTCTCACATAAATTTGTTCATCTCCTCGCGCTCTTCAACCATCGTGTGATGCAAGTAAATCATATCCTACTCGGATTTTCCAAAATCAATGTACAAGTTGGCAATTTCTTAAAAAATGATGTAAAACAGACATTTCTGACTTTTTCCTTAATCTACGGGCTCGAACGGGCATTAAAACCATGGAATTTGAAAATACTTAGAGAACCAATGTTTTTTTATTGTGTTAAGGACTGCATTTCCTACATACAAAACTTTCTCAAAATCTCACCCTAACACCTTCAAAAGTGGCTTCCAAGGAGTGCCCTCGATCAAAAATTGAAACTGAAGGAAAACAATCAGAATGAACTCCTAGACTGTGTACAAACTTTAAAATAACCAAAATTTCCTTTAAAAAAAAATTATTGCTAAAAATTTGAAAATAAGCCACCCTTGGACTTCCCACAATGATAGAAATCAAAGGGTTCAAGGAGAGGTCTGGTGTCACAAGTGCATGGTAGGAATCTAATCGAGGTTTATTCCGTCAAGATCTCTTATACTTTATTATGTCTTCTCATGTACAATCTTACCAAACAAAAACAAACTTACACTCTAAATGACTACAAATTTTATTTAACTTATCAAACAATCTAAAATATGGTAGACCTAGAGTGCTCTTACACATCAACAAACAAAAAAGTCCAAATTTCTTCTCATTAACTTTGATAAACATACATCTGTGAACAACCTCCAAGGAGTAGTGCGGTCATAGTTCTTATATCGATTCCATGACATGGTATGCTCCTGGGGTGACCTATCACATAAAAATATCTTTGGTAGGAGTGCCCTCATGTTAGGAAAGGGTGTGTTGCTGCTAATGAAAAGTTTTTGCATTGTCCTACTAGGGATCTCTCCATGTTAGCATAATGATTTTTGGTGTAGTGGGAGCCACATTGCCGCTGAGGAGAGCTTTGTGCCACCGTAAAAGCTTCATGTTATGCCAATTCCTTGAGCCATTCTTTCAAACAACGCCACTCAACTAGCATAGTAAGAGGTCACCTTGTACCAAAAACATGTATGAATTCAACATTTGCAAGCTATATAATGAAGACACTTGTTAAGTATATGTTGTACAAATTTGCAAGTATTTCTATCTAACTGGGAATAAACAATACAAAAATATACATTAGGATGAGATTACCACTCCTAATAAGCATGGATTTGAAGAACCTACCTGCAAGATGTAACAAAGAAGACTGTTTTAGAGGAAAAGTGGTGACACTTGGCCTCTCTAACCTGCAGCCTTTCACTATTTGTGCATAAAAGCAACCTTTGTGTCAAGCACTACAAAACAAGTAGAGGCAACACCTTAGACTTCAAAGTTTATGATAAGAAGAACACAATCAAAAGTAAGAAGTATATTGTTACCTTGCATAAAGGGGTGTTTTATTCAAATATGTGACGGTATTGGCAAGATATTGAAGAATCGTCAACATTCATCTCACCGATGGTACGACGTTCTTCGGATGACCTCTGCTCACCCTCACGTGCGGCCATCAGTGCAAACGTTGCGAACAAGCAAATATGTATGCATACGATTTGTGATGTCCTTGAGCACCATGGTAGCTGTTGCATGAGGAAACAAATGATGAAAAGAGAGAGGGGGGAGGGAGAGAGAGGAACATGGGAGAAGACAAGGGGGTAGTGGGGGAGAGAGAGAGAGAGTGGAGAAGGGGGCAGGGAGGAACATGGGAGGAGAGAAGGGGACAGTGGGGGAGAGGGAGAGAGGGGAGGAGGAGGAGAGAAGGGGGCAGGGAGGGAGAGGAGAGGGAGAAAGGAGGGAGGAGGAAGAGAGAAGAAAGGTTTTTTTTTTGGGGGGGAGTTTTTTTTGAAAAATTGGACTTTTAGTGCTTGTAAGTTTAAAAAAAGGTCAAAAAATACTTTTTTGATATGGATATATGTTGGGGGGGAGTTTTAAGTAAAAAATAAGTAAAAATAACTTTTTAAAAAAAAGGTCAAATTTTGGCTCTTAGTGATCCACGTTTTTGATGATGTGGCACACCTCTTTACTCCCTTCACTTTCAAAAAGCTAGAGAGAGAAGGTGACCTCCTAGGTCCACATCCTACATGTGTCTAAAAAAAAGGCTAGAAAAGCTTACTCAAAACTAGCTTCTTGAATGCCCTTGTCCCCTTAACCCTACACACCATTAGCCTTAATCCCTAAAAATTAGGATTCCTTACAAGGCTCATGCAAGGTTCATATTTCTCCTAATGGTGAAGCTTGTCAATTTGGAAAGCAGAAAAAAACATCCTTTCCTCATGATAAGCATGTAAGTAGGAATGCATTGGATTTAGTATATACATATGTATGAGGCCGGACGAAGACTGCATCTATGGGTGGATGTAGATACTATGTGAGTTTCATTGACAACCAAACGAGGAAGGTATTGGCCTATATTATGAAGCAGAAAAGTGGGGTGTTTATGCACTTTCAAAATTTCAAAGTTGTGGTTGAAAAATAGACTGGGAAACATAAAGTGCCTGAGGTCAGATGGAGGGGGACAATACTTCTCCAATAAATTCAGTGGTTTCTGAAAAAGCATGAAATTCAGAGGCAGTTTTCATGTAGGTATACTGCGCAACAAAATGGCGTTGTTGAGCAAAAGAACACGCACAGTGCAGAAGTGGTTAGAGCATTGATGAATGAGAAGAACATGCCTCATTGGTATTGGGCTAAGGCTGGTGCTACATGTGTCTACATTATGAACATGACCCCTATTGCTGTAATACATGATATGACACCTGAAAAGTTCAGTGGTGAAAAACTAGATGTATCAAATTTTAAAGTGTTCAGATGTATCAATTATGTGCATGTGCCGGATGAGCTTAGAAGTAAGCTAGATCCAAAAGCAAAAAAATGTGTCTTTATAAGCTATTTCCTTGAGCAAAAAGGATATAAGCGTTACAATCCTATCACACAGATAAAGTGAGGGTGAGCAATGACGTTGTTTTTTATGAAAGAAATGGCAAGTTGGTATGATGATGTAAAAGATGATTTGGGGGACTCATGTAAGAGAGAATGTGGCTGTAAAAAATATAGGTGCACAATTACAAGTTTTGAGTGGGCCGCAAGGGTCCTCAAGTGCAAGTCATGGTGAGAATCCATGGAGTGGCAGGTTAAGTGAAAGAGCGAGTCCTGCAAACTGTTCAAACGTCTCAAGGAAAGGAAAGGAAAAAGTTGATGATTTTCCTCAGTTTCCAAATTTGAGTGCTGGTTAGGATGATGGAAATAGCAATGGTTTTGAGCAGAGTTTGGATGAGGAGTTTGGCATACCCTCTGTGAAGATTTCGGGTGCAAGAAGAAGCAAGCAGGGAATAGGGAACCTGGAAGTGATCCTAGACCACGCAGGTCAGAAAGAGCAAGAAATCCTCTGCAAGGATTGACTTATGGTAGTTATGTGGCTCGCCATTGTGCATTTAGGACAAAGATTACAGAGGAAGTAGAACCCACATGTTTTGAGGATGCTGTCAAGGATGTAAAATAGCGGCAAGCTATGGATGAAGAGATGGCTGCACTTGATGCAAATGGAACATGGGAATTGGTGCCATTACCAAAGGATAAGAAGACAATTGGATGTAAGTGGGTTTACAAAGTGAAGTATAATGCTGATGGAAGTGTGAGTAGGTACAAGCCTAGACGTGTGGCCAAAGGTTATGCACAGACTTATGGGATTGGATTATTGTAGATGGCGGAGGCAGTCTCACTAGCAGAGGCAGTCTCACTAGTGGAGGCATTTTCACTAGGTGGGAACCAGCTCTTGGAAAGCCGAGCAATGGACCGGTCAATAATTACCATGACGGTTGCCACATTAACTCCAAGAGGCTATAAATAGGACCCATTACATTGTAATCGAGTTGGCTATACTTTTGGGCTGTTTTATCTTTTGACTTCCTACTCTTAGTTGTGTGGTTGTAGTCCTGAAGCTATTCCTGAGCTACATTATCCTCACTTGTACTCCTACTTTGTAATCCTTAATACAGTAGTCGAGTGTACTTCAGCCATATATACTTTGTATCCATTTCTTCTGAATCTGAATATGAATCTGAACTGAATCTAAACACTAATTAAAGTCATTCAGTTATCTCTCTCTCAGCAAATGTATTCCAGTTCATGTAACTGTTCGAGTTCAATTTCTATCTTTTCCTCTAGATCTACTGATTGAACTAATGAATCACCAGTTAACTATAAACTCTAACACTGGAATAAGATATCTGAAGAGATCAGCTCCAATTTCATTTTGGCGATCACGGTGGCTAGAGCTGTTGCTTGTTGACCAACAGACTCCTCTCCCAGTTTGAGTTTTCAGCTGCAGTAATGGCACCCAAACCCAGTCGTGGCCGGAAACCATCCTACCACGTTGACCCTATCCTTAAGGAGTTAGAAAGAGACTCTGATCCCAAGGATGAACAAGTAACTGACACTGAGGCTCAGGAGGAGCACAATTAAGCTAATGAGGCACAGGACTCTCAGCATTCTAGTCAATCCAGAAGATGCAGGGCTGAAAGGGAGGAACGCAAGGCCAAGAGTTCTCAGACCACACAGGGAGACAAAGGAGCCAAAGGCAGTAAAGGAAGTCGTCATAGTTCCAGTAGAAAAGCCAAGGAGGAAACAACAACTAAGACGGAGGCAGAAATTAATTGGGATGCAGACACATACCATTATAAGAAAGCTTCAAAAATGAGTCAGGATCCCAAGGTGAGAAGAGGAATAAATGAGGCTGATAGACATGATTACACATCTTCATTGAAAATTTCTTTTCCTGTGTTCAAAGGGGGAAAGAAGGATGACTTGGATGTTCATATCCAAGCCTTTGAGCAGTATGCTGAGTTAAAAAATATTGAGGAAGATGATTGGGTGAATAATTTCCACAAACATTAAAGGAGGCAGCAAAAAAATGGTACTACCACTACCCGTCTTGTCAACTCAGATCATGTAATAAACTGCTTAAAGCTTTCCGACTGGAATATTCAGACAACAGAGGGGATGAGGATATACTCTATGAGCTGGATAAGATAAAGCAGAGAAAATTGTCAGTCAGAAGCTATGTTGAGAAAATCAAGGAACTAACTAGACAACTACAGGAACCACCATCCGAAAAGCGGCTGCAAGCATGGTTTTCGCAGTAAGAAGCTTAGGGAACAGGAGGTGCCCGCACCAACCAAGAAATTCAATGATTTGGTGCAGCGAGCCCTGAAGCTAGAACAACAAGCTAAGAAGGAAAAGAGTCATAAGAAGAGGAGGTCCAGTAGTACCAGTACTTTTACTGAAGATTCTGAGTCCAATAGAGCCTCCAGTAGTTCTAAAAGTAGCTCAGATGAAAGAACCAAAGACAAGATTACGAAAGGATCTTGATCTAGGAAGATTGAAGAGATGGCCTGGCAAATTGCTGAAATTAGGCAGACCAGACAGGCGGTAAGAAGAATGGAAACCCGGTGTTCAAAGTGTAAATCTAAAGACCATGTTTCAAACAAATGCCCACATTGCACTGATTGCAAAGCCTATGGCCATCTATGGAACAGCTGTGGTATTCGAATTCATCATTTTAAGAAGGGAAAAGATTTGTTAGTGGTGGCATTCACCAATGCTAAACAAGTAAGCGTGGAAACTACCAGTGCTTCTCAAGAAGAGAAACCAGATGTAAGTGGTACTGATGCACGGCGCGATAGATACCAAGCTGGTACCAGTCGGGGCTGAGGTCGTGGTAATTTTCAGAATTGAAGCCTGAATTGCTATACATGTGGTAAGTATGGGCATTTTGCGGCTTGATGTCCATAAACGCCTGGGGCTGCGGATACTGAGGCGAAGGTTCCAGAACCGGTTCCTCTACGAGCAGTTACATGAAGTAAAGGGGTGGTGATTGAGGAAATTCCAAAAAGTCCAGCGAAACCAGTCACTCTTGAAAGTAGCAAATGGGCTCAGCAGAGAGAGGTATGGAAGGCCAAGGGTAAAGAAAAGGTGGTTGATGAATGGCAGGAGCAAAGAGAACTAGCGGTGAAAATCACAGAGGATTTAGCGAAGAAGCTGCCAGAGCAGCCAGAGAGTTATGATCCTCGAGTCATTCATAAGATACCTACCCAGTTGTCTGAGACAGCATAACCAAATCAGTCAAAGCCTGGGATGCTTGACACCATGTTGGCTGCAATACAAGGGTTGATGGAAGAGTTGGGAATTGCTAAAGGAGCTGAAAGCACTGAACTAAAGGAATGGTATTGTGAAGATACTACCAGTTCTTCAAGTTCTGACGAAAACTCTGATCATGAGAAAGAGGAAATTCATATCAAAATTTGTGACAGAATTTAGAAACTCGCTGTGGAGTTAGAGGGCATTAGAAGAACTTTTCCTGAAGGAGCGAAATTCATCAGACAATGAATGAAGGCTGAGGCGGAGGCCAGAATAGTCGACTTGATAGCTGTCAGAGATGATGAAGTGTCGGTGATTCAGGTGGACTACAAAGTTCGGAAACAGTAGAAACCACTCTCAAGCGTCATACTAGATGGAGGAGCAGGGGTAAACATTCTGGGAGCACATCTTTAGCAAAGGATGGGAATTACTAACCTTAAACCAGTACCTTTCAAAGCCCAAATGGCGGATCATCGAGTGGTGCAGGCAACTAAAATGGTAGAGAATATGTAGATACGAGTGGGCAAAGAAAAGTTCAAAGCCATTTTCCTAGTACTGGATGTGCAAGGAGCGTATGGGATGCTATTGGGACGCCCATGGCTGCAAACGGCACAGGCTGTTCACAACTATGCTAATCAGACTTTGACAATACAAGGGGCCGATAGCAAAATCCAGATTCAGACGAATAACACTAGAAGTTGGAGAAAAGAACTGAGACCCAAAGAGCTTTGCCAAAAGTACAAGGTGAAGAAAATTTAGAGAATGTTAGCAGTTATGACAATAGAGATAGATCTCAATGCAGTGTTTATAAACAAAGATGAAGCTGAAAGACAAAAGAAACAATTTCCAGACCAGTTTACTGAACTGAATTCAAGGGAACGTCCAGTTCGGTTAACTGGAAGGCCAGAAGAACCAGTTGAGTTCATCACACCAATAGAACCGGCATACTCTGAAGGAGCTACTGGAAATTAGAATGGTAATTTAGAGCTCAGAGGATCGTCCTGGGATTATGCTGAGGAGTCAACCAAGAGGAAGGTTGGATGGACTAATTGGTTGCTTCCAGATGATCAGGAGATATAGGAATGGAATTTGGGGTCTGAAGAAAACCCTAGAATGATCAAGGTTAATAAACATCTGAATCCTACGATGAAAGCCCGGGGGATTCACTCTATACACAAAATGGGACGCCACCTGCAAGCGATCAACTTTGATAAAACCCTTATATACGACTCATATTAGGAAATATGGCCCTCTTTATACGCTTATACGACAATCAATGTAGAAAACTATCATACCCCTATCTTACATATAAAATTTAGGTCTCACGTGATCTAACTGAGTAAAACTAGTCAAAGAGCGTGTAGCATAGTGACTGGCAACGTACTTAGGAACCACTTCTATTGATAGATAGATGTACCCTCAATGTGTCTTAGTTTGACTTTTAAACTATGTGCCCATTCAGCCTGCACTCTAGCTACTCGTTTAATTCTGATCCATCTAAATTACTCAAAAAACATGGTTATAAAGTTGTGTTAGGTTCTCCGTGTAAATTTGCATCTATACAAACTCTTTATAGATTTCATACCTCAATAAATGAACTATAATTACAAAATAAGAAATTGTTACAATGCAGTGTTAGTTCTTGCATGTATCTTTGTAGCTATTGATTCACAAGTTCAAGGGAAGACTCTTTTGGGAAGCCATGATTTTGAAACACAAAAACTTTCTCTCATTTTTCCCTTTTCTCACTTCTTCCCCCCCATAAATATGATACCCCCTCCCTTACTTTTAAGCTTGGGAGATAAATTATTGGGGGCCAGTCCCTAACTTATACGCTTATGTAACTTGTCCAAAACCCCCTTGCCCTTGCACTTACGTGGTGCGGTAAGTTTTCCATGGTGAATCCCCCGGGATGAAAGACAAGGCACGACATATGTTCCAGCACTATAAAGATGTTTTCGCATGGGAACATACTGATCTCAAAGGAGTGGATCTAGAGGTCTGTCAACATCGAATAACAGTGAAACCTGATGCCAGGCCAGTACGATTGCAGCGCTATCGAGTGATTCCGAATGATACTAAGAAGGTCAAGGAAGAGATTGACTACCTTCTAAAAGCTAGGTTCATTACTGAAGTAGCCAGTAGTGATTGGTTGTTTCCTATTGCGGTTGTGCCTAAGAAGAATGGGAAGCTGAGAGTATGTGTAGATTATAGGAAACTGAATGCTCAAACCATCAAGGACCCATTTCCATTACCCTTAATAGATATGTTACTTGATGAAATTGCAGGATATGAGATGTATAGCTTTTGGATGGGTATAGTGGTTATAACCAGTTACAAATTGCTCCTGAGGATCGGGGAAAGACCACTTTTATTACGGAGTGGGGAGCATTTATGTATCTAGTAATGCCATTCGGCCTTTGCAATGCACCGACCACTTTTCAAAGATGTATGATGGAAATCTTCAGTGAATTTCTTCATCGATTCTTCACCATATTCATGGATGACTTCACTGTATATTCCATAGAGGAAAAGCATTTACTATTTCTGGAGATGGTTTTTAAGCGATGTCAGGAAAAGCCGATTTGTCTGAATCCATTCAAATCTATTTTCTTAGTCTAGAAAGGACAACTACTGGGACATGTGGTGTCCAGAATTGGCATAGAAATGGCTAATGACAAGACCCAGTGCGTTCAACAGGCCAAGGCGCCTAGAAATGCATCAAAATTAAGTTCTTTTCTGGGATATACTAATTTTTACAGAAGGTTTGTGCACAAGTTTGCTTCTCAAGCATTACCTTTGTATGAGCTTACAAAGAAAAACCAGCAAGTTCAGTTGGATTGCTGAATGTGAAGAAAGTTTTCAGAAATTAAAGAATGCCATCATCCGTAAACCAATTCTTCGACAACTGGATTGGGATGTCATTTTCCATGTACATGTGGATGCTTCGGGACTGGCAATGGGAGCAATTCTAGCTCAGCTAGAAGGAAGAACTAACTATCCAGTATACTTTGCCAGTCGACACAGGTTCAGTCAAGCTGAACAAGGATATAAAACTACTGAAAGAGAAGCCTTAAGGATGGTTTTCAGTGCCACCAAATTCAGACATTATTTGCTGGACAAGTTGTTTCATTTCTATGTGGATCATCAAGCCTTATTATTTCTGATTAATAAAGTCATTATTCAAGGTAGGCTGATACGGTGGATGATTTTCCTCATGGAATTTGAATTTTGTATTTTCCATAAACCTGGAAAAAACCATTTTGGTGATGATTTCTTATCCAGGAGTACAAAAGGCTACTCTAAGGAGTCTTTAAGAAACGAGCCAGTAGATACAAATCTTTTTCAGCTAGAAGCGGCAAATTCAATTGATCCAGAATTGTATGGAGTATATCAGTTCCTGTCTAAGGGAGGGTTCCCAGATGATTGGACTCAGAATCAGAAGAAGGCTCTGGTTATTAAAAGCCTTAAGTACATTATCATTGGCGGCTCACTCTACAAATTGGGTGTCGATGGATTCTTTGCCGATGTGTGTGTCTATGGAGGGTAGAAGGCAAGTTATTATAGAGGCACATAATGGAGAATCTGGTGGACATTTTTCTACTGATATTACTTTCAAGAAGATCTTGCAGGCTGGGTTATGATGGCAGAATTTATTATCTCATGTCAGAAGCTTTTACAAAACTATGATATATGCCAAAGAATGGGCAGACCCTCAACAACAAGCATGACTCCTTTAACACCAGTCCAGCCACTGGGTGTTTGCATGAAATGGGGTGTGGATTTTATGGGGCCATTCAAAAAGATTACTCCCTGCTGGAGCCCAACTTGTCCAATTGTTGTAATGAGCCCACCTTGTAAAGCCTATCAAATTCCCATTTTTATGTCAAAGACGTCTTATCATTTTGATCCACTTGTCTGGGTTATGTAAAGATTAATCAGTCAGTCAGGACCCAGATGTGTTTCCACTTTGTAATTATGATGAAGAGAGCCCCATGTACATTTTTGATCTAAGGTGACTAAAGTATAAATGTCACCTCAGAACCATTTTTGGGAATAACATTTGAATATTAATCCTGTGTCGTACGCGAGAGAGAGAGAGAGAGAGAGAGAGAGAGAGAGAGAGAGAGAGAGAGAGAGAGAGAGAGAGAGAGAGAGAGAGAGAGAGAGAGAGAGTCTTATCCTCTTCGCTACGCGCTTCTCCCTCACCGGATTCATGACGTGACCACACCATTGTGGTAGCCTCTCCAAGAGCTACACGTCCACGCCACACATTCATATTTTCGAGCTGTTCGCGATCGATCCTTCCTCGAGGTTGTTTTGCTTGTAAGTAGCACAAACAGTGTCTGTTTTCAACAATCAAGTGCTTTATAGAATGAGTGGGAGATTAACTACACGTAGATACTCATAGACTTAGGTTTCGCACATTTTTAGATTATGACCTGTGAGTCTATCGCGATTGTATTTGAGATAACTAGGGTTCAAATCTGGTGAGATTAGACTTATAGGTAAGTATATCCTATTGAGAGGATGGTGCCTAGTAAGTTTGATGCGATTCCAAGTTCATTTGATGTGTAAATTGTGTTGTGAGCGTTTAGGGATAGAGTGGGTTGCATTCAACAAGGATTGATGCATCATAGAAGTGTGTATGTGTAGATTGGTCTCAGCCTGACAAGCTAATGAGATTGCCTCTTTGCACCTACGAGTTAGTCGTGTCATCGGATGATAAGTATGTTGTCTGTGTCATGCTGGTGAGCATGAACAGGGGAGTAGTTTTGCCCTAAAACATTGGCGCCGCTGCCGGGGACACAACACCTTAAGTAGGGAGATCTACGTCACTCGTGTGATGGTTAGCTTACTTTAGTTTTGACTAGAGAGAGCTTAAACTTTTAGAACAAGATCCAGGATAGAGTATCCTGAGGTCTAGTGGATAGCCAGGAAGCCCGTGTCTTGCCGAGGGTCTGTGACTAGTTAGATTTAGTTAAGTAGGATAATGTGGAGCTATGGTTTTTGGGTTTTGAGTGCTTGTTATACTTGTGTAGAAATAGAGTAGAAAAACGCTGTAAAAACGCAAAACAAACAAAAATAAGAAACAATAAGGCTGTTTGCTTGCCTTGAAAGCAAAACCCACACCATATACTCTTTAAAGGTGAAAAGAGTAGACATTGGAATTTATGATCCAACACTTGAGAAAACATAAAAATTGCGACCAAAACCAACAAAAAGAAACAGGTGATTGTCATAAAAAAACACTAAGTGAACCTAAAGAGGCCAAGAAGAGATATAACCATTAGCCTAGGGTAAACTGACTGTGTCATGTGGTACGACTGATATTCACAAGCTTAAGATGAAATGTCATCAAATTTGCATCACTTTAAGTGCATTTGAGTTGTGAATTGCCATAGAAAAGTGAAATTTGTGAAGTGCTTCCAAGGTCAAAATAAGTCCAAACTTCATAAAACTTGAGGGATAGACGTATATGGGCACAGAGAACACAACCGTCCAAAAACAGACAAAAAATCAAATCCCAATTTCTCTCTGCTTAGTCTATCGCGATAGACTGGTGAATTTGGTGATTGACTAACAACTGGAAAAACCCTTTATACCACAGGTTTAACACATCAATACAAGGGTACTCACAAAAATTGAGTGAAACTGAACACCATCTTGACCACAAAACTTCAAAACTGGTGTTTTAGAGTCTGGATTCAAAGACAGGGGCAAGAAGGCTTTGACCAAATGTCCAAACAGTGCAAAAACTTATCAATGCACTACACAGGGAGTGGGTGAACCAGCTATGGAGATAACTTGAGAAAAATGCCAACAGTGGAGAACTTGCTGAGTCTATCGCGATAGACTAGGGAAGCTGTTGCTGAGGACTTTATTTTTCACATTTTCCCTAGGGAGAGCTTTCGTAGAGCCTATACACACCAAATTTCAAGGCATTTAGATCACTGAAAGTGAATCTAAGGCGCAGATAGAGAATCAACAGGTTCTGACCAAAATACTAAAATTGGACCAAAACCCAAACCAAGTGTCCAAACTTCATAAAACTTAAGGGATAGACTATAGAGGGTAAGAGGAATTCAAAGGTGGAGTCACAATTTTAAATTGACTTATGTTGAGCAATTTGTTAGTCTATTGCGATAGACTCGGAAAGTGGTGATTCAGACAATGTTTGCAAGTTGTGACTATACTGCTAGGACATACTCTTCACATAGATCCCAACCATCATTTCATATTTGAAATTGGACCACCAGAAGACTGACTAAGTGGTTGCTGTACATACTTGAAACATTTTTCATGGTTCAAGGAAAACCCTTGTGAACAGACTAACCATACTTGTGTAGATCCCAGAAGGAGATCATCACAGAGCCGCACAGGAAGAAGGAGTACAAGTAAGCTTTAAGTTTGAAACCCAGCTTTCATTCTTATGTATTTAAGGTCGGGAGCCTTTTTTAAGTCAGGAGCTAAGAGTGTCAAAAGTCAAGTAAGCACCACATCCACCGAAGAGAGTGTAACTCAGACGAGACTACACCTATTAGCACCAATCATTGAAGAGGGTAGTGATACTGACACTTCATCGGAGAAATCCTTCTTCATGACGGGGAGTCAACAACCAGGAGGTTTCGACGGTGAAGGACCAATGCCAGGGGGAAGCACCTCCCTACATCCTTTAAACGAAACCAAGTTCACTATAATCTTCTTAGAAGGAACAAACTCGAGCGGAGCCTTAGTTTATTCTGAATATCGAGGACGCAAGTGTATTTGTATTGAAGAAAGACCGGCTCAGAGACTGGAGATAATTCAAGTCTATGATGATGGAGACAGATTCTGAGATGAAAAGGGAAACCACTATCTGATATTTAGTAACCGTGAGGATTACAACAGATATGGAGACAACGTGGCAAAAGGGAAAATGGTTTCAGAAACCGAAGAACCGCCTCCTAACATTGATCGACCTGGAGCGCTTTTTATGTATGATAAGAAAACAACCACGGTCTCAACCTATAATGAGAATGTGGGGATTTACAAGCATGAAAGCGAGGGAATAGTCTCTTACTTTCGATGCAAGGAACCCTACCCAAACGAATTAAGCAAAGACAAGGTTCTTTACTTATTCTCTTATGAAACTGCTATGGAGAAGGATATTGTTTTTGTTGACAGGTACGGGCAAGAATACAAACGTATTCTCCCAGAGGAGTTTGAAAAGGCAACAGTTCCAGGAGCATCAACATATGCCCCCGACGAAGTACCAAGAGACACCTACACCCCTAGCAAGTCGACAAATCCCTTTTCAGAAGAGTATGACGCTACCTCACATTCTACCCGACAACCGACGTTCAACTACCAGGACCAACCAGCTACTCAGCCATAATTGCAGGCATGGCTTTGACAGAGTGCTACATTAGAACAAGACCAAACCCGAGAGGGTTATCAAACCGCACGAGGCTAAGGGATTTACAAGAACCACCACTCTATGCACAATATCAAGGAGAGATTAAGCCGAAGACTTAGGGGTCAACACAGCCTGGAAGACCACCCTTAGAACGAGTTCGGAGAGATGAACCATCTCTTGCAAGAACTGTTAGAAATTATGGATTAGGAGCACCATTAAGAGAGGAACCTGGCCACTACAAAAGACCAGAGGAGGTATATCGACTAGGACGTGGAGATCCAATGATGAGATTTGTAGACCATCGTAGAATTAGACCTTCTCAAGTGCAAAAATGGGTAAACAAGAAATACACGGGAAGCAGGGATCCGAGAGATCATGTAGCAGCCTTTGTGCGTGTAATTAGAGCTGAAGAGATGTTAGAATTCCCTACACAATTTGCAGGGTTTGGATTAACCTTAGAGGATGATGCTGCTACTTGGTTTGACTCTGTGGAGCAAAGAGACTTTGAGTCTATGGAGGAAGTGTTTGACGAGTTTATCGAGGAATTCTCACAAAGGGGAATAGCTCATAATACAGTCTCACAAATCCATAAATTCAAACAGAAAGATAAAGAATCTGTGCGAAAGGCAGCCCTATGATTAAAAAGATATATTAAGTTCTACCCCATGGAAGAACTGCCAACTCAGTCCATACTTATGCTTATATTTATCCAAGGACTAAGGAATGAAAATCTCCAGAAGGACTTACATATGAAGAGGAGCACGACGTTGAATGAGTTAACCAAGGAGGCTCTATACCTTGTGGACAATTGTGCGGTCTACAAAGAGGGTGAGTTCAAGGATCTCGAGGATGATTCCTCCTTGCAACAAAGCGGAAGCAAGTCTGCTAAGACAACAGCGATAGGAGAAGTAGCTGTAAGCCAAGAGCAGCTTATAGAGGAAGTGCTAAAAAAGATTAACTTGTATGCCAAACCACAAGCTAAACAGCCAAAATGGTGTGCGATTGAACAAAAATGGACAAACCATGGAATAGAGGAATGTTATTATAACAAGGGATATATGAGAGAACGACCATATGCTCCGCAAGCTCAGGCGACATCCCCTCAAGTCCCACCGATGCCTAGATATCAAACAGGCAACCTACCAGGACC
This sequence comes from Adiantum capillus-veneris, assembly GCF_014529385.1. NCBI lineage: Eukaryota > Viridiplantae > Streptophyta > Polypodiopsida > Polypodiales > Pteridaceae > Adiantum > Adiantum capillus-veneris. The sequence continues at coordinate 34,738,126 of NC_140941.1, forward strand.
TGTAGGTGTAGACAGACCACAACCAGTGTTGGGACAACAACCACCCCTACCAGGATTATGACGAGTCGGCATAAGATACACACCAACAATAACTGAATCAGAAGAGAAGGCTTTGGTGCCTATGCATGCATACTACGAAGATCCCAATTGGTATGCTGTAAATCCTGTCTATTATCCACCGAAAGAACCATCCACACCAGAACCATGGAGCATGATAGGAAATACAGGACCACCAACTGTTGCAGAGGCAGCGGGAGAAGGAAGATATAGCTTGGATGAAAGAACACCGTTGTTCATAGCCAACAGAGGCATGAGCGGGCAGAGGCTTGCACACCAACAAAAAGGAGCTCAAGGAGCACCTCAACAGCCTAAGGGACCATGCTACAAGTGTGGTGGAGACCATTGGCTGAGGGACTGTCCTCATGATGAAATCATTAGGGTCAACGCATATTGCACCGAGTGTGGAATTACTCACTTGATCCCTGATTGCCCTAAGAACCTAAGCAAAGGAGAAAAAACTACTTTGAATATGCTGCGAGCACTGCCTTCTAGTGGAGGGTCAGTAAACGAAACTCCGATTCCTGTTAAGGTCTTGACGAGAGCCCAAACAAGGAAAAATGACAATCAGCCCAAGAGTAACGATGAAAATCAAGAGGAAATCAAGACTGACAAGTCTAGTGTCAGTCGTGATAATCCTTGGAAAGAACGAAGAGCGAAAATGAAAGCTAGACATGAGCGAAAACAGAAAGCTGTAGAAGCTGAGCTAACAATGGCTCGAGAGCAACATAAACAGCAAAGAGAGTCTGACTCTCTAGAATCAACAGAGGGACCAAGAAGCGCAAGCTCAGGAGGGTCTGTATCGGTAGATAATGTCAATGAACCCTTAGATGCAATCTTGCAAGCATATGAAGCAATATTGAAGAACAGACAGACTCTAGAGCAAAGGTGGATGACATATCCATATCTAGAGTTAGAAAAACAGAAACTAGAGATGTGCAAGCAGCTGATTGAAACTGCACAAGCTTTACTAGAGCCTCCACCTATGGAAGTGAGAGATAGAATAATCAAACCACCAAACAATGAAACACCTATCAAAACTGAACAAAGGGTACCTGACAAGATAGAAAACGTTAAATCCTTGCCTGATGTAGAGGATGCAAGAATCGTGCCTAATAGCACTGATGAATCATTGAAAGATTTTCCACCATATACACCTATTGTGGAAGAAAATTGGCCTAAAGAGCTATGGGAAACGATGAGAAAAGCTCAAGAAAAATATGAGACAAAAACAGCTGAGTCAGCGCCTTTCTCGGAGTTGAACTTGAATAAGCCTCCATGGGATTTAGATGCTAAATCATTTCGAGGGGATAATGGTTCAGTTGCATCCGAAGATAGCAGACCAGCATCACTCAGAACTTTGCCGCCATACATGGGAGACTACGAGGCAAGGTCAAAAATTCGAAGGGTACCTTCTCAAAGAATAGGAGGGTCAAATCAATTGGACACTAAAATCTTGACAAACTTGTTGACCACTCCGGTCAAGTGTACAATCACGTTGGCAGAATTGTTAAAAATTAGGCCAATCATGTGGACGGAAGTGGGCAAATATCTTGAAAAATTTGTTATAAGGACGCCTCTTAAGTTCTTTGAAATTGAGTTTAATGACACAGAATCGAAGAGAGTCAACACTAGACCAGTACTGCTCAACAAGGTCGGAGAGTATTGTGAGGGTGAAGACGACAACACTACTCTACCAATAGAGTATAACGGCATAGAGACTAAGGCCATACTTGATAGCAGAGCTGGCATTGCCATTGCGACCAAATTGCTATGGGAAAAATGGGAAAAACCGACAATACGAACAACTAGAATGAAATTGCAACTAGCGGATGGGCACATAGAAAGGCCTATAGGATTGCTTGAGGCAATTGTGGTATCTTCATGTCGCATAGAGTACGAACATACATTTGCCACAATAGATTTCGGCAAGAAGAACAATTATGAAATAATCCTTGGTAGGCCGTTCATGAGACAACTCAAGATGGTGCAGGACTGGGGGTATGATTATTTGTATATAAGACATGCTGAAACCACTACACGTGTAAATATGAAAAATCATAGCTACCATGATTTCACGAGAACACTTGTGGAAGAATTTGACTCAGCCACCATTAGTGGATCAGAAGTCCCAGCATGGCTCTGTAAGAAAAAGGAGATATGGATGTGTGGAGCATCTCAATGTAGTGAATTTGACCACAATGAAAGGACACTAGAGAGGGTCTTGGAAGATGATTCCTATATACAAGAACCCTTTCTTGAAGAGAAGCTCGAACCCCTAGAATGGTCTCAAATTTTGGCTACATTGGATATATGCGTCATGAAGTCACTCCCACCAAATTTTGTGACGAGAATGGCTATGATATCGTACCATACTACATGTTGAGAAAAATTGTGGATGAAGACGAGAACGAAGGAGACATTGAGAATACAAGGATCAATAAAATGAGAACGAAACTTGAGATTAAGATAGTGGGCTATGTGGACATCCCGACAAAAGAAATCGAGTAGGATGGAGAAGAATTTTATGATTCTTCGGATCAATGTGAAAACAAAGATAATGCGGATGACGAGAAGTCGGAAAATACGGAGGAAGATGACCATCAGGATCAAGACAATGACGTCTTCTACAACTTCCCAAACCAAAATGTGAGATGCCAAAAAAGATACAAGAGTAGGCGACACCATAACAGTCTACCAACTAGGCTTAGACCTATGCCTGAGTTTAGGGGTAAGACACATTTCCTTATGAACATTCATGTTGTTGATTGTGCTAAGGACAAATTGTCAGGAAGACTTCTTAAGGTTGTTGAAGACTCAGGTTTTAAGTCAAGACTGTTGAAACTTAAGAAAACAAGCAAAGCAAAAAAAAGAGTTGCAACAAAAAAATTGGATGTCTTTGGCGATCCAATTATAATGAAAGTTGAGCGGAAAAAGAGATACAATGATTTAAAACAAAAGCTAAAAAATGTATGGACAATTGAAATGGAAAGTAGCGATGGAACAAACGCTAGTGATCGGAGTAAAAAGATAGATGTACTTCCTCACTATTGTAAGTACACCATTCAGGAAAGAAAATTGGTGGTTCACCAACCAATGAGAGAGCTTAAATCAAACGAGTCCTACGATGGGCCAGAGAACGCCAAGAAAATAGACCTAGCAGAGCCGGGAGAAAGTCCTCGACCTTCTTACATTGCCACAAATCTAAGCCAGGAAGAAGAGGACTTACTGATCAAAACGCTTAAGGAATTTCGTGATGTATTTGCCTGGTCGTACAAAGATATGAAGGGGGTGGACCCTAACATTTGTGAACATTCAATCCCTCCAAAGTCTCATGCAAAGCCAAGCAAACAACGTCCATACACGTGCAATGAGACATTCGCCAAAAGGATCAAGGAAGAGATAGACAAACTTATGGAGGCTGAATTTATTTATGAGATAGAGCACACGGACTGGGTGTCACCGATATTGGTGGTACCTAAGAAAAACGGGAAATTACGAGTGTGTATGAATATCAAGAAGGTAAATGTAGCAACAATAAGGGAAAACTATCCTCTTCCTATCACGGAACATGTCCTGGAACGAGTAGTAGGCAAGCAGGCCTATAGCTTTATGGACGGATTCTCTGGTTATAACCAATTGGGGGTCAAACTAGAAGATCAATGCAAAACAGCGTTTGCAACAGAATGGGGCATATATGCATTTAGGATAATGCCATTTGGCTTGACCAATGCTCCAGCCACATTTCAAAGATTAATGACACATGCTTTTAAAGAATACTTGCGAATATTCTTGGATATTTACATGGATGACTTGTGTGTCTATTCCCTATTGAGAGAAGACCATATAGGTCATCTTAGAAAGGTATTCAAAAAATGCAAAACGTATAGGATTTGCCTCAACCCAGAAAAATGTGTATTCATGGTACGACAAGGCAAAATCCTAGGTCACATTGTTTTGGCTAATGGAATTACAACTGATGAAGACAAGGTCAAGGTGATCATAGAATTGCCAAGACCAAACACTGCACGAGAGGTACAATCATTTATGGGACATTGTGGATACTACCGACGTTTTATCTACATGTACACTGTAATAGCAAAACCCTTGTATAGTCTAATCACGATCTTCATATGTACCAACGAATGTGAGGAGTCATTCCAAAAACTAAAAGATGCACTAATATCTGCACCAATTCTAAAAGCACCAGATTGGTCAAAGATCTTCCATGTACATGTAGATGCTTCGGCATTTGCAATAGGCTGTATATTAGCACAACCAAACGAGGGTAATACAGATTTTCCCATCAGTTATGCTAGTAGACAACTCAACAGTGCAGAGAAGAATTATACCACCACTGAAAGAGAAGGATTGGGTATGATATATGCGGTAAAGAAATTTCGGCATTACTTACTTGCGAACAAATTCACATTTTTTGTGGATCATCAGGCACTCTTGTACTTAGTAAACAAACCTTGTAACACGGGACGAATTGTAAGATGGTTCATTGTGTTGCTGGAGTTTGATTTTACGGTAGTAGTTAAGAAAGGAAAAACTCATCAAAGAGCAAACCACCTTTCTTGATTACTACATGGCAAAAAAGATATGGGGGTAGATGATGATCTCCCAGACGCATACCTGTTTAATGTAGAGATGGTACCGAAATGGTCAGAGAAAATTATTCCGTTGTTGACATATGGAATGAATCTTGACGACAGACACACGGTGGAAGACGTTAGACAAGCACAAAATTACACAATGCTTGCGCGAAGAATGTACCATCATGGAAACGATGGGATTCTAAGGTTGTGTATAGGCCCAGAGGAGTACGACGCGTATCTAGAGGAGGCCCATACACAAACAGGGAGATTCCATCGAGGAAATCAAATGACCTATGAACGATTAAGAAGACTTGGAGTGTATTGTCCAGGAATGGCAGACGATGTAGCTAATTACATCAAGAAATGCAACTTTTGCACATCCAATACCACTGTGAATTATGCCACATTATACCAAGTGACAGTAGCACCGGCATGGAGTCATGCTATTGTGGAATATTTGACTAATAAGGAGTTGCCAGGAGATTGGTCTAAAGCCAGACAAAAGGCTTTACAAATCGAAGCGAATAGGTATACCCTCATTAGTGACCAATTGTATAAAAGAGGAACTGATGACCAGTTGAGGTTAGTTCCTCATGAAAATGACTACTTTCCATTATTGGAACAAGCTCATGCAGGCATAATCGGAGGTCATTTTTTAGCGGAGAGAACCGTAAAAATCATTATGGTTGCAGGCATATGGTGGCCGACCATGATTCAAGATGCAACAAAATTTGTGAAAAGATGTGATGAATGTCAACGCTCTAAGGTACTAGTTAAAAGAGACGAAATGCCTTTAAGACCAATGATGAGTGCTCGAGCATTCGCTAAATGGGGATTGGACTTTGTTGGTCCTATTACTCCACCAGTGTATCGTTCACAAGCACAATATATCATAGTGGCCACGGATTACATGACCAAATGGGTGGAAGCAAAAGCCACAACGAAAGCAGACGCTAGAACCACAACAATTCTTATATGAATATGTGTTTACATGTTATGGCCTTCCAATCGAGCTGGTGAGTGATAGAGGGACACACTTTGTAAATGAAGTTATCCAACATCTCTTAAATGAGTTTATGGTAATTCATCGCAAATCTGCACCCTACCATCCACAAGCCAATGGTCAAGCAGAAGCGACCAAAAAAATATTGTGCACAGTTCTTACAAAATTGGTTAGTGAAACAAGAACGGACTGGGATCAAATGCTATATTTAGCATTGTGGGCTTATCGAGTTGCATATAAACAACACTCAATGCTACACCATTTAATATGGTATATGGGTTAAATGCAATATTCCCTATTGAATTTTTGATTCCCACACTAAGGGTAGCCAAACAGTTGGACTGGACGGGGCATGAGCTTTCATAACGGTTAGCGAACCTTGAAAAATTAGATGAGTTACGACTCAATGCTGTAGCAGCCATATATGCAAAAAAAAGACAACAGAAAGAGTTTTTTGACAAACATGTCAAAACAAGGACTTTAAAACGGGTGACTATGTCTTAGTATACACCCTTAAACAGCATGCCAAGAAGCTAAAGAAAAGAGGAATGGGGCCTTATTTGATCCAAGAAATATCGTCCAGCGGAGTAGTAAAACTGTCGACACTAGATGGAAAAGAAATGCCAAACTGGATTAGTGGGTGTCGTTTGAAAAAGTATCATCTACCTTTAACACCGGAAATGTTGTTTCAATTGCATTATGGCAAAGCCTATAGACAGGAACAACAACGATTGAGGACCAAGCACAACAAGAAGCCAAGGAACGCATTGCTAAGCGAAAGCAGTTTCTAAGGACAATAAACATGATCACACCAATGATGACTGACGAATATCCTCTTTCGACATTCCGAACAATCAAAGCGGATATACAAAGCGGGAGAATTAGCAAAGACAATAACAAACTTTATGGCTCAGGACGAAAGCACCATTGACAACTTGGAAAATACGTGGTGTAGTCCTTACATAAAAGCTTATGCAGGCATAGAACAAGTTGAAATCTATGCATTGCTTGACACTGGGGCAAAATTGAGTGTCATCAGCTTTGAGCTCTTTCAAAAACTTGGACCAATGAGGAAATTCCCAGAGACACACAGGTTGAAAGTAGCATCGGGTGATGAGATGACCATGTTGTGGTCTATTATATTACCAATCACAGTGCAGGCACACACGTACACTAACAAGTTCCATGTACTGCCACCAATTAGATCAGCAACGCCGTGTATCTTAGCAGTGTCATGGATGAAAGCTAGTAGGGTATTCATTGATTTAGATACTAATGAAGCACTGTTCAGAAATGAAAACTTTTCAGAACCCTTCTTATCATATGACCAATACATCTCAAGGTCGAGACAGTGAGGCAAGCTTTTCCATGCATTGGAATCCCCCATATTTGTTTTTCTCTTTTACAAACAAATATTTCCTATTATATAAGTTACTTTTGATTTTTTCTTCCCTTTTTCACAAACGTTTTAGCCTTTATTAAATAAATAAGACTTATGCTAATCAATCACGATGTAGCATAAATAAGTAAGCTTTTTTTGTTGATCTCTCTTTTGACCTTAAATATTAAATATATATGTTCTAAATTACATTATATATTTTAGTATTTTCTAATATATTTTTCATGTATGTATATTATTCCACCCTACCAAATATTTTATTCACTAGTTTTCATTTTCAAACCTCAACCCCACTTTCAAATTTCAATAATACCTCCATCTAGATGATTGCCACTCTTTTCAAAACTCTAGGTCATGTTTTCATACACATGAAGGAGCTCACACTTGAAGGCAAGAGAGAAGTCCACTCAAAGGGGACCACCAAAAGACCTTTGCATCCACAAATAATACATTATTTGGCTGAATTTTTTAAGTAGAGAAGAACCCCAAATCTGAAGGAGCGTTCAACATGAAAGATGTAGCTCGTGATCTCAACTTTTAGCTCAATTTTTTTCAAACTTTTTGGAGTTATGAACACGGAGATATGATTTTTGTAGTGGACCCCAATTTTCTCATGTAATGGTGACACAGGCCATCCCCAATTTTCTTCCCTCTAGAATGGCTATGGTTCTACAAGTCTTCAAGCATGATTACAAGAGACAAGGCTCTTTTAATGAGGTCTTGGCAAGTCTAGAGTGATTCTATCACCATTTTTGGAGGACCATCCTCATCAACAACTATCCACCTTTGACAATCTCTCTTGTAAATTTCTTACCTCTCTCTTCTCTCCCTAATAAGATTAAGTCTAGCCAAAGCTAGACTATTGTAAATATCTCCTATCCTCTACATCCTACCCACATTCTCTCTTCTTCTCTCTCTATTGACTCTGGTATTTTAAATAATGAGGAGACAAGATGGGAGCCACAGTCACATGCACCCCATTTTCCTAGTCACCAAAGTGGGACACTCACCTCAAATAGAAATATTGCTGAATCCTCCCCTCCTTCCCTATATAAGGAGGCCATGAGAGCTCACTTAAAACACACACACACACACACACACACACACACACACACACACACACACACACCTATCCATACACACTCTTGTGCTACATGCTTGTAGCATGAACCCTAATCACATAATCACAACACCATAATCATCACCATCACCATGCACAAAAGATAAGCACCACACCTCCACACCACTTGTAATTAAGGGTTGAAGGCACAATTTCAAGAAGAAGAAGGGTGGACACTCTCATGATATTCCTCGCCATCAACTCCCATCTCTCCATTATGCCTCCTATGATCTTGTCCCCTTCTCATTTTCCTACCATACACTACCTATTGTATTCATCTTTTGCAAGCAATCAACACACTCCATCTTGGTGACATACTTTGTGTCGCTTTGGATACATCTCATTGTGAGTATGGTATATGCTTGTTCCTTGACTTTTTTTTCTGCTTATGTAAAGGTGTGTAGATTCGCCACCATACACACACACACTCTCTCTCTCCCTCTCATATTCCTATCATCTTGCTACTTCCATCTTGAGGTGTGCGGATTCGCCACCTCTTGTATGATAAGTGAGAATACTCGCAAGTTTCCCCTACTTCATTATCTTCCTTACTAACATGCACGAGTAGCAAGCCCATTCTCACTCATTCACCACTCCTCTCACCATTTTCTCCGACCACCCCATTCCAGATTTGGACGTGGATCTTGAAATTGTTTTCCATGGCATGCTTCATTGTGTATATATATGCGTCCTAGCCGCATATCTTGCTAGGTGGTGCCCCTATTGTGTATCCCCCATGATGAGGCCATTGTGCATAGTCTTGGTGTAGAGGCCACCGGGTCTATTTTTCACTTCTGCCTCTCAACAGGAGTCAATAAATCCGCAAAGCATTGACCAACAACAAACAAAGTTTACATGTCAAGAAATGTATTATCAAAAATCAACAATCATGCAGGGAACCAGGCATGTTTGGGTACGATGTACAGATCTAGTCGAGGCACAATTTCATCAAGGGCGGAAACATCAAGTTTGGCTCAAGCAAGACAACTTAATTCCTGTAAAAAAGTGGACAAAAGAACAGACAAAACACCCAAAGCCAGCAAAGCTTCAAAGAACAATTATGAACCAGTCGAATCCGCAACGGACTATATTGGTATGGCGTCCAAAATTACCAATTCAGAACGTGCCAACAACACAAGTATGGATGCGAAAGAAGACCAATGAACAGTTGTCTACAATTGTCAATGACAAGCTAAATCATACAACCAGCACGCGAAACAAGCAGCATCCACAACAACAACGACGAGGATCTGTACAACCAAAGTCATCAAATGGAAACGAAAGAATGTTCCACCAGAACATGCAACAAAATATACAACAATATCGACTTCAACAGAGCCACAAACACAAATTCAAAAACCGTGGAAAACCATCAAACAAAGAGCGGCAGATTTACAACTTCTTTTCGTAAAGAAAATCTGCCAGCCAACTCAGGCTACCACAGGAAACCTCAACGACAAATGCCAATAAGCGAATCGCTTATACCTTCCTCTTACACCGCATAAATTTTTTCTAAATGCATTGACTGTGCATGCATATAGGGCTACATTACAAGGCTTGCATTAGCACGAGTTCACGCCCATGCACAACACATACCTTTGATGATACCCTATCGTCCGGGAGGACTGCAACTAGGAGGGGGGGAGGCATTCCAAATGCGGACTCATGTCATATATTAGAGGGCAATGTTTGTGATTAATTTTTCAACCATTTTTGCGTTTTATTGTGTGATTTTGGGAAAAAGAATATGCCCTCATAATTAATCCGAATTGGGGACCAAATGATCATATATGAGCCCCTAGGGATGTGTATATACTATAAAGAGAGTCAAAACTGGCCAAAAACCGTCGAAAAACAGCAAAAAATAGGCCAAAGGTTGACGATTAAGAGTGAGAATGTACATAGACGAGAGAAAAGTGAGCTACAAAGTGTTTTGCTTTTCATTGGTAATTTTATAGGTTAGAATTGCTATTTTCGGGTTATTTTGGGATTTATTTGCTTTATTTTAGCCATTTTCTAGCAAAAAAATATAGAAAAAAATCCATAATCCAGATGGAAACACATCAGAAGAGACCCCTGATCAGAGCAAGGTAAAGAAGACATAGAAAAAATAGGGACTGCGAAGGTGACAGGGCAAAAATGACCACCGTCATGACGGGACCTCCAAAAGGAGAAACCTGCAAAAATTGTAGAACTGGAGCAAACGAGGTCCAAATCAGGAAATTTGCGAGCCTAACCGCATCTCGCAAAAAGTTATGGCCACAGGTAAAAGATGGGAAAATTTCGTGTCGGAGTCTCGATTACATATAGAGGGGCTAGGCTAGAAATCTCTCATTTGAGTCATTTTCCATTGTGAGAGAGAGAGAGCTCCCTACACCAGTTGAGACTTCCAGGAGCTCATCCATCGCGCACAGTCACCAGATCGACATCAGATATGAGAGGTATGCTCGTCAACACTGACTCTAAGTGTTGTTTACTTCAGTTAGTCGCAAAACCTCGCCAGCACCACCATCACAACCTGTGCACACATACTATAGACCGGTTGTTAGGAAGACCTAGAGGCCACCAAATGGAACCAAAATTAAAAGGCACAATGCCTATAGCTTAGGGATCAAGCCTATGACCTCGGAAAGCGTGAAGGAAGCCGCCCAAAAAACCCTAATTTCACAGGACTTGCAGAAGGGCAGCTGAACTAAAGTGATCGGAAATGAGCCCAAACTCATAGGCAGCAAGCCAATAACCTCGACTAACCAACTGAATGGCTAGACCATGAAAAAGTTCTTCAAAACGGAGCCTAAAATCCCTATCTGACGGAAACTGCGCAAAGCGTCACGATACTCTAACGGGCCGACCAAGTGACCAAATGACACCAAATTTGACAGGGTACATCCAAAAGAGGTCAACTACGAGTTGGAATGTGTCCACTCAAGAAAAAGCTCTTCCACTAGGGAAAATGCTAGCAACAGGCCAGAAAGGCGTCGAAATGGTCGTTTTTGCTGAGGTAAACACCAACAGAACAACCGACTGCTTTGACAGAAGGTCAAAAGGAAATGAAAGTCATCCTGAGTCATACAATGACAAAAAAGAACGGCGACCATCACCTAAGTGGTCTACTCTGATTCCAGAAACAGCTAAGTATTGCAAATAGGGAGTACACTTTCCAAATTGATTAAAACTTAATGTGTGTGTTTAGGAGAGCCTACTAACGCCATTGTGGTCAACTAACATCAAAAAACTTGTAAAAATGACTAGATGCTGAGTCTATCGCGATAAACTTGCTCATACACTTAGACAAGTAAAATTTTAAATTTTGACTTCATAAAGGGTACTAACAAGGAATAATGACCACAAATATCAAATCAAAGTGCAAAATTGCTCTCTCTTGACCAAGTAACTGAGTCTATCGCGATAGACAAACTATTTTTATCTTTGGGGGGAGGCTTTTCAAAATTTTCACAAGGATAGACTTGGGGAAGCATATGGAGGTAGTACACCAAATTTGGAGACAAGAAGGACTCATATGGCAAGCCGAGATGGACTTGCCAGCAACTCAAAGTCAGAACAGGGCATCTCAATGGCAGACAGTTAAAATTCACATGTGAGAGGTCAAGAAACCTTACATCAACTAGGAGAAGGCAGACAGATGACTACATAGCCAAAATATGACAAAATGACACTAAGTCCCAGTCTATCGCGATAGACTAAGCAGAGTGATACAGGGCAATCTGATCAAAAATTGGAATCAATAGTTAGCTTCAGCATAATGCAAGAGGACTACCCACTAAGTTTGAGCCCAAAACAACACAAAATGTGGGAGATAGACCAACATCTCCTTAGAAGGAATCTGGAAAATGGAAGTTGATCCAAAAAGGGGTCACTTGACATCCACTTGAGATGAAAATAGGATCAGATCATGTACAAGACATGAGGAACCAACTGGTAAAGTCACATGTGGAAAATATATCTCCTGTCAAAAGATAGACAGTCTATAGAGATAGACTGGGCAGAAATTGCAAATGAGCTGATTTTTAGTTTGTGACTATAGGGTGACCTTACATGCCCTATGCAAATACACCACACAAAATTTCAAGGCATTTGGACTTGTTCTCCTTCAACAACAACATTAATTTGAAGCTGTTAGAGTCGGACAATGAAAGAGCTTGTCTATCTACTAACATTTTACCTTAACTCATCTTGAAATTAAGAAGGATCACCTAGATGCATGATTAAGTGGTAATCAATTTAGAAAAGAAGTACTATGTTTGTACATTAACCGTTATTTGTGAATACAAGATCCATGGACGCCTCTCCGGGAAAAAGAAAAGGCAAGAACCTGGCAACGGAAGGTGCAATACCCTATGCACTTCTACCCAATTCATTAAAGCTAGCAGCCACCTGGATACCTGCAGACGTGCAACAGGCAGCAGCCTTCAAATCTACCAAGGTTCCTATGTGGATGACAAAGGAAATTGAGTGGATACAGTAATGATCCCCAAGGAGGCAGAAAATTACCTTAAAAGATCACCGCAAGGTCATGGCTGAAAAAAGTTGGCTTGTGGAAATTTGTTTCACTACCACCAGTGGGGATAGATTTCAAGAGGGTACAACACCTAATTGAGACTATCCAAGAAGATGGAACTTGCAGGGTGGCAGGCATGGATAATGAGGTGATGGAGATTCAGATCACAAAGGAAATCATCAAAGAAGCGTTAAAATTGTGTGATCAGGGAGCCAACATGAGAGAAAGAAGGAAGAATCTCACAGTCTACCTGCAAAGATCCAAACTTCCTTCTTTCGAACTCATAGAAAACCCGGAAGTAAGAGAACTGACACAGGTATACAGTCAATGTTTGTTGAGCTACAGCAAGAGACCGCCTAGATACACTACACCACATGCGGTCATCTCAACAACACTAACCTGGGCTATGGGAATGACACATGATTTCTATATAGATCATGCATCATATTTGTTTGAGGAAGTGACAAAGCTACTCAAGGACAAGCCAAATTACATTGCAGGAGGAGAAGTACTCACCAGAATAATATACCAGGCCATAGGCGCAGCAGATCAGCTACCACCTGCTCCTCATCAAAATGACTGGCTGGTGTTAAGAGAGAATATTGAAGACAGATCACAAAGGCGAGTACCGGCCTCTACTAACACCATTGGAGGACGCAGGCTGGAAAGAGTCACCAGAAGTACACAAGAAAAGATGGAAGAAGAAAGAAAAACTGAAGAAGAAGATTTGAGACTAAAGAAGAGGAAAGCGGAAATGGAGAACAACACAAGATTTCAGAAGTTAGAAAAAATGGAAATAATGCTAGAAGGCTTTGTACTCGAGAGATCTCTACGAGGCGATGTAGGTGCCACTTGGAGACCCTCTAGTAGCACTTACACATTGAGAACAAAGAATAAACACAACCCAGCTTTTGAGTTCGACTGGTTTGAGAGGTACATCCAAGAAAGGAATGCTATGGATGAACCAGAATTCTACTTGAAGAGGAGGATCTCCAAACCTTGAGAGATCAGTTGAGGCCAACTTCACAAGATTAAGAAACACCACCTCCATCTCCAAGGCCAGAGACAAGTGAGAGGCAATCAACCCCACTTGCTGACTCTCCTCCGCATTCAGAGAGCTCACATCGTGATGAGAGGGTTCATACACCACCCAATGAAGAAGAAGAAGAAAGGACAGATGGTCATCCAAACACTGGAACAATATCACACATTGATAAAGGCAAGGTAAAAGAGGTGGATCTGACAAGAGAAAAAGATTCCTCCTCTCAAGAAATTGAGTTGGAAGCTACTATAGACCTGGATTTACAGTCAATGGAGACCCTACTAAACCGAACAAGACTTCACAGTTGGTGGTTAGCTGATCAGAACAGGGCAAACAAAAGGAAGTTAGAAACAACCCATCAAGAAGTTCTAAATTTGCAGTAGCAAAGAGATGACACCCTTAAACTGATCAGCATTAGAGATGCTGAGATCTTGGGGCTCAAAAGCAGATTAAACCTCCTCAAGGAAAATTTATAGGAGTCAGAAAATTTCAATGCCATTTGTGAAGATACAATCAATGTATTTCTTGAAGACGTTAATGACAGAGATGAACAAATCCAAAGGTTGGAGAAAGAAAAGCAAGATGCCCTGGAAACAATCAAAAGTTTGCAAGTTGTAATCGATGAATTACAAATTGAAGTGAAGGATTTGAGAGCAGTAACAGATATACAGGCAAGGGAGATAGAACGAGCAAAGAAACAAAAAACATTGCTACCAGCAACACCGGTGGTCCAACCGCAAGAAGAAGTGGCGGCACTGAAGAGAGAGCTAGAATTAGAAAGAAAACAACGCTTAATGATAGCCGAAAGTGCGCTTAGAGAAGAGGATCAATTGCAAAGGCAAATCTTGGACTTACAAAGTGAACAGCAATAAGGACCAGCTCATGACAGTGAAATAGAAAGCATTGTTTCCAAGTCCCTCAGGGAGGAAAATGAAAATTTGCACATCAGGGTAAAAGAGTTAGAAAAGTCTGCAGCCCAAAAGGAGATGGAATTTCAAACACTCCAAATCAATAATCGAACAATGGGTGCACAAATTGCAAGTCTCCAAACTGCAAGGCAACGCCAAGGGCAGGTACGAGTGCACCTGGAGCAAGCAGCCATGGATTTGGTTGGACTGGCATAACTACATGGGGGTGATGATGACTATGAGGAAGAATCAGATGACCATGAGGCCCCAGATACGTAGACTGATCAAACTGGCTGCAAAAACCAAGAAGAAGACGAAGATTCAGTCACAAAATTTGAAGAGCAGAAGCTGGCCGAACAAATGGAAAAGAAATCAGAGATGATGTGGTACAAGGCCATGCAACTAGAGAAGGAGATGATGCTACAAGGGCTCTCCAAATCAGGTAAGACAACAACAGAGCTACGGGAAGAATGGAATGCCCCGATGTTACCCTATGCTCTGCTGAAATATGAAACTCTGACACATCAACGTCAGCTCGCAAAGGAAGAACAAGTGCCGATATTTGAAGGAGAATTACAGGATCGGGAACAACAAAACAGGATAGTATATAGCCAGCCAAAGTGGAGGCATCAATGGCTTTTGGATCACCCTAACAACCTGATCTACTTAGTCAATGCACCGCCTGAGCTAAGGAATGTAGGAATTTTTGCCCAACACCCCGAACTTACACTTACAGTCAACATAAAGCCTTACAAAGGAGAAATCCTACATGGTTGAACTATCCAGTATTGCCAGGGCCTGCCGAGGGAGAGAGAATATTCGGTTCTTACATGGTGAAAACCCTTCAGGGCGCCATCATAGAATTCGGAGGCTCTCCCGACCTATCCTGCAAGATGCTATGTAAAATAGCTCGGAGTTTTTTGGCCTGTCTCACAGTGTTCTCAGAAAGCTGGACTTCAGAGTACATGAATACAGAAAGAAGCATATCAGAGCTGTCATATGATCTAAGTGGGCCACCTACAGAGCCAGTTTTGTATGCCTACTTCAGACGGCTAATGTTTTTGCCCAGCTACCATCTCCAAACATTCGAAGAAGCATTTTACACCGGCTTCTTCATGTACAAATCCAAAATTTTTGGCCCATTAATGGCGAACGAGTCTGTGCGATATGATGTGTTTTTACATCAAATCAACCAGGAAGGAAGACATCAACACTGAAGACAAAGACTGTGATGTCGTGGTAGACATGATCTAAGAGGAGGGGAGTGTTGGAGCCCAACTTGTCCAACTGTTGTAATGAGCCCACCTTGTAAAGCCTATCAAATTCTCATTTTTATGTCAAAGACGTCTTATCATTTTGATCCACTTGTCTGGGTTATGTAAAGATTAATCAGTCAGTCAGGACCTAGATGTGTTTCCACTTTGTAATTATGATGAAGAGAACCCCATGTACATTTTTGAGCTAAGGTGACTAAAGTATAAAAGTCACCTCAGAACCATTTTTGGGAATAACATTTGAATATTAATCTTGTGTCGTACGAGTCAGAGAGAGAGAGAGAGAGAGAGAGAGAGAGCGAGAGAGAGAGTCTTATCCTCTTTGCTACGCTCTTCTCCCTCACCGGATTCACGACGTGACCACACCATCGCGGTAGCCTCTCCGATAGCTACGCGCCCACACCAGGCATTCACATTTTCGAGTTGTTCGCGATCGATCCTTCCTTGAGCTTGTTTTGCTTGTAAGTAGCACAAACAGTGTCTGTTTTCAACAATTGAGTGCTTTATGGAATGAGTGGGAGATTAACTACGCATAGATACTCATAGACTTAGGTTTCACACACTTTTAGATTACGACCTGTGAGTCTATCGCGACTATATTTGAGATAACTAGGGTTCAAATCTGGTGAGATTAGACTTATAGGTAAGTATATCCTATTGAGAGGATGGTGCCTAGTAAGTTTGATGCGATTCCGAGTTCATTTGATGTGTAAAAGGTGTTGTGAGCGTTTAGGGATAGAGTGGGTTGCATTCAGCAAGGGTTAATGATTGATGCATCATAGAAGTGTGTATGTGTAGATTGGTCTCAACCTAACAAGCTTACGAGATTGCCTCTGTGCACCTACGAGTTAGTCGAGTCATCGGATGATAAGTATGTTGTCTGTGTCGTGCTTGTGAGCATGAACAGGGGAGTAGTTTTGCCCTAAAACATTGGAGCCGCTACCGGGGATCGAACCCGGGTCACCCGTGTGACAGGCGGGAATACTCACTACTATACTACAACGACATTCAAAAATATTACTCCCAGAAAGATTTGATATATATTAATGGCTACCTGTTATGTGACTAGGTGGGTTGAGGCTAAGGCTCTTCCCGACAACACAACAAAATCCACGGCTAGGTTCCTTTTTGAGAATATTGTCTGCCGATATGGATGTCCTGTGGAGATTGTGTTAGACCAAGGTACACACTTTATAAATGACACTATGGATATTCTCATGGACATGCTTTCAGTCAAGCATCGGAAATCAACACCTTATTATCCTAGATGCAATGGACAAGCGGAAAGCAGTAACAAGACTATCAATACTATCCTTACCAAGATCGTGTAGAAAAAGCCAGAGCAGTGAGACTTGAAACTTCAAACTGATCTATGGGCATATAGAACAGCTTATAAGGTCACTACTGGGTTAACACCATTTAAAATGGTGTATGGCACTGAAGCTGTTGTACCAATGGAATTTGTCATACCCAGTCTCAGAATGGCCGTCGAGCATGGCCTGGATTTTAATCACAATCTAAAAAAGAGATTGGAAGAGCTAACACAATTAGATGAGCTGAGACAGAGGGCTATGCTGGAACAAGAAATTGTTCAGCAAAGAAGGAAACATTGGCATGGCAGACGAATTAAGGTCAGGGAGTTTCAGAAAGGCAATCTGGTTCTCTTATATCAGTCAAAATTAGTCCCTAAGAAACCAAACTTAAAGATAGCCTCGGCAGGACCATTTGAAGTTGATTGGGTGTTCTCAAATGGCACGGTTGAAAGATCTGTCTGGATTGTTGTTGCCAGGGGTATATAATGGAGCTATAATCAAGCTCTATTATTCAGAAGCTAAGGAAAAGAGTATTGATGGTCTGGGAACTGAAGACCAAGAAAATCCAGAATCAACTATTTTAGGTCTTTTCCATGTACAACCAGTTCCAGAGCTAGTAAAAAAGCCACAATAGTACCAGTGTGACCAAACCCTGTCCAGATCAGAACCAGAAAATATGGGAACTACTATCAATTCTGAGGAATCCCAATATCCGAGCGAGTGCTTCCGAGCAGAGAAGAAACCGAGCGAATATGAACTACTAGACCAATGGAGCACATTGTAATGTAGGTTCCCAAATCAACTCTAGTCTAAAATACTTTCGTCAGTTTTACTTGCCACTTTATAATCTTTCCATCTTTATATTTCTACCAAAAGGCACTAGGAACTCTATTTGGTGCTCTAATGGCTTGATTCAAACTTGCACCTCCATGTCATGAATCTTCCACGTATACATGTTGCTTGTGTCGTGCAAAGCCATAAACAACCCAGGGTCGACTTGGATGCGGGATATTTTCTGTGGTGCCAAGAACAAGGTGCGACAACCCCATGCTTGTGGTCTTACATTCTAGTTTAACTCCAATTTCCCATACCATATTTCCAACCTTTACCTCGGGCCAATAATCTATTTATCCTATGTGCAATTTCATACCCTCCCCCATCAATGTGAAGGGGATCGGGGAGCACCACAGACGGAGAGTGAGCGAGAGAGAAGCAGACACACACACAGATATGGGTGGGGAGACTCAAAGAGTGAGCAGCCCCCTATACACTTATGCTATGTATAAGGTATACAAGTCAGTGGGCGCCCAGACTCTGGGCGGCCGGGCAAGGCACAGACGCCTATACCCCAACAACCTCCCACTTAAAGGCGACTGTGCCTTTAAGCAAGGGAACCTAGTCTAAAGACTACAAAAGGTGAGAGAAAACCGCTCTCAATCGATGCCCACTGGCTGGCTGTGATCGTGTGCATCCGGCTGTCCTGCTCCCATGTAAGTCCATACACCACCAGACGTACCACACACGTACTGCAAGTATGTACGCAATACCTGCATATCTCCCTCGTGCACTATGCCATCATCAGTCAACAAACGACTGACAACCCCAAATGCAAATGCTCCCACTGTAGCTGTGATATTTGGTCTCAAGATCAGCATCTCATACATGAGACCACCGAATGCCGATGCAATGCTAGCGGGCCCTGCTAGCTCTACGGAGCATGCATCAACATATATATCCCTGGCAATAGGCATCTCTGATTGACGAGGCGTGTCAGCCACATGAATCTCCTGACTGTCCGCAAAAGACGCATCAACCTGTCGTGCAACCTCAGAGCAAACCAGCTACTCTAGGTGTCTACTGGAAGACATATCCTGCACAACTATATCCCCATGATCACTGTCGAGCATAGAAAGGAATGACTGCATAATCGCTGACATCTCAGCCTCCTCTGTAATCATCCACTGCAAACATGACCACTCAATCTGCTGTGACTCACTAGAGCTCTCATGCTCTAACTCCGTATACATAGACTCTTGCACAACGTCCTCCTATCGTGACTCACTAGAGCAAGACCGCTCTACCTGACTATCCTGCATAGAAGTATCTAGCACAACTGAGTCTCTGCTTTGCTCAGCCACTAGCAAAGCATGCATGTTTGACTCTGTCACCTCTCTATGTGACTGCTCAAGTCGTGTCCCAACTGTGTGCACAACGAGCTCACTACTTTGCATTCCATGCAAAGTACCCTGCAACCCATGAGCAAAAGAGACTCGCCTGCTCTCTCGCTCTCTACCTGGCTGCATGATCACAGAGACAACACCGTCTCTCCCGTGATCCACATGCAATGGGTAACCTGTACCACTCTTGGCACCTCTCGCAATCACGAGCGAACCCAAATGCAACGCAAAAGATCTCTCAAGCAGTGATACCCGACATCCACTATACCGTAACTGTCTGACTGAGATCAAATCCCGTCTCAGATCTGGCACATAACGCACATGATGTAGGGTAAATCTCATACCAATGGGAAAGGACAAACATACGTCTCCTGCACCCTCAATGTCATACACAACACCATCATCCATGTGAACACAACCAAGTCTCCCACTAGAAAACGTGCTAAACCACTCATGATGCGATGTGACATGGAAAGTAGCATCTGAATCTAGTAACCAATGTGAAGACAATGTGCAATCCGTAGACATAAGATCGTCTGAAGGCAAGCTAGATGTAAATGTGACATGGCCGTCACAAGCATACTCAGTAACCACCGTACTGATCTCACTAGCATCTGTCATGCCCAAATCTGTATCACGCATATGTCGCCTCCGTTGTCTCAAACGCCTGAAACATCGACGCCTAATGTGCCCTCTATGTCCACAATGCCAACATGTCAAGTCTCTATGCCGTCGAGACTTGCGTGTGGGACCAATCTCTCCAATGGACATAGAAGCGGGACTAGACTCCCCTGTAGACATGGATGTCGCGTACATAGCATGTAAACTCTGCCATAAAGCATGAGTTGTAGTCTCCCTCGAGACCTGCCAGTAAACGGACTCAACCAGATGCAAATGAATTGTAGACATGGCTAACTCATCAAGATCCTGCCAATCATCATCACGCATAGACTTGGGCTTCGCCGATAAACCACGCAAGGGTTTATCCTGCCCCAAATCCGTCAATGCAACAAGCATATGCTCCTTCCAAGCAACAAATTCTGCACCATCAAACTGTGTCAGACCATAACGCTGGAAGTCCAATGAAAAATCAGCCATAATGCTCGCAAAAGAGCAACCAACAATGAGTATCAAATGTCAACCAAATCAGCCCTAAACTGGCTCGTATCGCATCAACAAAAGTCTGCAAATATGGCTGTAAATCAGCCCCAAAACAGCCCCAAAATTCAGCTCTTAAACAGCTGCATAAACAAGTCACAAACGTGTCCCAGATCAGCCTACAGCTGAGCCATACATGGACACCTGCAAAGAGGAAACAATGGCTGAAAATTCAGAGCCCAAATAAGCCCTCAAACCTACCTGTAAACTTGTAAACCTGTAGCTGAAACCTGCTGAAAAAGCTCAAGCCATTAGTGCTCGAATCCGGCTACCTAGCTCGTAGCCACACAAGCATACATCACAACATTCACTCCTATGAGTGTGCCAAGATAACTGTACGCCTGTCAAACCCGTGAGCTAATCACCAAGCCCACACTGTGCGGTATCGATGCATACACACGCACAAATCTCCCACCTGCAGAGAACACCACACGCAAATGTTGAGTGCAACCCGCAATCTCTACCTAGATCGCGTAAATGATGCGCATAAAACTCCTGGGAAAATTTCGCCAGAGTTTCGTCAGTAAAACGGCCACAAAACTAGTAACCAAAGTGACTGCACACTCAAAACCATGAGCAACCAAAGCGCATCAAACCGCACTCCAAATGCATGCACCAATCTCCACAGTTTGCATACATCATTGCAAACACCTGTAAATCTAGTACACAAATATCTTCTCTACCTGTGACTGCCAAAAAACATGCTCAAGGCATACATTGCCGAGCTCAAAATGCAATCACATTAGTCTCCCTGAGCATCAAACCACATAAGGCATACATTGTATCCTCCCACCTGTGAGGAAACTTGCAGCAAATATCACTCTCACATCTGAGAGCAAAACCATGTGTGAAATCTTCGACACACAATAAACAACTGCTGCTGCAGAAAATTCAGCATTCAGAATTTTAAAATTCTGATATGACGAGCGCGTCCGGAGCGTGCCAAAACCCCAAGGTAGACTCCTGGATCACATGTATCCGAGTCCGGGTGTGAAAGCTATGCCAAAGAACCTCCATTTCGACCCAAAAACGCAGCATAAACTGCCAAAAGAGGGCTGAAAAATGCAGCTCCTCAACCGTAGATTGAATGAAGTTTTTGATGGCTTTCGAATGGCTTCGAAAGGGGGGTAAAACGCCAGGACACCTGGTGGAAACGCTCTCGGAAAGCTGAATTTGCCGATGCCAAAGTCGAAACCCTGTTTGCACTCTTGAAAGTGCGCGTGCGCGGACGCGATTTCGGGAATGAAACTGGCTCTCCGCTGTCGTCGTGACTGTGCACACACACGCTCCCTCCACACCTATGCTCTAATACCAATTGAAGGGGATCGGGGAGCACCACAGACGGAGAGTGAGCGAGAGAGAAGGAGATACACACACAAATATGGGTGGGGAGACTCAAAGAGTGAGCAGCCCCCTATACACTTATGCTATGTATAAGGTATACAAGTCAGTGGGCGCCTAGACTCTGGGCGGCTGGGCAAGGCACAGACGCCTATACCCCAACACAATGGATTTACTAGACAAACTCAAGCCTATGGCTATCCTCCACCAGTACCACATGTGAATCCACAAAATATTAACCTCTTCCTTTTCAGACTTTTGTTCCTCATATTTGACCTATTCATTTTTCGACTTTGCAAACCCATTTCTGCCATCGAGGAATGAGTGAGATCGACCAAATTTCTATAACTCAAGGCAACATATGATTGATTAAATAATATCTCGGCTAGATCTTGCATACCGAGGCCATTGGTTGTCTTTACACTTAAGGTAGGCATTGTACTTAACACTCTGAAGCATGGCCATTGTCATATTTGCACGAGCAGCTTCATCTAGACAAGCTTGTGGCAACACTGTGGTGCTTAAATGGTAATGTGCTTAATCATTATCAAATGTAGCTACGCTTAGACAAGATGGGTTAATGGAGGTCTAGACCGTTTGAAAACGCTAAAATGCTTTATTGAACCTAAACTTTGAAGACTCTAAATTTTAGGATTCAAGGTATGAGATGTTTCATTTACAGTAAGTACTCAAAATAACGCAGTAATCCCAAGAGATTTACCTCTAAATTTTAAATTTCAGGGTGAGAAAATAGATTTTGAGGAAGTGTGGAGAGAATATCACAAGTATGTCTAAAAAGAAAAAGCTAATAAACAATGAATCCCAAGAGACACTTCTCAATGATATGGTGAGATTACATGTGAGAATATACCAAAATTTTAAAGGGAGAGGGTGGTATCTTTTCTCCAAAAAAAGTGGAGAATCAACAAAAATTTTCTCTCTCTCTCTCTCTGGGCTTAAGACACTATCATTAACATTATGAAATTCCAAGATTACAAAGGCGAGCATAGCGTGTACTGTGCAATTGTCTACTCTCTCTCTCTCTCTCTCTCTCTCTCTCTCTCTCTCTCTCTCTCTCTCTCTCTCTCTCTCTCTCTCTCTCTCTCTCTCAGTCTGCCATGGAAAATCGTCTCTCTCATGTATCAAAATATGCCTTCAATGCCCAATCTTATCTATGCTCGCTCTTGTAGATCCTTCTCTCTCTCTCTCTCTCTCTCTCTCTCTCTCTAAATTGCAGTGTTGTTTGCAGGCAATAGCTCTACAGAAGAAAGCATACAGAAGATGTTTGGCCAACTTTATTTCGAGAAATGTTTACATGTTTCCTTGATGTAGTCAATTTGCGATGCTATCCCAGTTCTCACGGGCACTTTGACTTGTGGACACACAAAGCAGTATGGACAACGTGGTCTAGGAGGGTAGCTAATTGAGGGCACGACTATCAATTTTGAATACAACACGGTCTTGGCCGTCCTCGACAACAAAATCATAGCGTTTTTCTCTTTGGGTCGATGACAGATTTCGTCTGAGAGAGAACAACTGCACTAAAAGGTGCATAGAAATAGCGCTCACCAACAACCACTACCGTCTTGTTTGATTCCATGATGCTTTCAGAGGTCAAGTTTTCCTCAATATGAAATTCAGAAGAGAATAATAGCAATGGAGAGCTTCAAGATCAAGAGAACTCCTCCCTTCTCTCTCTCTCTCTCTCTCTCTCTCTCTCTCTCTCTCTCTCTTCTCTCTCTCTCTCTCTCTCTCTCTCTACCAGTGCACGCCCAGGAGGGAGCATAAAGGGCTTAGGCGTCCCATTCTTCAATTCTGATCAGCTTGTTGCACCTGCTAGTCGGAATTAGGGCAAGATCATAATAAACCACTTAACATTGCTCACACAATATGGGTACCGCTATTGCAGAAGCCAGGGCTATCATTGCTGCAATCAGCAAATTAGAGTTAAACAACGTACTTTGAGTATTGGACATCCATTATGTGTGCTTCAGGGATCTCAAAAACACTGATGCGCAACTTCTCAAGGCGCCTCATGGTTGCTTTCCTGCGGGCTACATTGGATGGAAATAAGCAAGACATGGAGTATATGCTGAGAAACTGGGAGAATGGCAGTAAGATCCTCAAACTGATAGCAATGGACACCTATGAAACACAAATATTATAAGTCTGTTGTCACCCTAGCTCTATGCGCATGTACCTGCCATTCTTCATGCTGCGTCGCCCGACCTGCATCAACGGATCTCTCTCCTAGCCGAGACATGCTGCATGCACGCTCCAAATCGCCCCTTTGAGCTATTGGACCGGCGTGCGCTGCTATATATTATATATATATATATATATATATATATTATATATATATATATATATATATATATAATATAGAGAGAGAGAGAGAGAGAGAGAGAGAGAGAGAGAGAGACGCCTGATAGCTTATAATAGCTTCCCACATGCTCCGCATGCAGGGAAACGGCCAATGCCTGAATTCGAGTTCACCTACAAACCCTCCCTCTTTTCCGTCGCTCGCTCCGCTACGTGCTCGACTACCGCTGATCTCGAAGCTGATTAGTCCGCCTTCATCGACACTCTGTACGTTTCAAGCATGTTTCCACCGCTGAGTTGCCATTGCTGATTGCTCGATTACCAGTGTCGACATGGCGGATTCTGATGAGAATGCAAGGAGGCTAGCTTCTCCAATGAATCTCAACCCAAGAAAATTACCTCTGCCTCTCTCTCTCTAGCAGCGCGCGCCGACGCGCGCTCCTAGAGAGAGAGAGAGAGAGAGAGAGAGAGAGAGAGAGAGAGAGAGAGAGAGAGAGAGAGAGAGAGAGAGAGAGAGAGAGAGAGAGAGAGAGAGAGAGAGATTCGTTGACCACAATTCTCATTACACATTGTTTTGCTCTAGCCCTTTCAGGCCACATACTGTGATGGTTCTTTCGTGCCATAGATAGGCAAGTCAAGAGACCTCCAGCGCCAGGAGAACGTGACAAGATGTCATCTGGTAAGGAAGGTCGAAAAGAGGGAGAGGAGGGAGCTGCAGCCAAAGTTGCTGGTGCAACAGTGGCAGTTGGAGTTGCATGGGGTATTTTCAGATTTTTGAAGGCAAAAAAAGAAGAGGACGCCCTCATTCAAGAGTATTATGGAGATCAAGAGGATTTTACTCTTCCTGATGGAGACCGCAATAATTATGATGCAGAGGAGGTCTACATTGAAGAGCAAGTTGAGTTTGTGAAGGTGGACCCTCCTCCTATGGTTATTCCTCCTCATTCAGATGAGCTGAAAAGTGTACCAGAGGAGGAAATCAAAGCAACAAAAAAAGTGTAACCTCCCCCACCTGAGCCAAAGGCTGATGAGAAGCCCAAGGTGGAGGAAAAGCCCTGGTTCCTTCGCCTTTTTTATCCACCCAAGAAAACTGATCGGCAAGCCCAAGCTGAAGGAGAGTGAGGGCTTTGATAGTAAAGATGTGAAGCCCAAAGAAAGTCACAGTTATGAAATCAAGAGGGGAGATACTCTATGGGCCATTTCAGGAAAATATGGGATCTCGCTAGATGACCTGAAAGCGGCAAATGGATTGCATGCAGATAATATTGATGCTGGAGATAAGCTTGTTATACCTCCAAAATGATGTGCTGGCATACAAGGTGTGACAGCTCGCCATACGAGTTGTATGATCACCAACGTTTTCTGTAATTAGTTTTTTCTTAAAAAAAGAGGGGAGAGAGAGAGAGGAGAGAGAGAGAGAGAGAGAGAGAGAGAGAGAGAGAGAGAGAGAGAGAGAAAAGAAGAAGAAGAAGAAGAGAGTTTTAACGTCGTAGGAAACTATCCCAAAAAGGGGGAGAGAGAGAGCTAGAGAGAGAGAGAAACACGAAAAAAGGAGAAAATTACCAAAATATCCCTCTAATTCAAAGAAATTTTCAAAATATCTTGGTATCTATTTTTGTTGGATTGTTCAAGATTTTCTAATCTTTATTCCGTGTTCACAAATGAAACCCGTTTTTTGAGTGTTTAGAATGTAATTTGTCACAAATTACCTCAGTGACAAATTGCCTCCGTAACAAATTACCTCACAACAAAAAGCAATTATGTCTAAAAATAATGAAGAAATTCATCTCCAAAACCTGGATAACCAAGTCAAATTTTACTTTTAGCATCTTGGATTGATAGACAATTAGTCTTCTCATGAAAAGCTACAAATTTTTTTATTTTTGCAAATATTTAATTTTACAACGAAGGGTATTTTGGGAATTTTGAAAACTTTGAAGGGCCCTTGTGCCCCACATAATATTGCAGGGAGAACTCGTCAAGATCCGCCAACTCTACCATGGCTTCTCTCATCTCCTCTGAAATTCTCTCTCTTCTCTCTCTCTCTCTCTCTCTCTCTCTCCTCTCTCTCTCTCTATCTCTCTCTTCTCTCTCCTCTCTCTCTCTCTCTCTCTCTCTCTCTCTCTCTCTCTCTCGCGCGCGCAGTGCGCGCACACGTGCGCATAATGCGAAACCCTCAAAATGGGTATTCGCCCCGATGTTGCCTGGAGTCTTGTAGCTTTACATGATAATGGCGGTGTTATCAAGACACACATAAGAGGTACACCCGAGAGAGGAATGTTCCGCCACACCATCTGCATGGTGACACATCATCTGCCCCACTCCATGTCTTGCCGAGGATTACCCGGAACTTGTTTTCACAGGGCCCATTTGATGGTTTTCTCGAGGCGGCACAATTTCTCTCACTTCCCCACAAACTCGCCAAGTATGACCCATTGCTCTGTTGAGCAAAGGCCTCATGCACAAGTAGGGCCAATAGAACTACAAATGAGTATGCACCTCTTTTGGCGCCTCTATTTGAACCCACCACAATCAAGTTAGGGCCGGGAACATAATTTGAATGTTTCATAGTAGGAGAAAAATGACACCTAAGGATTGCGATTATAAGAGGATCAACAATACCATTTTGATCGAGGTTATGGTCTTTGGAAAGAAGATAGAGAATATCACCTTGCAAAGTATGAATAACGGGGGCTTAGTTACAATTCATGCAGATGTAGCAGTGTATCATGTACAAACCTAGGATTTGGAATTGATGCTAAAAGCATTATGCAAGTAGTCAACAGTTCATGCAGATATTAGTTATAGTTCATGCAAATGTAGCATTGTACCATGTACATACCTAGGACTTGGAATCCATGCTGAAAGAATTATGCAGGTAGTCAATATATTATTGATATTGACTTGAAACCTTATAGCTGATCCTTATTAATGAACTTCTCTTTTATGAATCTTGCTCGGAAGTTTTCGCTCGGGGTTTGGTAGTACTCATCAATTCTTAGGGAAACAACAGTTGGAAGGACTATTAGTGGTAATCATTTCAAAGACAAGAGAAAGTTTTGTCCAATGCATGTCTACCACGTCACTTATGGTGCACAAAACTCTAGGAACGATAAGTGGTGGAGCTTTTATGGCGCGAACGCGTATAACAGTAAGGAGAGTAAGCATGTTTCCTCGCAAGTCTCCTGCGCGACGCCTGCAGACTGTTGCTCATTCACCATTGTCGAGCTCTGAAGTTTCTTTGCTACAGCCGCAAACCTCTTCATCTGAGGAGACTGTAGACTGCAGTTATCCTTGCCAGCCACACCAGGATACGGGTATGACGAATCAAGTAAGCCATATTCTTCTTCGTATATCGATTCATTGTCTTCACGGTGTATGGGTAGGAAGAAAATATCGGAGAAGATGCAGGAAACTATAGACGAAACCCAAGCCCTTATTCCTGTTGCAAAAGCGACTCTTCCGCTTATTCCTCACAGCAAAATACAGAGATATGTGTTTACTAAGCAAGCAGAGGCCTTACTGAGACTGTGGGATTTGCATGTGGTTGTGCAAGCAACAAGGATAGAGTTTCACAAAACAATTATAAGGCAAGTTTTGGATTCTTTCAATTCTGAAGACGGAAGTGCTATGGTCTATGGTAGAAAAGTAGCAGCCACTCCAGAGAACATTTCTTTTGCATTCCGAATGCTAAATGGGCCAAAGCCATCTGTGGCAACTGCACAACAAATCAATGCAGCCTTGAAAGAAGATGACGTTGCCAAAAAGAAATGAAAAGCTAGCGCGCAAGGAGTGCCAGTAGCAGGTCTGGACATTCTTGCTGCCTACCGCTTTGTGGTTGAAGCTGCGAGTCTTAAAAATAATCCTACTTATGTGTCAGAAAAGCTATTTGATATGTTCTTAGCAAAAAGATTGGACTCTACAGTTTCTATCAATATCTATCAGATATTATCACACAATGTGCTTCAACAGATTGCCAAGTTGAAGTCCCAGAATGTCTTCAAAGCTTGGTATGTTTGGCAGTTTCTTTACTGGGCATCTGCTCGAGACACCCATACCCAAGTAAGATTGTCTTGGAGCCAGAAGCCATTTCCAACACCTAGCAATGTTGAAGTATCTTCAAATAAAGAGTCCCCAGAAAACCACTTAGTTATCACTGGACAAAAGAGAAAGGCCACACAAGAGGAGGTTGGCAATTCTAAAAGACCAAGGACGACATTGACTAAAAGCACTGCTCTTCTTAAGTAGTTAAAAAGCCAGATCCAAATAGTGTCCACTGAAAAGACTTCGGTCAGTCAGACTGAACAAGCTCTTAATCAGACTACTGGTAGAGTCACCAAGTCAACATGGAGAATTTCAGCAACCACCAGTACGGGACATGACCAGTCAGATAGGGCCAGTGTGGAGCAGCCAGCAGATCAGACTGATAAGGGAAAAAGGCCAGCACCTTCAAGTCCACTAGGAAAGGTTTCCATTCCTTATAGTGAAGGGGCCCTACGATTAACAAAGAAAGATAGGTTACATTAGCTACAGACTCATCCTCTCATAGGGCGTCTAATTCTGCAAAAATCTGATTATTTTACACTACCATATATGGCTCTTGTCATGGTTTATGAGCCAACTGTCTGTGACCCAGCCATAGTGCAGGATGGCTGTTCTGTACTAATTCAGTCATCTTGGAACACTATTGTAAATGCCATAGGACAAATGCTGGATACTTCAGTGTCAGATGATTAATTAACCAAGGTAAAAAATGAATTGAAGAAAGCTGAGCAGCAGATTGAAAAGATGGAGCAGAAGAGGGTCGCCCAAACCCTGTGTCACAGTATCATCGAAGCTCAGTCGGCTAGGACCATTCAGCAATTAGAAAATAGGTTATCCAAGGTGGAGTCTGAGGTACAAACTTTGAGGGAAGAAAAGGAAGAAGCTGAAAGGGTTGTGGACAGATTCGAAACTCTCCTTAGAATGAAGCGAGTTGATTCAACTCCTTGCTGAATACCCACACTGCTGTGAAAGCCACCTTAAACAGAAAGATACATCTATAATAATTTGGCTGCGGGAATGCTGTTTTCAATATAGACAATTTGAGGACTCTCATGGAAACAATGCAGAGTGACTTGCAGGAAAAACTCTCTGAATATAACAGTTCTCTAGAAAACCAAGCTATCCTTGATTATATTGAGCAGCACAAATAACCTTGAGGAAGATGATGATAAGGCAAAAGCTGATGAAGAAGAGAAGGGGGAGGAATCAGAAGAGGGGCATGGTGATGATAGGCATGGTAAATTATGATGACTCTCCTCCATCTCCAGCTTCAGCACCTGGTAATGGTGGAGCGGGGGCTACAGGAGGGAATCAGTCCAAGGCAGACCAATCAGACCATCCAATGAGGACAGTAGTCGGGTGACCAGCAAGGGGGAGATCAACAAACCAGCAATGCTGAAAATTCACCAGCACACCAATCACATCACGATACAGATGATAAAGGGAAAGGCAAAGCTGTGACTGAGATTCCAACAAGCGATGAGCAACATTCATTACAGCTCATCACACTGAACAAGAGATTACGACCTCATCAGGCTCCTATAACCAGGATGTATCTGGAGGATGATAATCTTATCACCGATCTGGAGCGATTTCAGTGACTATATGTCGATGCTAGGGAAATGGTTCAACATTGGAAATCATATGCTTTCCATGATCAAGAGGTGTGCCAATTACCTGAGCATCCTAGTACAATACAACTGCTAGAGAGAGTGCCTGAATGGATATTAACTGCTGATAATAAAGTAGTTAATCCACATTGGCAGAGGCATTCTATTGTAGATTTCCATTCCCTTTCTATGGAATTAGAACTCCTACTGAGGAATAAGCCGACATATAGATGTATGAAAGATGTCAGAAGTCAGTTAAAAGAGGTCTTAGTGCAAGTGCAGATTGCTAGGGGAGTTCTGGATCAGAGGGTGAGAGCTATTCTTGAAGACCAAACTACCACAAGCAAAGGACCTCAAACTCAAATGAAAGTAGGAGAACATGCAACTACTCTCCGGAGATTATTCCAACTGGTTAAAGTTACCAAGAAGATGATGCAGCAGGAGAACCAGGCTGTCCTTAATTTTCTAGAGTTTGTTCATGATTCCCCAGTTATCCTGTATGCTTTACCAACAAAAGAAGCGGAGCTGCTGAGGTTTTTTCCAGCATTATGCCCTCAACATACTGAACTAGTACATCGGCTTACATTCTTTAAGATTACTGATGATCTTCAGGATTGGTATGAGCGATCAACTGTGGAATGGAAAACCTGACAAACTCTATTCAATGATGCTCTTCAGCTAAATGATTTACAGGAATTGAAAGATGAGGTACAGAGGATCAAGCTCTGTATGGGACAATGGAAAATTCAGATTAGAGGCCTTACTAAGATCACAAACCAGCTACTGCAACTCACTGTTGAGTCCTCTAAAGTTTGTGAAAAGGACATTACAGCTAAACCAGGCCTAGGACCCTAGTATAGAGAGATGGCTGAGATTCTCTTTGAAGCTAGGATCAAAACAAATCAGCCTCTTCCAGAAGGATGGATCCATACAGCTTTGCACTGTCACAAATTGGCCAGGACTTGTCTAACAAAAGGCAGATGCACGCTCTATTATCCTGACACCAAAACTTATCATCCCCTCACGCCTTATGAAGTCGAAATGACCACGGAGAGGCGGGATCAGCTTGAGAAAGAGTCCATTTACAAACTCATTCAGAAGGACAATGCTGGCACTGGGACTTCTGAGACACCATCAAGACCTAAGGGCAAAAGGAAGCGGGTTCAGTGGAAGGATACTGGGTAGTTCCATCTCAGCATTTGATGGAGGAATTTTCTAGCCGTCTCAAAATCAGACGGTGGATTTTTCCAAACATTTTCATAATCAGACGGTGGATTTTCTCAGCTAGGTGTGGGCATCTCTTTGGCTGAAACCCTTGGAATTACAATTATAGGGGGTGTCAAGCACTCAACAAAGCATGAAATATGGCATAAACCTATGTTTCAGAAGGATCAGACGGTGGATTTTTTCAAAATTTTTGGAGTCTTACCAAAATTCAAGAAAGTAGGGAAGGATGTAGATGGCGGAGGCAGTCTCACTGGCAGAGGCAGTTGCACTAGGTGGGAACCAGCTTCTGGGAAGCCGAGGAGTGGACCAGTCAATAATTACCATGACGATTACCACAGTAACTCCAAGAGGCTATAATAGGACCCATTACATTGTAATCTGGTTGGCTGTACTTTTGGGCTGTTTATCTTTTGACTTCCTACTCTTAGTTGTGTGGTTGTAGTCTGAAGCTATTCCTGAGCTACATTATCCTCACTTGTACTCCAACTTTGTAATCCTTAATACAATAGTCGAGTGTACTTCTGCTAGATATACTTTGTATACATTTCTTTTGAATCTAAATCTAAACTGAATCTGAACACTAATTCCAGTCATTCGGGTATCTCTCTCTCAGCAAATGTATTCCAGTTCATGTAACTGATTGAGTTCAATTTCTATCCTTTCTTCCAGTTCTACTAATTGAACTAATGAATCACCAGTAGCTATAAACTCTAACATTGGAATAAGCTATCTAAAGAGATCAGCTCGAATTCCAATTATGAGAAGACGTTCAGCCCCGTAGCTAAGATGGATAGCATTCGTGTGTTTATTGCAGTGGTTTCCGCATTATAATTGGTGTTGAAACAAATGGATGTAAAGAATGCATTTTTGAGTGGAGACTTGGAGGAAACTGTGTAGAAGCAGCCACAAGGTTATGCAAATATGAGGCTACATGACCTTGTATGCAGGTTAAAGAAAACATTGTATGGGTTAAAGCAAGCACCTAGAGCTTGGTATGAGAGGATTGTGGCATTCCTCATTTCATTGGGCTTTGAGATGTTTGATGCAGAACCATTCATTGTATGTGCAAAAGAATGAGGCAGGAATTGAGGTATTATGTATCTATGTGGATAATTTGATTGTTGGAGGTGATAATGTGGCTAAAGTAGAGGGCGTGCAAGCCCTACTTATGCAAGAATTTGACATGAAAGACTTGGGAGACTTGGAATACTTCTTGGGCATTGAAATTATCCGCATGGAAGAAGGTGTATGGATGTCACAAAGGGAATATGCTTTGGATATGTTTAAAAAGTATGGTATGACTGATTGTAAGCCAATTGCAATGCCCTTAGATCAGAATTTGAAATTGGGAAATGATGCAGGTCAAGTGCTTGATAATGCTAACATGTACAAGAAGATTGTGGGTAGCTTGATCTACTTGACTATCTCAGGTCCAGACTTGAGCTACATAGCTAGATTGGTGAGTCAGTTTATGTAGTCTCCCAGGAAACCACAAAGTTGGATGCAGTGAGGTGTACATTGTGCTATGTGTGTGCTACTTTGGATTATGCACTCTTTTATAGGGCCGATGTGGAGTTGCAACTTTATGGCTACACGGATGCAGAGTGGGCTGGTAGTACATACGATCGTAGGTCTACCAACGGATTCATGTTCTCACTTGGGAGTGCTTCTATCACATGGAGCATCAAGAAGCAACCTACGATTGTTCTTTCGAGTATAGAGGTAGAGTACAAGGGTGCTGTAATGACGGCATGTGAGGTAGCATGGCTGGGATTTCTACTTCAGGACTTTGGAGTACATGTAGAGAAGCCGATTTTCATCTATTTTGACAACCTTAGCAGCATACAGATGGCACAAAACCCAGTGTTTCATGCCAGGACAAAGCACATTGAGGTGCATTACCATCTCATCAGAGAGAGGGTCTTAGTAGGTGATATCGACCTACAGTACGTGGCGACGGATGAGCATGTTGCATTTATCTTCACAAAGGACCTTGGAGCGGCGAAGCTTTGATGGTTTCAAGTGATGCTTGGCTTACGAGAGATGGCTTTCAGCTGGGGGGGAGTGCTGAGATGTCAAGCTCAACATGTACAACTCCTAAATGACTATCACCCAATAGTCATTATTACTGGCACGCCTTGGTGGATACGCATATCTTCACCAACAATACTACAAGTGGACTACACCGAGTTGGTCTACCTAGCGAAGTGATGTCACAGTTGCCTACACACCTCACTCACTAGAAGTTCTTACTAGACCGTTGTACTAGTTTGTTTTTATGTTGTATTTTCCCTTATGTTTTGTAGACTTCTTATCTTCAGTTTGTGAAGAAGAAGAAGGACAGTATTTTGTCTCCATCTTTATGTATGTGTGTGCTTGCAAGAGCTCAAGCTCTCTACTTCTCTCTCTTGACAATGCTTTCTAGTTTCTATTTGCAAGTCATGGAGAGGAGGAAAGCATACGATTGTTTTGGTCTTTGTACATGACCCCCAATCCACAATGCCTATATAGACCCCCTTCTATGCAAAATGAAGCATCATGTTGCGGGAGCGCAGTTCATTGTGGAGATAGTCTTGCGTATGTAGATACTTTAGGGTTTGAAAAAGAGTGTTAATTATTTGTAAAATGTTATTTTGTAACAACTCTATTGTTCCTTCAGTGGTCACATAATTGCAAATAGCAGTTTGATTTCGATCTGCATTGCACTCTTTTATCCACTAGTCTACATGGTCTCCATTCCAAAAATGTGAAATGAGCATTGGATGCTCCACGTGGTGGACTATGGCAAGTGGATAAATAATTCCACGATGAGCGATGTTCAAAATTGTGGCTTCATCTTTAACCTGCTGATCCACTGTGGGTCCATGCAAGTGGACTTTTAAGATCTTTGCCACATATAGTGGATCTTTAAATGCAAGATGTGTGACACCTACACGCTGCACGTGTGCCCATGTCCCTTCTCCTAGCTGTGGAGCATGTATGTTGAAGATTACATTATCTGGTAAAAGATGCAATAC
This sequence comes from Adiantum capillus-veneris, assembly GCF_014529385.1. Taxonomy (NCBI): domain Eukaryota; kingdom Viridiplantae; phylum Streptophyta; class Polypodiopsida; order Polypodiales; family Pteridaceae; genus Adiantum; species Adiantum capillus-veneris. The sequence goes on from NC_140941.1 coordinate 34,772,258, forward strand.
AAGGGGGAGCTGCGACCGATTGAGAGCGAGAGCAGCACTAGTAGAACCTCTATTCTAATGGTAGCTCAGGCTCTTTGGAAGCATCAGAAGAGATGGCTTCTGCTCTCGTTCGCTTTGCTGCTCTTTCTAGCTTCTCCTTGCTCTTGAACTCAGTATACAACTATTGCACAAGTTGTATGCAAGTAGCTATGCCTTGCAAAGTGACAACTTCAAGATTTTTTAGGTCCTAAAAAATCTTTGCGATCTTCCCAATAGACTTCTTGACCATGTTTAATAATGAACCTGATGTCATTAGAGATATGTCAAAAGCAGCGGGCATAAATATGAGCTAGAGTTGGTCAAATACAAACTTCACTAAGGCCTCCGTGAATTGAAAATAATGCTCCGAAGCTAAAGGGTTTAGGCAGTAACGAAGTTTAGGGTCTGACATGTGATAAAAGTGACAAACTGTAACTTCGAAGGAAAACTTTTGTTGATGTTTCACCAACATGGTGTCCACCATATCTGTAAGATATAATTTTAAAACATAAACATTATAAGATGAGAGGGAAAACTATCATAATCGTGTCATGACCCTAAACCATAAACAACTGATATAATTTGTAGCAAAAAACGATATATTATGATTGCAAACCATACATTATAAAATGAATGATTGAAATTTTAAGAAAATACAAAGCACACACAAAGAGAGAGATAGAGAGAGGTGAATAGGCCAGGAGTGTGAGGGACGCTCATCACAAGAACTGGACCCTGTTATGTGCATTACAAAATACATGTAAATGATTGGAGCATACATGTGAACAACCCAGCTTGTGTAAGGTACATTCAAAACAAGTCCTGGACGTTGTTGTAATGTTGATTGATAGTTTAATCAATCTAATCCCTGATAAAGTGTGTGTAACACACAACACAACCATCAACGGAAAATTTAACAATCTTAGATTGTGGCCAAACATCATACGTATCTACATCTAAGACAACAGCAAGTCATCTAGTGATGAGTGGCATATCTACGGATCAAAAAGTACAAGGGCAAGGCGCACCATGCTAAGATGAAGAGGTCATAGGTATGCATCTCTCCACTCTTAGGTAGACGAACGTAACCCTCATATTTATATGTAGTAAGAAAAATGATGTGACCTAGTCTAATCCGTGATGAAGTGTGTGGAACTCACTACACAAACATCAGCGGGAACGAGTTAACAATCTCAGATGCAGGCCAAATATCGTATGTATGTGCATCAAAGACAACACCAAGTCATCTAGTCATGAACAATAGCCTGTCTTTGGAGTTCAAAGCACAAGTGTAAATAGTGCATCACTCAGAGATGAAGATGGCATCCTGAAGTATGCATCCCTCCACTCTCTGTTTGATGAGCAATAGTCTTGCGTTCTATGTGATACAAGAAATTATGTGTCCTAATCTAAAATTGAAAAACCTCTAGGTCACTATGAAGTGAGAGGTGTAGCATCATGCCTATTGCACTCCACGAGTCGACCACTAAATTCAAACTCAGCTTTATGTGTGAGAGATATACTACTAAACCACACGAGTGAGAATTTAAGTCTATCCTAGAACCCTTCCCTGCAGTGAACCAAGTGGCTACACAACACAAGAAGAGAAACTAGATTCTACTCACTTCTGAAGTGAGCCGGATGGCTACACACCACGAAGTGGCCTATAACCTGCAAGCCAACTCCGTGGTGAGAGAAAAACTACTACACCACATGAGTCTGGCACAACATAGAAAAAAATGTTAGTTTACATAAGCAGGTGAAAAATTATACCTCAATAGTCTCTATTTGTCGGTAAATGCACTAGAGCTCTCCAACTTGGTAGTCTCTCAAACCTTTGCAATGCAAAGACAATAAATTTTGATCAAAATCGGTGACTATCTTTATGTAGGCAGCATTTTCGATCAAAAGATCTTTCAATCAAAACAAAAAAATATGGGTATTCAATGATTACTTGGGATTTCACGTATTATACCGTTATATTTGTATAAGTTTTTTAGTACGGGCGTATAAATGCAACCCTGCTCTTTATGAGCCATGTTTATTTTATGCCCAAGTGTGAACAATTGTAATCATTTACAAGCATTTCCTCTATCGATAAATAAACACATGACTAAGAGGAAGATGCTCACTCTTGCACAAGAAGAGATTGCATCCATTGTCCCCCCCCCCCCCCCCCCCCCCCCCACACACACACACACACACACACACAAAAAAAAAACTAAATATGCTCATTCACTCACTTCACATTATTTTTATGCACATCTCTATCATCATTTTTTCCCCCTCATCATCTACGATATTAAGTAGAAGTTTTAACTAAACTCATTAAGTTGTTAGGAAGATTCCCAAGGAATCTATGAATTACAAAGGAAAACTATTGTCTCACAGTCTGAGAAAAAATCCTACCTCTGCACACCCTCCTGCTATGCCTCCCTCCTACATTCACCTCCGTCTGCCTCTACGTAGCCCTATCCTCACCATCGTATGTGCGTGTCTCTCTCTTGCAATCGCGTCATGGACATGCCTCAACATATTCACCATTGGATTCTCCCCTCTCACTCTGCCTCTATTCACCACTAGTCCCACTATCCCTATCTCCCTTGCATCATTTCACTAAGGGTGGACACACGATCTCTCTCGCACTTGCAAGTGTGCAGTCATCTAGATAAAAAATCTATCTCTCTCTCTCTCACTCTCCATGTTGCATGTCTGCACTCACCAATGAGCCTCTCCATGTGTGTGTGTGTGTGTGTGTGTGTGTGTGTGTGTGTGAGGAGTTGAACACGGGCAGGCTGAAGTCCAACACGTTGAAGTTTTCCTCATAGCCAACCCACCATCCAGTTGGTTGTGACATGCCTTCCAAAAACATATTTGAAAAACACTATTTTGCAGCAATCAACCCCCATCGCCCTTACCCTCGTTTGCATTGTTGTTGCCACTCATAACTCTCATGGCCTTGGCCCCCGACTGCATTGCCCTACCTCCCTCGTTGGAGGTCGCCACCTACCTGAGAGCGATCTGCGACACCCCTTGCCTCTCCACCCCTTCGCTTTGCCAGGGCTAATCTTCATTGATTCTCAGTAATAAAACATTAAAAAATATTGTTAGCACATACTAGAAGGATGAAAAAAATGCATTAACTAGGAGATTCTTCAAAATCTTTGTGCCATATCCTTCGTGCAGAGCAAGGGATCATGGAATCTTTGCAAGAAATGAATGAGTTTTTAATAGCTGTATGAACTCAAAGGTTGCTAAGCCAAACCTCAAAATAGGAAGGACATGAAATCCACACAATTCAACCTTGAACTACATGCTCTATCTGTACAAACTATTGTCAAACCTAATTATAAGTGCATTGAGTTTATTGAGTTGCACTCTGCGCGGTACAACCTCTCACCTCAAGGATGAGATTTTCTCCCGCAACAATTGGAAATTTTGTACATCTGCTACATTGATTTCATAATTTTCCACAAAGCTTTGAAGTGACTCAACAAGATGCTGCACGTAGCTCCTCAAGCCACCACTGCCTTGGTCATGCATCTCCTTCCATACATCGATGAGCTGCGGGACCTTGCTGTCTATTGGTTTCTTGCATGGGAAGCAACATTTTAGTGGCACATCTTGCAAGAAAAACAAAAACTCACCTTTGAACAATATGCTCTAAGAATGTCATTAATCACCTGGTTTACTCTTTCAGTCTGACCATCTATCTAAGGATGATATGTTGTGCTAAAACACAGTTGTGTCCCAATGGCTTGAAAGAGTGAAGTCCAAAACTTTGAGGTAAATTTCACATCCCTGCCACTAACAATTCTCTTAGGTAGACCATGAAGTCTAAAGGTTTCCTTCACAAAGATGTTGCTAATATCAAAGGCAATGAAGGTAGTTTTCACAGGCATTAAGTGAGCTACCTTAGTAAGCATATTAAAAAACAACAAATATTGAGTCATAGCCTCCAATAGAGGGTAATCCTGTGATAAAGTCCATACTGAAACATTCCCATTTCATTTGAGGTATATGAAGAGGTTGAAGTTGTCCAGGTAGTTTTGGTCTTTCAACTTTAATCTGTTGGCAGGATAGACATTGCTTCACATAGCGAAGAACATCCCCCTTCATTCCTAGCCAAAAGTAGCTTCTTCTAGCAATATTTAAGGTCTTTGCATACCTAGGTTGTCCTGAAGTTGGCTATTGTGAGACTCAAATAGGATTGTTTTCTTTAGTGTTGGGTCCTTGGGTACACAAAGCCTTTGTGAAAAATAAAGACATCCCTCTTGAACAAAGTAATCCTTTATCGAAATGTTCTTTGTCTCAGGTGTTATGCCTTGTTGAATTTGCAAGGATAACTGCTGATAATCTTGGTCTTTCAAGGCTGCTTCCTTAACTCTCTCCCACATAGGATTATTATGTATAGACATAGCACTAAGGAAAGCTTTGCGAATAAGTCCATCCACAACTACATTGTCCTTCCCCAGTCTAAACTTTATGTCGAAGTCGTATTCTTGAAGAAGTTCAATCCATCTTCTTTGCCTCATGTTGAGATTGGGTTGTGTAAAGATCGACTTCAAGATGGAGAAGATAATATCTCCATAGCTTCAATGCATGGAAATTTGATAAGAGTTCCAAGTCATGGGTTGGGTAATTCTTCTCATGATCTCTGAGCTTTTAAGAAGTATAGGCTACAAGCCTACCCTCTTGAGTAAGGAATCCCCCTAAAATGAGTTTGCTAGCATTTGCTATAACTTCAAATCTTTGCTGAAATTGAGAAGTTTAAGAAAAGGGGCTGATACTAGGTAGCCTTCTAACTTTGGAAAATTGGCCTCGTGTTCTGCTCTCCATTCGATCCTCATTCCTTTCTTTAGTTATTCTGTTAAACGTGCTACAATGAGAGCATAATCCTTGAAAAATATCATGTACCATCCTGTGATTCCAAGAAATCCCCTTATTTCACTGACGGAAGTGGATTGAGGCCATTCTACAATGTCCTTAACTTTATCTAGGGTCAATTGAGATACCTTTAGAAGATATAAAAAGCCAAGATAGCTGACATGGGAAGAACAAAAGGTACATTTACTCTTCTTAGCATAAAGCTGATGCTGTCATAAGAGTTGTAATACTTTACGAACATGTTCTTCATGATCTGCCTTATCTTTAGAATAGATCAAGATATCATCAAAGAAAACCAAGACAAAATCATCTAGGTAGGGTCTGAAAATATCTTGCATTAGTTGATTGAAGCTCGCAGGAGCATTAGTAAGACCAAAGGACATTACTGTGAACTCATAATTTCCATACCTAGTATTGAAAGCTGCCTTTAGCATGTCTAAATATTTGATCCTTATCTGATAATACCCAGATCAAAGATCAATCTTTGTGAGCAGCTTAGCCTCGTGTAGCCTATCCAATAGTTCATCAATCCTAGGAATGGGGTACTTGCTCTTAACAGTAACTTGATTGAGCCCACAATAGTCTATGCAAAGTCATAAAGAACCATCCTTCTTCTTTTGGAAAAGGATTGGAGCATCCCATGGAGAAGTACTTGGTCAAATATATCCTTGCTCGATAAGCTGCCTAAGTTTCTCTTTGAGTTCAATCGCTTTAAGGAGTGACATTTTATATGGTCTCTTTGAGTTCAATCGCTTTAAGGAGTGACATTTTATATGGTCTCTTTGAAACGAATTCACAACTAGGGATAGTCTCAATTTTGTAATCAACTTATCTAGGCGGTGGAAGACTTGTAAGATCCTCAAGGAACACATCTAAATACTCTCTCAACCAATCAAGTTGAAAGTTTTAATTTGTGTCTTCTACCTTGTTGAGTTTATTTGCATAGATCTTCTGACCCTTTTGTAAATCCTTAAGAATTCTACTAGCCTTAACTAAGTGAGCTTTAGGTTTCCCATCCTTTCCTTGAACTAGAACTTCTTTCCCTAGTTCATCTGTAAAGGTAAAATTACCTTTTGCACAATGAATATGATCTTGGTTTTTCTTCAACCAATCCATCCTCAATATCCAATCGTAAATCCCTAGAGGTAAAGTGCAAAAGTGAGAAGAAGTAGAGTATCCCCCTAGTTCAAATTCTACCTGTCTTGTTGTATGCTAAGTTAGGACTTCCTTTTTATTTGCTAGTTCTACAATTATCCTTTTAGTAGGATATTGGTTTAGTTTTAGTTTCCTCATGCATTTAGGAGAGATAAATGAGTGTGTGATTCCACAATCATTTAATAATTTAATTTGTTCACCTTGGCAAGATGTTGGTGCTTGAATGACTGCATATTGCTGGCGAGCATTAGGGTTGTCAATAAAAGCATGTAAAGTTGCTCTCTCTTCAACTTGATCTCCTACTATTGGCTCTTCCATAATAATGGCATGAGTTTGAGTCATCGATCCTCTTCCACGACCTCTTCCTTTGTTCCTTCCTCCAAGAAGAACATGTTGGCCTCTACCATTTGGTGCTACAGGAATAGCATTTGTGGTTGTTTATATGTTTCTTCTAGGATAGTGACTCCTGTTGACCCAACTCATTATACTCAAATCAATGAACATTTGGATGCTGCAGTTGAGCTACTGTAGTTGCTGTTACGACATGGCGAGGTTGAAAAGCTTGATTAGCAGGTATAGGGATCCATTTGTTTGGCCTGGCCCTTTGGTTTCTAAAGTTTCCTCTTCCCTGATTCCTAGCCATCTCTTTAGCTAGAGGTGTTGCCCTTAAGAGAGCATCCTAAAGTGATGTAGGTCTCATTGCTTCAAGACAGTGTTAGCGTGCAAATGACAAAGAAAATGAGTGCCTCTATTTCCTTGCACGAGTCACATCATAAAAAAGAAGAGCTATGACACCACCAAAACCACCTGTGATAAGCACCTGTAAATATTTATGAAGAACCCTTCTATCCAAAGCACACTTGAAATTAGGAAAAACCAAGGACATAAGGGTGTAGCTCATCTTGAGTAGATGTCCATAGAGCATCCATATGCTAAAAAAAGATAAAGTATGAGAGAGATATGGCCATCCGAAGCTGGGGGTGTACTCTCTTATGCTAAAACATGAGCTCTCTGGAATGTTTGCAGGCATTGCAACTAGTCAAAAAGGGTCTCTCTTTATCCTCTTTAATCAAATATCTCTTCTCTCTCTCCTTAGCCGACATGACCTCTTGGGGTGTTCATTTTGAGCCTTTTTTTGGTGAAGACCTGGAGCAAGTCGGTGCCTTTGTGCTCAAGGGAAGGGGTGGGCACTTGTCAAGAGGACCAAAATTGAAGGGGAGGCACTTGGGAAACCCATGTGAACTCACTAAATGTGCCCCCCTCCTCTCAAGAGTCCACGAGCCCAACAAGCCAAGCTCCTCTCAAGTGGTTCAAACAATGAGAGCTCCCCACTTCCCCTATATACCCCTCATTTTGTCTCCAGACCCCCCCATGTGGGATTTCTCAATGCCACTGTAAGAACTAGGGAAAATAGACCAAAGATCCTCCTCCCAACCTCCCATTATATAGGTGGGCTCCTAGCCCCTTTCCCTAGACGGATCCCCTGTCCACACTGTCTAGCCCGGCCCTTGGCCGTAGTCCATGACCATTCTAGTCCTTAGGTTTGGGCCTTGCCCCTACAGAACCCTTGTCCTGACATTACTCCCCCCTTAAGAAGATTTTTTGTCCTCCAAAACAAATTTAGTGGGAAACTTCTTCTTAAGAACGCTAATGTTTTCCCAAGTGGCACCTTATTCGGGTCGGTCTTTCCACTTGATTAAGGCTTGTTGTCGTACGTGATGTCGTGTACGCAACTCATGATAATCTAGAACACATTCAGGTTCATGCGGTAAGATAGGAGGTTCAATGTAATCAACCAAAACCTGTTGGTCAATGACATTCTCGTCCCCATGTAGCTGCTTTCTTAGACGGCTTACATGAAACACCGGATGAATGTGAGAATGTGAAGGTAGTAATAGTTTGTAGACACGATCACCGACTCGCTTGAGTATTTTGAAAGGCCCACAATATCAGGGAGATTATTTAGGTGTCGGTCCAGTTTTCAGACTTTTGGAATGTTCTGGCACATGTAAAAATACTTCCTCCCCTTCTTCGAAGGTAACTTGCCGACGTTTCTCATTAGCGTATTTCTTATACCGATCTTGTGCTTGCCGGACATTCTGACGAGCAAGTTTTAGCATATCCATGTGGTCTTGGAGAAAATCCTTAATCTGTTGGAGTTTTCGGGCTGCCAACCCCACCGTAACTAGTGACCTAGGTTGAAACCCGTGCATGAGCATGAAAGGACTAAAACCTGTTTGTGACATGCTTAGCACTCTTGTACGAAAACTCGAGAATAGGTAAGTAATCTTCCCAGTTTGACTGTTTTTTTGCTGACGTATGCTCTTAGCATATCCTCTAGCACCTGGTTAACCCGTTTCGTTTGACCATCCGTTTCTCGATGATCAGCTGTATTGAGGTTTAATTGTGTACCCAATTGTTTAAATACAGCTCTCCAAAAGTGGCTGTTAAACTTGGGATCACGGTCACTAACAATGTTACTTGGCAAACCATACAATTTGTATAGATTGTCCACAAGTAACTTGGCTAGTTCCGGTGTCTTAACCGTTGATTTGGTTAGAATAAACTTACATAGTTTAGTCAACCTGTCTACGACCACCCATACTTTTGAACATGGATCCACACTTTGGAATATGCTTCATCTTGCTCATATTTTCCCTTGAGAGAATCTAAAAATTCACTACGAAGTTCCGTGAACAAGAGCGAATTGATCTCTGGCATTCAACTTAGAGCCTCTGCCACTACATTGTATTGGCCTTTGTGATACCTTAATTTGGCATCATATTCCTGAAGGATCTCAACCCACCTGGCTTTTCGACCCTTTAAATCTGTTTGTTGTGTAAACCATTTGATCCTTTCATGGTCAAACACAATCTCAAACTGAGCAGCATACAGATAATGTCGCCATGTCTTTAAGGCAGACACTATTGCATAGAGTTCGCGTTCGTAAGCAGCTGAGCTGCATCAAGCTTCTTACTTTTAAATGCAATCGGCCATTCGTCTTGTAACAGGACTACGCCAATAGCATGATCACTGGAATCTGTTTCCAAAAAAATGGTTTCAAAGGATCTACAATAGCAAGTATAGGAGCTGTAGCTAATGCATCCTTGAGATTATCGAAACTGTGTTGTTGAGTGGATCCCCACTGAAAAGATTTACCTTTGCCTTTTAGTTGATCCGTCATAGGAACATCAATTTTAGCATAGTTTTTAAGGAACCTTCGGTAGAAACCTACAAATCCTAAAAATATCTATAATTCTTCCAGATTTTTAGGATGAGGCCATTTCCAAATGGTATGCACTTTGGATTGATCCATGTATAGGCCATTAGTTGAAATAGCCTGCCCTAAATAATGAATTTCATCTTTGAGAAAATCACATTTAGATTCCTTGGCATATAACTTGTTTGTGCGTAACAACTCAAATACCTGCCTGAGATGTTGTAAGTGTTCTTCTTCAGGAGCACTATAAACTATAATGTCATAGAGGAAAACAATGAAAAATTTGCCCAAATATGGCTTCAAGACACTATCCATAAGTTTCATGAATGTTGCGGGCGCATTGGTTAACCCAAAGGGCACCACCTAAAACTCTTCGTGTCCTAACCGTGTTCGAAATGCAGTCTTAGGTATATCGGCAAGCCGAATACGGACTTGGTGATATCCTGACCGCAAGTCGATTTTCGTAAAAATGCGAGCATGAGTTAGTTATCAAATAACTCATCTACTCTTGGAAATGGGTATTTGTTCTTAACTGTAACCATTGGGTTGTATAAACACTCTCCTAAGGTAGTCAGCAAGCTGACATTCCACTTGAGCAGCCTCTGAGTAACTCATACGTTAAGGTGGTTTACTAACAGGTTTACAGCCTGTAGCCACGTCAATGCTATGTTGTACTGAGCGTGTCGGCGGTAATCCTGATGGAAAATCATTAGGAAATACATCTTGAAATTCCTTTAATACTTTTTGTAATTGATTAGCAACGTTTGCTTGTGTAGAATTAGCAATTGGTGGAATAGAGGAGAGAGAAGCATGCGGCGTTGAGGAATGTTCAACAGACTCAATGTTAGAAAGAAAATCAGACAGTGTGTAACAGAAGAAAACCTGTTCTATTTCATTATCAGAAACGAGCTGCATAAGCTCAACAGTACAAATCAGTGGTGATGAAGGTATATCCTTTTTTGCTAACAACAACACATGTGTGCCATGGGATTCAAACATCAACCTGTTGTGATCATAGCTACGCTTCAGTGATGGTCCTAGGCTATGCAACCACTCCCTACCAAGAACCACATCAGCCCTTTCCATGTTCATAACCTAAAAATCCAAACAAGTAGAGTACCCTTGTACTTCCAATGGAACAGCTCGGCATTGAGTATCCCATATTTTAGTATCATGTCCATTCATCATTGGTACCTTGTAGTGGTGGGTACGCGGAGTTTGAGGCAGTTTGAGCTTTTTCACAAATCCATAATTGATGAAATTGTGAGCAGCACCGTCATCTACCAAGATCCTTGTTCCCTTGCAGATATCCGTGCATACATACTAACTCATGTGGTCCAAAGGTTTGTTGCCCACATGGAAGCTGTGAGACAGCATTCATGCACCATCTCAGTGTGTGTTATTTCCATTGTGGAGAATTATGAGGAAGACTCAAGAGGTAGTCGTTGCACCGTGTGCACTGCTTTCTCCTTCCCCTTAGCAGCAGATTTCCCCTTAGGACAATCCTTTTTGCCATGGCCTCATCCTAAACATTGAAAGCATAACTTCTTTTTCTTGGCTATCAAAATCCTCAGGAGAGAGAGGACCCCTGGACCCCTTGGGGTTTTTAGATGCATCTGAATTAGCAACTAGAAATTTTCTTTTATTGTGCCCGTACTGAGTGCGTGTATACCATGTATACTAGCAGGCACGTTACTATTATGTGTTTTCTTCTCATCAGGGTCATCATGAATATGTGCTTTCACTATGGCTTCCTCGAGTGTTGTAGGGTCTTGGGTCTTGACATACTTCTTAAGCTCTGGTGTCAGACCTCGTATGAACCCTCGTACTTGTTGAAAGGTATCCAAGCGTTCCAACTTGAGGATAACGTCCCGATAGTGAGAGGTATATTCAAGGAGTGATGGGTATTAGCGCATGGAACATGTGTCCCAAGCCGTCCAATTCCGATCGGCCTCGTTTGTAGGCAAAAGTTCCTTGCTAAACATTGCTTCAAAGGCTGCCAAATTTTGTGGTATGATGTTCTTCTCCTTGAGAGACATCCACCATTTGTAGGCCTTGCCTTCCAAAGTTAAGCATCCGGAGTACGCTGTAAGGCGTGAATTCCATCCTATTTACTGAGAAAGATGTTCACTGCATGCTTATTGTGGTCTCGGTCTTCGCCCTTAGAAACTGGTGGTTTAAAGTTCTTTAACAAGTCATCCACCTCTTTGGAAGTGAGAGCATGCAACGTATCATTAATTGGGCCTTGCCCTTGTGTTCCAATGTGTTCATGCATGTGGGTGTCAGCAGGACTCTTAGACTGCTGATGCATTAATTGAATTACTAATGTGGAAAGTTTTGTAACATTTTCATTTAAAGCTTTATAATTTTCATCCATGACTGTCATGAGTGTCTGAAGTGCAGAAAATTCTTGAATATCGGGCAATTTGTAAGTATCTTCTCCTGTCGTAGCGTTCCGGGTACTCTCCTTGAGAGGATCTGGCGGCGAGCCGTCATTGGTAGGATCAGGAGTACTTTGCTCAAAATCGAATGTCATATTGATATCGGAATCCATGCCTACACAGTGTGGTGAAAGAAGTACTCAGAAAAAAATACATGATGGTGAGAGCACTCGCCAAGTATAGGAGCTTTGCTAACTCCACTTGTGCGTCGTAGCACTTGACCTCCGAACTCCGAAAAATCGGCGTAGAAAGCGAACTCCGAAAAATCGCCCAAGGCTCACAAGGCGATTGAAATCTTGTAGTGGAAATGGTTGAATCTTCACCGCTTTGAAGAAGCTTGATAGTTGAAAGCTTCCATAATCGGCGAACAATTATGTTGCACTGACGCCAATAAAAGCCGACATGGCTTGATGCTTGCACGGAGCACAGAGGTTCATGCTTGTGAGCTGCCTTGCCTGTGGGAAAGACCACCAAGAAGAAGAAAGGCTCAAAAAATCAAACTTTTTGGCCTTGCCATGTGAAAAAGAAACCCAATTTTGACGAGTTCTATCGGCAGCGTGAGCAAAAGACGTGAGAAGAAGGGGAGGTGTGTGCGGATTGCACAACAACAATTAGGCCAAGGGCTCCTGGAATCTCCCCATTAAAGACATGGCGCTCCTCCGAAGACAAAGCTCGCGTGATTTCGTGCACCACACAGCAACGTCCAAAACGGGAAACGGTACCCGAATTAGTACAGAGAGACGGCTATTTTGGGAAAAAATCCAAAAAGAGTACGGTTCACACCTTAAAGCCCTCCTTTTAGGAGCCAAAATTGAGAATGCCTAGAGAGAGAGTGTAAGGGAAACCTCTTAGGCCACCTAAGCTCTGATACCAGTGTAAGAACTCGGGAAACTAGACCAGAGATCCTCCTCCCAACCTCCCATTATATAAGCGGGCTCCTAGCCCCTTGCCCTAGACGGATCCGCTGTCCACATTGTCTAGCCCAACCCTTGGCCGTAGTCCATGACCATCCTAGTCCTTAGGTTTGGGCCTTGCCCCTAGAGAACCCTTGTCTTGACAGCCACATGGCATCCTCCTCTCACACTTCTCCAACTTCCTCCTCTGTCCACAGAAAATACTCAGCTCAAGCTCCTTTCAGGACCAACTTCTGAGGAGCATAGTGTGCACTGCTTCGGCCACCAAATGCGACACCATAAAGCACAACTCAGAGCCCATTAATTTGGCTACTTTGAGAAATTTAAAATCTCAGCATTTATAATTTAAATCATCAAGTTGGCCCAGTTGCCTTTGTCGCATGCATCTGCAACCGCTTTCTAAGTCGAGACCGCCCACTTCGGACGCACATAACTCATGATGTACAGGTCCGATTCACAAGATATAAAGCATGGTTGAAAATTGTTGTTGAAAACCATATTTTGGGGATGAAAACAACCCAAAACTCCAATAATCAAGCCCAAAAAAACCAGGCCTTTGTACATGAAGTTTTACATGGTCACTCCCAAGACTCGAAGCACTGTGTACACGTATATACATGAGGCTAGTTAGCAATATTTTTGGCATGATTTACTGGCTTTATGCTCATCCAAAAAATGCCTGACATAGCTTTCCAACCCTCTTAGCGTGCTTGATCATTCATGACAATCAAAGGTCTCTAGGATGAACAATTGTTGTAGTTCATTCCCAGAAACCTCATTTACATTGTCAGATATCTTCACACTGTATTCCTCTATTGATAACATCTCATCTGTCACAATTTTCATCATACGGACTTTGGGGGGAAACTAGGCAACATGTCTACCTGTTGCCTTTCACTAGATCGGACTAAACCCAGCCAAGAGGGCATGCAAGGGGACATCCGACACTTCTACAGTTAACAACCTATATGGCTATGAGCCACACTCACATGATGATCACTCTTCCCAGCGGTGTGACACGGCTAGTTAATTTCAAGTTATGTTTGTTTTTCCTATTTTTACCTTTTCATTTTGTACCTGATTACTTGGCTGTGCAAAGGAAAGTGCTTTGGCAGAATCTATGAGAAGCACACTGTGAAAAAGAAAAGTTCTTTTCTTTTCTTCATGTGAAGCAATACTTCTCTTCTGTGCCAAGGTAATCTCAATTGACTTCAACTCGATGCTGATGGCACACATCTTTAGCACTACCGGGATATAAGCTCACAATTTATGCAACAGTGCTTATCATTCTGCTTTTTGCTATGTATGCATGGCGTACTATTCTACTGGACATATGACACTCCATCATTTTATACGCTTCCGCTAGAGCACTAGCTACTTTGTCAAGGACGAGCTTAGTTGTTTGTGTTTTCAGATAGTCACGATCACATACAAGGTAAGTGGGTCAAGATGTGACTTTTTGGTACCTCTCTCTACAAGGGCATGGTACAATTACACTGATGTACACTTATAGGATAAGATATGACACAGACATGGTCTGCACTAGAGCATTTGTTAAGAGCATACAACACATTAGAATAAGGGGATTGCCTCAGCCCAGCATGCTCTTCTTCTTCTCTCTCTTTTTCTTATTTCTCTCAAGAATAATGAAAACTTTCTAAGAAGCTTTTCATACATGTTTGGTTTGGGAGTCAGCATTAGCCAAGGTGCTCTAACTCTCAGCTAGACATGGGCCAAGATGCCATTCACATTAGTTTTCATCGGTTTATCGATTGAACGCTGATGGTCGTAAGAGCTAGAAGCCACACACACAGACTGGCTAAGAGCCATTGTCAGATCATGGGTAAGACCCAACTATTTCATCCCATAGGCATTAAGGATCACAATTTGATCTGCATTGAGGATCACAGTTGATCTCTCCTAGTTATACTTTCAAGGAAAGAATTCCGCAATCTACCACGCGGTAGGAGATGAACACACTTTTCAAGTTGATTCCAATCATTCTCTACACGGTTGACTATGTTGGTTACCGTTATCTTCTAGTTGAGAAGTTCCTATAAAGAGTCTTACCAAGGGGTTTGACTATGTAGGTTCTAATCCAAGGGCTTCAATTGCCATGACAACACCCAGGGTTCCCAATGCAGTGCTGTTTGTTTTTTCAGGTAGGGGACGTGATCCTCTCCATTTGAATACGGGTAAGTGAACATTACATTCAAATCTCCAGGTACGCATCTATTGATTTGGTGTTATTCCATTTTTAGTATGCTTTGCTTGGTTTTTCAAGACGGCTAAGTATGCTTGAATGTTACAGAACCATGCCAAGGGCATGTCGGCACAAAGTATCTTGGGCCCAGTGTCCAATCTATCTTTCTGCCTTATGCTGTTACGAACCTACTTTTAGGGTTCAATTTGGCACATGTTGTCACATGAGACACAACATGGTCTACGGACTCAAGGAGTTCGGTTTAGCCAGTGTGGAGCAATGAATGAGGGTCCCTCTCACTCTTGTCTCGCAGAGTGTTTAGAGTTACCTCCACACACAAGTACATCTTGTACTTGAAGGATGTTCTTTTTTCAGACATCCTTAGTTGAGACATATTCCACATGTGACGAATATGAGTTTCTGGGACTGACACTGGTGCCCCCTATTTCAAATATGTGTCACGAGAAAGTCCAAATAGGTGCTGGTCAAATCTGTTTTCTAGACCATTTTCAGCACGACATATTAGGAGCACTTTCATGGCCAAAAATTGTCGGATACTTAGAATGACTTGTCCAGGTACAAGTATTGTTAAACAACATTCCAGATGGTTGTTTATAAATATAGCAAGGCTATAAATTATTAATGAAAAAGTTTCATTGTCTGTATCTAGAAGTGATCAATGTTTCACCTTCTATTGTGATTCAGACGTTTCAGCAAGGCTTGCAAAAGATTGCAATTGAAAGTATTTAGTTTCTTTTCATAACTATTTACATTCCTTTTTAATGTGTGCTAGGCGCATCACATTTGCCATAAATATTGGCAAGGATCACCATGGAAATACAGGTTCGGATCTGTTTTTTGCTAAATGCATGCACACTAGGTGTTATGGGCCTTAGTTTTTAGCAAAGGCTGATTTGGAACGGCATGCATATTTCTCAGGTTGTTGCTTATGAAGCATTTTGCACTCTATGTGCAGTATCTCTAGGAGATTAATTTTGGGTCTACTATTCACCAATAGAGGTCATGGCTCGGTTTGAGTGTTTGTGGCTTTTTCAAGCTAACCACGATGGTTATTTCGGACATTGTTGATTCCTCAACAATGTTATACGCTACTCTGATTCCCCGTTTACCAGTCGTCTGGGAAGACTGTCTGTAAACCGTGGGGGAAACAGACCTCAGTACTGTCAGTTATCCAAGGGGACAGACAGATTACAAAATGTGAGGGAAACACACCTCAGTACTGTCAGATATCCAAGGGGATAGACAGATTACAAAGTGTGAGGGTACACACCTCAATACTATCAGTTATCCAACAGGATAGACATATTATAAAGTGTAATCTGGTGTTGAAGGATATGTAAAGTGCGTACGTTAGCACCAAGCGATTCAATCAGTAAGTATTTATTGCTCTACTTAGAGTTTTCTTACCATAAGTTAAAGCATGTTTGCGACTAGGTGTAGTCTCTTCATGTATAACTCAGGTTCTCAACCTTGCACACTCGTTAGGGTGGGGTTGTTTACTAATGATGAAAATTGAGAACAAGTCAAGGACTTAAACTTGGCTGATGAGTTATGACAACACGTTACTTTCATGGAAAGTGACAAAAGGTACTCTTTTTGGTACACCTGTGTTGTGATAAACTCGTTTACCATGCTCATGAGTGTTCTAAATGGAGTCTACACACTATGTTGGATAGGAACCGGTACCATCAGATGGTTACAAATGGACAACAATGTAGAAAATCAAGATGTTACTCTTGGTTTCATTGAACCTCCTACTAAACCGGGTTCCGCTCAATTGAACCGTTGGATCCATGGGGGATGTTACGGTAGAAAAAATTCATGTTCTTATGAAGATACCATCACTTGTGTTTTCGCGAACGAAAACGCTTTTCCAAGGGGGGAGTAATGTCAGGACAATGGTAGGACCAGTCCGGGCCAAGGGCCAAGACGGACGTGCAGTTAAGGGGGTCCCTATATTTAGAAGGCCAAGCGCCTATATAGGGCAGGGATGGGTGGTGATGAGCATGTTCGGTCCCCATGTCCTTTCAATAGCTCTTGAAGGTGGCTTGCACATCTGTTTATACTAGCATATTCCAAACCTGGGAAGCTTCTAGGCAATAGACCCAAAAATGCGTAAATGCTCATAGCAAACAAGTACTTATGTGAAAACAAAAGAGAATCGACCTTGTCGAACTGTCTTGAAAGACCAGCCTTGCCGACTCGTAGTTCATATTGATAATCCTTCGATTTATCAATAATGTGAGTAATTAGCATAGAAAAAGTAGCTATCCCATGGCCAAAATTTGCTTGATCGAAGCAACCTTTGCTTGTCAAGTGTGCATGATAAAAACTGGTGCAAGCTTAGTTCAAAGTTGTAAAAAGTAACTTACGTACCAACTTGCTTAAATTTCCATCGCCCTTGGGAGCAGACTCGTAGCCCTTTCGATATATTACGCTGATGCAGAATGTCCGTAGATGTAGAATATATATGACACCAAGAACTATTGTCTTGAACACTTAAGTGCAAAAACATGTTGCCGAGGATCCATGTCCTAGCCAAAATTTAAATCCAAATAGAGATGTCTGCCAGATCTTGGAATTGCCATCGCTAGTCGGCCCTGTTGAATACGTTTACTTACAAGTAGCAAGTCTTGCATGAAGTAGCCATATAAGGAGCCGTGCTCTGATCTTATGGTTCTTGCATGAATGCTACACCCATATACTATTTTGTGGCCGATTGAGGTTGTCGTGCCCTTGACGGTGTCGAGTAGTACTCCGTATGAAAACTTAAAATTTCAACAAACACGAACGATCTAAATTTGATAAAGAAAAAATACCTTCAACATGAATTTGCTACCGGCACCAATCGTGTCCTGTCGTGCCGGTTGTTGCTTACCAAAACTCAAGCCTTGCTCAACTTGCTTAAATTTTCTCCACCTACTGACCCTTGGACTGACGATGTTTTACCAAGTCGTTGCTACCATGCAAACATGCCATCGATGCCATACTTTACCTTAAAGCCTTGTTTGGCATCCATTGTATCCTAATCCAAGTCCTTGCCTTTGGTTTATAGCCATGCATGCCTTGCATGCATGTTGGTTCGTGGCCTTGTCAAAATTGTGTTGCATATGGCACCTGCCGTGCATGCGGTCCTTAGGGCTTACCTGCGTAGCCTCACGCCCTTGAACCCGAGACCTGTCACTCCACATGCTCGTATCTTATCCATCATTACCATGTTGGTTGTGTGGGAAAAGCCACTAGAGGAGCCTTAGGGCACCCACTGAATCAATGAACAAAAAATAAAAATGGAATTTAACTTCGACCTGTAACCATGGCGAATTCAAGCCTGCAGCGCAGCGAAGGAGACGTAGAAGGGGAAGCCGATCTGCAGTGCCAGGGCGTTCGTGTCAGAGTCGAAAAGTCCTACTCTTTGCAGCACGATCTCGGAGATCCTAGCCTTGTAGGTTTTCGAGGACAGGATTTCTCCCCCTAACTTTGCCTAAGCGGTGGTTCCCGTTGTCCTTTGGCTTGCAAAAAACCTCCATAGGAGGGCTCGTTCCTGCAGTTAAGTACTCTTTCGGCCTGTCCTACCCGAGCTAGACCTTGCGTGGTGAAAGAGACCATTGAGTCCCTGCGGAGAGGGAGAGATCCACAGATTGGCAGTTGTCTTCCATGATTGAAACCAAGAGAGAGAGAGAGAGAGAGAGAGAGAGAGAGAGAGAGAGAGAGAGAACTTCATGCGAGACCTCCATCTCCCCTCTTTCATAGCTCCCCCCTTCCTCCTCCCACCTTGCTCTGATACCAGTGAAAGGACATGGGGACTGAACATGCTCATCACCACCTAGCCCTGCCCTATATAGGCGCTTGGCCTTCTAAATATAGGGACCCTTTTGACTGCATGTCCGTCCTGGCCCTTGGCCCTGGCCCTTGACCCGGACTGGTCCTAGCATTGTCCTGACAGCCGTGTAATCTGCTTCATTGTTACTTTTTGCATCAAGTTTTAGCCCTTGTTTCCTTACAAGATTTCCTTGTGCATCATAAATGACAAGTCCTCCCAAAGCAACATCATGACTTCTTCAATAAGAGCCATCAAAGTATAATAGTGAAGCATTGGATATGGCAAAATTTTTCCACTTTCTTCCTTTGTACCACCTCTTCCTTAACCAAAATAGGAGTCTCTTTATAAGTGAGTACATCTACCAGGGTAGCCCGAGTACTCTCTTCACTAAAAAAGTGAACTAAAACTCCTACAGTTCAATAACCCATTTCATCACTGTGTTTGATATATTTGAGTTATTAAACAACTAAGGAAGCAATGAATAATTGGTGAAAAAAGTGAAAGACTTTTGTAACAGGTAATGTCTGAATTGTCTGCAAGCATAAATCATATTGGTCTTCACCAATTCAATTTTTGAGTAATCTCTTTCATGAGGAGTCTTCACCCTACTGGCAACAACATAGACCTAATGGCATCATCTCCAACTGAGGGGTTAACATAGAATTTCTTTTCCAAATCAGGAGCTTGCATAATAGGTAGTGTACTCAAAACTTCTCTGGCTCTGTTAAAAAAATCTTCACAGTCATGTGTCCACTCCCATGGATCATTCTTAACCGCTTGCTGCAATGGATATAATAATTGTGATGCCAAAGGGATGAATTGAGACAGACATTTAACCTTCTGTATGAAAGTGGCCAATCATCTTGTATCCTTTGGAGATGACATCAATAACAAAACTTCCATTTTCTCTGGACCTGCCTCAATCCCATTTTATGAAATTACATGTGCAAGAAGCTTCACTCTTGGCTGTGCAAGATAACATTTCTTAGGGTTCAACTGACCCCCGCGTTCATCATACCTTGCAAAACTCATTTCAAGTTTTTGAACATGCTCCTTTTGTGAATTGTACACAAAAAAATTTATCTATAAACTCTTTGACAAACTTCCCAAGAAACGAGGTAAGGACCCAATCCACTTTTCCTTCAAAAGCTCAAGGTCCATTTGTCAACCCAAAAGGAAGGCAACAGAAGCACAAACAACCCCATGGAGTGATCAAAGTAGTCTTCTTTTGGTCTTCAGGAGCAAGAATAAGTTGGATATACCTTGAATAACCATCATAGACACTCTATCTTTCAAAACCAGCCACTACATCCAAAAGTTGATCAATAAAAGGTAAGGGATAAGGATCTTTCTTCGTCACTACATTTAATGGCTTATAATCAATGCAAACTCTCCAACGCCCATATTTCTTTGGAGTGACCCTTACAGGGCTCACCCATTCAACATTATCAATTGGCACAATGAACCCTCCATCCAAAAGTTTATCCACCTTTTTCTTTAAAGCATTCATTTTCTCCTTACCATCCTTCTTAATTTTTGAATTACTAGCTTTTCCCCTTCAACTAGTTCAATCTTCACTCAAACAAAACCGACTCGAGAATGTCGAGTCGGATGTATAAGTCATCCAATGAGAAAACATGAGCTATGCTTCTTTTCACCTCTTTTGAATGCTTGGAATCGTCCATTTTTAGCATACGATCTCGATGTGAGTGCAACCAAGTGGCGATGGTACTCCTCATAAGATGGCTCATTAAGTGGCGGTGACACTACACTTCTTCTGCACGTCCATGGAAAATTGCATCTCTTAGATGTGGTACACATAGGAATGATTGTCTTCCATGTTGGCCAAACATGTGCAGTAGCTCCTTGGAGAAGCTATTTAAGGTTAAATTCTCCTTCATCATGGAGTTGGAAGTCCCTATGTAGCTCTTTTTTCTCAAAAAATTAGACTATGTGTGTGTGTGTGTGTGCACAGTGTACAACAAACACCATAAGCGTTGGAGACTTCATCACTTGGGAGAAAAGCTTGAGAAAAAGTGGAATCTCACCTACAAATTTTGAAACTCTGCCTCTAAATTATAAATTAGAAGGTAAAAAAACATATGCAATATGAAGATATTTAGTATTTAAAGTTCTTTTTGGGCACGCGAGAGAGAGAGAGAGAGAGAGAGAGAGAGAGAGAGAGAGAGAGAGAGAGAGAGACCTCTCTCTCTCTCTCTCTCTCTCTCTCTCTCTCTCTCTCTCTCTCTCTCTCTCCTTCCTCTCTTCAATATTTATAAAGCACTCCTAGATCCATTCAATAAGGGCTAGAAAATCCTCTTTTTTGTGCAAAAATCACACTTGTGAGTGATTGTATTATATAGTCACAGACAGGTATACAAATCAGCATCAAGCTCAGGCCTCAGCCTCAATCTGAGGCCGAGCCTTGAGGGATAGAGGTTTACAACCGAACCTATGTAGCATATGAGAACCTGCCAAGCTTGGTAATAAAGGAATATTTGTTGCCTCTTGCATGTATAAATATTTTTGAGAATTCATAGAGAGCTGTCGTGAATCTTTTTTTTGAAACGCAAAAGAGTGTATACATGTAGAAAAATAGAATCTTTAAAAATTTTCATGTTTATAGTTGTAAGAATAAAGAACATGCATTTTCTAGCCGCGGCAACGTGCGGGTCACATACTAGTTCCTAATATGCTACGAAGGGCCCCCTTTAACAACAAAGTGAAAGTTTCACATTGGAATTCTAAAACAAAATAAAATGAAAAATATATAAATTAAAAACAATAAAATAAAAAGATTATTGACAAACTAAAAGAAAAGAATATTTTAATGCTTTCATAATAAAAGGTAGATATAGGTTTAATAAGCATAGAAAATATTAAAACCACGGAATGAACGGACATTTATGAGATCTTTGAATGAAACAAATTATAATATTTTAATGAGTCAATACTTCACATCATGGGATCAAACTCCTATGAATGCACTCCTTAATCCATGCGTTGAGCAGGTCAAAAAGGTAACTAGAAATATATTCTAGAGATCTATATACAGATTAAGTTCCAATGTCATGTACATTGATGTAAAGCTTCATGAAAGTGGAAAGTCAAAGGACTTTGTATGTATCTTTCAACATGTGGTCCCATGTGCGTGCAATGTGTATCATTTTACATTTGTATTCTTCTTTTCCTTTACCTTTCCTTTAGTGTTTTCTTCTCTTTACAGTTTCTTTGCTCTATGTATGTACTAAATTTGTTTATTTATTTATTTTTACCCATAGAGTCGTGAGTGGATGTGTTCTATTAACCAAGAAAGGAATCCTCGAGCACGTTAGGTGTCCTGAATATATATTTTTACTGAAGCAAGTAGGTCTCTATAATTTAATCATTTTATGTGTTTGCATACAGATCTCACTCATGTTAAGTTGTTCAATGAGAGAGAGAGAATTATAGTCAAGGTACACACTTGATGAGATACATTGTGCAACCTGTCACGGCTATGAGTCTTTTAGTCAAGATGAGTATCAATTTATTTATGTGTAAGTGTTCAAATAATGCCTTATGAATGTTCCTAATTGTAGGTAAGAGTTATGTGGAGAGATCAATACAGACAAGGTGGCATGGTTTTCAACCTAGGTCACCCGTTACAGTCAACCAAAAACACTCCAGCAGGTAAAGGATTTTCTCCAAGACCATATGGATATGTTGAAACTCACTCGTTAGAATGTTTGACACGCGCAGGATCGATATAAGAAGTACACTGATGAGAAACGTTGGCAAGTTACCTTTGAGGAAGGGGAAGAGGTGTTTTTGCATGTGCCAGAGCATTCAGAAAGTCTGAAGACTGGGCCAACACCTAAATTATCTCCAAGATATTGTGGGCCTTTCAAGATACTCAAGCATCTTGGTAATCGTGCTTACAAACTCTCATTATTGACACACTCTCGTGTCCATCCGATATTTAATGTAAGCCGTTTACAAATGTTTACATGGAGACGACAATGTCATTGACCAACAGATTTTGGTCGATTTTGTTGAACCTCCTACCCCACCGCATGAACCTGAGTAAATTCTCAACTATCATGATTTATGTACGCATCATCATGTACGTCGTCAAGCTTTAATCAAGTAGAAAGATTGACCTGAAGAAGGCGCCACTTGGGAAAACATTAGTGTTCTTAAGAAGAAATTTTTCATTTTTGTTTTCGAGGACGAAAACGCTTCTCCAAGGGGGGAGTAATGTCATGCCAAGGGCATACCCAAGGGGTCATGGACCCGGGTCAAGAGGTCGGTTGCCACTGTGGACTGGGGATTCAGAGACCAAGTGCTATATATGGGAGATTGGGTGGTGAATATGTACAAGGCAGTTCCCTGGGCCTCATAATGTTAGATCTCTTAGGGTAAATTGGCTTTTGGTTTGGCCACTAGTAGTTGGTGATGCATATTATATCTCTTAGGGTAAAACGGCTTTAGGTTTGGCCATTAGGAGTTGGCAATGTAAAGGCACTTAGGGCTCGCCGTATAAAGATTCTCTAGACCAATTTAAGAAATCTTTAGTTCGGCCATTTTGGTCTGCAATGCCTAGCCATATAGAGTTAGCTTCTTAGGTTTTAATTCTTTGTACTTTGTTTGTTTCAGTTCGCTTGGGGTTAGCTGCTCAAGTGTAGCGGCTTTTTATTTAGCCGCTCTAAATCGGTTTAGTGTCACATTAGACCGCTTAGGGTTAGTTGCTTAGGGTTAGCGATGCTTGCTTTGCCTGCTTGGATTTGGCCTTGCGCTTAGGGCTAGCCATATGAAGACACTCTAAATCAACTTAGAAAATCTTGAGTTCAAGTTTTTAGCCGCTTAGCCTTGGCCATATATGGCCACTTAGTTCTCGGAGCTCAAGGTTAGTCTCTTTTGATTTGGTCGCTCTAAATTGTCTTAGTGTCGCTTTAGTTTATACAATTTATTATTCCGCTTACAATTAGCTACTTAGGGAAAACAATTGGGCTTTTTTAGTTTTCTTTAGGGTTAGCTACTTAGGGTCAGTGAGACGTTTTCTTTGTCCACTTGAAGTTGCCCTTGTTAAGAATCTCAGGGTTGGCTATATAAAGACGCTCTAAATTGATTTATGAAATCTTTAGTTCATCCATTTTGGTCTACAATGTTTTGTCGCCTAGGGTTGGCCGTGTTTGGCCACTTAGGGCTACTTGCTTAGTTTTTAATTCTTTGCACTTTGGTAGTTTCAATCCACTTAGGGCTAACTGCATAGGGCTTGCTGCTCAAGATTAGTGGATTTTGATTTCACCATTCAAAATCTGCTAAGTGTCATAGTACTTTATCCATTTCAATAATCCGCTTACGATTAGTCACTTAGGGTAAGCTATTGGGCTATTTTAATATGCTTAAAGTTAGCTGCTGAGGGTTAGTGATGTTTGCTTTGTCCGCTTGGAGTTAGCATTGTAAAGGAGCTTAGGACTAGTCGTATAAAGATTCTCTAGAACAATTTAGGAAATCTTGAGTTCGGTCATTTTGGTCTGCAATGTTTAGTCGCTTATGGTTGGCCGTGTTTGACCGCTTAGGGCTAGCTACTGAGGTTTTTGTTCTTCACATTCTGCGTATTCAGCCCGCTTAGAACTAGCCGCTCAGGGTTAGCCACTTTTAATTTGGTTGTTCTAAACTGGCTAGTAATGTAAAGATGCTTAGGGTTGGTTGTGTAAAGCCCTGTAGAATGTTAGAGTGTTAGGGTCTTTCCTCTACATGCATTATATTGTTTTGGCCTACCCTGTAAGACTGCGGGGGACTGGACCATGCAACTCTCCACCCAACCGTGCCATATATAGACTCCTAGCCCATAAATATAGCACCCCTTGACTGCATGTCCGTCCTGGCCCTTGGCCTTGCCCTTGGCCTAACATTACTCCCCCCTTGGAGAAGCATTTTCGTCCTCGAAAACACAAGTGGTAGTATCTTCGTAAGAACACTGATGTTTTCCTTATTGGCATCCTCTACACGGGCCAATTTTCCATATGACCGATACCTGGTGCAGTGAGGAGGTTCAATGAAACCAAGAGCAACATCTTATTTTCAACATTGTTGTCCTTTTGCAACCACCGGTATCTAAATGGTAACTCATGATAACTCATGTGAGTATCTTGAAAATCTCATAGCTACTGAAAGATAGAATAGGGAGTGTCCTCATGTCAGACTTCTAAACATTTTGGAACACACAGAACCACATGTTCACCCCTAACAAAGGTTACATGCCAACATACTCTGTCAGCACACCTACTAAGTCCTTGACTTATGAAACTATCGGTATCCAACCCCACCACCACAGGTGTTCAAAGTTGAAAACCTAACCTAAGCAAATTCTAGAATAAGGAGAGAATCACCTATTCAGAATGCATTGTGCTAACGTATGCTCTTAGCAGATCCTTTAGCACGGTTTACGAACGTATGCGCTTAGCATATCCTTTAGTACTAAATAGAATACTTGTAAGCTGCCCATCCAACGTGGGATGAATAACAACAGTAAGAGTGAGGTACTTTCCCTAACCACTTACAGACAGTCTTCCACGACTGACGAAAAACTATGACTCAACCATTGAGTATCCAGCCATATACTTGATATGGAATGGAGACAACCAACTAGGTTGAAGGTAGATTGGAGGTTCCAGCAACCAATCACTAACATCCATACTCAGCCATCACCTTGTATGGCAGGGTGTGAACTCATACGAAATCTGCAAGAGAGATTGCACTAGCAATGCAAAAGGGTGCAGAAAGAATAAAGTCCATGGATTTGCATGCCGCTCCAAATAAATTTGTGTTAAACACTAGGGCCCATAACACCTAGTGTGCATGCATTTAACACAAACATATCCAAACCGCAATTCCATGACGAGACTTTCCATGATACTTACGTGAAAATCTTGCAACAAAGTTGGACCATAATAGAATGTGACAACCCGGTCACACCTAGGAACCAACCATGAGACCTTCTCATGAACGTAGCATACTTTGCAGCAAAAGTTGGACCATAATAGAATGTGACAACCCGGTCACACCTAGGAACCAACCATGAGACATTCTCATGAACGTAGCATACTTTGCTATATGTAGAAACGACCCTCCGTTAAGGTGGTTTCAAAGCACTTGTAATCACAACAAGTCTGTACTTAGTACCCGACAATTTTTGGCCACTGAAATTGTTCCTAATACTGTGTGCGTCAATTGGTCTAATGAACGGATGTGACCAGCACCTAGGGACTTCGTCGCGACACATTATTTCGAATTGGGCGCCAGTGTCAGTCCCAGAGACTCATATTCTCCACATGTGGAATATGTCTCAAGTAAGGATGCCAGGAAAAGTGACATCCATCAAGTACGAGTTGTACTTGTGTGTGGAGGTAACTACAAAAACTCTGCAACGCGAGTGAGAGGGACCCTCATTATCATGCTCCACATTGGCTAAACCAAACTCCTTGAGTTCCTAGACCATGTTGTATCCCATGTGACAACATGTGCCAAATCAAACCCTACAAGTAGGTTCGTAACAGCATAAGGCAGAAAGGTAGATTGGACACTTGGCCCAAAATACTTTGTGCCGACATGCCCTTGGCATGGCTCTGCAACATTCAAGCGTACTTATACGTCTTGAAAAAAAACAAGCAAAGCATACAAAAAATGGAATAACACCAAATCAATAGATGCGTACCTGGAGATTTGAACGTAATGTTCACTTACTCGTACGCAAACGGAGAGGAGCACATCTCCTACCTGAACAAACAAACAGTATTGCATTGGGAACCGTGGGTGTTGCCTTCACAATCCAACCCCTTTGGTTAAAATCTACGTAGTCAAACCCCTTGGTAAGACCCTTTGTAGAAACTGCTCAAGTAGCAGTTAACGATAACCAACATAGTTAACCGTGTACATACTGATTGGAATCAACTTAAAAAGTTGAGTTTGTCTGCTACCGCGTGGTAGATTGCGGAATTCTTTCCTTGAAAGTCTAACTGGGAGAGATCAAACTGTGATCCTCAAGGCAGATCAATTGTGATCCTCAATGCCTATGGGATGATGTAGCAGTCACCCGTCGGGTCGTACCCCAAAACACTATGTCCATAGACACTCCGTAGTGCTATAGAGAGAGCAAGAAATCCACAGAAGTGAACTACCTAGCTCTTGTGGACATCCATACTGTCTCAACTGATTGCTACATCTATACTTCCTTGTAGAGATCAGTTGCTGTGAGTTGAAGATTTATCAAAAACTCAACTTGAGTGTCACACTGAAAACATGTAATGCCAAAATGACACTGTAAACATCATGAATGACAAGACCCTTGCTTGTCCCTTAACGTCGATGTATACTTCCCTGGGTAGATCTGTTCACTCTTGAAAACAATCACCGAAATTCCAATAGTTGGGTCTTACCCTTGGCTTGACAATGGCTCTTAGCCTGTGTGGCTCATAGCCCTTGTGCAAATTAGTGTTCGATGAACCGATGAAGACTAATTTGAGTAGCATCTTAGCCACGTGCTAGCTGAGAGTTAGAGCACCTTGGCTCAGTCTGACTCACGAGCAAAACACGTATCAAAAGCTTCGTAGAAGATTTTCATGATTCCCTTAAAGAGAGAGAGTGAGAGAGAAGAAGAGCATGCTGGGCTGAGGAACTTTCCTTAAACGACTATGACCTGTATAGTTGATTTCCATGCTCTTGTGCACTTATGCCTAACGTGCAGCTTATCCTATAAGCATGCAATAGGTTTCTGCTATGACTCTCTCATCGAGGGAGGTAATAGAAAAACACAAACAAGTCAGAGACTGACCCACCTACCATGTATGTGGTTGTGACTACACTAGTGTGACTTAATGATAGCACTTTGCTTTGAATTAAGTCCAAGTTTTAGGTTCTTTAAAGTGTTTTTGTTTTTGACAGCAACCCAAAAACAATCCAGAACGTATCTTGTCCTTGACAAAGGGTCTGGTGTTATAGCGGAAGCGTGTTTCCTGAGGTGGTAGAAGTGATTCCACCTAGCTAGAATGCCGTGCATACATAATCTTAAGCCCTTGGCAAAAGTGATGGCCTCAACGTAAGAGCCCAAACCATAAATGCCTTGCACAATCTAAACTGATAGGAATTATGTGAGGTGATATTCCTTATTTTGCCAGTTTTTTCAAACTTGTGTGCCACGGCCCTTGATGACAAGTCATTGGGCAGTTCCTTGGCACAAGGGAGAAGCCTTGCTTCATGTAAAATCGTCAAAGAACTTTGCTTTGCACAAAAACAGTAGTTTCCAATCAAAGGTGTAAACATGGAAAAATAAAAAGAACATAAAATTGGCTAACCTGGTCGTTGTTGTAACCAGTTGGCCCGAGATTTCGTGTAGCAAATATGGCTATGAGCCATTTTTACGCAAGTTTTATTCGCATGTACATATATGTCCCTTGTATCATATACGCCCTTCTGTCACGTAATGAAATAACCTGCAAGCATATTGCCAAATCCTTCCCAAGTTTGTATGCTCATAGCATATGCCGAACGAGGGGAATCTCAATGCAAGATGCGTAAATTGAAGCCCTGTGTCACATAAATTGAAGCCTTACTGATAGCCAACTGATGTTGCTGGTGAGATACATATAGCATGACGGAAAGAATCGACCTTGTCGAGCGATTACAATTGAAATTAGCCATGCCTATCTCCTTGAGATACTGAAAAATGGGCCCTTGGCCTTGCCTTTGAAGCAAAATGTAACCTTTGACGAGCGTGCTCTATCAAGGTACTCAAGAAAATCCATGCTTCAGATAACTATGTCCGGCCTCATTGCCAATAAATGCTATTGACGACAGATGTCATAGCGAACAGAGTCAACAGTGTCAACCATGCACAGATAATGGACCTTGTCCAATTGTACCTTTTATTGAAAAGTAGAAAAATACTTAGATGCATACCCGCGTAACTTGATTACTGAAAACAAAGAGACTCCTATCTGTTTTGCAAGCTGTGATAAATGGTCGGCCATGCCGAGCACTTTTGCCTGATGTGCCAATGAAAGATAGTTTGCATGACAAACTATAGGCCTTGCCTACTCTTGCCGTACGCACTTAATGAGCCTTTCTCAATGATCAGATCAATAGGTTGAAGACCAAGTGATCCGTGCTTGAGCATACATTTAACAGCTGCACATGGAGAATGAATCAAACAAGAAAAGTGCAACAAATAGTCATACCTTGTCTTTGAAGGTCAGAGACGAATATTATCCACATCATCATCTTGGCCTGCCACAGTTAGGGCGGTCTTGCATGCCCTTGCATGCTCGCGGTCGTGGAAAATCCTTAAAACCACGACCTTCTCGTAACCTTGTTACCTCATTCTGCGGTCCTTGAATCGGTGAGAGCGTGGTATCACATGTCGAACTTCTTCAATTCATCGTCCACCACACTCGTGCTTGTCGAGATTATGGCACCATCATGGCGGGCAGATCTCGCTCAAGCTCTGAGAACCATGGCCATGATTATTTGTTTGTTTTGCAAATCTCTGCAATTTTTCTCCGACTTGCTGTAGTGACCTGCCACCTGCGCTGTGCCAAGGCCTTGTACTTGCTGAAATTAACTCCCTCCAAGAGATATTTTCCCTGGTAGCTTGTCTTGAACGAGCATAGGCCGGTGTGGGCACATGCCCTTAAACAATTTAAATGGCCAAATAATGTTTTGAAATTGGCCAAGGTGTGAAAAACAACAGTAATTGACCTGTGCAGACAATCGGCAGCTTGCGCGATGGAAGATTCGATGAGAGCTCGTGCTATGAGTAGATTCCAGATGCATTGCAGCAACGGAAATTCCCTAGCTCGCCGAGGCGCTTCTATCAAGCCCAAGCTGGCGCGTTTTTGAGCAGCTCAAAATTGGTCTCCTTCCCAGCTTAGAGGGACTGCATGCGGACCAGAAGCTTCGGCGTCTTCCCCGACTTGGGACAGCAGCACATGGTGTTTCTTCTTCGGCTTCCATGCAAGAGCCATGAACATGCATGCCTTGCATGCAATTCCTTGTGGACTCAAAGGACTTCCATCCTCTCTGTCGAGCCTTGATGAAACGCCATGCAGCCATGCTGCACCTTATTCGCCACGAGAGAGAGAGAGAGAGAGAGAGAGAGAGAGAGAGAGAGAGAGAGAGAGAGAGAGAGAGAGAGTGAGAGAGAGAGAGAGAGAGAGAGAGAGAGAGAGAGAGAGAGAGAGCGAGAGAGATAAAAGCCAAAGAGCCATGCCTTCCTTTGCTTTCCCTCTCTGCCATGGCCTTCTTGCTGCACGACCTTGCCATGCATCCATGAAAGGACTCTGCCATGCTGCTCCTTCTTCGCCGAAAGGAGGGCGAGCGTTCATGAACCGCAAAGAGAGAGAGAGAGATCAAGAGAGAGAGAGAGAGAGAGAGAGAGAGAGAGAGAGAGAGAGAGAGAGAGAGAGAGAGAGAGAGAGAGAGAGAGAGAGAGAGAGAGAGAGAGAGAGAGAGAGAGAGAGAGAGAGAACGAAGATCCATGGCCTCCATGCCTCTTTCTTCCTCCCCCTTCTCCCCTGAGCTCTGATACCAGTGTAAGACTGCGGGGGACTGGACCATGCAACTCTCCACCCAACCGTGCCATATATAGACTCCTAGCCCCTAAATATAGCGCCCCTTGACCGCATGTCCATCCTGGCCCTTGGCCCTGCCCTTGGCCTGAAATACCCCAAATGGGTGGGCCTTAGAGAGGCATCCCCTTTTTGCTAATGAAAAAGGAAGATTATTTTTATAAAAAAATATATACATAATTGCTTTAAATCTTTGAAGATAAGGTCATGATTACTTTAAATGGTGGATGAGAGGACATAGAACATAAAGCTACATATGCGTGATTTGTGTATAACAGGGTGGACATATATTCATAGCACTGCACATTCCAATTGCACAAGCGCGACTCCAGCTCAACAACACTACAAGGTTTTTTATCTACATCCAATTTTCCATGCGCATGTGTTTGCTTGGTGCAGCACATAAACGCTACCGGGGTAGGGCACAACTTCCATTTCACATAAACGCTCCACGAGTTTTGCAAGCTTCTAATTTAGAGCTTTTCTTTGAAACTTGGAGCTTTTCTCTTAAGGAGATTCTAAAGGTACTTTTAGGAGAGCAAATAAAAATCCCTATGCCTTCAACAAGCATGTTTTAATAGATATTCACATACACAAACACACACATAAATGTGCACACATGCACACACATATGTATTAAAGATATTTTTTGTGCATGTGTATTTGTTAAATCATATCACATATTTACACATTAGAATTAGGATGGTACCGTATAGCAAGACTTTTGAAATTTGACTACTAATCTAAGGTAGCCTTCTCAAGACTTATATGTTCCAAGAGAAAAAAATTTTAAGATAAATTATGTTGGTCACTCACATTAGAGGAGCTCTAAATAGTAGTGTACCTCAATGCTAGCTATGGAGAGCAAAGAACCTTGCCCATCTAATGTATACATAAAGTGTACACTTCCATTTTACGTGAAAATAATATCTCTAATTAAAAATATTGAGCAGTACCCCTGTTTTAATAAAATATTAATGGAGGAGTTTATGCTCCTTACAAGGATTATCCTGCCTTAATCCAGGTGCTAATCAAGAACATTAATAATGAACTGCCATGTTCTACCTTTTGCTTCTTCCCGCTATGGCTTAGGAACTTTGACTTCCAATGGCCTTAGGTGGTCTGATTTGGCTTAAGATCTATGGCTTAATTCCGGGTTGAGCGGCTTAAGGATTTGGTTTAGAGCTTAGGTTGACGGATAATGAGTTTGAGAAGCTTGGCTCAGAGCTTACAATTAGGATTTCTCAATGATATCGAGAGAAAAATTGGCTTGGAGAGCTTATGATTATCCGGGCTAATGACATCCGAGATTAGGATTAGAGAGCTTAGGAATATGGTTATCAAGGCTAATGACTTCCGAGATTAGGCGTAGAGAGCTTAGGAATATGGTTAATGAGAGATTTGAGATTAGGATTGGTTAATGAGAGATTATGATCATCAAGGCTAATGATGGGTAAGGAACACCTAACCCCCAGGAGAAGGAAACAAGAGCCGGCTCTTCCTTTATAATACCTTACTTTTGATTGCATGGGAAAAAACCTCCTTACTAAAAATGGCCAACCCATTAGCGATGTTGGCTCCCTGATGATGTGGCAGGCTGAAATTCGACCTGCACAAAAATCAACGCGGCTGGTACCGAACGGGAGCGCCTTGATGAGATCTCCACCTTTCGTTTCTTCACCTAGCTCGTTTGAGTGCTCATTTGGCCTGCGCGACTTCTTCCTCCTTCCTCCACACTACCTGCGCCCTCGTTTTCTTCATGCCATGGCTTTTTTATTTATGGATTCACACCCATTTGATATAATTGGGTCTTGTGGGTGGCCCTTGGAAGGCCCTGCCCCTTTTAATATTGGGCGGCCTAGCCCATTTTGGGTGGCCATAGGTTGTGGCCCTAGGCCAATGTTTGATGGGCATCACATTTGGCTCACATTTCGCCCATGGCCCTTGGGTGGACATAGTTTAATGGGAGGCCCTTGGATTTTTTAAGGGCACCACACTTGGCATACATATCGAACAAAGCAATGCACTATGAACTCATCAAATCTTTTTATGCTTCCATAACGGCAACATTTGGCGTACATATCCGGCACTGCACTGCATTAAGCCTGAATATTGGCCAACTTGAAAATACATTGTTAGTGGGATGGGCCTTCATTTGCCACCAATTCTGCTCTGACGGCTCCATTTTCCAAAATCTGTCTGAAGCTAAAAAATTACCAGATGAACTTGACTGATCAAGTCGACGAGAGCGGTTCGGAACCGGCCCCCGGTGATACTTAAACTGACCATATCTTGCCAACCAAAACCCCGATTGACAAACTGAGCACTTCGGACCCATGCATTCCTATCATCTTTGACCTTTTATCAGCTGGTGCCTAATCCGGTACGGATCTGCCACTGACTCAACTTAAAATTGTTAAAATGGTCATAACTGCTTATCTGTAGCTCTGATTGATGAGCTGCCAGCCATTAACATGCGTGCTCTCCATTTATCAGCAAGCTCATGGCGTCTTTAGGACTCCGGAAAAATAGATTCTAATTGAACCTGTATTTGCTCAGTGGAAAGACAGGCATGTAGAGCCCTTCAAGTACTTCAACTTTGATCAATAAAATCCTAGCTATGACCGCTTCAAGCTTACTCACTGTTTAGCATTACCAAGACATCGTTTGGCCCTTAGAGCCGCATCTGGCACACTTTTAGCTTAAAATTGGCTTGCTAGCAAGCCCTTATTACTGCTGAATAATCCTGTAGGATTCAACCTGATTGGCATCCCTTTGCTCATTTTCTTCTCATGGAAGCATAGCGGCATGACATCCACCCCCTCTGAACCTGCACAGCCTCCGGTCTATGCCAACCAGTCTTCAAGCTGCATCTGCTATAAACACCTTAAGCTACTTGTCATTAAGCTCACGTAATTGGTAAGGACATGTAAAACAAAATCAGGCTTAAATCATATCATCAATAGTCTAGCTCAATTATCTGGTAGCTGTCCCATCACAAATCTTTGAACCGTAGTGGTCCTATCTCCAAAGCATTCAATTATGAAAAAGTTGTTTAGTGAACCTTGCCAGACTCAAGTGATCTAGTTAAATATGCACACGGATTGACCATCAGCTTGCTTTGGGGAACCCTGTCAAGCTCAAATATGCCTTACTCTATCTGCACAGGGAATGGTCTTCAAGTCCTTTACTTCAAGTTCTGGTAGCAGAACCATCTCAAAAGATGTGAAGATACTATGACAATTGTCCAAAGATGTCAACTAGAAGCTAGCCATGTAAGCTTATTGATCATATAACCAAAAACAATTCTGTCTTATCCAAAAACATATCTACTACCAAGTAACCTGTTACTACAGGAAAATAAATGATATCCTTGAATTTGCAAGTTGCTCTTCAATAGCTCCCAGGATCAAATGGGATAATAAGAAGTTGCCCCAATAGTGGCGCATCATAATATCCATATGAGCATACATATCCTGTATCGATCAACTTCAAGCATTTCTGCTCCAAATATGCTATTGCTGGATCTAGCACAAAGAAACCACAATGTATACCCAAAAATACCCATCCATAATGAATTAGCTTTTGAAGATCTTTCGAATCTCCTGGAACAAATACCATTAAGATCACATAGCATTGATGGGCTCCGCAATATACTAGAGCTTCACCTGAAGCATAGTGCAACACGCACATCTCATAAACTTTTGGTAACTTAAGGTCGTTACTAGCAAGCATTAAATAATTTTGACTCCCTTTTACTAGTAGCCAGGACATCATTGACATAAGAATTACTAGGAATAGTATCCAAATCCAGCCACATTTGGCACATTGTTCAAAGAAATGAAAAACCCTGTGCACTTTATGCAGTATCAAGGATGATTTAGCATCATCACCCCTTCTAGCTTCATAGCCATTACGAAAAACCTTTGGACTTTCTGGACCTGTATCATCAGAGAGATTTTTACCTAGTTTTTGAGTTTGATAATGGAAAATAACTTTATCCTGAAGATCTTCATCCATAGCATCCTTGGGAAAATCACCCTTAGAAGTCTCACCATTTGTCAAAGCTATAGGAGTTGGCTCCTCTTGCAGCCGGTATATAAGCATAGATGTACAATCCATGTCAATATCATGCTCGCAATCAGCATGATCTAGGCAATATTCAAACTCATCAATATCATCCTCTGCTTCCTTATCTGCATCCATGCTACTTAGCAAGAGATTATAACTTTGAAAAGTTCATCAGGCACCCCCTCTGAAGGGGTACATGCATCACAAATCTCTCCTATACTACTATAACCTTCTCCTTCAGATTGGGCCAAAAAACCTTCAATTATGGAATTTTCTTCTGTGATAATAGAATCAGCAAGCATATTGCTAGGAGCAACCATAGGTTCATTGGCATTATCAGGTTCATCCTGTGTTTGGCCTGTGTTCGGTCCACAATCTCGTCCACTTCATTAGCTATTGTGTATATAATAGCTTTATTTATACAATCATCTGTAGTAAACCTGTTGCCCTACTCAGTTATAGTGTCAATAAATCCATTCGAAGCCTGTAGTGGCTCATCTTCTTGATAGACTTGTTGAGAGCATCCCATGCCAAGGTCAGTAGCTTGTAAAATTTTTGTTGTACAATCTAGATCTTCACTAGAACCATTATTTGAGGTAACTTCCATGCAAACTATCTTTGAAAAAAATCATATATGTCTATTTCAGCATTGAATTCATTATTTACCTTTGATAGGTTGCTCAAAATATGGTCCTTTGAAGTTGAATCTGCTATTTCCAAAGCTGTGTTTGACTTGGCTTTACTTCTTGCAAAAATATGATCCCAAAATTGATCATAATTAAGGAACTGCATCTGATCCCGTCCTTCTTTATAGAAAACAATCTGGCTTCGTTGTTTAATCTCCTTCATTGCCAGCTCGATAATCTTTGAGCTTTTGTGAACAAACCCATCTGCAAAATAGTCCCACTGCGTGGGATATGTTTTAGCCAGTTCTCGAACCTTATCTTTACACTTGGAGGTTACAACTTCTTCAAAGGTTAAAATCATCCGATCTTCTGGAATTCCTTGGCTCTTCATCTCCACTTTATAACATGCAAGGAGTCCATCTAGATCATGTCCTTGAAAAATTCCATATTGTTCATGTACGACATCAAGTGCCATCTCTACTGCATCATCCATATGTATTTTTAGCTTCATAGATTTTGCTTCTTGCAAACATCATTGAACTAAGCCCAACATTTTTGGCAAATCTGCAGCTGCTAGATTTTTATCAAATCTATTGAAATTGTAGTCTTCAATAAACTGCATCAACTCTGTTGGAATCTCCATCTTTACTTCCCACCCCGTCTTGTTTTGTGTCGGGTTCACCAAGAATGTCGGGGGATTTGTATTTGAAAGGTGAGCCAGGAAGGCACAGGGCCCCTGGCTGCGAGAGGTGTGAGGGAAAGAGTTGCAGAAGATGCAATTAATGAAGACAGAGCTTAGAACAGATAGATTGAAACTTGATAACTCAAATCAAATATTAAACAGTACCCCTGTTTTAATCAAATATTAATGGAGGAGTTTATGCTCCTTACAAGGATTATCCTACCTTAATCCAGGTGCTAATCAAGAAAATCAATAATGAACTGCCTTGTACTACCTTTTGCTTCTTCCTGCTATAGCATCATTAAGCTAGGGAGCAACCTAGAAGAGTGTAGTCCAAGCACCATGAAGCTAGGGAGCAAACTACAACCAACATGGAACTAGATTATTGTCCATATGCTAGGTCATGGTTTAAAATTACTGCATTGTATAAAGATTGGAGCATGCAATGTGACATCTTTGCTCACAATATAGTTCTAAATATGTCCCTCCTACACGGTGGTATACCTCACATATATAGCAATAAATGAGGTTGATAGACAAATAAAATAGACATTCTTGTTGGTCACACTTATGTATTACTATTGGGTGCTTTACCATCGGAGCAGCAACAAGAAGACTTAGCAACATTGCATCTACAATCCATTATCAGTTCAAGATACCAATCACAAATCAAGAGTAACCCCTCTCTATTCATGAGACCGACAAGCGATATTTGGACATAAAAGAGGCAGATATTATAATTATAGATGAGTTATCCATGTTAACCCAAAGGAATTTTTACCTTATCATAAGACAAAATATCAATGTAACAAGCAATACATTGACAGATCCCTTCAACACCCAATGCATTCTCTTGCTCGGTGATCTTGCCCAACTACCCCCAATTTGTAGTCATGCATAGGATCTTTGTAGTACATGCCATATCACAAGCTTGGTTCACTGTCTACATATGAAACTTTCTACAAGATTTCATGCTTTGTAAGACATACAACGGACCCTGAATTGCTTCAGTTCTTGACCATTATTTGTGAAAGAAAACTAGTTGTAGATGAGATCAATTCTACTTGGGTGTATTATACATGAAGCACATGTGCATGACTACATCAACAACTCTACTCCGATAATTTGTACTCATAGATTAGAGTTCCAATACTATAACAACCTTCTCTTGAATAAGTTGTACAATCAAATTGACATTACAAAAGTTGAAATAAAGACGAACAGGGGTAACACAAATGTCCTTTAGTAGTGGCTCCTAGACCCTAAAATTCAACGAGTTAGATTCAATCACAATTGGCGTGCGCTGCATGATCACTAAAAACATTGACTTGACAATCGGTGCGGAAAATGGTGCAACATGCATTGTCGATGCCATAATATAGAACACGGAAGGTGAAGTTACATGTGTCATTGTCCCAAGAATGACTACAAAATAAGAAAGGAAAAACACACTCGACATCCACCTTCAAAAACGTGAGCGGATGTTCTACGCTAACAACCATTCAATGAAAAATTTCTTTTTGAAATACTTTCCGTTTGCAAGAATTTACATGTAGTATGTGTACTAGAAAAAACATTCATCAGTAGACAACCTTGCTTGGATATAATCTCAACTGTAACCATCCCTATAATGTCTAATGATTGACACTATTAGCGTGCAAACAAGAAGGAAAAAAAGAAACTCTATAGCCTTGCACACACCACACCATTGGAATGAAACACCATAAAGCTGCAGAAAACACCTATGTCGAACACCTATAAAGTCGAGCGGGAAACAGCCCTAACCCGAACCATGATTAAAATTTCTGAAAACCAAGATCATAAAGATGAATCTCGTGTCCTGTATACCTCCATAGAGTATCCATATGCTTGATTTCAACAAGAGACGAGAGAGTTATAAGCTTTCGAAGTTGGGGTATCTCTCAAAAGCTCCAAAAAAGCTAGTCTTTGTAAGCCAAAAAAGTGTAGGGAATTGCCGCTATTAAAAGGGTATTTTTTTGGCTCTTATCCCAAGTGATTTTCTCTCCCCTCTTAGCCGACATGTTTCACTCCTCGGTCACCTTTTAATTGGTCCATTTTGGGCTTAATTTGGGCAAAAAATGGCATGTCGGTCACTATTTGACCAAGGAACACTATAAGAGGAGTTGTCTATAACCGCAAACCTTGCCGCGGAAAAACAAAGAAAAAAGGAGAGAGAAAAATTTGCAGAGCCGGCAATAACCGCGGCTATGTACGCGGTAGTGGTTTCTCAGAAATAAGCACGGTAATAGTCACGGCAATACCCACAACTATTACCGCGTCAGTTGCCGCGTTTATTACTGCGTCAGTTGCCGCTACACGCTAATTCAAAAATAAAGGTGCTCATTTGGGCCACCCAATTTTGGGTGGCTCAAATACCAAAGAAATGAAATTGAATTTACTTTACCTTGACAATTTAAAATGTAGAAGATCAACTGTTTAGAAAAGTTACAATAAAAAGTAAATAGTTGTATATACATTGTGCCACATTGGGACTTTTACGAAATTTTGGACAAAACATTTTTCTAATCAATCCTTCTCTATCTCATCATTGTCTAGAGGCACGTATATTGGATCACTTTGACTCCACATAAACCCAAACCAAATTAAACAATTATCAACAGCTCAAAACAATTGATACAAAATTACTTGTTTAAACTTACCGCTTTTAGTGGTCCAACCGCCGCGTTGAATTGCTCGCGAGAGATGTGGTTGTTTTTGAACAACCATCGCCAAGTATCAAATTTTGTATGTCGCTCCCGATACTTGACCATCTATCTGGTTGGTCGAAAGAGAGTGATATTTTCCTAAGTTAGCAATAACACTACCAAATCATCAACTATAGTCTTTATAATCATCGATCGACGTTATAACTCAATTAATCTTACATATTTATCCTTCCAAGCTCCCTTGCCTCCTGAGCCATAGTGCGTGGGAGTTTGTCTTGTGCGAGCCTTGCGTTGTTGTGTTAATATGAGCCCGTCGTAGCTTGATCGCTCTTTTCCTTAATTGCCCACTCCCACTCCTCGTCTGCCATGTTGCCACCGCTGTAATTCCTGTCTAGATCTCTGACCTGGTTGGCTACTACGCACTGTTTTTAGAAAAGTCTTTATGTAGCCCTCCAACCATTGTTGTGAAAAACGTTGATCGGGGGCGTTTGGAAATCTAGCTAGCAGAGCGTCCTCAATGTACCGTGCATGATCGGGCAGTTGGTCTCTAAACTTTATAAAACAGTTCTTATATGTTGAATGTATAAGAATTTGTAGATGGCGTTGAAATGCCATGCCCTGTGTCGTGCCGAAATCCACCTCTCCGCCATATTTAACCTTGTAGTAGCGCCCATGCGTGTCTGGCATGGGTGTGTCAGCATCCTCGTCCTCTTCGTCAGGGACTGTATGCTTTGAAAGCGGGGACTCCGTTCCCCCGCCACTACCAAAACATGTAAAACCACAAGATCCGTCGCCGCTTTGTCTCTCACGACGCTCACTACCCTAAGAGAAGCGTCGACGCGCGCTACCAGAGGAAGTCCGTCGATGATGTTCCAGCAAAGCAGGAGTAGAATGGAGTGGCGTAGGACCCTGTGATGCCATGGGAGTGGGACCTTGCGATGCAAGGGGAAAACTGCGATGGAATAGGAGTAGGACGATAGGAAGGGAGAGTAGAGGGAGGTGTTGTCGATGCGAGGCTCTGTAGGTAAGGAGTCCCTCCCTGACTCCCCCTTGGTGTAGTCTGCGGAGAAATGCCACAGTTCGCAAGCTGCTTCGGAGTGTAGTGGCC
This sequence comes from Adiantum capillus-veneris, assembly GCF_014529385.1. NCBI lineage: Eukaryota > Viridiplantae > Streptophyta > Polypodiopsida > Polypodiales > Pteridaceae > Adiantum > Adiantum capillus-veneris. The sequence continues at coordinate 34,811,720 of NC_140941.1, forward strand.
AAAAAAATCCTCCGTCGAACAGAGGTACTGCTCTCGTAAAGAGATAGCCCGCTGTAAGTCAGGATCTACGACCGGTGGAGGAACCTGAGAAGGGTAGGTGTAAGATGGCCATGCCCGCAAATAACAAAAAAAAACCTATGACACTCATGGTTTAGGGTTAACTACGTAGAAATATTCTTTATTTCTTTGCTTGTTCTCACCGACTCAAGACTCGGGTCCACTAGAGGTGATGTCCACCTCGGGTGGGGAGCCCACCTGGGATGTGAACCAACCAAAAGAAGAGCCAACTAGGTGCTCCTCACCAGTTGGTCTCTCATCTGACATCTACATTACAAAGAGCAATATAAGATTAAGCTTTCTACCCTACTCACTCATCTATAAATACGTACACAAGTATATAGAACACAAACACGTAGATACATATACATACTAGTAGAACTAATTAGAGACTAGTAGTGCCAAAGGTCAACTGCACCTGTTTAGATATCATCTGAGTCTCAACCGTGGTAAAACCAAAGGTACATTGCGGTAATCCATGCATGAGTGGATCAATGACCGCAACGCCACAATTAAAAAGGGACTATACCTTCGGGTGCTATGCTCCCGTACGTAGTGCCTACATACATGCATAAACAAATATATATGTACACACATATATATGTTAGGGTTGTAAATGTAGCCATCGTTTTGTGGCTGCACCTAGATTCAACGTCTAAGTGATCAATTGATCGTAACATTACAATCCTAATGTAATGCAATAAGTAATTCCATTTCTCTCAGTGAGTCTCTCTCTCTCTCTCTCTGTATCTTTCTCTATTTCTCTCCCTTTCTATCTATTCTCTCTCTCTCTCTCTCTATTCTCTCTCTCTCTCCTCTCTATCTCTGTATCTTTCTCTATTTCTCTCCCTTTCTATCTATTCTCTATTTCTCTCCCTCAATGATGAAAGTCCATGCATTGTATACAACAATGAGTAGCTTGAAGTGGTAGATAGCTTCAAGTACCTTGGCCTTGAGGTTCCATCCAATCATATATGGAAAGATTGCGCACTGCGTCGCTTGGAAGCCGGAAAGAGGGCTTATTATGCATTTGAGAACATGTGCAATGCTGGAGAGATCAAGTGTTGGGATCTCAAAAAGTACCTCTTTGACACATTGGTGACACCGGTGCTTCTTTATGGAGTGGAGGTGTGGGGTGGTAGCATCAGGAAGTCTACTTGGAAAGAGTTTGAGAATGTCCAAAAGAACATATTAGGTATTTTGGTAAAAATCTCACATTATGGGAATCTCCAAATCGACTAAATTCATGTAATTTGGGAATTTTCCACTTAAAGTGGGAAAAATTGAGGTGTGTGGTTAGTAAATAAAGTGAAAATCTCATAGGATTGTGGTGTTGATAAACACCAAAAGTCAAGAGGATGTACAACACATGGATTTGAATAATAACTATAAATTACATAAAACAAAGGAAGATACAAAAAAGATTTTGTTTACAAACTGACTAGTATAGTCACAATAGAAGCTCCACATAATTCTACTCCACATTTGATACCATATCTGAACTTTGATCCAATTGTGGTTGATGTGCACGAGTGAGGCCTTCTTTGGCTTTTAGAGCATGCCTTTCTGGAATCTTTATTCTAGAAAATGGTCCTTCTTTGTTGGGTCTCCAGGACCAAACAATTGCATCTACAGTTTCCCACACTTGTGGGTCCTTATAGTTGACAGCCCAATAACCCTTCCAACAATTGCTGTAAGCTTGAGTATCTGTCATCCCACTTTTTCTTGCGCAAGGTGCCCAATATTGAATCAAGATTTTTCTGTAGTTTGGTGATGTAGGCTCATTATCAATGTCAGATAAAGCCATTGCAAGCCACACTGGATAGATTTCTGTGTCACTCGGAACAAGCATAAGAAAGTCACCTTGGTGCACATCAGACATAGGGTCAAACTCTTCCCTTGGCCTATCTCGTTGAGGCCCACAAAAATGATCGTTCAACTCTTCAAGGCCTAGGAATCTTTCTGGTTCTTGTTGCAAATTCATTGTAGTGCTTTGTAGGTGAGAATATTCTTGAGTTTTTGGCCAAAACATTTCATACAAGACTCCCTTTGATATGATTGCTTTTCCAATCTCTTCAATTACCTTACTCCAATAATCTATCACGGGTCTATAATATCGCGGAATACTTGAACCATTCCCTAAATTTTTCCAAAATTTTATATAGTTCTTTAGCCCCAAAATGACTTCTTCGTGGGCCTTGACATACTCCGCCATTTGTACTAGAGGTGGATCTCCATGTGGTAACATTGGCTTGCATTCTGTGTCTGTTTTCCAAAGGCGAATACTTCCACTCCAACTTGATACACCTACATGTGCCTTATATTGCATCATTGGTGTCTCATCCTGCATAAAGAACCTGAACTGAAGTGGTTTGGAATGTCCAACAAGTATGTCTTGTCCATCACAAAGATAGCCATCACAATATTGCTTGAAATCGGGGATCTTTGTGAGAAAAAATGGAGCTGGAGATGAAGATGAGCTATTTCGTAATGTATCCATCAAATGTGGAAAAGTATAGGTTTGTGTAACTCTCAGCTTCTCTGAAAACCTACTAAACATGGCGTCTATGTCCTCATGTGTATGCCCAACCATTAATAATCCCAGCTGGATGGTTTTGAAAACACCCCTTGCAACAAGCATTGAAAAATAGGCAAATAAGTATCGATTTTTGTTTTCCCCTGCACAATTATCCAATTGTAGCAACAAGTTCTCTGGCAATCTGCGAAATGTTGACCCCAATTCCTCTTCTGCAATTTCTGACGACTGCACAATGGGCTCTTTTCCATCACTCAAGTTATGGTAGTCCAAAGCATCCCTTGAGTTCAAAGCATGTAGTAGTGAAATATTGCTCCTTGGAAGTCCATTTGTTACTAGATCACCAAGAGGATGCTTATCTATCCTCTCTAGGTTATGTAAACAATTAGCAATTGAGCCAATTGTAAGATTTGGATCAGCTGGCCACAAACCATTCAAGACAAAGTGTCCGTAATGACCTTCTCCATGTCCATGAGTGATCATGCCAATCAATGCCACCTGCAGATTATATCCTGAATCCACACCCTTGGGAACAATGCGTAATCTAGGAATGGCAATTTTCTTTTGATCCATCTTATCATGGATTATGCATACATATTTTTGTGGTTGAGTTTCTGAATACGTGCGCCATGCATAATATAGGCTTCTGCAACTCTTTTGTTGTGCCATGCGAACTTCTCTCTCCCTCAAGAGAAGGTTTAGCTTCTAACCTTGCCTTGATTGAGCTACAAATATTGCACTTAGAGAACTCACTCGTCTTTGTTAAAGTGACATGTGGGTACTCTTTGTTCCAAATTCTACCAAAAGAAGATTGGGATAGCTTCTTCTCATAGCCCATTTGGTCAAGTGTCGTGTTGATTTCACATAAAATATCCACTTGTTTGTATGTTGATGGAATCACCAATTGAGTCTCTCTTGAGCCATCTAGCAGTGTTCTACTTCTATGTGGCATCTTCTCAAAGTTGTTTTCCACAAACTCATTTAGTAGTGCTCTGGCTAAACTAGTATGTTGAAGTCCCCTTCTCAATGTACATGTGTTCCCATGTACATATTGGCGCACACCATTTTCAAAGTTCTCCTTGTATCGATAAAATGATGTCTTTGGTATTCCATGTAGCTCATACCATGCTCTACAACAAACAATAGAGCCATTTAGCCTGAATTGGTATCGTGACTTCTCATCTTTTTGATAACATATAGAAAGAACATCATAAACATAATTAGTGCGTGATTTTTGAGACTCTCCCCAAAAGTGTTGTCGTAACCTTGTCACCATATCACGATCTGCAAACTGGCAACATTTTTGTGCACAACAATCAATGCATGATACCCTTTGAATTGATTTGTTTGAAAGGTAAAAAGTCGAAGCTGGTGCTGCTTTTGATTTTTGAGTCCTGTTCATGAAAGTGTATCGTCTCTTCCTTGACAACTGGACAACATTACTCCCATCAAGTTTTTTTCCAACATTGTCATCGTTGGATACATCCTCATATGTAGCATGCATGCCATCAACAGGAACAAATCATTGTAATGGGCTCCCATTCAACATTGTTGTCTGCTTGATGGGCCACTTTAGCAAAGTGATGCTACCCACTTCAACCACATCATCAATGCTTGTATTTTCTCTTTCAATACCCACACCCACACAATCAGGACCAAGTTCCTGAAAGTTGACATAATCATGTGGAAATACATATAAGATGGTCCCTTCATTCATGGTTTGCATCATTGTGTCATCTTTTAAAAGGACCCTCTGATTTCTCCAAGACTCTCGAATCATTGCTTCAAATTCTGGGCTTGTCATAGGTATTGCATCTGTAACTAGAGGATCAGAATGATCATGTTCTTCATCACCATTGTAGCTTTCCTGTGGATCAATTAAGTTCCCATTTAATACAAAATATTGCAAAAGAAGCTTTGACCATCGAACAGCACTCCATAATGAGCCTTGGAGAGATGAAGTATCCATTGTAGGAAAAGGTAGGACCACATCCTTCAAGCATTCTTCCACTAGTATGGAGACATTTCCGTGCCCTATCTTTGTACCACCACAAGTGGAATCTGGATCTGTTCTACACACACAGCCAATACCAACAATTTCATTGTCAAGTATCATATGTACTTTCTCCCAAGATTCAAAGTCCATCTTGTAAGTGAAAAAGATTACATTGTTAAATCCATAGTTATAGAAAAATACTCTTCAAACAAAAAATCATGCTACAACATGGAAAAGGTTTGCATAGGTTGGACAAGTGGTGAACCTTGAGACCAAATCCTCCTTGCTATATTAATGGAAGCAAGGTTGGAAATTATGGTGGATCTTGAAACCAAAGCATCCTTGCTATATTAGAGCATAGGTTGGACAAGTGGTGGACCTAGTTGTAATACCCACTGCCACCTATCAACTACTATAGGACTATGCTTTCCAATGTCCAAGTATCCCTTGAGGCTTTCAAGGTTGAACACGTGGTGGACCTTGAAACGAAAATCCCCTTTCTATATCAGAGCATAGCTTGGACAAGTGGTGGACCTAGTTATAATGCCCAATATCCAAGGTGAAATACCTTAGGACCTTGCTACCTTGCTTGCCAATGTTTACGTAGCCCCTCATTTATTTAATGGAAGTAAGGTTGGACAAGTGGTGGACCTTGAAACCAAAGCCTCTTTGCTATATGAGAGCATAGGTTGGACCTAGTTGTAATACCCACTGCCACCTATCAACTACTATAGGACTATGCTTTCCAATGTACAAGTATCCCTTGAGTCTTTCAAGGTTGAACACGTGGTGGACCTGAAATGAAAATCCCCTTTCTATATCAGACCATAGCTTGGACAAGTGGTGGACCTAGTTATAATGCCCAATATCCAAGGTGAAACACCTTAGGACCTTGCTACCTTGCTTGCCAATGTTTACATAGCCCCTCATTTCTTTAATGGAATCAAGGTTGGACAAGTGGTGGACCTTGAAACTAAAGCCTCTTTGCTATATGAGAGCATAGGTTGGACCTAGTTGTAATACCCACTGCCACCTATCAACTACTATAGGACTATGATTTCCAATGTCCAAGTATCCCTTGAGTCTTGCAAGGTTGAACACGTGGTGGACCTTGAAACGAAAATCCCCTTTCTATATCAGAGCATAGCTTGGACAAGTGGTGGACCTAGTTATAATGCCCAATATCCAAGGTGAAATACCTTAGGACCTTTCTACCTTGCTTGCCAATGTTTACGTAGCCCCTCATTTCTTTAATGGAAGCAAGGTTGGACAAGTGGTGGACCTTGAAACCAAAGCCTCTTTGCTATATGAGAGCATAGGTTGGACCTAGTTGTTATACCCACTGCCACCTATCAACTACTATAGGACTATGCTTTCCAATGTCCAAGTATCTCTTGAGTCTTGCAAGGTTGAACACGTGGTGGATTATTGAAACCAAAATCCCCTTTCTATATCAGAGCATATCTTGGACAATTGGTGGACCTAGTTATAATTCCCCTCCTTTCTTTAATGGAAGAAAGGTTGGAAAAGTGTTGAATCTTGAAACCCAAACCCTTTGGCTATATATAGAGGATAGCTTGGACAAGTGGTGGGCTTAGTTGTAGTATCGAATGTCCAAGGTCCAAGGTGAACTATGTAAAGACCTTACTTCCAAAAACAAAGTCGTACAAGTGGTTCTCCTTCAAACCAAAACGTCCTTAGTGTATTAGAACATAGCTTGGAGAAGTCGTGGACTTAGTTGTAATGGTGAATGTCCAAAGCAAACTATTATAGGACCTTGCTTCCCAAATCAAGTTTGGATAAGTGGTGGATCTTGAAACCAAAACCCCCTTACTGTATTAGAGCATAGCTTAGATAAGTGGTGGACCTAGCTGCCATGGAAAATGTTCAATGTGAACTGCTACAGGACCTTGCTATTAAATGTCTTAAGTAGAGCTAGCTTCTTTAATGGAATCAAGGTTGGGAAAGTGGTGCATCTTGAAACCAAAAGCCCTTTATTGTATTAGAGCATAGCTTGGACAAGTGAGGGACCTAGTTTTAATGTGTGATGTCCAAAGAAAAGTATTACAAGACCTTGCTTTCCGATATTTGAATTGGTCAAGTGGTTAAAACTAAGTATAAAACTTTGACCATTTTCTTCTCGAATTGCCAAAAAGCTAGTTTTAGACACCCCTAAATGAAAATGGTTTAGGGTGGCCTTAAGCAACGTTTTTTCAAAGACTTGAACAAAAGGGTTGCCGAAGAGTAATGAAAATTTATTATGGCTTGAAGTGCCTGAGTATGTGAAAACAAGCCTAGGTTTTCCACGAGGCAAAAGGTGACATAATAAGAACATTGGAAACTTAGGATTGACCATGTGGCCTAAACTTTGGCAAGTGAAGTGGTGGCCAAGTTTTGTGGCACAGTGTGCACTTGGTCCTATATGTGTTGACCACTTGGCGAAATCTAGGACCATAAGGCCAAACCTTTGGCACCTTAAATATAGTATGGGACATAATCTAGAACTGCTATAGTAAATTAGTAGTATAGTTAATATGTTAATATTTGTATTATATTTAAGTATATGCTAAATATAATTTATGTTCAAAATTTCACTAATGAAGAATGTTCCCATTTAGCACTCCAGATGCGGGGTCTTAGGGCAATGCCACAATGGGGTGACAAGGCAGCGCTTCCATGTGAGGTTTGGGGGTAGCGCTCTTGATGGGGATGTGGAATATAGCGCTCTCGATGGAGGGGCTTGGGAGGCTGATTTTGGGATATTGTTCCCGGCGGGGTCCTGGGGAAGCGCCCCAGGCGGGGTCCGGGGCAGCGCCCCGGGTGGGGTCAAGGGGTATAGTATAGAGTTACGCATGTTTTGCATATTTTCAACCATGATTTCTTTAATTTTGGCTGTGTGAATTGGTTAATGTTTTATATTGATTTTGTTTTTTTTAATCCTATGATAAAACATGGACTTGTAGCATACGTGGCATTCTAATAAACCCTATCAAGATTAGGCACAGAGAGAGCGCACGAGCAACGCACACAGAGAAAGCAGGCGAGCAGCAAACACACAGAAAGTGCACACGAATCGCACACAGTTGGAGTATACGCACACGTAGAGGAGCAAGCCCGGCATCGTACACAACACACAGGTGGAGCGCACAGGATTGAAAGTTCGCGCACAAGATAAAGAAACAGCAGCGTACGCAACGCTTTCCAGAAGGGCAGGATCGGGCATAGCTTCTTCTCAGGAGACATTGCACACCTCACGAATAGAGAACAAACAAGTATTTCTCTCTCTCTCACTCTCTGTCTTTCTCCATATACAGAAGATGGTTCTCTGTAACTCTTCTTGCACACACACTCTCTCGTCAAAAGACAGAGATACGTAGTTTAAAAATATCCCTGCACACATACACATATTCCTACACATTGTCTTCCTCTCTTCCACATACATAACCACAGTGAAATCTGTTATCTTGTTGTCTCTCTCTTGAAAATACATGCACATATTCCCACACATCGTCTTCCTCACTTCCACATACATAACCACAGTGAAATCTGTTATCTTGTTGTCTCTCTCTTGAAAATACGTGCACATATTTCCATACATCGTCTTCCTCTCTTCCACATACATAAACACAATGAAATCTGTTATCTTTCTCTCTCTCCTCTCTCTAGAAAACAGGTATTTCTCTCTCTCTCTCTATCTATCTATCTCTGTATCTTGCTATCTCTCTCTTGAAAATACATGCTCATGTATGTGTGCATCTATGTTATCTATGTGTATGTATGTATATTTGTGTTATTTCATTGTAATACTCATACATAATGCAGATACACAATTACACTTAATTACGATATGCACACATAGTATATATACATACATAAATATCACATATAACTAACACATTGTAATACTAGTAAACTTGAATGGAAGACTTACTTGCGTGATCTGTTAAAGTCGATTTTTGTAGTTGTTTAGTGATACACCTAATGGACATAAATGGTTGAAACTAGGACATGTAGACCAAAAATACGTGTATTTCTTTGGATGAATATATACACTTTTTGGTGACCCTTACCACAAGTGGTGGACCTTGAGACCAGTGGACTATAAGGACCTCCAAACAATACCTTGTACACTCAATCCTTCTTGGTATCTAGGTTGGACAAGTGGTGGACCTTGTTCAAATTCTCTAACCACTCTCTCTAACATGGTGACATAATTTAGGTGTGATAAATTCATATCTATGCAAACTAATATCAGTTTAGGCTTGTTAATTTGAATTTGTTTGAATTTATGTACAATATAATGATTTGAGGTTTGCATATTTGAATTTAGGTGGTATAATGATATATTTTTGTGGTAAACTTGAATTTAAAATCAATTTCGCGTGGAATATTTTAAATTTAAGTGGTAAAATTTAAATTTTTATAAAAAAGTTTGAATTTTAAAATTTGGGCGAGATATTTTAAAATTTAGGCGGGATATTTAAAATTTGGGAGGGATATTTTAAATTTAGGCAATCAGATTTTGAATTTTAAATTTAGGCGGGAAGGTTTTGAATTTATAGCGAGATCTCTCTTACATAAGAGAGTATAGGTTGGACAAGTGGTGGACCTTAAAGCTACATCATCAATGCTACTAGACATGATAGGTAGGGAATCTAGTTGAATATTGTATGTATAATATATATGTAATAGATCTAGCTTGGACAAGTGGTGGACCTTGGAGCAAAACCCCATGTAAAACATATCATGCACATTCCAAGTGGTGAGAAAAAATATCATTTAAGATATACCCTTATAGGTTGGACAAGTGGTGGACCTTAACACCAAGATATTCTTAATGTAATGACATAGAGTGGAAAACTGGTGAATCTTGAGACCAAACCATGCTACTAGCGATAATAGCTTGGACAAGTGGTGGACCTTGAAAGTAATCCCCCCATCTACGAAATATCGTGGGTTTCAGGTATTTTGATGGAGCCTAGCATCTTGGAGACATGGTGCAGCTTGCTTCTCTTCATGTTTCAATCGAGCCTATCTTGGACAAATGGTGGAGCATCCTTCTCTCCATGTTTCAATGGAGCCTAGCTTGGACAAGTGGTGGACCTTTGCTTCTCTCTATGATTCAAGTGGTGGACCTTGGAACCAAACCCCCATGTAAAACCTATCATGGTCACTCCAAGTGGTGAGAAAGAATAACCTTTAAGATATAGCCTTATAGGTTGGACAAGTGGTGGACCTTAACACCCAAATATTCTTAATATAATGACATAGAGTGAAAAAGTGGTGAATATTGAGACAAAACCACTCATGCTACTAGCGATAATAGCTTGGACAAGTGGTGGACCTTGAACGTAAACCCCCCATGTTTCAATAGACTTAGCTTCGACAAATGGTGGAGCATCATTCTCTCCATGTTTCAATGGAGCCTAGCTTGGACAAGCGGTGGACGTTTGTTTCTCTCTATGTTTCAATAGAGTTAGCTTGGACAAGTGGTGGACCTTCAAACCAAACCCCCATCTAAAACCTATCATGGTCACTCCAAGTGGTGAGAAAGAATAACCTTAATGATATATCCTTATAGGTTGGACAAGTGGTGGACCTTAACACCCAGATATTCTTAATATAATGGCATAGAGTGGAAAAGTGGGGAATCTTGAGACCAAACCACTCAGGCTACTACCAATAACAGCTTGGACAAGTGTTGGACCTTGAATGTAAACCCCTTATCTACGACATATCGTGGGTTTAATGTTTTTCGATGGAGCCTAGCATCTGGGAGACATGGTGCAGCTTGCTTCTCGTCATGTTTCAATGGAACCTATCTTGGACAAATGGTGGAGCATCCTTCTCTCCATGTTTCAATGGAGCCTAGCTTGGACAAGTGATGGACCTTTGCTTCTCTCTCTGTTTCAATAGAGTTAGCTTGGACAAGTGATGGACCCTGGAACCAAATCCCCATGTAAAACCTATCATGGTCACTCCAAGTGGTAAGAGAGAATAACCTTTAAGATATAGACTTATAAGTTGGACAAGTGGTGGACCTTAACACCCACATATTCTTAATATAATGACATAGAGTGGAAAAGTGGTGAATCTTGAGACAAAACCACTCATGCTACTAGCAATAATAGCTTGGACAAGTGGTGGTACTTGAATGTAAACCCCCCATGTACAAAATATCGTGGGTTTATGGTATTTCGATGAAACCTAGCATCTTGGAGACATGGTGCAGCTTGCTTCTCTTCATGTTTCAATGGAGTCTATCTTGGACAAATAGTGGAGCATCCTTCTCTCCATGTTTCAATAGACCCTAGCTTGGACAAGTGGTGGACCTTTACTGATCTCTATGATTCAATAGAGTTAGCTTGGACAAGTGGTGGACCTCTACTGATCTCTATGATTCAATAGAGTTAGCTTGGACAAGTGGTGGACCTTGGAACCAAATCCCCATGTAAAACCTATCATGGTCACTCCAAATGGTGAGAAAGAATAACCTTTAAGATATAGCCTTATAGGTTGGACAAGTGGTGGACCTTAATACCCAAATATTCTTAATATAATGACATAGAGTGAAAAAAAGGTGAATCTTGAGATAAAACCACTCATGCTACTAGCGATAATAGCTTGGAAAAGTGCTGGACCTTGAATGTAAACCCCCCATGTTTCAATAGACTTAGCTTCGACAAATGGTGGAGCATTGTTCTCTCCATGTTTCAATGGATCCTAGCTTGGACAAGTGGTCGACCTTTGTTTCTCTCTATGTTTCAATAGAGTTAGCTTGGACAAGTGGTGGAACTTGGAACCAAACCCCCATGTAAAACCTATCATGGTCACTCCAAGTGGTACGAAAGAATAACCTTTAAGATGTAGCCTTATAGGTTGGACAAGTGGTGGCCCTTAACAACCACATATTCTTAATTAAAGTGGTGAATCTTGAGACCAAACCACTCAGGCTACTAGCAATAATAGCTTAGAGAAGTGGTGGACCTTGAATGTAAACCCCTCATCTACGAAATATCGTGGGTTTAATGTATTTCGATGGAGCGTAGCATCTTGGAGACATGGTGCAGCTTGCTTCTCGTCATGTTTCAATGGAGCCTATCTTGGACAAATGGTGGAGCATCCTTCTCTCCATGTTTCAACGGACCCTAGCTTGGACAAGTGGTGGACCTTTGTTTCTCTCTATGTTTCAATAGAGTTAGCTTGGACAAGTGGTGGACCTTGGAACCAAACCCCCATGTAAAACCTATCATGGTCACTCCAAGTGGTAAGAAAGAATAACCTTTAAGATGTAGCCTTATAGGTTGGACAAGTGGTGGACCTTAGCGCCCACATATTCTTAATAAAAGTGGTGAATCTTGAGACCAAACCACTCAGGCTACTAGCAATAATACCTTGGACAAGTGGTGGACCTTGAATGTAAACCCCTCATCTACGAAATATCGTGGGTTTAATGTATGTCGATGGAGCCTAGCATCTTGGAGACATGGTGCAGCTTGCTTCTAGTCATGTTTCAATGGAGCCTATCTTGAACAAATGGTGGACCATCCTTCTCTCCATGTTTCAATGGAGCCTAGCTTGGACAAGTGGTGGACCTTTGTTTCTCTCTATGTTTCAATAGAGTTAGCTTGGACAAGTGGTGGACCTTGGAACCAAACCCCCATGTAAAACCTATCATGGTCACTCCAAGTGGGAAGAAAGAATAACCTTTAAGATGTAGCCTTATAGGTTGGACAAGTGGTGGACCTTAACACCCACATATTCTTAATATAATGACATAGAGTGGAAAAGTGGTGAATCTTGAGACCAAACCACTCAGGCTACTACCAATAATAGCTTGGACAAGTGTTGGACCTTGAATGTAAACCCCTCATCTACGACATATCCTGAGTTTAATGTTTTTCGATGGAGCCTAGCATCCTGGAGACATGGTGCAGCTTGCTTCTCGTCATGTTTCAATGGAGTCTATCTTGGACAAATGGTGGAGCATCCTTCTCTCCATGTTTCAATGGAGCTTAGCTTGGACAAGTGGTGGACCTTTGCTTCTCTCTCTGTTTAAATAGAGTTAGCTTGGACAAGTGGTGGAGCTTGGAACCAAACCCCCATGTAAAACCTATCATGGCTACTCCAAGTGGTAAGAAAGAATAACCTTTAAGATATAGACTTATAGGTTGGACAAGTGGTGGACCTTAACACCCACATATTCTAAATATAATGACATAGAGTGGAAAAGTGGTGAATCTTGAGACAAAGCCACTCGTGCTACTAGCGATAATAGATTGGACAAGTATCGGCCCTTGAATGTAAACCCCCCATGTACAAAATATCCTGGGTTTAAGGTATTTCGATGAAGCCTAGCATCTTGGAGACATGGTGCAGCTTGCTTCTCTTCATTTTTTGATGCAGCCTATCTTGGACAAATGGTGGAGCATCCTTCTCTCCATGTTTCAATGGACCCTAGCTTAGACAAGTGGTGGACCTTGGAACTCAAATCCCCATGTAAAACCTATCATGGTCACTCCAAGTGGTGAGAAAGAATAACCTTTAAAATATAGCCTTATAGGTTGGACAAGTGGTGGACCTTAACACCCAAATATTCTTAATATAATGACATAGAGTGGAAAAGTGGTGAATCTTGAGACAAAACCACTCATGCTACTAGCGATAATAGCTTGGACAAGTGGTGGAACTTGAACGTAAACCCCCCATGTTTCAATAGACTTAGCTTCGAAAAATGGTGGAGCATCGTTCTCTCCATCTTTCAATGGAGCCTAGCTTGGACAAGTAGTGGACCTTTGTTTCTCTCTAGGTTTCAATAGAGTTAGCTTGGACAAGTGGTGGACCTTGGAACCAAACCCCCATGTAAAACCTATCATGTTCACTCCAAGTGGTGAGAAACAATAACCCTAATGATATATCCTTATAGGTTGGACAAGTGGTGGACCTTAACACCGAGATATTCTTAATATAATGGCATAGAGTGGAAAAGTGGTGAATCTTGAGAGCAAACTACTCATGCTACTAGCGATAATAGGTTGGACAAGTGGTGGACCTTGAATGTAAACCCCCCATCTACGAAATATGGTGGGTTTAAGGTATTAAGATGGAGCCTAGCATCTTGGGGACATGGTGCACCTTGCTTTTCTTCATGTTTCAATGGAGCCTATCTTGGACAAATGTTGGAGCATCCTTCTCTCCATGTTTTAATGGACCCTAGCTTGCACAAGTGGTGGACCTTTGATTCTCTCTATGTTTCAATAGAGTTAGCTTGGACAAGTGGTGGACCTTGGAACCAAACCCCAATGTAAAACCTATCATGGTCACTCCAAGTCGTAAAAAAGAATTACCTTTAATATATAGCCTTATAGGTTGGACAAGTGGTGGACCTTAACACCCAGATATCCTGAATATAATGACATAGAGTGATAAAGTGGTGAATCTTGAGACAAAACCACTCACGCTACTAGCGGTAATAGCTTGCACAAGTGGTGGACCTTGAACGTAAACCCCCCATGTTTCAATAGAGTTAGCTTCGAGAAATGATGGAGCATCCTTCTCTCCATGTTTCAATGGAGCCTAGCTTAGACAAGTGGTGGACCTTTGCTTCTCTCTATAATTCAATAGAGTTAGCTTGGACAAGTGGTGGAACTTGGAACCAAACCCCCATGTAAAACCTATCATGGTCACTCCAAGTGGTAAGAAAGAATAACCTTTAAGATGTAGCCTTATAGGTTGGACAAGTGGTGGACCTTAACACCCACATATTCTTAATATAATGACATAGAGTGGAAAAGTGGTGAATCTTGAGACCAAACCACTCAGGCTACTACCAATAATAGCTTGGACAAGTGTTGGACCTTGAATGTAAACCCCTCATCTACGACATATCATGGGTTTACGGTTTCTCGATGGAGCCTAGCATCTTGGAGACATGGTGCAGCTTGCTTCTCGTCATGTTTCAATGCAGCCTATCTTTGACAAATGGTGGAGCATCCTTCTCTCCATGTTTCAATGGAGCCTAGCTTGGACAAGTTGTGGACCTTTGCTTCTCTCTCTGTTTCAATAGAGTTAGCTTGGACAAGTGGTGGACCTTGGAACCAAACCCCCATATAAAACCTATCATGGTCACTCCAAGTGGTAAGAAAGAATAACCTTTAAGATATAGACTTATAGGTTGGACAAGTGGTGGACCTTGAATGTAAATCCCCCATCTACGAAATATGGTGGGTTTAAGGTATTTAGATGGACCCTAGCATCTTGGAGACATGGTGCACTTTGCTTCTCTTCATGTTTCAATGGAGCCTATCTTGGAAAAATGGTGGAGCATCCTTCTCTCCATGTTTCAATGGACCCTAGCTTGGACAAGTGGTGGACCTTTGCTTCTCTCTATGTTTCAATAGAGTTAGCTTGGACAAGTGGTGGACCTTGGAACCAAACCGCAATGTAAAACCTATCATGGTCACTCCAAGTCGTGAGAAAGAATAACCTTTAAGATATAGTCTTATAGGTTGGACAAGTGGTGGACCTTAACACCCAAATATTCTTAACATAATGACATAGAGTCAAAAAGTGGTGAATCTTGAGACAAAACCACTCATGCTACTAGCGGTAATAGCTTTGAAAAGTGGTGGACCTTGAACGTAAACCCCCCATGTTTCAATAGAGTTAGCTTCGACAAATGGTGGAGCATCGTTCTCTCCATGTTTCAATAGAGCCTAGCTTGGACAAGTGGTGGACCTTTGCTTCTCTCTATGATTCAATACAGTTAGCTTGGACAAGTGGTGGACCTTGGAACCAAACCCCCATGTAAAACCTATCATGGTCACTCCAAGTGGTACGAAAGAATAACCTTTAAGATGTAGCCTTATAGGTTGGACAAGTGGTGGACCTTAACACCCACATATTCTTAATATAATGACATAGAGTGGAAAAGTGGTGAATCTTGAGACCAAAACACTCAGGCTACTACCAATAATAGCTTGGACAAGTATTGGACCTTTAATGTAAACCCCTTATCTACGACATATCGTGGGTTTAATGTTTTTCGCTGGAGCCTAGCATCTTGGAGACATGGTGCAGCTTGCTTCTCGTCATGTTTCAATGGAGCCTATCTTGGACAAATGGTGGAGGATCCTTCTCTCCATGTTTCAATGGAGCCTTGCTTGGACAAGTGGTGGACCTTTGCTCCTCTCTCTGTTTCAATAGAGTTAGCTTGGACAAGTGGTGGAGCTTGGAACCAAACCCCCATATAAAACCTATCATGGTCACTCAAAGTGGTAAGAAAGAATAACCTTTAAGATATAGACTTATAGGTTGGACAAGTGGTGGACCTTAACACCAACATATTCTTTATATAATGACATAGAGTGGAAAAGTGGTGAATCTTGAGACAAAACCACTCATTCTACTAGCGATAATAGCTTGGACAAGTGGTGGCCCTTGAATTTAAACCCCCCATGTACAAAATATCCTGGGTTTAAGGTATTTCGATGAAGCCTAGAATCTTGGAGACATGGTGCAGCTTGCTTCTCTTCATGTTTCGATGGAGCCTATCTTCCAACAATGGGGGATCATCCTTCTTTAAATGTCTCAATGGAGCTTAGCTTGGACAAGTGGTGGACCTTTGCTTCTCTCTATGTTTCCATAGAGTTAGCTTGGACAAGTGGTGGACCTTGGAACCAAACCCCCATGTAAAACATATCATGGTCATTCCAAGTGGTGAGAAATAATACCCTTTAAGATCTAGCCTTATAGGTTGGACAAGTGGTCGACCTTAAAACCTAGATCTTCTTAACGTAATGACATAGAGTGGAAAAGTGGTGAATCTTGAGACCAAACCACTCATGCTACTAAGGATAATAGGTTGGACAAGTGGTGGACCTTGAATGTATACCCCCCATGTACGAAATATCATGGGTTTAAGGTATTTCAATGGAGCCTAGCATCTTGGAGACATGGTGCAGCTTGCTTCTCTTCATGTTTCAATGGAGCCTATCTTTGACAAATGGTGGAGCATCCTTCTCTCCATGTTTCAATGGAGCCTAGCTTGGACAAGTGGTGGACCTTTGCTTCTCTCTATGTTTCAATAGATTTAGCTTGGATAAGTGGTGGGCCTTGTAACCAAACTCCCATGTAAAACCTATCATGGTAACTCCAAGTGGTGAGAAAGAATAAAGTTTAAGATATAGCCTTATAGGTTGGACAAGTGGTGGACCTTAGCACCCAGATATTCTTAATATAATGACATAGAGTGGAAAAGTGGTTAATCTTGAGACCAAACCACTCATGATGCTAGAGATAATAGGTTGGACAAGTGGTGGACCTTGAATGTAAACCCCCCATGTGAGAAATATCATGGGTTTAAGGTATTTCAATGGAGATTAGCATCTTGGAGACATGGTGTAGCTTGCTTCTCTTCATGTTTCAATGGAGTGTATCTTGGACAAATGGTGGAGCATCCTTCTCTCCATGTTTCAATGGACCCTAGCTTGGACAAGTGGTGGACCTTTGCTTCTCTCTATGTTTCAATAGAGTTATCTTGGACAAGTGGTGGACCTTGGAACCAAACCCCCATGTAAAACCTATCATGGTCACTCCAAGTGGTGAGAAAGAATAACCCTTAAGATATAGCCTTATAGGTTGGACAAGTGGTGGACCTTAACACCCAGATATTCTTAATATAATGACATATAGTGAAAAAGTGGTGAATCTTGAGACCAAACCACTCATGCTACTAGCGTTAATAGATTGGACAAGTGGTGGAACTTGAATGTAAACTCCCCATGTTTCAATAGAGTTAGCTTCGACAAATGATAGAGCATCCTTCTCTCTATGTTTCAATGGAGCCTAGCTTGGACAAGTGGTGGACCTTTGTTTCTCTCTATGTTTCAATAGAGTTAGCTTGGACAAGTGGTGGACCTTGGAACCAAACCCCCATGTAAAACATATCATGGACATTTCAAGTGGTGAGAAATAATACCCTTTAAGACCTTAACACACATATCTTCTTAACGTAATGACATAGGGTGGAAAAGTGGGGAATCTTGAGACCAAACCACTCATGCTACTAGAGATAATAGGTTGGACAAGTGGTGGACCTTGAATGTAAACTCCCCATGTACAAAATATCGTGGGTGTAAGGTATTTCAATGGATCTTAGCATCTTGGAGACATGGTGCAGCTTGCTTCTCTTCATGTTTCAATGGAGGCTATCTTGGACAAATGGTGGAGCATCCTTCTCTCCATGTTTCAATGGACCCTAGCTTGGACAAGTGGTGGACCTTTGCTTCTCTCTATGTTTCAATAGAGTTATCTTGGACAAGTGGTGGACCTTGGAACCAAACCCCCATGTAAAACCTATCATGGTCATTCCAAGTGGTCAGAAAGAATACCCTTTAAGATATAGCCTTATAGGTTGGACAAGTGGTGGACCTTAACACCCAGATCTTCTTAATATAATGACATAGAGTGGAAAAGTGGGGAATTTTGAGACCAAACCACTCATGCTACTAGGGAGAATAGGTTGTACAAGTGGTGGACCTTGAATTTAAACCGCACATATACAAAATATCGTGGGTTTAAGGTATTTCAATGGAGCCTAGCATCTCGAAGACATGGTGCATATTGCTTCTCTTCATGTTTCAATGGAGCCTATTTTGGACAAATGGTGGAGCATCCTTCTCTCCATGTTTCAATGGACCCTAGCTTGGATAAGTGGTGGACCTTTGCTTCTCTCTATGTTTCAATATAGTTAGCCTATATTAGACAATTAGTAGACCTCGAATCTCTCCATGTTGTCTAGAGCTGAGCTTGGACAAGTGGTGGACCTTACTTCTCCCTTCCCTTAGTTTACTAGCTTAAAAGATTACTATGTATACTTGCTTAGATCTAACTTGAACAAGTGGTGGACCTTGTATTCACACAAACTTAATTCATTACAAAAAAGTATATGCTAAAATAACATTTGGTTTTTTTTGTTTCAGGAAAGATGGCTCCAAAAAAACAGGTTGCAAGGGTTGCTGTCTCAGTTGACTATACTTGCAATGATGTTAGGAAATGGTATTTGGACATACATGGTATAGAGGGTGCACAATTTCATAAGGTGCATCTATTTATTCCAAAAAGGAGAATGACAGCTTGTTTGAAGATGTTGGACAAGTTGTGGAAGCATCTGTCTCTGTAGTTGATAGTCATCCGGAGGTGGAATGCATTGACATTCTAGTTCCAATGAATCTAGAATTTCAACTATCTCCAGGAGCATATGCATTGGAGCGCATGTCTAGAAACAAAGAAGAGACAATGTTTTCTCGAGGATGGAAGTTTGCAGAATCAAATCCAAACATCACAGCAGATCAACTTCAAAGCTCCATCATTGCCACACTACAACGAAAAAAGGTGAAAGCTTCACGACCACCATCCACAAAGAAGCAAGCAAAAGTGCAAAAAGTAGCAGCTAAGCGAACTAGTTCCATTTTGGATGTAGACAAGGCATCTTTGGCATCCTCATCAACAGAGGGTTCAATGTCAAAGATGAGAATTGTGGATCCAGATGTTTTAGAAGCTGAGGCCATGAAAGGACAAGAAAAAGATACAGGTGGAATGAATAAGTACATAAATTATTTTCCTTTCCAATATAGGGAATTTGATATCCCTATTCAAAATTGTTGGCTTGCTCCTGATCACTATAATGCACGTATTATGGATAAAAAACACGCTGAAAGTGTGTTATTTGGATTTTCACGGAGTACGACCAAGCCTGCAGCATGTGCATATTTGATGCCTGTTCGAAATGCAAAATCAAAGAAGGGGACTCCTTTGGCAGTAGAAGAGGTAGAGGAGCAAAAAATTAAAGATTATCATTATTGGATTCTTGATGGGCAGCATTCAATCTATGCTGCAAAAGTTTTGCTTCACAATGAACAAAACAACAAAGAGATATTTGAAAGACTGATTAGCGTGTATAAATTTAGAAAGGCTCGCATTGTTGTGAATGCTCCTCCATTTGTTGCAACTGCTATATCTGCCATTGCAAATGAGGAGGCTCAGGCATTGTATGTCAAGCAACCTTACAGCCAAATATTGAGACATTTACGGAGTCAATGGATCTTCTCAGGACGACCACCAAAGGCAGCAAGTGGAATTGCAGAGGGACATGCATCTCGTGCCGGATGGGATGTAAGTTATTTTCTTTGTCTTTTTGATAGTGTTTAATTAACAAATCTTGCTCAATAGTTTAATTATTTCTCTATTTCTTTTTAGGCTTTTCTTCGATTGGCAAGAATGAGTGCAGCAGCAAGTTGGATTGCTAAACAGGCACACATGGTCACGTACTCTGATTTAGTTTATGATTGCTGGATAGAAATCATTGAAAAGCTAGAAGAGGAGAATAAGAAACCCCCAACAACTGTATTTAGATACCTTTGTGGCCTTGAGGAATCAGAGGTAAAGACTATTCAAGAAGAGATTAGAGATGAGAAGATTTTACTGTCAAAGAGTGCAAAGGATGGTGATGCAACTGACATGTATGATCGAATCAAGCAGTTGAAGCAAGACAAATTGATTCAAGATGCACTTCTTGAAGGCTTCAACAATTTGAATGAGTCTTCACCATGTAAAGACTGGGAGGAGGTGGTCAAAATGTATAACATCAATGATGTTGTTTATAAAACAATTTTAATGCTATGCGAGGAATGGATCAAATCTAGTTTGACGCGTGGAACAAAGAAAATGGCTTTTCCAGATGGAGCAATAAAATACATGCAATGGGCAATTCACCTTCAAAAGGAGAAAACTGAGCCTAGAGATTTGCCATGGTCAATCTATGTGGTGAGCCTACAAATGGAAGGCAATCTCTACTTGATGCGCCACTTCAATAATAAAGTGCCTATTGGCTTATGTGTTTTAGATATGACAAAAAACGTTGGAGGCAATTTGAAGTGGAGTGAGGAGACATTTAACAATGCTTTGGATGGGATCTTGGCTATTGCTGGAGGGTCAACAGATCCTGGATTTGTCTTTCTTGCATTTGTGGATTTCACTAACTTCACAAAATTGCAATGTGCCTTTCACGCCATGGGAGATAATCTGAGCTACCATTGTTGTGGTGCATTGCATCACTTTCCATCAGCTCCTTGCAAAGGAGCAATTCAATTCCTAACAGTTATTGCCTTCTTGGGACAAGGCAATGCATTTGAAGACCTGAGAAGAAGATCAGAGGAACATCCCATGCCAATTGATTGTTCTCTTCTTCAAGTAGCAGATAACGATATGTCAGATTTGCAATATTTGGAGGCCAAAAAAAGAGCTTTGGTCAAGCACTACATTCGTACATATTGTTTTGAAGACCGCAAGCTTGTTGATGTTTTTGGTGATGGCTCCTTGGTTGCACAAGAAGGAATACAACAGAAAAAAGAAGTTATATGCTTAATTGATAGTGTGGAGGAGGCAAAAAACGTGGAGACCATGCTGCTAGACTTTGCTAAGTCTCATGAAGATATAGAAAAATGGGCTGGACTTCAACAATCCACTTCGCAATCAGATGACATTGTGCCTGTTACAGAGGAGTGCTCTCCACAAAGAGAAGAAGAAGAACAACAACAACATCCTCTGTCAATGGAGGACTTTTTGGAAATGGAGACACGTATGTTTTGAGTTTCTTGTGCATGTTAGTGTTTCTTGTTACTGATTTGATACTCTTAATGTTAGATTTTGCTTTATATAGTATTGATTGAGTTTGTATTTTTTATCTCAAGCATTCAAGGTTTGAATGTAAATAATAAATTACTTGAGTTTTTGAATGGTGGATCTTTAGACTAAAACTATAACATTTAATACTCACAAAGACTTAATTACTTAAGAGCTTGAACTCAATAAGTTTTGGACCTTTTATCAATACCCCCTTGATATGATACATTAGATCGTAGCATGGTTAAATGGTGATGCTTCATAAATTGAACCTAGCTTAGACAGGTGTTGGAGCCTAAATTTAAACTAACCTTGCTAGAAGGGAGCTTATGTTTGGACTTTGAGAACTAGCATAAGTAATCAATTAGAGCATAGATTAGACATGTGGTGGTGGCCTTAGAGACCAAAATCTTAATGAGCTTGGAAAGGTATTTAAGTACTGCAATTTACTTAGTTTTAGTACTCACTAAAGGCATAGCTTGACAAAAGGTGGACCTTACATGGATCCTAATTTCAAGAGGTGTGGTAGACCTTCAAACCAAGATCATATAGCTTGGACATGTGGTGGACCTTGCATGGAGACTAGTTTAGACAAGTGTGGTACACCTTGTAACCAACACCCATTTGTTATATTAGCTTGGACAAGTGGTGGACCTTGCTTTTATGTTTCAATGGAGCATATTTTGGACAGGTGGTAGACCTTGTTTCTCTCCATGCTTCAATGGAGAGAAACATTAGCTTGGACAAGTGGTGGACCTTGCTTTTATGTTTTAAAGGAGCATATTTTGGACAAGTGGTAGACATTGTTTCTCTCCATGGTTCAATGGAACCCACCTTAGACAAGTGAAGTACCTTGAAACCAAACCCCCATAATACAACCTACTAAATAGGTTGGAAAATTGGTGGTATATGAAACCATCCATGATAGAGCATAGTATAGGTGAAAACGTAGTGGTCCTTATATCAATTACCCATGCATAGCTTGGACAAGTGGTGGACCTTGATTCTCTCTATGTTTCAATGGATCCTATCTTGGACTATAGATATATCTTACTTATTTCCATGCTTCAATGGATTGTAGCTTGGATAAGGAGTGGACCTTCAAACAAAACTCCACAGCATAGCATATATTAACAATTCATGGGTTTTATAGAGATTTTCTTGCCTATTTTGGAGAGTTGGTACACCTTTATTCTCCATTCTTCAATGGATCTGAGGTTGGACAAGCGGAGCTGGAGAAGTGGTCAACCTTAAAATGAAACCTCCCATGCTACAACCCATCATAGATCGTATATGTAGTGGACCTTGAAACTCTTTTATGTCCCTAGCTTAGAGAAGCATTGCACTCTTTATTATCTCCATACATGAAGGCAAGGTTGGACAAGTGGTGGACCTTCAAACCAGAATCTCTATGCAATAATAGGCAAGTGGTGGAGCTTGTTTTCTCCATGTTCCAATGGAGCCTAGCTTAGACAAACAATGGAGCTTGCTTCTCTCCATGTTTCAATGGATCCTAGCTTAGAAAAGTGGTGGAGCTTTGATTCTCTCCATGTTCCAATGGACCATAGCTTAGACAAGTGGTAGACCGTGAAAAAACCCCCCGTATACAACATATTATGGGGTTTTCATGTTTCAATGGCACCTAGCTTGGAAAAATGGTAGAGCTTGCTTCTCTTTATGTTTCAATGGATCCAATCTTAGCCAAGTGGTGGACCTTGAAACAAGAATCCCCCCCCCCATGTACAACGTATTATGGGTTTTGAAAGCACTGGGAGAAAATAATAGCTTTGATAAGTGGTGGACCTTGCTTCTCTCCATGCTTCAATGGAGCCGAGGTTGGACACATGTTGGAGAGAAGATGGTTGCCCATGAAATAAGACCATGCATGCTATAATCAATCATATGTTGTACACATGGTGGACCTTGCAATTGTTTTATATGCCTAACTTGGACAAGTGGAGGACCCTTGATTACCTCCAGATATCAACAACAAGCCAAGTTTGGACAAGTGTAGTACCACCAAACCAGAATCTCTATGCTACAATAGAGTATAGGTAGGACACGCAGTGAACCTTGATATCAAACCATCCATGCTACTAGAGATGATAGGTTTCACATGTGGTGGAACCTTGTATCAATGTTCTATGTGTAGTTTTTGACTAGTGATAGACCTTGAAACTAATCCCTCTAGGCTACAAGAAAAAAGAGATGGATGAGGAGGCTAGACTACTTTTGTTGCATCAATGCATCCCATGTTACCACATATACTATAGGGTTCTTGGATAAGTGTTGGATCTTGTGTCAATGCTCCATGTCTAGCTTGGACAAGTGGTGGACCTTGGTTCTCTCTATGCTTCAAATGGGCAATAGATTGGAGACACAGTGGCCTTTTTTTTCCAATGATTTTATTTTTTGGAAACCTTGGAGGCACCATGTAAGAGGCACTCTAAGTCTTCCATACAATAGACCTATTGGACTATAAAATAATGATATCTTTCTTTGATATTGTCATTATTTTATGCATAATATTTTCTTCTTTTTGCAGACACAAAGGAGTTAAGTGATATAAAAACTAGATGTATTTCACACTATGATTGGCATGAAGATCCTTTTGGGACACCAACTTTTCCTATTCCCAAAGATGTAATTTTCCATATTAACGGTGTGGATTTTGAAGTGCGACTTTCATGTATTGAAGGAGCTGGTTATGGGCTATTTGTGCATACTACCCTGGAAAGTGGTTTGACTATTCTAAACTATGGAGGGCATAAGTATAGATTTCAAGACTGGAAAAAGATATGCAAAATTTTTCCAAGAGCTTATAAATATTCTCTTCTAGAGGATCCAAACATAGAAGAAGAGGAAGATCAATCATACATTATTGGTTGTGTAGAAGAAGGAAACGTGTCGGGCTATATAAATAGTTCTCACAGTACAAATGTCTGTCCCAACGTACGCTATACATTTGATCCAAATTTGCCACCTTGGCATAAATGCACCTCTTCACACATCAAGTCAGAAGAATATGGCCATGTATGCATTGAGACTATTTGTCAAGTTGAAGCAGGAGAAGAGTTGTTTGCTGACTATAACTTTACTTGACATTGTAAAGTATTGTACATGGATGGAAATCTCAAGTACATGCATCATTTTCATTTTTCATGGATGAAATCTCAAGTGAATATAACATTTGATTATTGTTTAGTTTATGCTCAACGAGAATCTAAAGTGCTCTTATGCTTTGTGTGTTGTCTAACTTATTTGACTACCTTGGCCATAGAATCTTGATTCTACTCTAGATTTGTGATAAATCTTACCAAAATTTAATCAATGTCTAGGTTGGACAAGTGGTGGGGCTTCAAACATTACTGTCTTAAACAAGTGGAGTTATCTTACTTGAATAAGTGGTGGCCTTTGAATCCAAATCTAAGCCAAATCTCTAATTGTTTGCTTGTAGTCTAGGTTGGACATTTGGTGGACCTTGTATCCATGTTTCCTCAACAAGGGTGGCTTTTAGTTTTCACTTTAAGTACTCATCTTTAATAAAGTGTAGGATGGAAAATGTTGAGTTAGTAGATTGTATTTTAGACAAGTGGTGTTTGGTGTACGAATGCTGAAAATGGTTGCAAGGATTCTAACAACGACTTTACCTTAAATAAATTTCTTACTAGGAGTTCTACATATAAATATGGTGAATAAAATTCTAGTGGTTTTGAGATACCATTTGTGTGTGTGTTTTCTTAGATTCACAAACTGGGATGGATAATGCTCCTATGGTTCAGTCAACAACTATAGAATCCATAGATTCTATGGTTTCTAAAGTGCCCAAGATGGATGATATTTCTATACTAGAGTCTAGTGTTGTGCAACTTGAGCAAGCTTCCAATAATGAGAACCAAGAAATCGATGCTTCAAAAATGCAACATACATCAAAAGAGACTGAAAAGTCCACTCACGAGCTATTGCCAATTGGTACTACGTCATGTAGCGTAGATGTTGAGAAATCCATGCTTACAATTATATTGGATTTAAATGGTCTATTGTTGAAACGTTCCCCTCAACCATCCTCACACCACAACTCAGTGCAAATGGATTCAAAAAGATATATTATACTCAGGCCAGGTTGCATCCAATTCTTGAAGACTATTTTACAGAGGTTTAATGTTGCAATTTGGTCGACAGCTACTAGGAATAATGTGTATCAAATCCTTGCAGCACTAAACAACTTAGCTGAGGATACATTGCCTTTCTTTGCAATTTGGTCGCAAGATGTTTGCTACACCGCTCAAACTCAAAAATTGTTTAGACCCGACAATCCAAACGTTGAGGCAATGTTCAAGCCTCTAGCCAAAATTGCCATGGGGTTTGAATGTGATCCACAAAGAACAGTGCTTATTGATGACTCTCCTTACAAGGGATGTATTTCACCAGCAAACAATTGCATTTTTCCACCACAATTTGATGCTGAGAAGATGGTTGACAATATGCTCTTGGAGGAGCTACTGCCATACTTGATTCAGCTTGATGAGAGAAGGGATGTGCGTGATTTAATTGCTTCTAATCGTTATGGACAACCTATAGTGACAAATGATAGTGAATACAAACAAATCATGGAGTATTGGAAGCAGAAAAATGATGTTTGGTCAGCTAAGGTGTTCTTTACAAGAAGAATACCACCTGCAAAAGGTGACAGGGATGAAACTATCATTGAAAATGCAAGTGACACAAGCCACCGCAATGAAATGAGAAGAGCCCAAATACAAGAGATCTTAGCAAAGGAGCGTACACCCATTGAAAGCATGAAGGCGTCACAATTGACCACTTTAGCTAGGCAATTGGGTTGTAACACAAAAGGAGTTTTGAAGGCAACCACAGCAAAGGCTTATATAAATAAGGTGAAAGCTGAGAACAATCTTCTAAGGCTGGATAGAAAGCAACCCTAAGGTACTAGTGACATGTCATATATTCTTGATACACATACTTGAACACTCATGTGCATGGTATCTAACAAATCTTTCTTTTTATTCCTTCCTGCAGGATCTTACAAAGGATACTACTAGATGGAGCTCAATCAATAGAGATTTTGATATGTTTGCTCAAAATAATGAAGCAGTCACCTACATTTTTTGTTATCAATTTCTTGAGAGACTTTCTTTTAGTTTGTAATCATCAAATGAAATGAAAAGTATCCTTCTTATAAGATTGCTGATCTTTTTCTCGTTCAAAACTTTCAATTGTGATTTATAGTTTTGTTAGCATGAGATTGTGCTTTTTTAGTTTGAAAAAAACTGTCAAAGATCCAAGTCTTTTTGGCTTTACTTAAGTTATTAATTGTGAAAGATCCAAGTCTTTTTGCTTTACTTAAGTTATTGATTGTCTATGTAATAGTCCTTAAAACAATATCGGATGGCTTTCTTGCTCCCATGTCTCACATTGGTCTTTAGGTAAGACAAGTGGTGACCTTGAAAGTATGGTCTCATATCTCGATCAAGTGAAGAGACATGAAGCTTAAATATCACTACTATGTATCTAGTGTTAAACTCCATCAAGACAAAGATACTAGAGTGCCAAATTGCAGTCTAGTTTAAGTGAAAATCCATTTGAGCTAAGGTAAAACTTATAGTGCCTCATTTTTCTAGGATTCTACCCCATCAAGGAAGTTAGAATCTAGCACAAACCAATTAAGACTCTTTTGGAGCCTAGATAGGACAATTCGTGGAACTTAAGAGACTTATTATTGAGTTAGAGTCTAGTTTAGATAAGCAAAAGATCTTCAAACCAGCACTTGACTTTCTTACTATTCAATATTCAAAGTCCCTTGAGGCTAACAAATTACATACCTACTTGTAACCTAACTAATGAGTAATTATATAGATCTAAGCAAGTATATATAATGAGTCTTCAAACTAATAAACCAAGGAAGAGAGTAGCAAGGTCCACTACTTGTCCAAGCTCAGCTCTAGACAACATAGAAAGATGCTAGTTCTACTAATTGTCTAATTATAGGCATGGAGAAATGATAGAAGGTTGAACACTTGTCCAACCTATCATCTCTAGTAAGATGGGAGGTTTGGCCTTAAGATTCACCATGTAACCAACCTATACATCATTGTATTATGAAGAGTAGAAAAGCAAAGCTCCACCACTTGTCCAAGCTAGTTCTAAAATCCACATGGAGATAAGCAAGCTCCACCATTTGTCAAATCTCTCTTCCATTAAAACATGAAAAAACTCAGCTATGTTGTACAGGGGGACTTTTTTCCCAAGGTCCACCACTTGTCCAAGCTAGGATCCATTAAAACATGGAAATAAACAAAGCTCCACCACTCGTCCAACCTTTAGAGTTGCAAAGTGTATGGGTTGTCTAAACTAGGTATGGGAAAATAATTGAAGGTCCACCACTTGAAACATGGAGCGAAGCAAGCTCCACCATGTCTCCAATATGCTAGACTCCATTGAAACACCCTAAACCCATGATATTTTGTACATAGGGGATGTACATTCAAGATCCACCACTTGTCCAACCTAGTATCCCTAGTAGCTTGATAGCTTTGGTCTCAAGATTCACCACTTGTCCACTCTATGTCATTGTATTAAAAAGGATTGGGTGTTAAGGTCCACCACTTGTCCAACCTATAAGGTTTATTTTTAAATGGTTTTTTTTCTCACAACTTGAACTACCCATGATATGTTTTACATGGGAGTTTTGTTTCAATGTCCACCACTTGTCCAAGCTAACTCTATTGAAACATAGAGAGAACCAAAGATCCACCACTTGTCCAAGCTAAGCTATATTGAAACATGGAGAGAAGGATGCTCCACCATTTCTCCAAGATAGGCTTCATTGAAACATGGAGAGAAGAAAGCTCCACCATGTCTCCAAGCTAGGATCCATTTAAATGCCCTAAACCCATTTTATTTTGTACATGGGGGGTTTTATTTCAAGGCCCACCACTTGTCTAACCTATTATCCCTAGTAGCACGAGTGGTTTGGTCTCAAGATACACCACTTGTACACTCTATGTCATTATATTAGGAAGAACTATGTATTAAGGTCCACCACTTGTCCAACCTATAAGGTTATATTAAATGGTATCCTTTCTCACCACTTGAAATGCCCATGATATGTTTTACATGGGGGTTTCATTCCAAGGTCCACCACTTGTCCAAGCTAACTCTATTCAAACATAGAGAGAAGCAAAGGTCCACCACTTGTCCAAGCTAACTCTATTCAAACATAGAGAGAAGCAAAGGTTCACCACTTGTCAAAGCTAGGCTCCATTGAAGCATGGAGAGAAGTAACCTCCATCATTTTTCCAAGATAGGTGCCATTCAAACATGGAAAGAATCAAGATCTACCATGTCTCCAAGATTCTAGGCTCCATTGAAACACCCTAAAACCATGATATTTTGTACATGGGGTGTTTACATTCAAGGTCTACCACTTCTCTAACGTATTATACCTAGTAGCATGAGTGGTTTGGTCTTAAGATTCACCACTTATCCACTCTATGTCATTATATTAAGAATAACTGGGTGTTAAGGTCCACCACTTGTCCAACCTATAAGGGTATATCTTAAATGGTATCCTTCACCACTTGTCAAGGTCCATCACCACTTTTCCAACCTGTAAGGTTATATCTTGAATGATATTTTTCCTTATCACTTGTAATGTCCATGCTATGTTTTACAAAGGGGTTTTGTTCCAAGACCCACCACTTGTCCAAGCTAACTCTATTGAAACATAGAGAGAAGCAAAGGTCCACCACTTGTCCAAGGTAGGCTCCATTGAAACATGGAGAGAAGGATGATCCACCATTTCTCCAAGATAGGTTCCATTGAAACATTGAGAGAAGCAATCTCCACCATGTCTCCAAGCTAGGCTCCATTGAAATACCCTAAACCCATAATTTTGTACATGAGGGGTTTACATTCAAGGTCCACCACTTGTCCAACCTATTATCCCTAGTAGCACGAGTGGTTTGGTCTCAAGATTCACCACTTGTACACTCTATGTCATTATATTAAGAAGAACTATGTGTTAAGGTCCACCACTTGTCCAACCTATAAGGTTATATTTTAAATGGTATCCTTTCTCACCACTTGAAATGCCCATGATATGTTTACATGGGGGTTTCATTCCAAGGTCCACCACTTGTCCAAGCTAACTCTATTAAAACATATAGAGAAAGAAAGGTCCACCACTTGTCCAAGCTAGGCTCATTGAAACATGGAGAGAAGGAACCTCCACTGTTTCTCCTAGATAGGCTCCATTGAAACATGGAGAGAAATAAGCTCCACCATGTCTCCAAGTTGCTAGGCTCCATTGAAATACCCAATACCCATAATATTTTGTACATGGGGGTTTACATTCAAGGTTCACCACTTGTCCAACCTATTATCCCTAGTAGGTTTGGTCTCATGATTCACCACTTGTCCACTCTATGTCATTATATTAAGAGGAATTGGGTGTTAAGGTCCACCACTTGTCCAACCTATAATGTTATAGCTTGAATGGTATTTTTCTCTCACCACTTGTAATGCCCATGACATGATTTACATGGGGGTTTTGTTCCAAGGTCCACCACTTGTCCAAGCTAAATCTATTGAAACATAGAGAGAAACAAAGGTCCACCACTTTTTCCAAGCTAGGCTGCATTGAAACATGGACCTTAATACCAAATTATTTCTAGTAGCATGAGTGATATTTTGTACATGGGGGTTTACATTCAAGGTCCACCACTTGTCGAACCTATTTCCCTAGTAGGTTTGGTCCCAAGTTCACCACTTATCCACTCTATGTCATTATATTAAGAATAATTGGGTGTTAAGGTCCACCACTTGTCCAACCTATAAGGTTATATATTAAATGGTATTTTTTCTCACCACTTGTAATGCCCATGATATGTTTTACATGGGGGTTTTGTTCCAAGGTCCACCACTTTTCCAAGATAACTCTATTCAAACATAGAGAGAAATAAAGGTCCACCACTTGTCCAAGCTAGGCTCCATTGAAACATGGAGAGAATGATGCTCCACCATTTATCCAAGATAGGCTGCATTGAAACATGGAGAGAAGCAAGCTTTACCACGTTTCCAAGCTAGGCTCCATTGAAACACTCTAGGGGGTTTTATTTCAAGGCCCACCACTTGTTTAACCTATTATCCCTAGTAGCATGAGTGGTTTGGTTTCAAGATTCACCACTTGTACACTCTATGTCATTATATTGTGTTAAGGTCCACCACTTGTCCAACCTATAAGGTTATATCTTAAATGGTATCCTTTCTCGCCACTTGAAATGCCCATGATATGTTTTACATGGGAGTTTCATTCCAAGATCCACCACTTGTCCAAGCTAACCATATTTAAACATAGAGAGAAACAAAGCCACGACTTGTCCAAGCTAGGCTCCATTGAAACATGGAGAGAAGGAACCACTCACCATTTCTCCTAGATAGGCTCCATTAAAACATGGACATAAGTAAGTTCCACCATGTCTCCTAGATGCTAGGCTCCATTGAAATACGCAAAACCCATGATATTTTGTACATGGGTGATTTACATTCAAGGTCAACCATTTGTCCACCCTATTATCCCTAGTAGGTTTGGTCTCACAATTCACCACTTTTCCACTCTATGTCATTATAATAAGAGGAATTGGGTGCTAAGGTCCACCACTTGTCCAGCCTATAAGGTTATACCTTGAATGGTATTTTTTCTCACCACTTGTAATGCCCATGACATGCTTTACATGGGGGTTTTGTTCCAAGGTTCACCACTTGTCCAAGCTAATTCTATTGAAACATAGAGAGAAACAAAGGTCCACCACTTTTCCAAGCTAGGCTCCATTGAAACATGGACCTTAATACCAAATTATTCCTAGTAGCATGAGTGATATTTTACATGGGGGGTTTGCATTCAAGGTCCACCACTTGTCCAACCTACTTTTCCTAGTAGGTTTGGTCGCAAGATTCACCACTTGTCCACTCTATGTCATTATATTAATAATAATTGGGTGTTAAAGGTCCACCACTTGTCCAACCTATAAGGTTATATAATGAATGGTATTTTTTTCTCACCACTTGTAATGTCCATGATATGTTTTACATGGGAATTTTGTTCCAAGGTCCACCACTTGTCCAAGCTAAATCTGTTCAAACATAGAGAGAAAACAAACGTCCACCACTTGTCCAAGCTAATTGAAACATGTTCACCAACATAGAGATTGAAACAAGAGAAGTCCTCCACCATGTCTCGAAACTAGGCTCCATTGAAACATGGAGAGAATGATGCTCCACCATTTATCCAAGATAGACTCCATTGAAACATGGAGAGAAGTAAGCTCCACCATGTCTCGAAGATGCTAGAGTCGATTGAAATACCCAAAACCCCTGATACTTTGTACATGGGGGGTTTACATTCAAGGTCCACTACTTGTCCAACCTATTATCCCTAGTAGCATGAGTGGTTTGGTCTCAGGATTCACCACTTGTCCACTCTATATCATTATATTAAGAAAAATTGGGTTTCCATATCTAAATGGATCTTTCCATGGATAAGTGGTAGACCTTGAGACCTAAATACCCATTCTACACTAGAGCATTGGTTCAGCCTTATGCACTTCAAGCATACCTTTAACAACAAGTAGTAGTTATTAGTTGACTTAAGTCTAGTTGACCTCCATGGTATTGAGACTAAGAGAGAGTGTAGCATAAAAAAGAGTCAGGATTTTAATTTGACTTTCTTTCTATTAATGAGTAGATCATAGATGGATTTTGGTATCTAATAAAACCTTAGGGTAGACAATGTAAAAATCATGTCTATTGTTGTGTTTGCATTAAGTGTTCTTGTTCTTTAATTTCAGAACCATTACAGAAAAATGGATTGGCTATATGCTAGCATAAATTGAAGAAAACTATTGAATTACCCATCCAACCTCCTCCAAGACCTTGTCCAAGGAATGAATCACCTCCTTATCACCTACCACTTTCTTTCAAGGACATCAAAAGAGTACTTATCTTGGATCTAGAGGGGTTAATTCTCAAGACAATTGAAATGAAACATGGAGATTCTATGCCATCTTGGGCTCAACACATGCGACTTGTGGAGGATAAAGATGAAGTTTATCATGTGGTGCGACCAGACGCACAAAGTTTTTTGGATTTTTGTACTGAATACTTTGAGCTATGGATATGGAGTTGCTATAACTTAACAAGGGTGCAACGCATCACACAAAAATGTTTTCCTGAGCAGTATACCAAGTTCAAGGTGTTTATGAGTAACAAAAATTGCCAAAATCCAAATATTATGTTAGGATTTACAAGGGTTTATCACAAAAATTTGAGTGATATTTGGAAGATATTTGAGGATTTGGATGCAAACAATACCTTAATTTTTGATGACACTCCATATAGGGTGATGTGGAACATGCCAGGGACATATCTTATATTTCCAAAGATGTGGAGGCAAACTTCCGAGCAAGTTCAAAACTTCTTGCAGAGAACCATAATTCCATGGTTGGTAGGATGGTTGTATGCAAGAGATAAGAGAGTCTATACATACAACACAATTGTAAATCAGTATAGTGATTCTGAGACAAATTATGTCCTTGGTGTGTACTTGTCAACACGAAAGAATTGAATAAATATGGCCATAAGATGCTTTTTTTATTCTAGTGTGTATCGTTCAACATTTGTATAATTTGATATAGTCTTTTTTATAAAAAAACAAAGGTGTGTCAATTTTATGAACACTTGAATGGAGTGCACCCTACTCTAAGGGGACTTCAATGTACTATTGGAGTGCATCCTATTGTAAGGGGACTCTGATGTATTGCTAGAGTGCACCCAAATTTTTGGAGACTCATTTTTTATTTGATTGGGGCCTACGTTGGGTCATATAGTAAAAGAAATTCATTTTTTGTCAATTCATATCGAGGTTGCATTTATTTGTAACTATGAGAGAATTGATGTTTGATGTCAAAATAAAACTTGTAAGTATGGATCAGAGAATTCATGGACTTTAAATATGTGAGAGGGATCTTTTTCTTGGGCACAAATGTTTTCTTCAAGAATTTTTTCATTACATACTTTACGTGAAAGAGTTTTAGAACCTAAAAGACTTTGAAAACAAAACTATGGAATCTAAGTGCATGTATTCTTGAATGGCTTGAAAGTTGATGTATACATGCATGTCGCCTTGATGAAGATTTAGATCTGACAAGATGCAAAGCTAGAATTCTTGGAGTACATTACCTTTGTCAATTTGGTATAACATATTTAACTTTCTTTTATTATGGGTGGAAAATATATTATTATGTGCATTTGGAACCTAATTGCTTGACCTTCAAACCAAGATTCCTATGTTATTTTTTCATATACTTTTTTGTAATGAATTAAGATTGTGGATACAAGGTCCACCACTTGTTCAAGCTAGATCTAAGAAAGTATATATACTGAGTCTTCAAACTAGTAAACCAAGGGAAGAGAGAAGCAGGGTCCATCACTTGTCCAAGCTATCTCTAGACAACATAGAGAGATGTTAGGTTTACTAATTGTCCAATATAGTCATGGAGAAATGATAGAAGGTTGATCCACTTGTCCAACCTATCATCTCTAGTAAAATGGGAGGTTTGGCCTTAAGATTCACCATGTAACCAACCTATACTTCATTGTATTATGAAGAGTAGAAAAGCAAAGCTCCACCACTTGTCTAAGGTAGTTCCAAAATCAACATGGAGAGAAGCAAGCTTCACCATTTGTCCAAGATAGGTTCCATTAAAACATGGAAATCCTCATATATGTTGTACATGGAAGCTTTTTTCCAAGGTCCACCACTTGTCCAAGCTAGGATCCATTAAAACATGGATAGAAACAAGGCTCCACAACTCGTCCAACCTTTATAGCTGCAAAGTGTACCGGTAGTCTAAACTAGGCATAGGAAAATAATAGAAGGTCCACCACTTATCCAATATATTATCTCTAATAGCATGGGAGGTTTGGTCTCAAGATTTAGGAATTGGCTAACCTGTATTTCATTGTATTATGATGAATTTGGTTTTAAAGTCAACTACTTATCCAAGCTATAAGTTTATATCTTGAATGGTATTCCTTCCCATCACTTAGAAAACCAATGATATGTTGTACATGGGGGGGTTTGTTACAAGGTCCACCACTTTTCCAAGCTAGTTTCATTGAAACATGGATGAAGACAAGCTCCACCATTTGTTAAATCTAGACTCCATTGAAATCTAGAAAATCCATTCTATGTTGTACATGGGGTTTTTGTTTTAAGGTCCAACACTTGTCCAAGCTAAGATCCATTGAAACATGGAGTAGAGAAACACTCCACCACTTGTCCAAGCTAGGAAACATTGATAGTAGTTGGCTTAGTTTGAAGATCCACCACGTGTCTAAGCTAACTCTATTGAAACATAGAGAGAAGCAAAGGTCCACCAACTGTTCAAGCTAGGCTCCATCGAAACATGGACAGAAGCAAGCTCCACCATTTCTCCAAGATAGGCTCCATTGAAACATGGAGAGAATCAAAGGTCCACCATTTCTCCAAGCTAAGCTCCATTTGTCCAACCTATAAGGTTATATCTTAAATGGTAATCTTTCTAATCACTTGGAATACCCATGATATGTTTTACATGGGGGTTTTGTTCCAAGATCACCACTTGTCCAAGCTAACTCTATTGAAACATAGAGAGAAGAAAAGGTCCACCACTTGTCCAAGCTAGTCTCCATTGAAACAAGGAGAGAATCAAGCTCCATCATTTCTCCAAGATAGGCTAGCATGGATAAGTGCACCTTGAAACCAACCTTCCTATGAGGCAATAGAGCATATGCTACATATTTTATGTATGCCCCATGCCTCAAATTAAGAAGTTATAGATTAGAAGTGGACCTTGCTTGAATGTCACATGCAATAAATTAAGGAAAAATAGCCAAGTGGATTGTATTCCTCAATGGATCCTTGCTTTCACAAGTTGTGAACCTTGAGTCACTTTTACATTAACTTGGACAAGTGGTGGACCTAGAAACCAAGCTCTCCATGTTGAGATAAGTTGTAGGTAGGACAGTAGAACATAGACAACGATAATGGATGCAATATACTCGTCTCCTAATAATCCAATTGATTGAAACCATGGTATTTTAGTTGTTTTCATTGTGTATTGTATGTGCATAAAGTGGAATGAGACCTTAAGAAAACTCAAATTTTTGACAAAATCTCTATATTTTGTACATGATATATTGAAAGTTGTCCAACCTGGGAATTGGGATTTTCCCACTTTACCTAATATGGTCTTCCAAAAGCGTTTTCTTACCAACTTTCTCCAAGTCAAGACACAAACACCCTACATGCTCTTACTTCTTGAGTCTGGATCACTTCCCATTGAGGTCTTGGGCATGCAAAGGGTTGTTGTGTACATGCTTAAGACACAATGTAGCCCTTTCAATCGAGCTCCTAGAATCGCATATGAAGTAAGTCAAAAGGTCCAAAAGATATGCAAGAGCAAAATACTAAGCTTGGGGTGAATGCTTGACATCAAGAAATGGTTTGGAAGATGGGACGCATGTCACTTGGTCAAGGATACATCGATCGACTCCCAAGTTAATGAGGCCTTCTTACAAAGCCAATGTATCACCACTTAGGAGAAATCCGGAGGTTATCGCTTCAACCATTACACCACACACATTGCCCCAAACTAAAAATCCCTCTTCTTCTCCGAACGCGGTAATCGAACCCATCCCTACATCCTTGAGCCCATCCCATTGAGTGCAATCCGTACCATTGCCTCCATTCGTCTTAGCTCCCATTCTCTACGCTACGAGATAGGACGTTGGGACACTGGCGAGGAGTCTCATCGACTTTGCACCTTATGCCCTCGTCAAGTGCGAGAGAGTGAGTACCACACACTACTTGAGTGCTAAGCTTTTGACCACATTAGGTCCTCTTTTCCCCATATATTCAACCATGAGCTCTCCCTACATACCTTCCTCTGCAAACCACGATGTGGACTCTCTATTGCGACGCTCATTTCAGCCATTTTTGAGCATCGAGAGTCACTTATGACCTCCACTCACACCACGTGACATGTTCATTTGGTCCTATAGGTCATATTTGGCCTCCGAGGATGATAATAGAACTATCTCTCTCTCTCTCTCTCTCTCTCTCTCTCTCTCTCTCTCTCTCTCTCTCTCTCTCTCTCTCTCTCTCTCCCCCTTCTTGGTCGTACAGTTGAACTACAAAGTGGAAGCTCCATCCCAGAGTCATGCCTGCGCCTCCATGTAAAGCAAGCACTCTCTTTCTATCTACTCTCCTCTCTCTCTCTCTCTCTCTCTCTCTCTCTCTCTCTCTCTCTCTCTCTCTCTCTCTCTCTCTCTCTCAGTCACGAGTCATTTGCCCGCATCCAATCCGCAATCCCCATGGTACAGTGTGATCCGGAAACCCTCACTTCTCTTACACACGAACCTCGCACCAATCATGCAATCTACACCTTCAAAACCAAGGCAGACCGAATCAAATTTCTTGAGCAATCAAGGCTTCTCAAGGACACCAAAATATGGTTTGCAGAAGATCTTACACCTGCACAACTCAAGCAAAAGAAAGTAGAACTACAAAAGGTGCGAGAAGCACACGCAGCAGGGAAATGGGCAGTCTACCGAAGAGGTAAAGCCATTATTCAAGAGTTTCGTACTCCCAAACCCGCTCCCTTCACACCCCTTTCTGCATAGATTTTATTCATCTTATTATCTCTCACCTTATTTTTGGACCCTCAGTCCTTAACTGAGATGTATCCCCAAAACCCCCCACGTTTGTAATGTTTTGCCTTGGGTCCCATAGGTCATATTTGACCTCCGTGGACGATAATACAATCTATCTATCTATCTATCTCTATTTCTCTCTCCCGCCCTCTTTCTCTCTCTCCCTATCTCCCCCTCTTTCCCTATCTCTCTCTATTCCTCTCTCTCTCTCTCTCTCTCTCTCTCTCTCTCTCTATCTATCTATCTCTCTCTCTCTCCCTATCTCTTTCTCTTGATCTCTCCCTCTTTCCCTCTCTCTCTCTCTTTCTCTCTCTCTCTCTCTCTCCCTCTTTCTCCCTCTTTCTCTC
This sequence comes from Adiantum capillus-veneris, assembly GCF_014529385.1. Lineage (NCBI taxonomy): Eukaryota > Viridiplantae > Streptophyta > Polypodiopsida > Polypodiales > Pteridaceae > Adiantum > Adiantum capillus-veneris. The sequence goes on from NC_140941.1 coordinate 34,849,110, forward strand.
TCTCTCTCTTTCAATCTATCCCTTATCCTCTCTATTTCTCTGTCTCTATCTCTCCCTCTTCCTTTCTCTCTATCTCTCCCTCATTCCTATCTCTCTTTTTCCCTCTCTCTCTCTCTCTCTCTCTCTCTCTCTCTCTCTCTCTCTCTCTCTCTCTCTATATATATATATATATATATATATATATATATATATATATATATCCCTCTCTCTTTCTCTTTGTCTCTTTCTCTTTGTCTCTTTCTATTTTTCTCTCTCTCTCTCCCCCCACTCTCTCTCTCTCTCTCTCTCTCTCTCTTTCCTATCCCTCTCCCTCTTTCTCTCTATTTCTATCTATCCCTATCTCTCTCTCTCTCACACTCTCTTTCCCATTCTCTCTCTATCTCTATCTCTCTCTCTCTCTCTCTCTCTCTCTCTCTCTCTCTCTCTCTCTCTCTCTCTCTCTCTTTCTCTCTCCCTCTTTCTCTCTATCCCTCTATTTCTATCCCTATCCCCCCCCCCCTCTCTCTCTCTCTCTCTCTCTCTCTCTCTCTCTCTCTCTCTCTATTTCTGTCCCTATCCCTCTCTTCTCTCTCTCTCTCTCTCTCTCTCTCTCTCTCTCTCTCTCTCTCTCTCTCTCTCTCTATCCCTATCCCTATCCCTCTCTTTCCCTCTTTCTCTCATTCTCTCTTTATTTATCTCCCTCTTTCTCTCATTCTCTCTCTCTCTCTCCATTTATCTCCCTCTCATTAATTATCTCTCTATTTATCTACCTCTATCCCTCTTTCTCTCTCACTCTCTTTATCTATCTCTCTCTCTTTCTCTTTCTCTTTCTCTCCCTCTCTATCTATTTCCCTCCTCCTCTCTCTCTCTCTCTCTCTCTCTCTCTCTCTCTCTCTCTCTATTTCTATCCAAACAATCATTTCCAAACGTGCATAGCAAATCAATCATTTCCAAACGTGCCTAGCAAAGCAACCATTTTCAAAGAAGCAACCATTTTCAAAGAAGCAACCATTTCAAACAAGCCGTGTAAAGCAACCATTTCCTAATGAACGAGGTACATTAGGTGAAATTTGGACTCACAAAGGGGCCCTTTAAGGAGTTTGACTTTACCTCTCTCTACCAAAAGGGGCGCATGGATAAATTTTTGCAAACAAACTCCAAAGTTGGTGGAGGTTTGACAGTTAGAATGTCTCTTCAAGCTTTATCTACTAACATATAGCATGCCATGAGATTCCTCATATTTTAAAAGATTCTTTTTTTGATTCACCTATGATGTGACAACTCTGTTGAAATCCAAGTGAATAAAAAAAAGAATCTTCTAAAATATGAGGAATCTCATGGCGTGCTATATATCAATAAATAGAGCTTGAAGAGGACATTCTAACTGTCAAACCTCCGCCAACTTTGGACTTTGTTTGCAAAAAATTATCCATGCGTCCATTTTGGTAGAGAGAGGTAAAGTCAAACTCCTTAAAGGGCCCCCTTGTGAGTCCAAATTTCACCTAATGTGTTATGGATTCTCTATTTTCTCTCTTTTTTTTTTTAATGTGCGCGCGTGTGTAGTAGAAAACAAAAGGGAAAGAGGAGGGAAGGGTGATTTTGTGTTTACATCTTTCTTTGTAGCACAGTTGAGCTTCCACTTGGTTGAGCTTCCAAAGATGATGACAGAATACCCCCTTTGCCGAAACTTGGACGAAACCCTCTTCGACGAAACTTGGGAAGCTTGGAGAAGGAGAGAGAGGGAAGGGAGAGGGGGGTTGGGGGAGGGGAAGCTTGGGAGCGATGATAGAGACCAAGAACATAGAGTATGCAGCAAAATGGCGGCATATTCTTCCTTCTTTCCTATTTTAGGCACCAGTTATTACCGCGGATATTACCGCGCCCATTATCGCGAGTATGACCACCTATATTACCGCGGCCGGTCATTTCAAACGGATACATGCGAATCCGAGGTTACAGGGGAGGGGTGGGGGTGGGGGGGTACAAACCATTCCCTCTACCCTTAGCTATACATTATTTCATTTTTTAGCCTTTTGAGTTTTTTGATGAAGATTTTTAACTTTTTATGGATAATTTATTTTATAGTACTTTTGAATGTTTATTAATTATATTTTTAAAACTCTCTTTTAGTTAAAAATAATTTTAGCACTCATTGTCATTTATTTCCTTTGACTTTAACTATATGCACTTTTTCTAATGGAATTAAGTGTTTTTTTAATTATATATTTTTTAGGACACATGGCTAAATAAACAACATTTCGCGTGTGCGGGACATCGACTAGGATGATCGTGGTCCCCCTGTCCAGGACCTGAGCGCGATTGTTGGCTTAAGGAAAATCTACCTTGTCCTTGCGCCAAGTGCAAAAAGGCAATCCCTCGCTTGAGACGCATTGCTTTGGAGCACAAAGAGAACGAAGGGCTTTGGCATCCTTGAAAATGCGCTCTGAGAGATGATAGCGCTACTCACCCATTGCTTGAGGAGGTGCCCCATTGGTCTGTGTTCTGTGGTGGTGCACCGGCGCACAAGCCCAAACGATAGAGGCAAGAGCAACTGGGCGATTTGGGTGCACCGCATGGTGATCCTCCCATTGGCTCTACGTCGGCAGCTCCTATGGCGTCTTCATTGTACTTTGAGGAAGAGGATGAGCACATTTTTGACATGTGTGATGAGTTACTAGCTCATGAGCGCAACTGCGCGAGGAGGATTCTCAACCCTACACTAAACGGGCTCCCGAAATGGAGGATAGATCGATAACGAGTGCCCGAACACCTCTTTACAACGGTGCATGGTACTTGGTGCTCCGAGTATCGTTGGAAGTACCCAACTTGCAAGAAAAATTGGGTTGGAGTAATGCAAGTGTCAATGTACTACTTCTGTAAGTATGGAATGTGGCTTTTATATACTCTCTCCCTCTCTCTTTATGGTGTCGTCTTCTAGGAATTATACTGATACGCATGTTTGTTGTAGTTTGATGGGCAAAATGTTGTCAGAAGATCACCATATGCCTCCAGATCATCTACGAGCTAGATTGTATGTCACTGCACTTGGAATGGAGTATGAGCGTATCCATGTGTGCATCAACAATTGCATGCTATACCACAATGAGCATGCAGATGCTACCTCATATCCGTGTGCGGGAGGCACGATACAAGACAGGAGTGAGTGGGGCACACCTACCCTGCAAGGTATTGAGACATTTTCCATTAATTCCTCGCATCCAACACATGTTTAAAAACACGGCTATCGTGGAGCTTCTCGCGTGGCACACGAACCATCCCTCAAATGATGGAATGATGCGTGTCCCTACCGATTCACCTGCATGGAGGCACATCGAAACTCAATGGCCAGAGTTTGGGTTGGAGCCTCGACACTTGAGGCTTGGGTTAGCAAGTGATGGTGTCAACCCCGTCGGCACTAAGTGTACTTCATGGAGCACTTGGCCTGTGGTGATCATCAACTACAATATTCCACCATGGGAGACAACCAAGAAGGTCAATATACTTCTTTCCTTGCTTGTGCCAAGGAAGTACAAAGTGTCAAATATTGACATTTACCTCGATCCCCTGATCGAGGAGTTGGAGGAGTTAGGGAGAGGTATTCCTATTGTCAATGTCTCACTTGCAAAGGGGGGGAGAGAGGCCATTGTGAGGGGAATCCTTATATGGACTATGCATGACTATCCTAGGCTTGGAGAGATTCTGGTAACCCCCTTTCCTCTATCTCTCTTTCCCTCTTTCCCTCTCTCACTTTAGTTCATTTTAGTTCACTCACCTCTCTAGCCATATGATATGTATGCAAGGTTGTCCAAATCGGGACACAATGCATGTCCTACTTGAGGGCCATCGTTGGTGACGGAGAGGCCTGATTCCTTGCGCAAGGTAATCTATCCAAACAACCATCGTTTCTTACCCAAGGGCATAACAAGCATAAGGATCCAACAAATAGGAAGACTCCTCTAAAGCTCATGATGGTAGATTGGGAAACCAATTGGAAAGAACACTACAACAACAATCCAGCTCTATGTCCTCCACCAAAAGGTATGTCAAGGTATTCCATATTTTTAAGACATCCATATTGGAAGGAATTAAAAATACAACACCTCTTGTATCCCATGCACATATTCAAGAATGTAGCCCAAACACTATGGGACCACATTATTGGCAAGGGCTCTTTGGGTGCGAGGGATGATTTGAGGCTTTTAAAACGTCTCCCCACCTCTGCTACTCCACGGTGTGTACCAAATGGAAAGATTGTGCTTCCTAAAGCACAATGGATGCTAGCCAAAGAAGAATTAGACAAGGTGAAGGGTACCATTGCCTCTATTCGCACACCAACATGATCCATGAGGTCGCTAAAGGGAGCTTTCACAAAAGTGAAGAAGGGTGGAAGCGTTCAATTGTATGGGTTGAAGTCCCTTGATTGGCACAAGATGCTTCAGGTAATCTTCATACTCCCTATTCTATCTATAGTTTGTGTGTATGACTATCACTCACTTTCCTTTTTCCTGATTTACATTGTAGTTCATTCTGTCGGTGAGTATGTGTATATGTCGGGACAAGAAAGTTAGGGACGCTATTTTCAAACTAGGAGAGTTAGTAAGGTACACCACAAGACTCCACTCAACTACACCTGTTTATGTACATGATAATTTCAACTAGCACTTAGTGTATCCTTGTGTGTTTTCTTGCAGATTTGTGAGCTCCAAGGAAATCAAAATAGATGCTATCCCTGCTGCTCAAACACTTGCAACAGAAACTGTGTGTGCCATTGAAGATGCATTTCCTCGATCGGTCTTTCTTATTCAAATTCACCTCTTGGTTCACATGGTGAAGGAGATCTCTATATGTGGAGTAATGCACGCACGATGGATGTTCTTCTTAGAGAGGTTTAAGACTCTCAAAGATTTTGTGTGGCTACAGTCTCAACCAGAGGCATGTATGGCCGAAGGGTGGATCGTTCAAGAGGCATTTGTTTATATATCAGAGTACTTGGCACAAGTTGATCCTTCAATGCCTCGCATGTGGTCAGACGAGGAAGATGCAAGGATGAATTCACACTTGCCAAGTGGAAAGGGGAAACTACTTAACATGGATATGAATCTATCCCAAGTGGTCGATAACTTTTGCATTCTCAATGCAAAGATTATGACCAAGTGGGTGGACTTGTGGACAATGGCAAAGGCAAGGAGTTTGCAAGAGAAGAAGCATGGAAACAAGCATATGGAGAAGGAGGGCACCCCCAGTGCCTAGAAACCTTGCATGTTTTCTAGATCTCATTAGTGTAGAGTGGATTCATGAGAGAATGACTGAGGCAAAAGCGCGCGAAGAACACATCACCAGCAGAGAATGGGAGTATGCACAAGGTTGTGTACCAAAGGTAGAGTACTCGTATACCTAAACCATATTGTAACGCTATTTCTTGAAATTATCTTTAATATGTATTTGATAAATTAATATATTTTTCTATTTACGGTAGTGCCTTTTCTTTAACTCTATGTGGTCAAAGGGTCGTCACTCTCGTACGCGCCACATTGACGAGCGTAGAACCACCATGGATTGTGCCATCATGGAAAACTTTGACACAGACGGTGATGAAGCTAGGTACTGCGGAACTATTGAAAGGATACTAAAGGTTAATTTTAGAACCTTTCATACCTTCATCTTCAAGTGCAAGTGGTTTGCAAATGTGTCTAGACAACATGAGAATGGCCACTACATGGTGGACTCTAGTGTGCATCACACAGGGAGGTATGACAATTTAGTTTTACCGCGCAATTGTGAGCAGGTGAGTGACATGTACCTTTTTTATTCTTATTTTCTTGTAGCGTTAGTTATACCAATGTTACTCACTTTGACCTTCTATTTTATAGGTCATCTATATCCCAGCAATCCACCAACCAAAACTTTGGTTCGTAATTCCAGTAACACCTCGGGGGAGAACCATTTTTTTCACTAATGAAGTGGAGACTATCTTCGACCCTCTTCCACCTCTGACTTTGGATGAGGTGGAAACAGAGGAGAGGGAGGTTGATGAATGAAGTCCGGTGGGCAGCAAGTCTTAGCGAGGATGATTGTCATGGCGATGAAGATGATGAGATGGAGGATGATGAACTCGAAGATGATGAAGGCAATGCATCCACAAACGACAATTCCATTTCTCTCTTTATTGGTTTAGGAGCCATGGGCTTAGAATTGGATGATGCTTCATGTAGAGATCTTTTGGAAGATGATTCATAAACATTTTGCAGTTATGAAGTTTTTTGGTCGTGTAATCCATTCATCTCTCTCTCCCCCCCCCTCTTCCTCTCTATAGATTTGAGAATATGCTACATTATGTTAATCAATTGACAATGATTATTTTAATTGTAACCAAGTGTATATCCCCCGCCTCCTTCTCCCTCTCTCTCTCTCTCTCTCTCTCTCTCTCTCTCTCTCTCTCTCTCTCTCTCTCTCTCTCTCTCTCTCTCTCTCGCTTTCTCTTCTTTTTAATTTGAAAATTATATACAATATTCTTTAATTTTTATTGAGAGGAGGGAAACACCAAAATTTGAAGGGAGGGGGGGGAGGGGAGGGGAAGGGTTAAGCCAAAATTTGAAAGTTTAGGCGCGCTGAATTTGGCTGTCGGATATAACAATGGTAATATGCACGGAAACAATTGCGGTAATAACAGTGGAAACAATTGCGGTAATATTTCCTCTCTCTTGTTTCTCTACTTGAATTTGCACCTTCTCTCTACAAAACGCAGTCAAACAGCACGATAAACACTTATAGATTTTCATAGAAAGTGGGGAAAGGAAGTGTCCAGAGGACCAAAAAGTAACCCAGGCGCCTGTCCAACTAGTGGGAACCCATAATGGGTGCCCTTTCCTCCCCCAAAGTCCACGAGCCCTCGTGGGCTAGGCAAGTGAGCTCCATTTGCTCCTTTGATACAACCTTAGGGAGTACCCACTCCCTCCCTTATACCTCCAATTTCCACTTTCTCCCCCCCATGTGGGATTACTCCATTGCCACTTGGCACCATCCTCCCACCTCCCCACTTAAGCATATGAATTTCCTCTTTTGCTCTCCACACCGAGTAATCTTGGTGGAGGCATGGGGGGTGACTCCGAGCACCGAATGCGACGTTGTAAAGCCCAGCTCGGAGCTTATCACTTTGGCTATTTACAAAAATCCTCGGCCACACCTTTTCTAATTAAATCTATCAAATCAATCCACTTGCCTTTCCTTGCATGCATCCACACCCACTCATACTTCAAATGCATGTAACTCATGATGTATGAGTCCAATTCACTGGCCATCAAGCGTGACTGAAAATACTGATTGAAAACCACCTTTTAGAAGTTTAGCCAACCCAAAACTCTTGCAAATGACTAAGCAAAATCAAGACTTTATACATAAAGCGCACTCTGAAAACTCAAAGCATTATGTACTTCTATGTCCTCGAGGCTAGTGAGCAAGCTTTTTAGCATGGATTAGTGACTTTATCTTCATCCAAAAAATGCTTGACATAGCTTGCCAACCACCCTAGCCTGCTTGATCATTCATGAAAAGCAGAGGTGTCTAGGGTCAATAACTGCTTCATTTCAACCCCAGAAACCTCATCCACATTTTCAGATTTATTCACATTGTCTCCTTCTATCGATAGAATTTCATCAGTCACAATTGTCATCAAACGTGCCAGATATTTCTTCAATCTATAACCATTAACACAATACTTATGTTGTGCATCATTTAAGTCTGCCAATTGATATGTGCCATTTTCAAATTTGTCTACAACAGTAAAATGACCTTCCCATTTGATTTGAAACTTCTTTTGAAAGGTATTGTCCACCTTACTATTGTATCACAACACCAAATCAACCTTTTTAATTTTCTTATCCTCTACGAATTCATTGGCTTTTAGCTGAGCCTTTCTTGACACTTCCCCATAGTAACTCAAAGCTAAAACTCTATCCAATTGCAAGCATTGTAAATCCAATAACCTTTTCTGCCATGCATTTGTTTGGTCCTCATCTTCCAATGACAAAAACTTGAGAGCAGGAATTTCCAATTCAATTGGCAATAAAGCTTCCTTGCCATAAACCAAGTGTTAAGGGGAAAATCCTATGCTCGTTTTGATAGCAATTCTGTAGGCCCATAATGCACAAGGCAACTCTTTCCCAAGTCTTCCCATGTGTCTGAGTCATCTTTGTCAAAATCTTTACCAAATCTCCATTGAACCTTTCATTAAGACCATTGCATTATAGATAATAGGGAGAACTATACCTATACTATATATTGAGCTTTTTGCTTAAGAAATCAAACAGCTCTCCTCTAAATCCTGGTCCTTTATTAGAAAGTATCTCTAGTGGCACACCAAATTTGCAACATGTGTACTCATAAACAAATTTTCCAATGTCTTTACTGGTAATTTGTTTGACAACCTTGGATTCTGTCCATTGTGACAAATAATCCACTGCTATCAAGATGTAATCATTTCTTTTGCTAGTCATAGGTAAGGGCCCAATGGCATCAAGACCTCATTTCTCAAACACGTCAGAAGCTAGAATTGTCTTTCACAATTCAGGCTTCAAAATTCTCTTTCCCATCCTCCTTTGAAAAGGCAAACATGACTTGCACCAATGATTAACATCCCGTTGAATACTCGGCCATATATAACCCTCTTGCAAGACCTTATGCAACATGATCTTCATAGCAAAATTGCCTCCACAAGATCCCTCATCATTTTCTTCCAGGATTTTGTAAATTTTCTCTTTCCAAGGCACATGACGCAAAACCAAATCATCTCCTTTCATGTAAAGCACATCATCAAGCATTTTGTATTTCTTGGCTTTTTTTATGAATGTATACTTTTTAGAAGATGGTTAACCTTCAGGTAGAACACCTGTCAATAGAAAATCCACTTCCTTTGATAAGATTTCCCTCCCATGATATAAAGGGGCATCTGCCTTTACCACAAACACACAAGTGATCATCTCTTGGGCAACACCATGAGCTTCTTCATTTAGAGACCTCTCAATATGCTGCAAACTCCATGCTTCAAGCTTTTTGAGTAATGCTTTCACTTTGAAGAATAAATTTTTCAGTTTAGGGTTCTTATTCTTCCATACTCCCAACACGCTTCACAACCAACAAAGCATCTCCTTTAATTTGCAAGAATCTAATTCCCAATTGTAAGCAAATATGCAAACCACCTTCAAGAGCCATGTATTCTGCTTCATTGTTACTTTTGGCATCAAGTTTCAGCCTTTGCTTCCTCATAAGATTTCCTTGTGCATCATAAATAACAATGCCTCCTGAAGCAGCATCATGACTTATTCAATGAGAACCATCAAAGTACAACAGTGAAGCATTAGGGATGGCAAGAGTCCGGAATTCCTTCTTTCGCACCACCTCTTCTTTAACCAAAAACAGAGTATCCTTATAAGTGAGAAGATCTGCTAGGGTAGCCCGAGTACTTTCCTCCACCAAAAAGGTGAACTGAAACTCTCGAAGCTCAATAACCCATTTCATCATTGTTTTTGATATATTTGAATTATTGAACAACTGGGGAAGCAATGAATAACTGGTGATAAAATTGAATGACTTTTGCATAAAGTAGTGTTTGAATCGTCTACAAGCATAAACTATACTGGTCATCACCAATTCAATTTCAAAAAAGATCTCTTTCATGAGGAGTCTTCACTCTGCTAGCATAATGAAGAGGCTTCATATACTGAGATTTCTTCCCCCTTTGCAATAACATAGCTCCAATAGCATCATCTCTCATTGATGGGTTGACCTAAAACTCCTTTTCCCATTCAGGAGCTTGCACAATAGGTAACGTACTCAAAATCTCTTTAACTTTGTCAAAAACATTGTCACAATCATGATACCACTCCAAGGGATCATTCTTAACTATTTGCTGCAATGGATACAATAGCTGTGATGCCAAAGGTATGAAGCGAGATAGATATTTAACTTTTTTTATGAAAGTGGCCAACTATCTAGTATCTTTTGGAGATGATAGTAACAGCAAAGCCTCTACTTTCTGTGGGTATGCTTCAATTCCATTTTCTGAAATAACATGCCCAAGAAGCTTCACCCGTGGCTGTGCCAAATGACATTTTTTAGGATTGAGCTGACCCCCGTATTCATCATACCTAGCAAAAGTCATTTCAATCTTTTGAAGATGCTCTTTTCTTGAACTATATACACAGAAATCATCTATGAATCCTTTGACAAACTTCCCAAGAAACAGGGTATGGACCAAAATCTACTTTTCTTTCAAAGGCTCCCGGCCCATTTGTCAACCCAAAGGGAAGGCAACAAAAGTAGAGACAACCCCATGGCGTGATAAAAGTAGTCTTTTTCCGGTCTTCAGGAGCAAGGATAAGCTGAAAGTATCCTGGATACCCATCATAGACATTGTATCTCTCAAAACCAGCCACTGCATCTAACGATCAATAAAAGGAAAAGGATAAGGATCTTTCTTGATCACCGCATTTAGTGGCTTGTAATCAACACAAACTCTCCAACGCCCATCTTTTTCTGGGGTGACTACTACAGGGCTCACCCATTATCCACTCAGGCACAATGAAACCTGCATCCAAAAGCTTATCCACTTCTTCCTTTAAAGCATTCATCTGTTCCTTACCCATCCTTCTTAATTTATATCGTATTGTCTTTGCCCCTTCAACTAGCTGAATCTTCACAGGATCCCCAAAAAAACCCCTTATTTCCTGGTATGAGGTAATGAAAAGATTTGGAGACCTTTCCAACATTGCTAAGAACTCCCTTCTTTCTCCTTGTGTCAAATCAATACTCAACATATTTTAAATCAACTTTTTCTTCACTGGTAGTTCCTATTTAGGTTGCATCAACTCTTCAAGTTTCTCTAAACGGCTTAAAGCATTTATATTCCATGATATTTGCAACACTTCACTAATGTCTCTCTGTTCCTCATCCAACAACAAGAATGACACTTCACCCTCATCACTGGAACTCGAAGTAGTGCGACTTTCTGAGTCTTCAGGACTATCATCACTGGTAGTTTCAGACTCATCATTCTCATACCTTCAAGTGCCATAGGCTATTTGGTAGTCATATCAAACACTCTCTTTTCACCCTTCTTGTCATACACACCGATTTGTGCCCTTGCGCTAATATTGCATGGCACCCACAACTCTCAACCAAGGTTGTCCCAAAATGAGAGGAAAGGCTCCCAAACTAGCTGGCATAACATGAAAGTCTACCATAACTTTCATGTTAAAGACTTCGACTTCCAAATCCTTGATCATTTCCAAACATTTCACTTTGGCATGGTTTGCTAGTCGAATCCAAAACCCAGAGCTTCCACACGAGAGACTGTGTGATCACACAAACTTGAGCACCTCCATCAATGTAGGCTTCTCCCATGCCCACACCTTTGTGCCAAGCGTTCACCACCACAGGACAGATGTCGGACAACTCTCCCACAGACAACCATGTTTCGGCTCTTTTTCTGGATTCACTAATGACTTCCGTTGCCTTTTAAGTTTGGGCACCATATTCATCAATTGTCCAAAAGAACAATCTACTTTCCTCCCAATCAAGTCTTCCTTTAAACTGTAAGCTGTTTGGCCTTCTTCCAAAGGCAAATCTACCACTTCAAATCGTCTATGAGGCTTTCTCTTCCTCTTGGCTTTCGCATCTTCACCCTCTTTCTCCTTCCCTTTCTTTCTGCTAGGCCCTGGTGCTGCATAGCCTTCCCTCTCTCTTTTGCCTATTGGCAGCACATCTGCTTCTTTCTTTTCAACTCGCACAATACCCACATGGCCACCAGAGGTTGATGCCTGATTTTCCTGTCCAGTACCTTGATCTCCCCGTATATCCAATGCATAATCATTAGCCCTGTTAGGAATCTGCTAAGGAAGTGGAAACATATCCCCTCCCATCCTTACTGGCTCTGAACAATAAGTGCTAATATGACCAAGTTCACCACAATTATAAAAAGTGGGGATGAACCTCCTCTGTGGCTCAAAACCACCTTGTCCATGCCTAGCCTTTGCATTAGGTTGAGATTCACATGCCTGAGCCATTCCTCTACCACGCCCACAACCACGACCACCTCCATCACCAAGAACACTAAGTCGTAATTCCTGCATCATGGTCATCATCTCTTGCATATTTCGTTGTAACTGTTTGGTATTAGTAGCCCTTTGAACAGGTTGACCTCTAGCTTCTACATGATTCTCCTCCTTTTGGCTACCATTATTTTGCTCAGGGACCGCTTTCCCGTATTCATTAAGCCTTTGAGATTTCCATTCTTTCTCTCTGGCAATGGCGAATGCTTTCTCGAAGGTGATAGGTCTTTTCAACTCAACTTTGAACTTCACACTTTCTTTTAGGTTTACCACAAAAGGGTCCTTCATTAACATGGATGGAGGGATCTTGTTTTCCAAAGTCCGGGCCCATTTATCCCATAAATGGGTGAACTGCATGATAAAATCATCAACACTTTGATTATCCCTCTGAGTGTACCCCAAAATTTCATGTCAAACTTGAGTTAGGTACTTCGATGGATCGGTATTGTGCCAGGAAAGCTTGCTTCACACGATTGTTGTTCAAAACCGCCCCTGGATTTTGTGCATGTATCACCTCCTCAAAATCGTTCACCTCATCTTGTAAACTATATTGCAGCAGCCGCAACAATATAGCTTGGTCTAGTATATTTTGCAGTAAGTAATTGACTTCCAATTTTTCAATAACATTCTGTGCATTCTCATTAGGCAATACATGAAACTATGAAAACTCGTCTTCCATGTTTGACTGCCAGAAAAACACTTACATGTGACATCGAAAGCTCAAGGGATGTCGATGGATCGCTCCAGTACCTAATCCGCCTCACAATCGATAACCAAGTCTCCACTGCTTGGCTTCAAAAAACCTCACGACCCTCCAAAGGCTGCAATCCAATAATACGACCACCTCAATTGCTGTCCACAATTTGCACATACATAGGCGGTTGTCCACACAATATTTCACACGAATTGGGACGTAGGAGCACTTGCTCCTCAGTGGGAGAACCAAAACGATGTTAACGTGAAAATAAGAAGGAAAACAAGAACCTCTGTAGCCTTGCACACACCACACCGTCGGAAAGGAAACACCACATAGGAAAACACCTATGTCGAACACCTGTAAAGACGGGCGAGAAACAGTCCTAGCCCAAACCATGATTAAAATTACTAAAAACCAAAATCATAAAGATGAAGCTCGTGTCGTGTAGACTTCCGAAGAGTATCCATTTGCTTGATTTCAACAACAGACGAGAGAGTTACAAGCTTTTGAAGTTGGGGTATCTCTCAAAAGCTCCAAAAAATCTAGTCTCTGCAAGCCAAAAAAGTGTACAGAGAATTACCGCTATTAAAAACCAGAATTTTTTGGCTCCTATCCCAGGGGATTTTCTCTCCCCTCTTAGCCGACATGGTTCTCTCGTTGGCCACCTTTTAATTGGTCCATTTTGGGCTTAATTTGGGTAGAAAATGGCATGTCGGACACTTTTTGACCAAGGAAAGTGGAAAAAGGAAGTGTCGAGAGGACCAAAAAGTAACCCAGGCACCTGTTGGGAACCCATAATGGGCGCCCTTTCCTCCCCCAAAGTTCACGAGCCCTCATGGGCTAGGCAAGTGAGTTCCATTTTGTCCTTTGATACAACCTTAGGGGGTACCCACCTCCCCCATTATACCCTCCAATTTCCACTATCTCCCCCCCATGTGTGATTACTCGATTGCCACTTGGCACCATCCTCCCACCTCCCCACTTAAGCATATGAATTTTCTGTTTTACTCCCCACACCGAGCAATCTTGGTGGAGGCGTGGCGGGTCACTCCGAGCACCGAATGTGACGCTGTAAAGCCCATCTTGGAGTTTATCACTTCGGCTATTTCCAAAAATCCTTAGCCACACCTTTTCTAATTAAATCTATCAAATCAGTCCACTTGCCTTTCCTTGCATGCATCCGCACCCACTTTCTAAGTAAGGAATCGTCCACTTCAAATGCATGTAACTCATGATGTATGAGTCCGATTCACCGGCCATCCAGCGCGACTGAAAACACTCATTGAAAACCACCTTTCAGAAGTTTAGCCAACCCAAAACTCTTGCAAATGACTAAGCAGAACCAAGACTTTATACATAAATTTTACAAGCGCACTCTAAAAACTCAAAGCACTATGTACATTTATGTACTCAAGACTAATGAGCAAGCTTTTTAACATGGATTAGTGACTTTATCTTCATCCAAATAATGCCTGACAACGCACTTAACTTTCTCTCCTCCCCTAAACATTATAGCATTTTTAAAATGTATATCCCTTTCACGCAGTGCCGTCGGTGCCCTTGCCAAATTAATTAGTCATGCTCTTGTTCCCTTCAATGCTAGATATAACTAAATGTCAATTTGCATGTGTCATGTTATATTCTATAGATGTTATATAGCAAGGACCACCAAGCAAGACTAGTTAGAGCTGGGTCACATCCAGAGTTTGTGGGGGGAAGGTGGGGGGAGTGGGGGAGGAAGCTATCCACCTTTAGAAAATCCCATTTTTTGTGCAGGATTATAGAAGCCCTGCTGAAACTGCATCAACCCCTACGTTTTTCAAATGGCTAAGCTATCATTCTGGAAAGAAATGTAAAAGCGGTTTTCTCTCCAGAACTACCCAATCAGCGTGATTGATTTTCATCGATAATTTCTCGACCTTTGCATCTAAACTCTTCTTTCTATACGGGTGCGACCAGAGGTCAGCTTTTGTTCTCTTACCCCTGCTACACCGGGCATGACTCGGCTCTTAAGGGGTATTTGAAGCGTCTTTTGACTTTCCACTTCCTTGGGTCTTTTCATTCTGAAACTCACCCTTCAGTAACTAATGGAGATTGGGAGGACATAATCAGGTCGGGAGGGTTTATATATCATAGACCTTGCATCAGTTAAGTTTGGAGAGGAGCTTCATTCTCGACACTCACTGTCGTCTTCTGCTTCTTCTTCTACTACTAATGGAGATTGGGAGGACATAATCAGGTCCGGAGGGTTTATATATCATAGACCTTGCATCAGTTAAGTTTGGAGAGGAGCTTCATTCTCGACACTCACTGCCGTCTTCTGCTTCTTCTTCTTACCGAAGAAATACGGCGATGGCGCAACAACAACAGGGCCCCAATAATATATTTATAATACCACGCGATTCTCATGATGGGATAGTAAAGCTGGAGCCCGGGTGGCGAGTGGTGAAGGATGGGATGAACAAGCTTGCTAGGCTGCTGGATAGCACTCATCTCATGCCTGCGGCGCAAAGGCAGCAGCTGGACCCCCTCCAGTACACGCTTCTGTACACAACTATTTACAAAATGTGCTCTCAGAATGCCCCCCACAACTACTGTTATCATCTTTATCAGCGTTTTCGCAAGCTTTTACAAAGCCATACAAATGATGTGGTGGTGCCTGCCATCCGCGCTAAACGTGCCGATCACGAGCTTATTCTGCAAGAGCTTGCAAAGCGGTGGGATACTCACCAGGTCTTCTTGCAGGTCCTTGTGAGGCTGTTTGGGTACATAGACTACACCACCATTCTGAGTATGCGAGCACATAAGTTTGGATTCGTCGGCCGGCCAGACACGTCGTACCAGCTTCCAAGCATGTGGGAAGTTGGAGTGGCGTCCTTTGAAGGGGCCGCAATACACGTTCATGTAAAGGAAGCTATTCTCGGTCTGATCAACAGAGAAAGAGACGGCGGGCGGATCGACAGAGCTCTGATGAAGAATGTCATCAACATCTTCATGGAAGTAGAGGGAGTTCCGACTGTTGTGAAAGAAGCCGCCATTGAATCTCATCAGAATTTGGAAATGTGCCTGATCGATGATGCAGAAAAATATTACCGGCGAAAAGCACGTGCCTGGATCGAGAAGGACACATGTGCGGAGTACATGGTAAAGGCAGAGGAGTGTTTGCGTTTAGAAGAGGAAAGGGCACGTGATTATCTGTGTGAAAGCATGGAGGGCGAGCTATTGAGCAAGATTCGGCTGCAATTGCTGCTCAATCCGCCATTCAAGCAGCAGCTTTTCGAGGAGAATCAGCATTCGGGATGCCACGCCCTTCTAGCCGACGGCAGGGTGGAGGATCTGAAGAGAATGTACAAGCTCTTCTACAACATTCCCCATGATGGCGGCCTTGATCACATTCTGAGCTGCTTTCGGGAACATCTGGCAGATGCCACCTCGGCGCTTGTCAAGCAATTAGCAGAGCCATCTGAAATGAAGACCGAGCAGGCGCAAGTGGCCTTCGTGCAGAACTTAATCGACCTGCACGAAAACTACTCGAAGCAGATTGTGAATGAATGCTTTGCTCGAAATTCGCTGTTTCACAAGGAGGTTAAAAAGGCCTTTTCACTTATCTGTAAGAAGCACAATGGCAGAAGCAGCGCAGAGCTTTTGGCTACCTACTGCGACAACACACTGCTGAAGATATCGGCGGGAAAGAGTACGTCAAGCAGCTCATGCGCCACAGACGAGCTGATGAGCGAGGATCATAACTTACAAGTAGCAGTCCATATACTGGTGGCGTACGTTAGCGACAAGGACATATTCTCGATGTTTTTCAGGAAGAAATTTTCCCGCAGGCTGCTGTCGGACAAGGGTCCTGGAATGGATTTATCGTGCGACAAGAGTTTTCTGACAAAATTGAAGCAGCTTTGTGGGTCTCAATTTACAGCGAGCATGGAGGGCATGCTGAAGGATGTCACTTTAGCAAAGGAGACGGAAGCTTTGTTTCGGGAGTATGTTAATGCTCTCCATCGCTCCAGCACTGCAGAAGCTTCTGATGATCATCATCCGCTCAACAATCTGATTGATCTGCGGGTTACCACTCTCACCACTGTACACTGGCCTACAATTCCCAATCGCTTGGATTACTTGGCATTGCCTACAGAAATGCTCAAATCCTTACAAACTTTCAATGATTTCTACCAAACCAAAAGCCACCACAGCCGCAAGCTGACATGGATCAACTCCTTGGGAACTTGCAACGTTGTGGGAAATTTCAAGGCAAAGAAGATCGACCTGATGGTGACGACGCTCCAAGCTGTTGTACTGCTGCAGTTCAGTTCGACTGAAAGGCTAAGCTTCTCGGAAATCAAGAGCACATTAAATCTCAAGGACGACGATGATGAGATATTGAGGAGGCTGCTGCATTCGCTTTCTTGCGCGAAGTACAAAATCCTTAACAAAGTACGTCCCGCACCTGGCACGAATACTAGTTCTGCGGTGGGGCTCGAAGACTGTTTCGAGTTTAATGCAGAATTTACTGACAAGATGAGGCGCATCAGGATCCCCATGCCCGTTGCAAAAGACGAGAAGAAGGCGGTGATTGAAAATGTGGAGAAAGATAGGCGGTATACCGTGGACGCCTGTTTGGTACGGATCATGAAAGGACGCAAAGTCCTGCCATACCAGGAACTCATCGCCGAGTGTGTGCAGGAGCTTCAGCGTCTCTTCAAGCCCGACATTAAATTCGTGAAGAAGCGCATCGAGGACTTGATACACCGCGAGTTCCTGGAGCGGGACGCAGAGAACCCAAGCGTCTTCAAGTACTTGGCTTGACACTGCGTGTTAATTGATCCCAAAGAACACTTTTGGGCCTAATTCTAAGAGAAGGGGGAAGGGCCTTAAATTAGGAGAAACGTGCATGTTCTATTTTCATGTAATTTTGTTCCGATTTTGTTAATATCTTAATGCCTTCTTGTGAGAGGTTATTCAAAGTTTATGACTTTTAAGGCCACCCACCAAGGTTTTGATTGTTTTTTAAACTATATAACTACATTTTGAATTAGTCTTGCTTGGTGGGCGTTGCTATAGAGCATAAATAGAACACTAGTACATGACTTGTTGCAACAGAATAACACTATATCTTTCTAGTGATCCCCTCTCCCTCTCCCTCTCGTTAGAACTCTCTTAGTTTATTTCAGAGTCAGACCTTAGTATATTGGATCACACATGTGTGTGGCCTGCACTATAGTGGCAGTTTTCACTTTTAAATTTACCTCTTCCACATTTAAAAATGTGAGAGAGATTAGATGTAAAACAATAAATTGCTCCAACCTCCCACTCGCTACTTCCCAACGGGCTAATCAGGGATACATGCAGCCAAAAGGACATCAACTTGTGAGTGCTCTTGTGACAGCTTTGCATGGCGTAGTTTAAGGCTAACAATTAGTCCCCCAGATTATGCACAACCCTTGTGTTGGGCCAGGTTCCTATTGTGACCTTCCTGTGACGTGCAACTTCAGTGATTGTTGTACGCGCCAAGCCCCAAGTTCACACCTATCACTATTCTTTCATTGCATGTATAGTGTCTATTAATAGCATCCTCTAATACCATAATAGCTAGCCCATACCGTGTAATCGACCTTGGTGCCATTTTCCCATGTCCTTTCGAGGTGTACATTGCTTGTTCGTAGGCAGCTTTGATCTCAATATCACTATGAACCTGCACCTCAAACACAACTTCCACTTTGCACCCATGATATGCTGGAGCAGCTCATCCCATGAACCGAGTAGGGTGTTTCATGATGTTTGTATGTTGTTATGTTTAATTTGTAAAACATGGCACAACATACATGAGAGAGAGAGAGAGAGCAAGCAAGTGTCGGTGTTGAATTAGTGACCATATCAACTTCACTCTAACAATGTGTACTACAACATCCAAGCTGCAAAAGCCAGAGAAAATAGTTACCTTTGTTTTGGATTTGGGAGATGTAATTGGGTGGCTTGTAGATGCTCTATAGTGGTGACTTTTGTCGGTGCATCAACGTCGCCAAATAGAACTCCACAAACTAAGCATGAACAGGCTTGTCCTTGCGAGAGGACATAACATACTAATCATACCCTTTGTTACGTCCACAAGAATAGAGCAGGCTTGATTTCTTGTCCTCAACATGAAAACCATGTGCAGTGGAATGCAGGTTGGCTTAGCAATATACCCCTCAACCTTTTGTATTAGGGCAACACGACCACTTAATCTGCAACGATATTGCACACTCTATGTCGATTGTCTCCATACCCTTCGTAGAGAGAGAGAGAGAGAGAGAGAGAGAGAGAGAGAGAGAGAGAGAGATCTACCTTCTTTTTTCTTTCAAACATTCGACTTTTAGTCCATGGAGGGAACTTCCACACAAACTTGGAAAGAGGACACTTGACTTCTTTCAGAAGTTCCTTCAAGGTCACAATGACGTAGCAACACCACCATCTCAAATGCCCCACGGTGCTCTTAGGATGCCCTTGAACATCTGTGAAAGGGCATTCTCTATAGTAGCAAAAATTAGAAGAAGCACTTTTATACTTTTGCAAGAGAGAGAGTTTAGAGAACATGATAACAGTTGAGGACCGGATTTATGTGGAGCCAGTCCCCTCTCCAATAGGCATTTTTATTATAGTTTCTCCTATTAAGAGAGACTTGGTACAATACAATCTTCGTGTTCCTTGTGACCTAGGTGATGCAATGAAGATGGAAAGCTTCATGCATCACGAGCATAACATGAACTTTGCAAAAAGCATTAAATATCCCAAGCCTCGGTTCCAAGGCCTCAAGAAACTTCGAAGGTGGAGAGAGCTAGTGGGGAATGAGGGTAGGGAAGAGGAGAAGATACATTTCATAGGAGAAAAAATTAGTTCCTCACTTATCGTCACTCTTCATGCTAGCATACATAATAGCATATTAATTAATATGGAGAAGATAAAAATCTTAAGCATTTAAGCATGGCTCCTGGTTGGATTTGCATTCCATAGCCAAGAGTGTTGGTGAAGGCTCTCAACTTCTCTACTAGCTTGGAGAAGGAGATGGAGATCTTGCAATTTGCACTTCACACAATGAGAGTGTTTGTGGGAGAGTATACCCCTCAAGCAACCCCCTACCTTTCTTTGGTCGACCCCCCCTTGTAGCTCATGCTTGAAGCTCATTGGACCCCGCCAGGCCTAGCCAATCACAAGCAAGAGGCATATCAAGCAAGCATGATAGTCTTGGGACAAGTGTCCCCCTTTTCCCTTTGAGAGAGAGAACTTGATAAATGATAAAATAATTAGTTAAGTTAACTAATTTATCATTGGACTCCTTGGGAGGCTAACCAATAGGCTTTAGGTACACCATGAGGGCAACAAGAGGAGGAGCTTGATGAATGTCCCTTTTGCTTTCTTTGTACCAAGCTTGCCTTGTGTGAAGGTGTGTGTGTTCTCTCTCACCCCCCTAGGTTTAGGGCTCATCCCCTCTCTTGTAGGGATGGCATTTGACTTTTTGGACACCTTACCCCCAAGCACCTTAGTCAGCAAGCACGACTAAGCACCTCAAGCCTGGGTAGTGTTCCCACAAGCATCTCAGGCTCCCTAGTCGACAAGCACGACAAGCACCTCAAGAATCTTAGTCATCAAGCACGACAATCACCTCAAGCACCTTAGCCATTAAGCATGACAAGCACCTCAAGCACATTATCCATCAATCACGACAAGCACCTCAATCACTTTAGTCATCAAGCAAGCACCTCAAGCTTGGACCGGGTTCCCACCTCAAGCTCAGCCCTAGCTTACCTAAGGTCAAAGGACTTTTTAACACTAACCTTTGGAGGTCTTTAATTAAGCTAACACTAGGGTCTTTAAGCTCCATTAGCATTGCTCTTTGATAGACCATCTCTCATTTGAATCCCTTTACCATTGGTCCCGTGTTGAGATAGATCTAAAAGCACATGTCTATATTATAACCCTTGTTCCCATTTATTCTCCCATATTAAATGATCAATTTAATATGAGAAAACCATTTGGATTGGTTAGATATTAGATTTTATGGAATTACCTCTCTCTTGAAATCATAGTCGTCCTCGACTATGAGGTAGAAGAGATAAAGCCTTAGTCATTAGTCAATCTTTGTTAGCATAATAGCATAATACTTTTGATGGCCCGTAGGGTTTTTTCCCGTCGTTTGCATCAATCGAGCCTTAGGAAACTTAAGTAAGACCCAATCATTTTCTTTGAATGTTAAGGCCCTTCTGTGCTTGTCAGCAACAGCTTTTTTCCTTTATTGAGAGATGGATATAGCCTCCTTAATCTTTTGAAATGATTCTTGTAGGTCACAGTTGTACTCATCGGCAACGAAGATCTTCCTATGTACTTTGAGTAGTAAGGGACTTTTAGATCTTCCCTCAATGATTTCAAAAGGTTCTTTTCCCGTAGAAGTATGTACAATATTATTGTAGGCATACTGTACACGAGGTAAATACTTTTCCCATAGTGCGCGTTGATCTACTTTGGTAACATCAGTCTTTAGTAGATTGAGTGTGGTGAGATTGGATATCTCACTTTGGCCATCCGTTTGTGGGTGATAGGCCGAAGAGAAATTCAATCTTGTACCTAGATTTTCAAAGAGACCTTTCCAAAAATTGATGGTCATTCTAGGATCTCTATCTGACACAATGGATGTTGGTAATCCATGGTGTTTGAAAATCTGTGATATGAAGAGAGTTGCCATTTGGTGTGCCTTAATAGTCTTTTTGACAGGAAAAAAGTGTGCTTGCTTATTAAGCCTATTGACTATTGTATATTTTTCCGTATTCCCATGGATAGACTTGTGCAATCATAAGATGAAATCCATGGATATACTCTCCCATGGTGAATTTGGGATAGCCAATGGCTAGAGTAATTCAGGTTGCTTCCCTCTATCATACTTGGTCTTTTTGCATACTACACATTTTGAAACATACTCTTGTATGTCCACTTTCATGGTAGGCCAATAGAAGTACGTTTCTACTCCTTGAAGAGTAGGTTGAATTCCTCAATGCCCTCCATAGGGAGAAGCATGGGATTCATACATGACTTTCTCAAGGAAGGGAGGGGGTAACACATAGCCTATTTCCGTGGAGAAGATAACCATCTTGCAAGGTGAATGGTTCCTCTGTCTTCCCCAAAGAAAGGGGGGCTGACATTATGTCTCTAAAGTGTTGCTTGTGTTTCTCCAAGGACTTGGAGTAGATGATGATATCATCAAAGAACACTCCATGAATTTGCAGTAGGGTCTAACGACTTTCTCCATTAGACAATTGAATGTGACTGGCGTATTACTCAAGCCAAAAGGCATGACTAGATATTCATAAAGACCAAATGTTATACGAAACGCGTTCTTTAGGATATCTTCATTCACTATCGCTATTTGATGATATCCACTTTTAAGATCAATCCTACTGAAGTAGGTAGATCCTTGTAGCTTATCAAACAGAATTTCTACCTGTGGTATGAAAAATCTATTTTTGATAGTGATATGGTGTACCATCTTTATTTTGCACTAAAAGGACTAGAGAACGAAAGTGAGAGAGGCTATGCATCACCATCCTTTTGTCTACCAATTCTTGGACTTGCCTCATGATCTCCTCTTGTTGAGCTTGAGAAACTCAATAAGGAGGCTTGTTAGGCGGTGAGCTTCCTGGTAGGAGCTCAATTTGATGGTCATCATCCCCTGATTTTGGAGGTAAGTCCATTGGGATATCATCGATGAGCACATCTTGGAATCCTTTTAAAAAATTAGACTAGTGTAACTCTTCTTGATTACTACCATTTACACTTGATGAAACATTAGGACCTTTTAGGGACTTTTTGACAAAAATCATGTACAAAGAAATTGAGCTCTTAAGTGATTTATCAAAAGCACGTGAGTCATCTTGAATCCTTTTAAAAATATTAGACTAGTAACTCTTCTTGAATAATACCATTTACACTTGAGAAAACATTAGGACCTTTTAGGGACTTTTTGACAAAAATCATGTACAAAGAAATTGAGCTCTTAAGTGATTTATCAAAAGCACGTGAGTTTACAAGTGGTATAGTACGACCAAACTCACTAGCATCTATATACATGTTCTTTTTCCTTTAGGTGAAGTAGATTCTCCTTTCAGGAACTTCATGTTGGCACCCATGTGGTTGAACCATGGTGCCCCTAGGATAGCATCCTGATGTTGGATAAGAGAGATGAAAAAGTCTTCTTTGTCGACATAGCTTTGGACATGGAGCCTCAACTTCCCAATTAAGGGAGTAACGGAGGCTCGCTATCCCTTGAAAGCAGTATAGGCCGTAACAGCATCTCCCATCTCGAAATCTTGAATGCCCAACTTGGTGGCCAAATTTGTTGATATGAAGTTGTGAGTAGAGCCAGGGTCAAACAAAATGAAGGCATCATGCCCCCTTACGTTTTCCCAAGCATAGGAGAGAGGTGCACCTTTGCAATGAGCATCCTCTTTTGGAGCTTCGATGGTGGAAGCCCTAGGAGTCTCATATGCGAGTATTTTTCTTGGGGCAAGAACGATAGCCACGTCCTTGCTCCCCACACTTAAAATACTTATGGTCCTTGTGAAAAGCTTCAAACTCTTCAGGAGAGATTTTGTTTTTATCTTTGTAAACCCCCTTCTCCTTGGAACGATTGTTGTTGTAGTTGTTGTTGGAATTGTCTTGGGAAGAATTTTGGGCATTGGTTTTCCCCTTGGCATCACTTTTGTCTTTGTTTTCCATGGTCTTGGCATTCCATCTAGCCCCTTGTTAGAAATTGATGCCCGAAGCAACCATGGTGTGGTGGATTACTTTGGTGATAGAACCAGGCCATTGAGAGCCTGGAGGATTCACCATGGAAAACTTAATGCACCACGTAAGTGCAAGGGAGGGGGGTATTTTTACAAGTTACATAAGCGTATAAGTTAGGGGCAGGCCCCCAATAATTTATATCCCAAGCTCAAAAATAAGGGAGGGGGTATCATATTTATGGGGAAGGGAGAGGGGGGGAAGACTGCCCCGTGTTGATTACTTGTAAGGATTGGTCACCGGTGTGCACTAGAACTCAAATGAATTATGGGGAAGGTACGTTGCCAGTCACTCTTTGATTAGCTTTACTCAGTTAGATCATGTGAGACCTAAATTTTATATATAAGATAGAGGTATGAGAGTTTTCTTCATTGACTGTCGTATAAGCATAGAAAGGGGGGTCATATTCCCCGATATGAGTCGTATATAGGGGTTTTATCAAAGTTGTCCGCTCAAAGGTGGCATCCCGTTTTGTATATAGAGTGAATCCCCCAGGGTTGAGAGATGACATACTCGGCCATCTCTTCATGTAATGCCGCACAAAACTGTTGCTTTTGCTCGGCAAAGTCCATCTTTTGGAAGAGAGTAGCCTTGAGATGTAAGTCCCAAAACTTGTCTACATATATATGGATAGACTCATGAGAGAGAAGCTTCAAGCTGCGCCATTTGGTGAGCACATTGTCTTTTGCATCGCTTGCAAGGAATTGCTTCATGATGGAAACTCATAGAGTTTTCCATGTCTTTGGGGCTTCGCCATTGCCACGAAAGCTAGCCCACCATTGACGAGCTGATTTTTGGAAGTGCATAGCTACATGGCGTATCTTGGAGGACTCTGTGAAGCCCTCATCTCCAAAGACCACATCAAATTGGTGAAGGCCAACACTTTGTCACTAGCACCAAAGGTCCCATCATAGGTAGGAAAAGAGATAGTCTTTCCTCCCTCTTTGAACTTCTTGATCTTTTGTGACCTTCGCCATGCACGGTATGATTTGCAATTTACTCCCTCTTGTATTCTCTAGGAGAATAGCCATAGCTTTAGACGGACAAGTGTTGATGTTGCATAGAGAGAGATTGTGAGGGATGGTCGAGGGAACCTCACGTCGCTTCCTCTGTGTCTTCACGTCGAATTGTTTTAATTTAACGAACATAGTTAAAGTGTTAGTTTTGATTTTGATTTTGAATACTTGGTTGTAACTCTAGCACCCCACGTGGCACTTTCTTCGAACCCATCTCTCCATTATATAAGTAAGATACCCACACTGACATCAAGTATTTATGAGAAAAGAAAAGAAGTGTGTATCCATTTCATATATAGGTATGATGATCGAGACTGAGTATGTACTAGTGAGAACTAGTGAGAAAAATACATAGCCTATATACAAACTTAAGAAAGCTCAAAATTACAAAAAGCATCAACAGACTATAAAAATTAAATCGCAGTACTACTGACCTGATAACCATGTACGGGTGTCGTCCAATTATCCAAGCCGAAGGACAATGTTTGTGTCAAGCTACATAAAACTAATGTGAATAGCTAAACATTATGTGTTGCAATGAAGCGTCATAAAGTGAAAATGCTAATTATATAGTGCACGTTGTTGTGCGGCTCCGCTTCCACGATGGGAAAAAGAATAAAAAGATGCAAATGGAGTCTAATTGAGGTTCACATGTTTATTGAGCAGTGATGCTTACTAATGAGAAAGTTCAGTCCCAACAATTTTTTCCTCACTACCTTGTCAAATACAGCATCATAAAAAAAATGCTAGTGCTAGAAGCCAAGCACCTGTATTGATAGCAACAAGTGAGAGCTAGTCATGGCATGCCATCACGTGAGAAGTTGATTCCAAAAACAGGCTTTGGAATCCCCAATAGTTTTTCTTTATTCAGTTAAAGTTGTTAGATTGGATCGACATCCTTTGAGATCCTTGAAGATTTCTTCAAGAGTGGGCGAGCGCTGTAGAGACATGGTGCCTCCAACACCGCCACCTCCCCGATCTTTGTTTCCACCACTTTCCGCTTCATAAGTGCAGAGCGCTTCAAGGTTTAAGCATAGTTGATTGCATATGGAGTGAGGCCTTTTTAAAATAGCAATGAAAGGTTGCAAAAGTGGAGGAACGTAACCCTTAATTGAAAGGTATTTCTAATGTCTTCAAAAAAATTAAAAGGTGCTCCTAATTCAAAGACTCCACTCAAAAAGAAGAAAAATGATGTGTTAATCTATAGCATGTAAGGACAGGCAATGACGAAGCACATAGATTTGCAACAATATTACCTAAGAAAGATGAATACAGCATTGAGAGAGAGAGAGAGAGAGAGAGAGAGAGAGAGAAAGGGGGGAAGGAGCACAAGGAAAACACTAAAGAGAACCAAGAAGAAAACACTAGAAAAAAAAAAAGAGGAGAGAAACTCCTATTTGTATGGACACAAAATGTCTTTTGACTTTCCACCTTCATTCATTTTTTGACTACCTTCATTTGTCTTTTGAGTTTCCACCTTCATTTGTCTTTTCATTTCCTAAACTCACCCTTCAGATATGCAATTAATATGTTTTGAAAGAATTTTTATTTTTCTGAGATTGGGGAGACCTAATCCATACCTGGGAAAAACAATTTAATTAACATTACATTCATTTACATCGGCCACTTGGCACTAAAAAGCGGACTTTTCAAATAACAAACCTAAATATGCTATCATCGTAAAGATGATCAAGGAGAAAAAAACAAAAATGCAAAAATGAACTTACGACTTGACACGATGTGTGCCATGGATGCAGACCATAGTCAATTAGCTATGAAGAGAAGCGCTCACACTTAAAATTGAAAATAGTTACAATGCACGTTTGTGATTTTTATTTGACTTGTGAGATAAGATTTTAAAATTTGTAAACACGTAAGATTCTTTACTTGGTGAGCCAAAGGCTTTTTTTGTGCTATATGGATGCACAAGCCAACACGTGCCGCGGTCGCTTTAAATTTATTTATTTTTAAAATCGCATCGATGCTGCAACAAATAATCAGGTTTCAAGACTCTGTAGGGCTCTTGTGGAGAGCAAGTCACGTGGTTCACAGCAACAAGTCTTCGAGCTTAGGCAGCGAGACCATCGTCCCTACGGGGGTGCACATCGCCCCTTCGTGGGCTGTTTCCAAGAGTTCCATGTGTGGGTTGAGTCAAAAGTCCTGAATTGTTGGATCTTGGACAGTTTTTGAGGAACAGGGTAGCACGCCATAGATTCCCGTAGCAGGCTGTGGAGTGTAATTCTAGTTCAATCTCAAGGAGTTCAACCCTACCACACATCTGCACTTCAAACATTCCATCCATCTACTCAGAAAGAGTGGCATCGACTAGGATAAGAGCCAAAAGGAGGGAGTTAACTCATGTGAGTTTATTGAAGCATAAGCTTGTGTTTGACCACACCAAGGTCTAGAATTGACAGCTATTTCAAAGCTTAAAGTGAAGGGAGAGGAATCCGAATCAACTAGGACAAGAACCAGGAGGAGAGCATTAACTCATGCCAGTTTATTGAGGCATAAGCTCGTTTTGAATTGTACCAAGGTTTACAATTGACACCTATTTCATAGCTTCAAGTCAAGGGAGAGGTTTCCGAATCAAAGTGTACTTTGTAACATTTAATGGCCTAAAAACTTGTGTGTAGGGGAAATTAGCATGAACATAGTGGGCATTTCATTAGAATAGATTCCTAATGAGAATTACAAGAGTGCTTGGGTGGAGAGAGCAACAAAAAGCATAACACCTAGTTAGATAGCATGAACAATACTTTCAAAAGAGAGAGAAATTAAGCTATTGACAACAATTGAGGACTGGATTTGCATGGAGCCGGTCCCCCCTCCAAAAGACTTTGTATTATGGTGACGGATGCAAAGCGGACCCCGTACCCCGATGGCCTCTAAAACGCTGGGGGCCGAATGGCGCGCCTCGAGCCTGCCACCACGGTAAAGCGAACAGGGGGCACCACCTAGCTTTGAGCGGCTAGGACGCAAAACCCACAATGATATGAACACCGCAAGCCTACACACCGAGAGAGAGAAAAGGAGAGAGAGAGAGAGAGAGAGAGAGAGAGAGAGAGAGAGAGAGAGAGAGAGGAATACTTGCAATTGATGAAAACCCTCGGGGGTGTGAGGGTGAGTTATTTCTGCAATATTTACAAGGCGGCATGCCGCGGTGGTAGAGAGGTAGGGGGAGGAGATGGTGCAACCTACTTGGTGCGTTCTCTATGGCGACTCAATGATTGTGAATACTCATCACCAAGAGCGTGCATACGTGTGTGCATCGACCATTGGAGTCGAGAGATGGATGTGGTTTCCTTCGCATGGTGCAATTCCCAAGGCAAACCCAACACACAAGCCCCCTTCTCCGTGATGGGGATGGTGTCAATCCCTCCTACTACACTCTACCAAATGCTTGGTTCCACATAAATTGCCCCCCCCCCCCCCGATAGTGACCTCTCAGTGCCAATTTATAGGTGTTGGCTGCTTGGTCTATGGTAATCCCAGTGTGGTTAGGGTAATCTTAATCAGGGAGACAAATCAAGTGGTGGGCCCGATGTGGTTGACCCTTGCTTTGTTTTGGGGAGGCTATTAAAAGATGGGAATCTCTAGGTGGGCCTTTGTGACCATCACCTAGAGAGAGGATATTTACAAAATGGAAATTTACAATGGCTTGGGTGAAAACTGAAGATAATGATAAAAATAACCTAAAAATTACTGGGATGGCGTCGTGGTTGCGTGTTGCCGGCGAATGGCATGCTGCCGGTGTGTCGGTGTCGAGCGTACTTCTTTTCGCAATCGGCCAGGGCATGCCTTCGGCGCATTTTCTCTTTTTGTTGTTGGCGGCGCGTGCTTTGGATCCTTCTTCTTTTTGTTTGTTGATGTTGTAGCTGTTTTCTTCGTATTTGCGGTGCAATGCGTATATGCGTGTCTATATATTCGTGCATGAGCGCGGGTGTGTGCGTTTTGTGTAGGAATGTGCATGCGAAAACGTGCGTGGGAAGGGGGGCTATATATATATATAATGTAAATATAGTTTTTTTTTTCTTTTTTCCTGGCGGATGGCCGGCGCCATGCTTTTCTGTGCAAGGCGGATGGGGGGGTAGAATAGAAGGTGTGTGTGTGTGTGTGTGTGTGTGGTGTGTGAGTGTGTGGGTAGGGTGTGTGTGTTTTTTGTGTGTGTGTGTATTGGCATATTGCAGACTGCCCTGTCCATGAGGGCGTGTGTGTGTGTGTGCATGGATTGCGAACTGGCCTGCCCGTGAGGGCGTGTGTGTGTGTTCGGACTGCGGTGCTGGGGGGGGGGGGGGGTGATTGTGGGGTGTGTGTGTGTGTGTGAATGGTGGCGATGCTGCCCGTGAGAGGGTCTCCGCGCTGGCATGAGAGAGAGAGTGAGGGAGAGGGAGAGGGGTGAGGATTAGGGATAAGAGATAGAGAGAGTGTGTGAGGGAGAGTGAACGGGGGGGGGTTTTGTGGGGCATGGGAGATGTGTGGGTGAGAGGGAGAGGGGGGGGGGGGGGGGGGGGGGGGGGGTGTTGTCTTGCATGGGAGCTTGAGGACGAGGGGGGGGATTAGTCAATGGGTGGGGGGGGTGTAAGGAATATATCTGCGGGCGGGGGGGGGGGGGGGGGGGGAGGGAGGGTGAGTCGAGCGGGTGGGGAAGAGGGAGGAGGGGTCGGGGGAAGGAATATTAGCGGGCCAAAGGGGGGGGGAATAATGGTAGAGGGTAATGTGAGGGAAGTGTAGGGTGAGTGTAAGAATACGGAGAGCGGGAAAGGGGGGGGTTCTCACGCAGCTCACACAGAGGGAGCACGAGAGAGGGGTCGGGAGTTTCTTTTTGAGCTTCTGCCTGGTCGGGGAGGGTAAATTGGGAGAGAGAGATATTAGGGAAGGGGGTATGTAGGGAAAATGGGGGAGAGAGAGTGAGAGGGTTTTATCTTACGCTCGTAGGGACGGGGGGGGGGGGGAATAAGCTACGGTAGGGGGGTACTGAGAGTGGGGGGGATGTAATGAGTTTTTTTCCTTTTTTTTTCTTTGATTTCTGAAAGTCGGCTATCATTAGCCCTCTCTCTTTTGGCTAGAGGCATTCATGCTTCTAGCCCTTCTTCAGTTTCTTCAGCTGTAGAGTTAGAGGGTTCTCCCTCTTCTGGAATGTCTAGCACGAGTTCTAGGTCAAACCTAAGAAAATACCTCTTCAGTCTCCATCCATTGACTCTAGTCTTGTGAATTCTCCCATCTGCTTCCATCATCTTATAGCTGCCGTTGTTGTAGCGCTTCTTGATGATTAGTGGCCCTTCCCATCTGGGTTGAAATTTCTTATCCTTCCTAGTGTCAAATATGTTGTCGTATCACAGTACTAATATGCCTTTTTCCAGTCCTTTCTCTTTAAGCCCTTGATTGAAAGTGAGTTGGCGTCGTTCTACCTGTGCTGCATAGTGATTGATTGCTTTTTCGCTATCCAGTTGGAGTCTCTCTAGATCCAAGATGTGGTTTCGGAAGTTTATGATTAGACGGTGGGTCTGGCTGGCCAAGACTCGTAAGCTGGCTATTTGTACCTCAATGGGTAGAATTGCCTCCTTCCCATAAACTAGATGGAAAGGAGTGAAACCTAGTGATGTTCGGAACGTTGTTCTGTAGGCCCAAAGAGCTGCCATGAGATGTTTATCCCAATCTCCTGTATGGTTGTTCACCTGTTTTTTGATGATTTTACAAATCATTCCATTTACCTTCTCTACCAGACCATTGCATTGTGGATAGTATGGTATGGAATGCCGACGTGTGATGCCTAACTTCGTCATCAGTTCTCCTACCAAATCACCTTTGAATCCTGGTCCTCTATCTGATATTATCTCAAGAGGAGTGCCAAAACGGCAAACGATATGCTCAAAAATGAACTTTGCCACTTCTTGGGCTGTAATGCGGGTGGTGGCCGTTGCTTCTACCTATCGCATCATGTAGTCTACACCCACTATGATGTACAGTTTACCTCATTGGGCCCTTGGTAAGGGACCGATTGCATCTATTCCCCATTTCTCAAAAGGACCATATGAAATGATAGGGGTTTGTGGCTCGTAGGTTAACGTGCGATCACTGGCCACTTGACAAGCCTTACATGTTTTACACCAATGGTGTACATCTCTGTTCAAACTAGGCCAAAAGTATCTTGCCTGTAGAATCTTCGTACTGGTGATATCTAGAGAAAAATGACCACCGCCACTACAACAAAATAAGGTGTCATCGACGTAGATATCGACACGGCGCATCGTTATCCGTGTCGCTGTGAAACCAGTCGCTATTTGCGACATAGGTATAGACGTGTATAAAGACTCAGATTGCCACGCATATAGCGACGCAGATTGCCACGCACATAGCGACGACCATAACAGAAAAAGTTTTTCTTGGGCAGAGGGCAGGTAGCCTGGCATGTGCCCAGTTAAAAGATGGACACAGCCACAACCAGACTTCCTACCCTCTGCCCAAGAAAGCGAGAAGCACCAAAATATCAACCATGCTCCCGCGCGCAGAAATTTCGACAGATTTCCCTTTGTTTTTACATAAACTTTTCAAAAAAAACCATATCATGTATACGCCTCCTACATGCTATCATTGTAGGATCTCACATGAGATTTAAGGCCAATGAAAGAAAACTGTACCAACTGAAAAGCATAACCATAACGAACCATAACCATAACTTAAAAGCATAACCATAACTTAAAAACCATAACCGGCTATAACCACTTTGATCAAAACCATAATGCAGGAACCATAACCATAAACAAAATTAACAATAACCATAAGCATAACCAGAAAGAGAAACAATAATTGTCTATACAATGACAATGATAATAATCATAACCATAAGGGAAACAATAACTGTCTGAACACTAACTGTTTGTACAAAAAAGAGACACAGAAGGGTGTATGTGTCTCACAAAGCATATATATGAAATCTAGTCCACTAATGACTAAGCGTCGCAACCTGCACATAGGACAACTCACAAAATTAGTATTGATATTACTTCACATATACTGACTTAATTAAATCAACTTACACATATTAACGTCTCACCTCAAGCGATCAACGAGACTGTAAGGCCTCCCAGTCTACAGGCTCTCCTGAAGCTTCAAGATCATTCAGTACTTCATAGATACCTCTGCGATATCTATCTGACTCCTCCTCGCGTGTCGGAGCTCGATGCATCGCAAGATTCTGCGTTTATACAAAAATCAAAGTAATAAGAATACATGATTCATCGCATTTTAAAAAATGCCATAGTTTAGATTGGATTAGAAACTCACAAACTCATAGCGAAAGGTGTCGAAGCCTCCGTTGCCAAGATGAGATGTCCCCCTAGTCATCTGTCGTATCTGCGCAGCCTCACACTGCTGTCTAAACCACGTGGCCGCTGTTCGCTCATCCTCCCTGATCTCTAGCCACGTCTCGTGTGGAATGCCTGAAGGCTTCGGCAAGCCGGTCCTGAAAGCCTTCCGAGCTGCATCTCGTCGATGTTTCAAGGTGTCCTGTGAAACACCCTTGATCCACCGCACCGGAACAACGGAAGAACCCGGAGAAGGCTGGTACTCTCTCAGGATGGTCTCCACTATGTAAGTGACTTTTTCCTTTTCTTGCTGATCCCAAGATGTCAGAATGCTGGTCGAAAACTGCAGCTCCACAAGCTGGCGAATCCGCTTTCGCATCTCATTCCTGACTCTATCCATGTCAACAGAACCATCTCCCCGTACAGTATAGAGCTTGGAGGCACTAGGATCATGTGCCCCCCAAGGTGTCCGAGGTGTGCCAAGAGGTGTGTCGAGAGGTGTGCCTGGGTAGGACGGGGGTCGTGAGCGAGGAGGGGTCGAAGCATCTGTGGACCCTCCTCCACAACAACCACCACCTCCACCTGACGATCGCCGAGATCGGCGAGTGCGCCTGTGCTATGGAGATGAGGACGTACCCGCCTCTGGCCCACCCCTAGGTGTCTAAGCGGCCGTGATGGGAGAAGAAGGCGTCGTAACCATAGGCGTCCTGAACTCGGTAGGCGTCCCCCTCCCCCAGGCGTCAGACCCTTGGGTGTGAAGCCCGGAGGCGTAGTACCCGTGCCTCTGGCTACTCAGTACTGAGAAGCCTCTGCCATCTGAGCAGGCGTCATTCGTGTAACGAAGCCCATGAATGCATCTGCACTCATGGAAGCGGGATCTGGAATCTCGTCTACCATACTAAAGTCCTGCACAAAGAAAGTAAAATAAAGCGTCAGAACACAGTTGTTTAAATTAACTTTAAGCTTAATTTTAAATCAAAGTCTTCACACAAACACTTACAGGCCTAGGCCTCGACGAGTGAGGCATCATCGATAAGATCTTGCACCGTATCATCGTCTATCTCTAATTGCAAACATAACTCTGCCCCAACTCGTTCTAGCAGATTGTCTTCATCCATTGCATCTTCATGTACAAGTGTCAATTTTGGCTCGTCTGCGTCATCCCTTGTATATCTGTCAGCTTCCTCTGCCATACCTTTGTTTATCTCATCTAATGTCACAGTAGTATGAACGTCGTCTGTCTGACACAGTGCCATGTATGTATGATACTTCCAGTCACATCCAATAGCCAGCTCTTCCTCTTCTAGAGATATGGGTTCTCTGATCTGTCGAGCTGCTCTCACTGTCTTGTCCAACAGGTAGAGGAGCGAGATAGTCTGGCAAGTGTAAGCCTCTAGTCGTTCGACTTTGCCTGAAATCCTATTGCTCTAGATTGCGTATCTCTTTCTCTTCTTCGTACCTTTCAAGCCATTTTTGCATCGGCACTGAATTTAGTATACAGAACTTCATGACCTTTTCTCGCATGGCCAGGTTCATTTTCTTCGGCACCTCTTGCCCTTGCGGCTCCTCTCCCACCAGTCTTGCATCCTCCTCATCGC
Source organism: Adiantum capillus-veneris (assembly GCF_014529385.1). Lineage (NCBI taxonomy): Eukaryota > Viridiplantae > Streptophyta > Polypodiopsida > Polypodiales > Pteridaceae > Adiantum > Adiantum capillus-veneris. The sequence goes on from NC_140941.1 coordinate 34,882,626, forward strand.
TCCACAATCGAGGCATTTCTGGGTCACAAACGGATAGAAATTCGGTCGTCAATACAAGAGACTCTTGCACCAACCATCCTTCTCCCATGCTCCCCTCTGGACGCGCTTTTTGGAGAACAAAACCCTTAAGTGTTTTCATGAACCACACTAGAAAGAATATCCAACGGCTGTGGACTAGTTGTACCTGCCACTGCAACCTCATCTACTACATGGATGAGCAAGTGCATTTGGATAGTTAGGCAGCTCGTGGGTAGATACTTCTCAATCATGCAAACTGCCTCAATGGAGTTAGCCCTTGCGACTGCAATAGATTCCTCCCGTATCTCCTTGGAAGAGGTCCACCGCACTAGCTCTGAAATCTTGTATATGCAGGTCCGCACTTCCTCCGTTAAACACCCCTTGATCGCAGTTGGAAGAATGAATTGCAAGATCTTATGCCAGTCGTGTGATTTCAACCCTGACAGTTGATCGTCACGGGTGAATGCTGTCTTGAGACATCGCATATATCCTGTTGGCGTCCTGAACTCTGAAATCACCCTTTTCACTTATCGCTCTTCGTTTTTTAGCAATACCCATGGCGCTCTTGGAAGTTTTGTTTGACCAGCTGCATTGGTGAAAGGCCACAACTCTGGCATCTTTTCAATCGACTGCAAATCATCTCGTGAAGCTCGATTGTCTTTCATTCCCATGATTGTCAACGTATGGAGAATGGACAAACGTTTCATTCCTGGAGCAGGTTGCCCCTCATGTTGCTCCCATCGCCGATGCCACTCTTGTACATGCATAGGACGACATTCGACACAACCAAGCTGGCCTTCGCGCAAGTGATGGCCATCTGGAAGATAACGGTGGTGGCCTTGATAAATTGTCTTTCGAAGAGAGGTAGAATAGAGCACATCCAAAGACTGCCCGCAAATTGGACATGCATTGTATCCCGAAGTTGTTAGTCCTACATATATCAAAGCATAAATCAGGCCAAGGCAAAGGGCTTGCGAATAGCGAGAATTTTGTAAATCAATAACCATTACCAAAATCTTCTCTGTATCCTGGCCAATCATGCATAGTCCACATAAGAAGTCCATGGATCCTTGCATGTTGTTGTCCTACTGGTTCAACCGCATCTGCTATGTCGATCCCATGCCATAACTCCTGGAGCTCGTCAACTACTGGAGCTAGATAAACATCCATGTTTTTTGCCTTGAACTTACCAGGTACAATCAAGATTAAAATCAAATGACCCTTCTTGATAGCAGGCCACGGCGGGAGGTTGTAAATGACAAGGCACACAGGCCAAGTGCTCCATGACAAGCTTCTCAAGCCAAATGGATTGACTCCATCCATTGCCATGCCTAAACGCAAATTGCGTGGTTCACTCTTAAAATGTGGCCAGGTATCTTCAATGTGCCTCCAAGCCTTCGAATCAGCAGGCACCCTAAATGTTGCGTCAGTGGATCTATTCGTAGAATGCCACCGCATCAACTTTGCAATGGAACCACAACGAAACATGTTTTTTATCCTAGGAATAATAGGGAAATGCCGCAACAATTTAGCTGGCACTGTCTCGCCAACTGCATCTTGTTTGTAGCGCATTGCTCCGCACTTAGGACACGACAGACAATCTGCAAATTCATTGCGAAAAAGAATGCAATCATTTGGACATGCATGAATCTTGTTGTAGTCCAAGCCAACGGAGGTCAGAAGTTGCTTTGCGTCTGGTCTGGAGGGGGGCATTTCATTGCCAGCCGGGAGAAGTTGCTCCCGCAATAACTTGTTTAAGCCACATTAAATTAAAAATCTCTCCGAGCACAGCACCATTGCAATCGGAAAATCTCTTTTGTAAATTACGTACCTAAACAAAGCAGTGACGCTTGCATCTGACCACCCGTACACTGACTGAAGATTCAAAAATACCAGACAAGTACGAAGCACATATATTTTGGCGCCTTCATAGATTGGTTGATGTGCCAACTTCCTCAACATGTCTTCAGAAGATAGGCGCACGGCTTCTGGTGCTGCTTCGTTCGCGTTCTCCTCGCTTGTCTGGAAGAAGGCATCCAGCATCTCCTCCATGCCGTCGTCTTCTGTCTGTAAGCCCTTTTTTGCTTCCATCGGTGACTCTATATTGGTTGTACCTTCACGCATAATCTTTTTTCTCTCTCTCTCAGATGTAGGTGCTATGTCGCGGAAATCAATACCCGTTCCGTAGGAGTCGTATCGCAGATTCTGTAGGGTTTCTCTAGCAAACTTTCCGTACTTGTGCACATGCTCATTACATATCCTACGCTTGCGCAGGATTTGATACTTTCAGAGCGTGCACGAGCATGCAATCTTTTCCTCCATGTTAGTTGATGACGTTGCCATCTACAATGATAATGAATGTTGTTTTAATATATATATATATATACTCCTCACAATGTAAACTACCTCGCATTCTCTAGTCTTGCCCAATCTCCGTACACCTCGGTCCAGAGGTGTACGGAGATCAGGACCACCGGGTCAAAATCTCGTCTTTATTGGTCAAATCCTATATGGGTAGACACATACGTGCACTTCCAGGTGTACATGGCAATGCATGTAGCAGGAAAAACCCCTTTTCCTCTTTTAGTTCCATAGTTTCTTCTCTGTCTACGTACCCTATCTCTCGTTCTTTCTCTCTCGATCTCGCTCTCACTGTCTCTCTTTCTCTCTCTCTCGCTCTCGCTCTCGCTCTCGCTATCTCTCTTTCTCTCTCTATTTCCCTATTTTCCTATCTCTCTCTATTTCTCTATTTTCCTATTTCTGTGTCATAACTCCTGGAGCTCCACTTCCCTATCTCTCTCTCTCTCTCTCTCTCTATCTCTCTCTCTCTCTATATATATATATATAACTCTCTTTCTCTATCTCTCTATTTCCTCTCTCTCTCTCTCTCTCTCTCTCTCTCTCTCTCTCTCTCTCTCTCTCTCTCTCTCTCTCTCTCTCTCTCTCTCTCTCTATACTTCTCTATCTCTCTAATGATCGAACGAGCGACTGATCTAGGGATATCTAGACGCCCACGACTGCGGAGGACTCCACAACATCGACAGAGGCTGCATCAGAGGATCTAGCTAGGTCACTTTGGCTGGACATGCACAACGCCCGGTCAGAGTACTGACCATGGAGGAGATCTACCTATCCCAACTAGCTCGTTTAGCCGTTTAGTCCACACCCAGCAGTTTAGGATTCCATAATATTTTAATTTGTCATCTTCTTACTCTAACTTTGTATCAGATCCATCACATTGTAACTTTCTTAGCTCATGTCTCATAGGTCACTTTGGCCTTTCGAAGACGTTAATATAATATTTCATTTCATTTCTCTCTTTAATTTTTTTTCTTTAATTTTAATTTCCTAAGCATACATTAATTCTCTCTCTCTCTCTCTCTCTCTCTCTCTCTCTCTCTCTCTCTCTCTCTCTCTCTCTCTCTCTCTCTCTCTCTCTTTCCTACACACACACACCTCTCTCTCTCTCTCTTTCCTACACACACACACACCGCTCTCTCTCTCTCTCTATTTCCTACACACACACACACCTCTCTCTCTCTTTCCTCTACACACACACACACCGCTCTCTCTCTCTCTCTCTCTCTCTCTCTCTCTCTCTCTCTCTCTCTCTCTCTCTCTCTCTCTCTCTCTCTCTCTCTCTCTCTCTCTCTCTCTCTCTCTTTCCTACACACACACACACACACACACACGATGTAGAGGTAGAGAGAGAGAGAGAGAGAGGGGTTGGGGAGGGTGGAGATGGACATAATACCTGCGCAGCAGGTTTCGGCCAAGATCGGAGCAGGCGAAAATGGCCCCTGCGTGCGGGTTTCGCTTTTTCCCCCAAATTTTTTTGCGTCGATATACGCGTCGCTATACGCGTGGCAAATAAAAGCCTTTCCACGCGTATATCGACGTACACTGCGACATGTATAGCGACGCCCGCTAATGTCGTTGATATACGCGTGGAAAAGCATGGCCGTCGATAAATACGCGTCGATATCTTCATTTAGTGTTGTAGTGCGCAGACGCCGTCATGGCAGTTTTAAATTACCTGTGTGATTTCACTGGAGGTTGGCACCCACCTGAGAATTTGATATTTGCCCTTACAATACAAGCGATCGTCTATAAGGCGGTACCTAGTAGCCTTCCTTACCTGCCATTGTTTTTGGCCTTTAGTGTGTCCTGTTGGGCATTCCCCTATATTTAGAAAGCTAATGATATCAGGCATAGCATCACTGCCTTGGAAGAGGGGTAGTTTTAATTTGATTCCTCCTATGGGAACATCTTGTATTCTTTCTTTAGCTAGTGCATCTGCCTCTTGATTTTCTGCTCTAGGGACATGGAAGATCTTTACTGCTTCAAACTTCTTCAGAAGGCCCTTAACTTGGCAAAGTTGACCAAGTAGAACCTGATTTTTGCACTCCCAGGTGCCATTTATATGCCTTATCAAAAGCAAAGTGTCGTCGAACACATTCAAGCACTGAATTTTTTGTGAAATACATTGTTCCAACCCAAGGATTAGGGCTGCATATTCTGCCTCATTGTTGGAGTGGGAGTGTAATAACTGTCCCATGGAGAGTACTCTTTCCTACTGTTCATTGAAAATGACCATGCTTGCTGCAGACTGATCCATTGTTCTCTTGTATGCTTTGTCAAAGAAAAGAGAGTGAGCTCTCTCTAGCTTAGGGATTTCTTTATCTGGTGTTCCTTCCTTTGCTTCCGTGTTGACCTTCAGCTTCTTCTCGTAATGGCAATGAGTGAGAATTCTTGCTAAACTAGCCCTGGTGGAGTTTTCTACCTGCATGGTGTAGTCAAACTCTTGTAGTCTAATTAACCACTTTGAGATCCTATATGAGACATCCATGTGTCGCATTACATAAGGGAAAAACTCTTCCATTGTCAGGATTACAAATGGTCTAGGCAGGAGATAGGAGCGGAATATTGTGGTAGCAAACATTAGTGCCAGAACCATGTGTTCTACTTCGGTGAATCCCTTTTTTGATGGGGTCATGACTCGACTAGAGAAGTAAATAGGACGCATGAAAGAAGTTTTGGGATCCTTCTACATTAGCACTGCTCCCAGAGTATCATTTCCCACACTAGGGTTCACATAGAATGGCTCGTCCCACTTAGGAGTTGAAATAGTGGGAAGCTTAGATAGGACTTGCTTTACCTCAGTAAACTGCTACTCATTCTCTTCACTCCATGAGAAAACATCCCTTTGGGTGAGTTGTTGTAGGGGAAGGACCACTTGAGATAGCAAGTGAATGAACCTGCTTAAGTATCTTACCTTCTAGAGGAAAGAAACCAACTGCTTGGCGGTGGTGGGTGATGATAAAGATACCAGAGCCTGAATCTTGCTAGGGTCAGCCTCGATTCCTTTCGCTGAAATTACATGACCAAGGAGAGTGACCTTGCTCTCACCAATGTGACACTTGTCCACGTTGAGTTGGCCACCCAGGGTTTGCAGCCTGGTTAAGCCATCATAGACTTTGCTTAGATGAAGGGCTCGTGAGCTATAGATGCAAAAATCATCTATGAAAACCCGTATTGACGTTCCAAAGTAGGGTTGGAAAACAAATGTCACATAGCGTTGAAATGTGGCTGGGGCATTGGTGAGGCCAAACGGCATTACTCTGTAGGCAAAACATCCCCAAGGTGTGATGAAGGTTGTCTTCTTCTGATCCTCCTCCGCAATGCTAATCTGGAAGTATCCTGAGTAGCCATCGCATACTATGTAGCGTTCGTGCCCTGCCACTTCATTGAGTATTTCATCCTGGAATGGGAGGGGAAAGTGGTCCCTCTTCGTGGCTGCATTGAGAGGTTTATAATCCACACATACTCTCCACTTACCTTTTTTTTTTGGTCTGACTACTACTGGGGAGACCCATTCTGAATCTTCGACAGGGTAGATGAAACCTGCTTGTAGCAAACTCCTTACTTATTTAAGCAATGCCTCTTGTTGGATTACTCCAAGTCTTCTGAGCTTCTGTACTATGGGTTTACTGCCTTCCTTGAGCTTTATGTGGTGTTGCACTACTGTAATTCCTGTGATCTTATCATAGAGATCAATGAACAAAGCAGTGAAGTTTCCTAACGTGGAGACGTACTCCTTCCTTTCTTCATTGGTTAACTCATTTGAGAGAATTTTTTGTAGCTTACCTGCATCCTCCAATGACTGCTTACCTGATGGTCCCTCTTGGTTTGCTGAGGTTGCTTCAGATTGTGTTAATCTGTTTGGGTCTTTAAGAATGACTCCCATTACTTCGATGCTACTATCACTCCCGTCGGTGGTGGTTGTGTCTTCTCCTGAGGTAGACGAGGAGTCACTGGTGGACTCATCTTCTGAAGCCTCCAAGATCATATTGCGCTGCTTTCCAATCCTCATGTCGTAGAATATGGACTTCCCTTTAGCATCCTTCATCTAGATCATCCCAGTGCTCCAGTCTTGTTTAGCTTCCATGGCCATAAGCCAAGGCCTTCCAAGAATAATGGGGTAGCCCTCCCCTTTGTGTGGCATGAGGAAGATGTCTACCTCCACTTCCGTATTGAATGCTTTTACTTTGACCGCATTTACAATGCCTACGCATTTTACTCCTACATTGTTTGCCATCTTGGCTCGGCAGGGTGCTGGCCTACTTACCTCTAGACCTAGATGGTGCATCATCTTTTCACTCATGACGCATATTTGCGCGCCACCATCTATGTAGACGTTTGAAATCCGTTGCCCTTTGATGTGAGCGTCCATGGTTGGCAGGATGTCATCGAGATCCCTCCCAGAGATAGCCCCAGCTATCCGTGGTTTTGATTTCCTGGTACTTACCATTTTCGTCCATTGCCTCCTCATTCTGGGTGCAAGGTGGAGTAATTGGGGCCAAGTTATCTTCGGGCCCTGCAGTAGCACATCTTGAACTAAGTCATAGAGTTGTGCTTCCTCACCTAGTGAGAAGTCCACGATGTCTATCTTCCGCCGTGGTTTAGCTGCTTGCTTGCTAGACTCGGCTTTTCCTTTCATCTTCTCTTCTTTTTGAAATGTCTCCTCGTGCCTTGCACGTTTCACTCCCATAGCATCCACTTCTTCTACCTTTGCTTTTCCTTTGTGCTTCTCTCGAGCTGACTCTTCCACCTTCGCCTTCCCTTTAGCCTCTAAGCTAATAACACTCACCGCTTGGTTCACTGCAGGTGGTGGGGGTAGTGGCGGAATGAGAGGTTGGGGTGGTGGTTGTTGTTGTATAGGTGGTCGCAGGATTTGGACCGGTGGGATTGGTCCTGGCTACCTCGGTGGTGGTCTTACTCTTGGCGGAGAGATCTGATTCTGTCTCCCCCCTCTATTGAAATTATGCCTCCTCAGGTGTGGGCAGTAGTACATTCCATGGCCGTCTTTCCCACAGTTGTATTAGTGGTACTCTGGGTTCTGCCTTCGTTGTCCCCTTCCTTGTTCTGGGTTTCTGTCAAATGCATGCCCTTGCTGCATCAGATGCACAGATAAACTCTCTAGTTGGGTGGTGATGCGACTCAGTAGGTCTTGTTATTCCTCTGATGCCTCCTGTGGTTGGACTCTATGATTGGCTGTTGCAGCCCTTGGGGTTGGTCGGGCCGAGCTTGTTTCCTCTGAATCGTTTACTCTTGCTTGCATGCGCAGCTTCTTGTCTTTAAGGTGGGCTACTTCGACTGCCAACTCATATGTTTTAGGAAACCTTCCCTTCACCTTCTCTCTAAGCGGCGACCATAGACCAGCAATGAAACGATCCTTCTTCAGGAAATTAGGTGCTCCTTCGCCTTCCTCCAGTGTGGCAACCCATCTCTCCCATAAGTCCACAAACTTTGACTCATAGGTAGCATACTCCAGCAGGCCTCCCTGCTTTAATTCTATCAATAGCTGCCATAGCTTCTCCGAGGTTGTGCCTCCACCAAACCTCTTTACAAAAGCAGCCCTTAACACATCCCATGCATTCTTGGTAGCCTGAGGCAATGCATTATACCAGGACTTGGCCTCTACTTTCATCAGTAGAGTAAAAATTCTAAGTCGTGAAGCCTCGTCATATTTGTTGGAGACGACACAAGCAATGTTGAAATCGTCCAAAAAGTCGGTGGTGAGATCCTCACCCTTCTTTTCACTGAACGTGGGGAAAGAAACACTTGCCATGGTGGTGACTCGGGAAATTACAAACCTTTTTCTTTTTCTTTTTTTTTACATCAACAGCAACGGCTCATAGCGGCTTTTACACGGGCGGATGGATAGGTTAAAACAGGATAAAAATAGAGACATTAAAGGAATGATGGTAATCTAGTATGGGGAGAATGATAGGGTTCGGGGAATTGAGGATTTCTCCTAGTACCGCCGCACCGAATAGGTAAACGATCTTCTGTTGGTAGAAGAATTTCCTATCTTCATAGATATTCACATGCATATGATGCAAGAATCTGAACGGGAATGTCGTCGGCCCGTTTTCCATCATGCACAGAGGGTGGAATACTTACTTATACTCTTACCGTGCCATTGTTGATGAGTCAGCACATCCACAAGAGGTCATCGCCTTTCATGGGCTCTACCCTTCCATCGTTGCTTAGCACGTACGGGGTGATGGCGATGCGTCTGACCACTCCCAGCCTTTTGGCTAACAGCAATTGTAGGTACATTTCGTAATCGGCGTGTTGCATGAATTTTACTCCATTCAATTGCATCTCATCTCCAGCCCACTGGGTCTCTCCCGTGGTAGAGAGATTCTTCAGGATAAGTTGTACAGGGAGAGGAGGAAGGTCCTCCACTCGCTTCTCAAAACAATGAGAGCAGTAGCCGAACCACTCTTCTCTAGGACATGGGAATCTTCTCACCACTTCTTCTTCTGGATTGTCGAAGTGGATTGGTAGCACTCGCATGCGTCGTGCGAATCGGTATGCGATCTTCCGCCGCTTAGCTTCGGATTCTTCTTTGACAAAGTGGGTACAACCCGGCTCTCTGAGCTTGAAGCACTTGCTTGGCCAGATGACTCTCCCTTCGGGGTCATGTGTTTCCAGGCTAGCCTATCTTCTCCTTGCCTTTGGCTCGAACAACCCCTTTAGGCCACTTTGGGGTTTTATCTTTGACTGCAGTTTCTTTAGGGAAAAGAGGTCTCACCGTCTGCTTCCCTTCCTTGACGTCAATGACCTCCTTGCAATGAATTTCAATGTAGATGACTTCAGCCCTTCCGCTGCCTTCGTTGCAGGCACTCATCGACCGTGTGCCTTGGTTGACAACAGTGATGGCACCTCACCAATCTCCCACCTGATGCTTTTGATTTATAGTTAGAACGAGCGACACGAGGTGGAGAATTTACCTCTTGAATGCTGATGACACTGCAGCCTGGCAGTAGCACCTCAATGAAGGCGGCTAGGCCCTCCTTCATCTCTTCTTCTTCCGTCCTCCAGTTAGAAAATTCCTTCAGCCACTTGTCCATGATTGATAGTGGGAGTCACTTTCAACATTGTAAACCAAAGGGTCTTAGAAAAGCCCTCCTCAGTGGGGGCACCAAATGACGGACGCAAAGCGGACCCCGAACCCCGACGGCCTCTAAAACGCCAGGGGCCGAATGGCGCGCCTTGAGCCTACCACGGTAAAGCGAACAAGGGGCACCACCTAGCTTTGAGCGGCTAGGACGCAAAACCCACGATGATATGAACACCGCAAGCCTACACACCGAGAGAGAGAAAAGGAGAGAGAGATAGAGAGAGAGAATACTTGCAATTGATGAAAACCCTCGGGGGTGTGAGCGTGATTTATTTTTGCAATATTTACAAGGCGTCATGCCGTGGTGGTAGAGAGGTAGGGGGAGGAGATGGTGCAACCTACTTGGTGCGTTCTCTAGGGCGACTCAATGATTGTGAATCCTCATCACCAAGAGCGTGCATATGTGTGTGCATCGACCATTGGAGTCGAGAGATGGATGTGGTTCCCTTCGCATGGTGCAATTCCCAAGGCAAAGCCAACACACAAGCCCCCTTCCCCGTGATGGTGATGGTGTCAATCCCTCCTACTACACTCTACCAAATTCTTGGTTCCACATAAATTGCCCCCCCCCCCCCGATAGTGACCTCTCAGTGCCAATTTATAGGTGTTGGCTGCTTGGATTATGGTAATCCCAGTGTGGTTAGGGTAATCTTTATCGGGGAGAGAAAACGTGCGTTTTGTGTAGGAATGTGCGTGCGAAAACGTGCGTGGGAAGGGGGGCTATATATATAATGTAAATATAGTTTTTTTTTCTTCTTTTTTCCTGGGGGATGGCCGGCGGCATGCTTTTCTACGCAAGGCGGATGTGGGGTAGAATAGGGTGTGTATGTGTGTTTTTTTTTTGTGTGTGTGTGTGTGTGTGTGTATTGGCGTATTGCGGACTGTGCTGCCCGTGAGGGCGTGTGTGTGTGTGCATTGATTGCGGATTGGCTTGCCCGTGAGGGTGTGTGTGTGTGTGTGTGTGTGTGTGTGTGTGTGTGTGTGTTCGGATTGCGGCGCACAGCACTTGGGGAGAGAGGGGAGAGGGGGGGGGGGGGGGGGGGGGGGGGGGGGGGTGATTGTGGGGTGTGTGTGTATGGTGGGTGTGTGTGTGTATGGTGGCGATGCTACCCGTGAGAGAGAGAGGGAGAGTCTCCGCGCTGGCGTGAGGGAGAGGGAGAGGAGTGAGGATTAGGGATAAGAGATAGAGAGAGTGTGTGAGAGAGAGTGAGGGGGGGGGGGTGTTTTCTTGCATGGGAGCTTGAGGACGAGGGGGGGGGATTAGTCAACGGGTGAGGGGGGGTGTAAGGAATATATCTGCGGGCCAAAGCGGGGGAGGAATGAGGCTGAGGGGGGGTGAGGCGAGCGGGTGGGGGGGGTGTAAGGAATATATCTGGGGGCCAAAGGGGGGGGGGGGGTGAATGAGCCAAGGGAGGGTGAGGCGAGCGGGTGGGGAAGAGGGAGGAGCGGTCGGGGGAAGGAATATTAGCGGGCCAAAGGGAGGTGGGGAATAAGGGTAGAGGGTAATGTGAGGGAAGGTGTAGGGTGAGTGTAAGAATGCGGAGAGCGGGAAAGGGGGGGGGGGGGGGGGGGGGGTTTCTCACTCGACTCACACAGAGGGAGCACGAGAGAGGGGTCGGGAGTTTCTTTTCTGAGCTTCTGCCTGGCCGACGAGGATAAATCGCGAGAGAGAGATACTAGGGAAGGGGGTATGTAGGGAAAATGGGGGAGAGAGAGTGAGAGGGTTTTATCTGATGCCCGTAGGGCGGGGGGGGGGAATAAGCTACGGTAGGGGGGTACTGAGAGTGGGGGGGCGGGGGGGGGGGGGGGGGGGTGTAATGAGTTTTTGCCCTTTTTTTTTCCTTTGATTTCCGAAAGTCGGCTATCAATGGTTTCTCCCATCAAGAGAGAGATTGTACAATACAATTCTTTGTGTTCCTTCAAGACTAGCTAGTGCAATGAAGATGAAAGCTTTATGCACTAAGCAAAACAATTAGCAAACACAACATCAATTATCCCCGGTCTCAAACCCAAGACCTCACATACCTTCAAAGATGGTGAGAGCTAGCAGGGTATGAGAGTAGATTGAGAGGAAGAAGGAGTATCTTATGAGAAAGATGTACATCTCCTCACATAATCACTCATATTATCATAGCTTAGCTTAGTAATTAGCATGGTAGAGGAGATGAGCATGCATTGAAGCTTGGCTCTTGGTTGGATTTGCATCCATATGCCAAGAGTGTGTCGTTGTATGCTTCTATCTCACAAGCTTGGAGTAGGTGATGAGCTCTCCATTAAAGCTTGGGAAGAGATAGTCTTTTTCTTGCTTCTCACATAGACTATGTGAGAGTGTGTGTGTGATAATTTCTTGCAAAAATCAGCCCCCTCTCTCCTTTGGGCGACTCCTCTTGCTATTTGCTCTTGCTCTACCCTCATTGGACCTCCCCAGACCTAGCCAATGGTAATTAAGCAGTATAAGTGATAGCCTTTTGACATGTGTCCCCCTTTCCCCTTTTGTGAGAGATTTAGTTAATTTAATAATTCAACTAAACTCTCATTGGACCCCTTTGCCTCCTGGCCAATAGGAATCAGGTAAGCCATTGGGCTGCTGAATGCTCATTGGACCCCTTGGGAGACTGTCCATCGTCCATATTCCCGTATTCCCATGGATAGACTTAGGCAATCCAAAGATAAAATCCATGGATATGCTCTCCCATGTTGAATTAGGGATTGGAAAGGGTTGGAGCAATCCAAGTTGCTTCCCTCTATCAAATTTTGTCTTTTGGCATACCATACATTTAGAAACATTGTATGTTCACTTTCATGGTAGGCCAATAGAAATATGTTTCAATTCCCTTTAAGGTAGACTGAATCCCTCTATGCCCCTCATAAGGTGGAGCATGAGATTCATACATTACTTTCTCACGTAGTGAGTTAGTAACGCATAGTCTATTACCATAGAGAAGATAACCATCTTGTAAAGTAAATGGTTCTTCTTTCTTCCCTAATGCAAGGGCTGAAATCACATCTCTAAAATTGGGATCAATAGCATACTCATCTATCATTGAAGATAGATCATTGTGAGTTGCTATGGAAACCGCATTCACTCTCGGCCATCTTGAGAGTGCATCAGCTACTTGATTATGCTTGCCAGCAATGTGAGCAATATGAAAATGAAATTGTGAAAGGAAATTTGCCCACCTCATTTGTTTGTCGGAGAGCTTGGTCTGTGTCATGAAGTAATTAAGACTTTGGTGATCCGTTCGCAGAATGAAAGGAGTCCCCAATAAATAGTGCTTCCATGAGTCTAAGGCATGTAGAACTGCAAGGAGTTCTTTTTCATATATGCCTAGAGCTTGCTCAACAGGGTTGAGCCTTCGACTCTCATAGCCTATGGCGTGCCCTTCTTGAAGTAAAACAGCTCCAAGGCAATCACCACAAGAATCACATTGGACCTCAAATGGTTTTGAGAGATCCGGTAGTGTAAGCACAGGTTGAGAGATAAGCTTTTCTTTAAGCTTTTTGAAAGCATTGTTCTCCTTAGCAGACCATGTATACCTAACTCTTTTCTTTGTTAGGTCATGTAATAGTCTCGCAATTTGTGAGAACTTTTCTATGAAGCGTCTATTGTATGCACACATACCTATAAAGCTTCTTAGTTCATGAAGATTCTTTGGTTTAGGCCATCCTTTTATTACCTCTAACTTTGATGGATCCATTTGGATGCCATCTTGAGAGATAATGTGACCTAAATACTGAATCTCTTGCAAGAAAACTCACTTTTCTTTCGATTAACATAAAGTTTATTCTCTCTTAAAACTTGAAATATTACCTGGAGGTTAGAGTAGATGATAATATCATCAAAGAACACTCCAGTGAAGGTTCGATGAGGCCTGAACAGCTTCTCCATCAAGCGGTTGAATGTGGCTGGTGCATTGGTCAATCCAAAAGGCATAACAATGTATTTGTAAAGACCAAATGTGGTGTGAAATGCGGTCTTTACAATGTCTTGATCAACTATCCTTATTTGATTATAGCCACTTTTTAGGTCAATCCTACTGAAGTAGGTCTATCCTTGTAGCTTATTAAATAGGTCTTCTACCCGTGGAACGGGAAACCTATTCTTGATAGTGATCCTATTTAGTGCTCTATAGTCAACACACATACGATATGTGTCGTCTTTATTTTGCACTAATAGCACAGGTGAGCAAAATGGAGATGAGCTAGGCCTAACCATACCCTACTCAACTAACTCATGCACTTGCCGCATAATCTCCTCTTGTTGAGCTTGAGAAACTCTATAAGGAGGTTTGTTAGGCGGTGAACTTCCTGGAAGAAGTTCAATTGCATGGTCATCATTACCTCGTTTAGGAGGTAGCTCACAAGGGATGTCGTCAATAAAAACATCTTGAAACCCCTTGAGAAAATTGGATAACTCTAATTTCTTTTGGTTACTTTTATTTTCTTTTGCTTAAGCATTAGGTTCATTTTGAGAATCTTTAACAAAAATCATGTACACGGAAATAGATCTCTTTATTGACTTGTTAAAAGCTGGTGTATGTAAAATGGGAATAGTGTTACCCATTTCCTTAGCATCTATATACATGTCTTTTTCCCTGAACTTAAAGGAGATTCTCCTTTCAGGAAATTTAACATTGGCAGCCAGGCAATCAAACCATGGTGCCCCTAGGATTACACCCTCATGCTTGAGAGGAGAGATAAAGAAGTCCTCTTTGTCCACATAGCTTTGGACATGAAGCCTCAATTTCTTGATTAAGGGAGTGACTGAAGCTTCTTGCCCCTTGAAAGCACTGTCTGCGGGTAGGACATCTCCCATCTCGTAAGCTTGTACGTCTAGCTTGGTGGCCAACTCTATGGATATAAAATTGTGAGTAGAACCAGGGTCAAAGAGAATAAAAGCATCATGTTCTCTTACCTTTCCCCAAGCATGGCATAGAGGAGATCCTTTGTGGTGAGTTTGGTGAGTCTCCTTCTGTTGGATTTCAACCAAGGTAGCTCTAGGAGGATCTTGGCGGTTGTTCTTTTGGGGACAAGCACGGTACGCATTCCCTTTTTCATCGCACTTTAAACACCAGTTATCCTTGCGGTAACGCTCAAGCTCTTCAAGAGAGAGTTTGTTTTTACCTTTGTAGACTCCCTTCTCTTTAACTTTGTTGGAGTTTCCCTTAGGAGACTTTTGGACATTGTCCTTCCCCTTAGGCTCGTTGGAACCCTTGTTTTCCGTGGTCTTATTATTTCTTTTATCTCCCCGTTTGGAAATTGATTCGAGAGGCCACCATAGTATGGTGTATTAACGTCGATATGGTACGTGGCCTTTGGGAGTTGACATACTCCGCCATTTCTTCGGTTAAGCCCGCACAAAATTGTTGCTTTTGCTCTCCAAAATCCAACTTTTTTAAGACAGAGGCTTTGAGTTGTAGGTCCCAAAACTTGTCTACAGATTTGTGGATGGATTCATAGGGAGAGAGCTTTAAGCTTCGCCATTCAGTGAGTACTTTGTCTTTGGCATCGGTGGCCAAAAACTGCTCTTCATAATGGAAGCTCTTGAAGCTTTCCATGTTCACGGAGCTTCACCATTGGCTCGTAGGCTAGACCACCATTGCCTGGCGGACTTCTGAAAGTGCATAGCTACATGGCGTAGCTTAGAGGACTCCATGAAGCCCTCATCTCCAAACGCGGCATCAAACTGTTGGATAAAGGCCAAGACTTTGTCCATAGCACCAAAGGTGCCATCATAGGTAAGGAAAGACATGCTCTTCCCTCCCTCTTTGAACTTCTTCAGCTTGGACGACCTCTTCCATGCGGCATAGGATTTCCTATGGTCTCTTCTTTTTGATGGTTCAAAGGTTGCACCATCACTTTCTTCAGAAGGTGAAGAATTTGAGGAAGGTGGAGATGAGGGTGACCTGTTTCTCGCCTTTTTCTTGTCTTGATCTTCGTCGTCTTCACCACCATCACTTTCATAAGAGGAAGAGGATGAAGAAGATGGAGAAGAGGGTGTCCTCTTTCTCGCCTTTTTCTTCTCTTGATTTTTATCATCCCTCTTTGAATTATGGTGTGGAGAAGGGTGCGATGGTCTTCTCCGCTTTGGTGGTGATGGAGAGCGTTTAGCCCGCCGTCTTTGTGGAGCCATCTCCGCCGAGGTGGCGGGAGACTCACTTCTTTCTCGTTCCTTCGGTGGAGGCTCTTGAGTTCTCCTTTGGGAAGGAGATGCATCATCAAGAAGTAAATTCTTGAGCCCTTCATATGGATTCTCTTCTTCTTTCCAAATCGGAGAGAGACCTCTTTTGGAATTCTCACAAGGAGGCTTCCTAGGTGTTCTCTTGTCATGGTGATGAGCTTGGAGAATCCCGTGAGCACGGAGCTACCGTTGCACTTCACTTTGGAGAGATGGATTTCCCATGGCTTGTTGAATCCAAGAAACAAGATAGTTAACAAGCATTGGAGCATCATTAGTAGCTTGCTCATTAGCAAAATCAAAGTTATCAACATTAATTTCACTCTCTTTACTATTGTCAGCCCTTCTAACAACGTTTAGGTGTACTTTGGCACTTGAAGCCCTAGTTGCTACTCCTCTTTACCCCTTTAGAAAAAGCACTCAAGCTACTGTACCCGTGGCTCGAATACCATTAATTGCAAGGAATAGAAGAGAGGGTCGTTCAACACCAAAACAAACCGGCTCCTGTCAAGCTTCTAATAGCTCAATATTGGTTAAGCCATAGGCAAGCCCCGTAGGACTCCACTATTAAGACTATAGCTCTCGACAGTGATGCCCCGTTAACTGCACAAAGACAGGCGCACTGCAAGGCTGAAAAATCCCTATTCTACTTACTCACAGGCAATTAATAATACCAACCATTTATAGCTAGCTTGAGGACCTCCCTTCTTGAGCAAGAAAAGAGAAACCTTGTGCTCTGATACCAATGTAACATTTAATGGCCTAAAAACTTGTGTGTAGTGGAAATTAGCATGAACATAGTGGGCATTTCATTAGAATAGATTCCTAATGAGAATTACAAGAGTGCTTGGGTGGAGAGAGCAACAAAAAGCATAACACCTAGTTAGATAGCATGAACAATACTTTCAAAAGAGAGAGAGAAATTAAGCTATTGACAACAGTTGAGGACCGGATTTGCATGGAGCCGGTCCCCCCTCCAAAAGGCTTTGTATTATGGTTTCTCCCATCTATAGAGACATTGTACAATACAATTCTTTGTGTTCCTTCAAGACTAGCTAGTGCAACGAAGATGAAAGCTTCATGCACTAGCAAAACACTTAGAAAACACAATATCAATTATCCCCGGTCTCAAACCCAAGACCTCACACACCTTCAAAGATGGTGAGACATTAGGAGAAATATGAACCTTGCATGGGCCTTGTAAGGAATCCTAATTTTTAGGGATTAAGGCTAATGGTGTGTAGGGTTAAGGGGACAAGAGCATTCAAGAAGCTAGTTTTGAGTAGGATTTTCTAGCCTTTTTTTTAGACACATGTAGAATATGGACCTAGGAGGTCACCTTCTCTCTCTAGCTTTTTGAAAGTGAAGGGAGTAAAGAGGTGTGGCCACATCATTAAAAACGTGGATCACTAAGAGACAAAATTTGACTTTTTTTAAAACAAGTTATTTTTGCTTATTTTTGACTTAAACCCCCCCCCCCCCAACATATATCCATATCAAAAAAGTATTTTTTGACCTTTTTTTAAACTTACAAGCACTAAAAGTCCAATTTTTCAAAAAAAACTCCCCCAAAAAAAAACCTTTCTTCTCTCTTCCTCCTCTCTCCTTTCTCCCTCTCCTCTCCCTCCCTGCCCCCTTCTCTCCTCCTCCTCCCCTCTCTCTCCCTCTCCCCCACTATCCCCTTCTCTCCTCCCATGTTCCTCCTTCTCCCTCCCTCCCCCTTCTCTCCCCCTTCTCCACTCTCTCTCTCTCTCTCCCCCACTACCCCCTTGTCTCCTCCCATGTTCCTCTCTCTTCCTCCCCCCTCTCTCTTTATATCCTTTGCTTCCTCATGCAACAGCTACCATGGTGCTCAAGGACATCACGAATCGTATGCATACATATTTTCTTGTTCGCAATGTTTGCACCGAAGGTCGCATGTGAGGGTGAGCAGAGGTCCTCCCAGGAACGTCGTACCATTGGTGAGATGAATGTTCATGGTTCTTCAATATCTTGCCAATACCATCACATATTTGAATAAAACACCCCTTTATACAATGTAACAATATACTTATTACTTTTGATTGTGTTCCTCTTATCATAAACTTTGAAATCTAAGGTGTTTCCTCTACTTGTTTTGTAGTGCTTGGCACAAAGGTTGCTTTTATGCACAAATAGTGAAAGGCTACAGGTTAGAGAGGCCAAGTGTCACCACTTTTCCTCTAAAACAGTCTTCTTTGTTATATCTTGCAGATAGGTGCTTCAAATCCATGCTTATTAGGGGTGGTAATCTCATCCTAATGTATATTTTAGGATTGTTTATTCCCAATTAAATAGAAATACTTGCAAATTTGTACAACATATACTTAACAAGTATCTTCATTATATAGCTTACAAATGTTGAATTCATACATGTTTTTGTTACAAGGTGACCTCTTGCTATGCTAGTTGAGTGGAGTTGTTTGCAAGAATGGCTCAAGGTACTAGCATAACATGAATCTTTTACGGTGGCACAAAGCTCTCTTCAGCGGCAATGTGGCTCCCACTACACCAAAAATCATTATGCTAACATGGAGAGATCCCTAGTAGGACAATGTAAAAACTTTTCATCAGTAGCAACACACCCTTTCCTAACATGAGGGCACTCCTACCAAAGATATTTTTATGTGATAGGTCACCCCAGGAGCATACCATGTCATGGAATGGATGTAAGAACTATGACCGCAGTACTCCTTGGAAAATGTTCACAGATGTATGTTTATCAAAGTTAAGGAGAAGAAATTTGGACTTTTTTGTTTGTTGATGTGTAAGAGCACTCTAGGTCTACCATATTTTAGATTGTTTGATAAGTTAAATAAAATTTTTAGTCATTTAAAGTGTGAGCTTGTTTTTGTTTGGTAAGATTGTACATGAGAAGACATAATAAAGTATAAGAGATTTTGACGGAATAAACCTCGATTAGATTCCTACCATGCACTTATGACACCAGACCTCTCCTTGAACCCTTTGATTTCTATCATTGTGGGACGTCCAAGGGTGGTCTATTTTCAAATTTTTAGCAATAACTTTTTTTTAAAGGAAATTTTGGTTATTTTAAAGTTTATACACAGTTTAGGAGTTCATTCTGATTGTTTTCCTTCAGTTTCAATTTTTGATCGAGGGCACTCCTTGGAAGCCACTTTTGAAGGTGTTAGGGTGAGATTTTGAGAAAGTTTTGTATGTAGGAAATGCAGTCCTTAACACAATAAAGAACATTGGTTCTCTGAGTATTTTCAGATTCCATGGTTTTAATGCTCGTTCGAGCCCGTAGATTAAGGAAAAAGTAAGAAATGTCTGTTTTACATCATTTTTTAAGAAATTGCCAACTTGCACGTTGATTTTTGGAGAATCCGAGTAGGATATGATTTTTTTGCATCACACGATGGTCGAAGAGCGCAACGAGATGAACAAATTTATGTGAGACAAGCCCAGACAGATTCGGAGCCAATTGAACACTAGAAGCTCTTGAAAACAGCCTAAAAGTTCAACACTTTCAAGAAAAAAGAAAAACAACCTAAAAAAAAAAAAAAACTGACCACTTGAATTATAGCCATGCATCAAAAAAAATCTTATACTTGTCATTTTAGGGCCCAGGGACCCTCAACATGAGGGGCCACAAGGGCGTGCAAAAAATTTTGCACGCCCTTGTGGCCCCTCATGTTGAGGGTCCCTGGGGCCCTAAAATGACAAGTATAGGCTTTTTTTAATGCATAGCGAGTTTGCGCGCCCTTGTGGCCCCTCTTGTTGAGCGTCCCTGGGGCCCTAAAATGACAAGTACAAGATTTTTTTAATGCATGGCTATGAGATAGAATTGGGCAGTTTAATGTGTTCATAGCAACCCCTCCACTCCCCCCCCCCCCCCCCCCCCCCCCCCCTCTCAAATGGCAGATACCTAAACCTTGTATCATGCTTATCAACCATTTTTTACTTCCTTGTGTCCATCTCATGTTCTTGGAAATATCTTAGTCCCTATTTGTGCCTGGATGGCCATTCTACGCGCCGTTGTGGTCCCTCTTGTTGAGGGTCCCTTGGGCTTCAAAATGACAAATAGGGGCTTTGTTTTAATGTATGGCCATGAGATAGAGTTGTAGTGTTTGATGTCCAGAGTATTCACTATGTAAAATTTTCCTATATCATGTGCGTTCACCACAATGGATTGAAAGTAGCCCTTATAGGCCTTACCTACACATGTTTCTATAACTTTACAAGAATATAAACTCCCTTCTGTTGAACACATGTGCTATGTTACATATACTTTAGTGAACTCCCAAGGTCAAAGGCCTCACAAATTTTGTGCACTCAAAACATTTAGCACTAGAAATCAACCAAACAAGGAGCCAATTTTTACTTCCTTGTGTTCACCTCGTGTTCTTGGGAATGTTTTGGTTAAGCCATTTCTTTGGTATTTGAAACCACATGTGACCCCTATTGTTATAGTATCCAACCAAAGGTTTCTTGATTAGCAGTTATATAGGTTCGAGTGATACATATCTTCTATGTTAACAATGCATGTATCTATAATTTATGTTTACACTTTCTCTATCCAAATGAGCTACATAGTAAATATCAAATCCGCAATTCAACAATTAAGTTCACAAGGTGATAGCTATTGGTATGATCTTTAGCAATACCAAATAAATAGATACCAATAGCGAATGAATACAGATATTTAAGAAGGTTTGATACCAAAAACTTGTCAATACTACTCAAAAAGATGAAAACTCAAAGGCTTTATAATATATATGATGAAACAAGAATCAATAATAAGTCACCCCTATATATCTACACCTCCATCTCAAGTTGTCATTTCTCTAAGTCAAGCTTAGCATAGATATAGTATGGAAACAATAACATTTTGGAAAGAAAAAATTAGCTTTCTCAACTTTTGAAATGTTGCTATTGATATATATTCAACATCCACAAATGAGGACATCTTGACAAAGGTTATGATCCACTTAATAAGAATAACCATTAGTGATTAATCTAAAATCAAAATATTGCATGAATCTCTTCATGGTGGAATGA
Source organism: Adiantum capillus-veneris (assembly GCF_014529385.1). NCBI lineage: Eukaryota > Viridiplantae > Streptophyta > Polypodiopsida > Polypodiales > Pteridaceae > Adiantum > Adiantum capillus-veneris. The sequence goes on from NC_140941.1 coordinate 34,903,337, forward strand.
TTAAAACTTGAAACTTCAAACATCTTACAGGCAAATCAGAATATCCATAAAAATCAACAATATTTCTCAAATCTATATGAAACTCCAGTAATCTAAATTAAATACTCTCACTCAGTGCGACACCATTTAACAAAAAGAAATGTTTATATTGCATTTATACAGGAATCCAACCTCATAAAAATAATTACAAATGGAGACAACGTTGTTGCTGTTAGGCTTCTCTTACAAGTATTTGTCTTTCTCATCTAGAGATTCATATACACGAGTATTTGTGTGTCCATGACACTAGGGAAGATAGTAGTACTATAGGGATGTCTTTTCTAAGAGCTCCTAGAGAGTACCTATTGGTTCAAGATTCTATAAAAATCCTACTATTCTTATCAAAATCTTTTAACATGGTAGTGAAAGGTTCCTCACGGAACAAAAATAGGGTGATTTCCATATCTGCACATGGTTGCTTGCTCATGTCCTCTCAAAACAAGTTCACTCTGTAAGTAAACAACAGATTATGTGAGCACAAAGTTATAAAGTACAAAATGATATCATTCTAATAATCTAATGATAACTATATAAAGAATAAATTATAAGAAAAATCTTTGATGACTCTCCATAGATAACACAACTTACTTACATTGTGAGACTCAATCACATGCTACAAAACTATAGATGGCGTACCAAAGCCATCAACAAAATAGCACCACCCAATGTTATGAGGTGTGAAGCCTAAACATTGAAAGCCATAAAGAGGTTAATTCCCTCCAGCATGATAAACTTAAAGATGGAGATGATCTTAAGCTCTGAATGTAAGCTACAAGGGTAGTTTTCTCACCATTCTATCTTTATGTTGGAGATGAATCCTTGCAATGCCCATGCACTATTCGCACCTCCTATTCTTGTGGTATGCAAGTCATGTGAGTTGATGCTTTTTCCACCTTCGGGAGTAGAGGTTTCCATGTAGTGCGAGTGAATGAAAGTAGAAGGAGGAGAATCTTGTTTTCATGCTGTAATGGAGGTGAGAGAAGGGAGAGGAGCTAGCTTACTGTGGAACTATGTGGTGGGCAAGAGAAAGAGATGGGAGAGAAGCTTGCTTGGTGCTACAATGGAGATGGGAGAAAGCTAGTAGAGAGATAATGCTGGACTATAGGGGTGCATGTGGTTGTTGTAGCCATGGAGAGCTTGGAAAAGGGTTTGTAGAGAGAGAAAATCACTTTTTAGCTATAGAATAGGTTTGGAAGGACTTTGGAGGGTGGAAAATGATGTTTTAAATTTTTTTCAAAAAATTTTAATTTTTTGGAATTTTTTAGTGCACGTTTTTTACTTTTGGAGGTCAAAAATACTTTTTTGACCACCTTCAAATAGGTTAGGGAACCTTTTAAGGAGGGAAAACTTGAAATTTGAAATTTTTTGAAAATTTAAAATTTTTAGTGTATTTTCAAATCCGGGCCAAAAAGTGGGAGAAAAAAGATCAAAGTGGTCCCCCCCCCCCCCTCTGCTTTTCCCCTAGCCACCTCCCTTACCTTCTCACTAGGTAAGAGGCCATTAAGAGGTGTAAGGCTACCTTGTCCCCCTACTTTTTTGAGAGTATAGAGTGTGTCCACCACCCTCTTCCTATTGGTTGGCCTCTAATTAACCTTAATCCCAAAGGGCCCCTAGAGGGTTCATATTTTTCCTAATGAGCTAGCAAGGTATGAGAGTAGATTGAGAGGAAGAAGGAGTATCTTACGAGAAAGATGTACATCTCCTCACATAATCACTCATATTAGCATAGCTTAGCTTAGTAATTAGCATGGTAGAGGAGATGAGCATGCATTGAATCTTGGCTCTTGGTTGGATTTGCATCCACATGCCAAGAGTGTGTCGATGTAGGCTTCTATCTCACAAGCTTGGAGTAGGTGATGAGCTCTCTATTAAAGCTTGGGAAGAGATAGTATTTTTTTTGCTTCTCACATAGACTATGTGAGTGTGTGTGTGTGTGTGATAATGCCTTGCAAAAAATCACCCCCCTCTCTCCTTTGGGCGACCCCTCTTGCTATTTGCTCTTGATTTACTCTAGCCTAATTCTCATTGGTCCACCTCCAACGCCATCCAATAGGAATTGGGTACACCTTGTGGGCATCTGGCCTAGGGAGCTGACATGTGTCCCTCATTCCCTTTGTGTAAAGGGAGCTTGTGTGTGTGTGTGTAGCTTTCTCTCTCATCCCCTACATGCAAGGCTCCTCCCCTCCTAAGTAGGGATTGCAAAGACTTTTTTGTACACACACAAAGCATCCAATTCCCCTATGGTTGACCTTTGGACACAACCTTTGAATTTTGGAACCTTAGCATTTTGGAAGTCTTAATGGGCTGAACCTTAGGGTCTGTTTAGCCCATTGTTTCACATGGATTTTTTGAGATGGATCCCTATTTTCCCTCCTTTGGATCCCTACAGTGGCCGGTCTGCTAGCTTAACCAATATTCTAGATTTTTCTCCCCTGGCACTTCCCCATATTAAATGATCAGTTTAACATGAGAAAATCATTTAGGAGAATTGGATATTGATTATTATGACAACTTGGAGGGCCATGAAGATATGGCAACTGCCCTACATTGAGCCGGCATTCTATAATGTCATGGGTGGATCAAGGTGGGGAGGGGAGAGATGAAGTTGCAACGTTTTGATTAGACAACAACATCAATTTAGACATTACATAGCTCGTCTCATGTACGCCCAATGTAAGACAAGGGAAGCTAGATCTTGAGAGTCCGCCACCCAACCACCTATTATATAGGCAATCCCCTAGCCCTTTTCCCTAGTTGGACTCCCCGTTCCACACTGCCTAGCCCGGCCCTGCCCTTGTCTAGTCCGGCCTTGCCAGTGTCCTGACATTACTCCCCCCTTAAGAAGAGTTTTCGTCCTCAAAAACAAAAGTGGAGAACTTCTTCCTAAGATCATTAATGTTTTCCCAAGTGGCACCTTCTTCAGCTCGGTCTTTCTACTTGATTAAGGCTTGTTGACATACGTGACGACATGTACGCAACTCATGATAATCAAGAACACTTTCAAGTTCATGTGGTAGGGTAGGAGGTTCAATGAAATCAACCAAAACCTGTTGTTCAATGACATTGTCATCCCCATGTAACCACTTAAGTAAATGGCATAAACACCGTATGAATGCAAGAATGTGAAGGTAGTAATAATTTGTAGGCATGATCACCTACTCGATTGAGTATTTTGAAAGGCCCACAATAGTGGGGAGATAATTTAGGCATCGGCCCAGTTTTCAGACTTTTTGAATGTTCTGGCACACGTAAAAATATTTCCTCCCCTTCTTCATAGGTAACTTACCAACGTTTCTCATCAGCGTACTTCTTATACCAATCGTGTGTTTGTTGGACATTCTGACGAGCAAGTTTCAACATATTCATGTGGTCTTGGAGAAAATCCTTAACCTGTTGGAGTTTTTCGGTTGCCAACCCCACCGTAACTGGTGACCTAGGTTGAAACCCGTACATGAGCATGAAAGGACTAAAACCTATTGTGACATGCTTAGCACTATTGTAGGCAAACTCGATAATAGGTAAGTATTCTTCCCAGTCTGACTATTTTTTGATGATGTATGCTCTTATCATATCCTCTAGCACGTGGTTAACCCATTCCGTTTGACCATCCATTTCTGATCAGCTGTAATGAGGTTTAGTTGTGTACCCAATCGTTTAAATATAGCTCTACAAAACTGGCTGTTAAACTTGGGATAATGATCACTAACAATGTTACTTGGCAGCCTATACCATTTGTATAGATTTTGCACAAATAACTTGGCTAGTTCTGGTGTCTTAACCGTTGATTTGGTCGGAATAAACTTACATAGTTTAATCAACCTACCACCACCCATACTGAGTCATGACCTCGTATAGCGGTTGGTAAACATACAATAAAATCCATAGAGATGCTTTCCCATTTTCCATTGGGAATCTCCAAAGGATGTAAGAGTCCTCCTGCTTTCAGGCGCTCTGCCTTGTTAACTTGACATTTTTGGCAGTGCAAGACATAAGCTTGAACAAAGCCATGTAGACCTGGCCAGTAAAACTATCGTCGTACGAGAGCATAAGTTTTTCTAATCCTCGGGTGCCCTGCACTTGGACTATCATGACATTCATAAAGAATTTGGCGCTGAATGTCTGTGTCTATCAGTACACAAACTCTCCCCTTGTGGAGTAGGTACCCATTGTTGATGGTAAAATGCTTCCATCACTGTAGTTCATCACTTGATAAAGGAGAACTAGGTGTAGAGGTTAACTGTACACTATCGTCATTGGAGTGAGAAGTATCCCTCTTTTGAACATGGCTCCACACTTTGGAATATGCTTCATCATGCTCATATTTGCCGTTGAGAGAATCTAAAAATTCACTACGAAGTTCTATGAACAAGAGAGAATTGATTTCTGGTAATCGACTTAGAGTGTTTGCCACTACATTGTAACGGCCTTTGCGATACCTTAGCTTGGCGTTATATTCCTGAAGGATCTCGGCCCACCTGGCTTTTCGAGCCTTTGAATCCGATTTTTGTGTAAATCATTTGATACTTTCATGGTCAAACACAATCTCAAACTGAGCACGATACAGATAATGCCGCCATGCTTTTCAGGAAGACACTATTGCAGAGAGTTCACATTCGTAAGTAGAGTAGTTCTGTTGAGCTGCATCAAGCTTCTTGCTTTCAAATTCAATCGGCCGTCCGTCTTGTAACAGGACTGCTCCAATAGCACGGTCACTGGCATCCGTTTCCAAAACAAATGGTTTCAAAGGATCTACAATAGCCAGTATAGGAGCTGTAGCTAATGCATCCTTGAGCGTATCAAAACTATGATGTTGAGCGGATCCCCACTGAAAAGCTTTACCTTTGACTTTTAGTTTATCCGTCATAGGCACAACAATTTGAGCATATTTTTTAACGAACCTTCGGTAAAAACGTGCAATTCCTAAAAATATCTGTAATTCTTCCAGATTTTTAGGAGGAGGCAATTTCCTGATGGTATCCACTTTGGATTAATCCATGTATAGGCCGTTAGCTGAAATAATATGCCCTAAATAATGAATTTCATCTTTTAGAAAATCACATTTACATTCCTTGGCATATAACTTGTTTGTCCGTAACAACTCAAATACATGCCTGAGATGTTGTAAATATTCTTCTTCAAAAGCACTACAGACTAGGACGTCATCGAGAAAAACAATGACAAATTTTTCCAAATATGGCTTCAAGACACTATCCATAAGTGTCATGAATGTTGCGGGCACATTGGTTAGCCCAAAGGGAATTACCAAAAACTCATAGTGTCCAAACCGTGTTCAGAATACAGTTTTAGGTATATCGGCAAGTCAAATACGGACTCAATGATATCCTAACCGCAAGTCTATTTTCGTAAAAATGCGACCATGAGTGAGCTTATCAAACAACTCGTCTACTCTTGGCAATGGGTATTTGTTCTTAAATGTAACTGCATTTAAGCCCCGATAGTCTACGCACAAGCGCATACTGTTGTCCTTTTTCTTCACTAAGAGGATAGGCGAAGCCCATGGTGAAGAACTGGGTTGTATAAACCCTCTGCTAAGGTAGTCAACAAGCTCACGTTCCACCTCAGCAGCCTCTGAATAACTCATACGATAAGGTGGTTTGCTAACACGTTTACAGCTTGCAGCCACGTCAATGCTATGTTGTACTGATCGTGTTGACGGTAATTCTGATGGCAAATCATTAGGATATACATCTTGAAATTCCTTTAATATTTTTTGTAATTGACTAGCAATGTTTGCTTGTTTAGAATTAGCAATTGGTGGAATATAGGAGAGAGAAGCATGCGGCGTTGAGGAATGTTCAACAAAATCAATGTTAGAAAGAAAATGAGATAGTGAGTAACACAAGAAAACCTGGTCTATTTCATTATCAGAAACGAGCTCCATAAGCTCAGTGGCACAAATCAGTGGTGATGAAGGTATATCTTTTTCTCCTACAACAACACATGTGTGCCATGGAATTCAAACATCAAGTTGTTATGCTCATAGCTACGCTTCAGTGATGGTCCTAGGCTATGCAACCACTCTCTACCAAAAACCACATCAGCCCTTTCCATGTTCATAACCTGACAATCCAAACAGAAGAGTACCCTTGTACCTCCAATGGAACAGCTCGGCATTGAGTATCCCATATTTCAGTATCATGTCCATTCATCATTGCTACCTTAGTAGCGGTGGGTACTCGGAGTTTGAGGCAGTTTTAGTTTTTTCACCAATCCGTAATTGATAAAATTGTGAGTAGCACTGTCATCTACCAAGATGTGCACCTTGTGCCCTTGCAGGTATCCGTGCATACGTACTAACTCATGTGGTCCAAATGTTGGTTGCCACATGGAAGTTGTGAGACATCATTCATGCACCACCTCAGTGTGTATTACTTCTACTGTATAGAATCTTGAGGAATACTCAAGAGGCAGCAGTTGCACCGTGTGCAGTGCTTTCTCCTTTCCTTGAGCAGTAGATTTCCCCTTGGGACAATCCTTTTTGCCATGACCTCTTCCTAAACATTGAAAACATAACTTTTCTTTCTTGGATTTATCAAAATCCTCAGGAGAAAGAGGACCCCTGGACCCCTTGGGTTTTTTAGATGGATCTGAATTAGCAACTAAAAATTGTCTTTTATTGTGCCCATACTGAGTGCGTGTATGACCATGTATGCTAGCAGGCACGTGACTATTATGTGTTTTCTTCTCATCAGGATCATCATGAATATGTGCCTTCACTATGGCTTCCTAAAGTGTTTTAGGGTCTTGGGTCTTGACATAACTTCATAAGCTCGGGTGTTAGACCTCATATGAACCCCCGTACTTGTTGAAAGGTATCCAAGCCTTCTGTTGACCGCTGGGTCAACAACACAACATAACTCAAGTTTCGTACCAAAGTCTTATCTTTTGCGAGTTATGAAATGCTGTGGATTATGGCTATAAACGTCATTTGTAATGAGTAGTTATTCTAGTTTCAGAAGCCGGGGTGCAATGGCACTTCCAGATTGTAAATACAAAGCCATTTGACCCTTTCAACCCCATTTTTGGTTAAACCTAAGGTAGCCTTAGTATATAAGGTACCTAGGTCATTTTGTAAAGGAGACTTTTTCATAATCAAAACTTTAGCGCTGCCGTCTACTGTGTGTGAGAGAGAAAGAGAGTGAGCGTGAGCTTTATCCTCTCGCTACGCCCGGCTCGCTCAACACATTGGAGATCCAACTGCACCATTGTTGTAGGCTCGAGGAGAGCTACGCGACAACGCCAAGCATTCCACGCGAGACGAAGCGCACATGTCGACGCATCTACGAGCTATTTGTGGTCGTAAGTGTATCAAACGATGTCTGTTTTCTGCATGCTAGTAGTCTATAAAATCGTGGCAACATAAACTACGCATAGGTACTCATAAATTTTAGTTTCGGACACTTTCAAAATTTTGCTCTGTCATCCTACGCGTTTTCCACAGACGGGTTTAGAGTGAGGTTTTGAGTGTAGAAGCGTAGGGACAAGTGTATCCTAGTGAGGGGATGGTGTTCCTTAAGTTCCATACGAATCTGGCATGATTAGGTGAGTTACCTTCCGTATGTGTGTATGTGGCTAGGTGGTGTAGTTGAGAGTAGTGAGGTTCTTGACTGTGGTTTAGTGGCCTTCCAGAGTGTTGTATGTGTAGGATAGTCTCACCCTAACAAGCTAAAGAGATTTCCTCCGTGTGCCTATCGTGTCATTTGTGTCCTCGATTGACATTATGTTGATCTAGGTAGTGTTTGCATGAACTTAATGGATGTGTGAGTCTCTCCCGCAACATTGGCGCCGCTGTCGGGGACACAAGGACCTAAGTAGGTTTCCTACTAACACTCGTGTGATGGTTGCTTGATTTAGTTTCGGCTAAAGAAAGCGTTTTTCTTAAGTGGATCCGGAAGAGGATATTCCGAGATCAAGTGGATAGCCAGGAAGCGTGTGTCTTGCCGAGGGTCTACGACTAGATAGGTTTAGTTAGGATCTGTGGATTAGAGTAGTGGTTGGTGGTCGAGTGATTTGTGAGGTGATAAAAGCGTTTACTAGTCCGTGTGTGGCAGTGAAGCGTTTTTCTACTCATAGATGCAAAACCCCATATGATTTGTAGGAGTAGCTTTAAGTAAGTGATCCGATTCTGATCTAGAGCTATTCAACACTGAATTATTTGCTAAACTGCTTGATTGCATTTGAAATCACGGAAAAGTGTGCTTTTGAGGGTAAAAATGCATTAAACAAGCTTTTGTGGATATTTTTGTATGATTGACTGATGTTGTGCATATAAAAGAGCATTTGCAAGGGTTCTGTGAAGAAAACCTACAATTCTGTAAACATAGACATCCTACGCGTAGGATGTCTCAAGGGGGTTCTGGAGACCAAATGTGAAAATTCTAACTGCACCAGTGTGTTTAGAAGGGGGGGGGGGTTTACCCTAAGTATACGTTGAAACTAGAGTTTTCACCAACTCTTGACACCCAAAGACCAAAGACGGAGTGTCAAAAATGCGAAAACAAGAAACTTAAGATTCTAAGCACAATTTTGCATAAAAACTGGTAGGAATGCTTGAAAAGCAGTTCTCAAGACTTGGGGATGCCTGTGGATGAATTCTGCCAAAAATTTTATCAGTAGACATCCTACGCGTAGGATGTCTAGAGAGTGATTCTGGAAGCAAAAATCAAGTTTTGACATCATACCCATATTCTGCATGTTGTGTTGGACACACACACCAAGGCTCATGTCATTTGGACATATAGACTGAGAGTTAAGGGGATGTTAATCTTTCAGAGAAATATTTTCCCAAAAGTGGTGATTCTGAGCAATTTTAACATCCAAAATTTGCTGTGATCACATATTCTTGTTATATGCATCAAGAAGCACCTTGGGTAGAAACAGAAGTCCATTCTGAGAAAAAAATACATCCTACGCGTAGGATGTCTACAGGGTGATTTGGTGGAAATTTTGAAATTCTGAGTTGACCAGCGCGTTGAAGGTAGTTTTTACCCTATTTTCACCTGGAAAGGGGAACTTGACCATATCTTGACAGGATAAGACCAAAAGACAAAATTGCTAGACATCCTACCCAAATTGTCCCCAAGGCATAATTTTTAAGACCAAAGTGACTTCATGTGCATGTTATACATGATGTTTTGAGTGCATGTGAGAGTTTTCATCTCATTTGGGGGAGAAACAGGGGTCCTAAGCAGACTTTAGCACTTTTGACTGAAAAAGACTAGAACAACTAAAATTGGGATCTTTTGAAATCCAAATAAAAATCTAAGCATACCATTGTGTTGCTGACATCAAGGGGAAGCTTTGGGTCAAGTCTGGGGTCAAACAGGCCAAAAAGACATCCTACGCGTAGGATGTCTTCTGCGTGATTTTGCAGTCCAAAATTTATTTTGAGCATACCAAAGTGATCAGCACCTCAAGGGGAGCCTGTGCTTTGAATGTGAAGCCATTCTGGGCAAAAATACATCCTACGCGTAGGATGTCTAATGCATTAAATTGAAGCCAGATACTGACTATAGGCCTAGCAAGGAGTTGTAGAGCCTGAGGCAAGCCTCCTAGTCAAGTCTGGTCCAATTTGGAGTTGATTTGACTTGGGAATTCATCAGAACATACATCAGGCTTCTGGAACAGATTCTTGGCCATTTGACCAACCTATAGATGTCAGAATCAAAAAGTAAAAATAGATGTGAGTTTAGCACATCAAGGGGAAGCTACTTTACAAGTTTGAGCTGAAACGGAGCAAAAAGACATCCTACACGTAGGATGTCTCCAGGGTCATAAAGTGGTCAAAATTCTATTGTGGCCATATAGGGAGGTTTTAAGTGTCTCAAGGATTCCAGATCTTTTTTCAAAAGTGAATTTGGACCTTGTTTGGCCTATTTACCAAGCAAAGACAAGAATTGTCAGACATCCTACTCTTGGAGTGCACTAGAAGCTTATGCAGCCCATCTTGACTTATTGGCATCCAAATTCAATTTTGATTATACCATTGGGTTGTTGAGCACTAGGAGAATCTTGGGATCAAGTTTGGACAAAATCTGAGCAGTTAGACATCCTACGCATAAGATGTCTCCAGCTTGATTTAGGACTCCAAACCAACCTATGAGCACACCACTGTGATCAACACATCAAGGAGAATCTGGGGTGAAAATTTCAAGACATTCTGAGCAAAAAGACATCCTATGCGTAGGATGTCTCAAGGCCATTTTTAGGTCCAAATGAAATTCTAAGCATACCATTGTGTTGCTGGACTTAAGGGGAGTCCCTGGACCAAATTTTGTTAAATCCTGAGCATATAGACATCCTACGCGTAGGATGTCTCTAGGCCAGTTTTAGGGTCCAACTATAATTTTGACCATATAGAAGTGTTCACAGTGTCACAGAGATCCCAAATCTTCTTTTAAAATTGAATTTGGACTCATTTTGACCATTCTAAACTGCATTTCACTGTTTTGGCCATAACTTTCACAAATGGTATCGGATCGAAAAAGTTTTTATATCAAAACGTAGCCTGAGAGCGGCTCTACAGATCTTAGAGAAAAACTTGAACTAAATGGTTTTCGTTGAACTAAATGCATGCCAACGGCAACCATTTAGTTCAACTTTGAAAAAAACATCGTTTAAGGCCTCAAAATGCATCCGGAAGTAAGGGGTGTCTGAAAGCGACAATTTGCGAGAATTGTGACGAAACGGTTGCGGTTTTGGACATAGTTTCGACTTTTCCCTAACCAAAGAACTTGAACACAGTGGAATAAATCTACTTGAACCAAGCAAAAGCTCTTAAGCCCATTAATCATGTCTACTCTAGATTCAAACGCAGCTTACACAGCTTGGAGATCCCGACGATAGAGGAATATCCTCCCACAATGGATCTTCCAAACTTGCAATTGATAAAGATCCATCTTGTTGAGAGAGTTTGGATGATTGTTCATGAGAGTCAAGGACTATATAGATACATTGACGACAATGAGGTCAATCTTTATAGGTGCTCAGATCCATACCTAGAAGAGATAATGGATTACAAGCTCTTATATGTCTACACATACGGAGTCGACTGTCAATGGAGATCTATAGTTGTCGACAAGTATGGACGAGAATACAGAGTTGTAGAAAGCACAAATCCACAGATTGTACTAGAAAGAGGTGGATATTGGTCAATGAAGGACCACAAATGCCTCCACCAAACACGAGAATTCCTATAGGAATTCCAAGAAGAGAGCCACCAGGATTCCCTTCAAGAGCGATAATGAGAGAAGGATTGGGAGAGTCTCTGGTTAGACTTGTAGACAATCGACGAGTTAGACCATCCCAAGTCCAAAAATGGGTAAACATAAAATACTCTGGAGATAAAGATCTGAGAGCTCACGTAACGACTTTTAGAAGAGTGATTAGAGCAGAGAAAGTTTCAGATTTTGCGACACAGTTTGCGGGATTTGGATTGACTCTAGAAGATGATGCAGCTACATGGTTCGACTCGGTGGAAAAATGGGATTTTGAGATCCTACATGAGTTGTTTGAGGAATTTATTGAAGAATTCTCGCCAAAAGGCATTGCTCACAACACGGTCTCGCAAATCCATAGATTCAAACAGAAAGAGAATGAATCAGTACGCAAAGCATCATTACGACTCAAGAGATATGTTAAGCTCTGTTCGAGAGCGGAATTACCTACGCAAGAACGGTTGATGATGATCTTTATCCAAGGAATGAGACATGCAGGCCTTTAGAAGGATCTGCATATGATAAGGGGGATGACGCTAAATGAGTTGATCAAAAAAGCTCTTTATCTAGTGGATAATTGTGAGGCATACAAAGAAAAGGACTTAAAGAGTGAAGGAGATGACACATCCTCTCAGCACAGTGTTTCACAGATAAGTGAGTCCATTGCCAAGACAACGGCACCTATTGATCAAGAAAAGTTTATCAACAACTTGGTCAAGAGGTTGATTCCTCTTGTAAGGTCTGATTCAAGAGAGCCGAAGTGGTGTGAAATTGAGAGAAAATGGACAAACCATACGGGGGAAGAGTGCTATTATAGCATGGAAAATTCTAGGGAGAGGTATGTACAACTTGTTCCAGAAGCACCTATTCCACCTAGATACATTACGGGGAATGCGCCAGGACCAGTAGGAGTTTTAAGGCCACAGCTTGTCTTAGGACAACAACCTCCGCTGTCAGGTGCTAGAATGCAGGTAGACATGAGATACATGCCAATGATGGAAGCATCAAATAAACCAACGCCAGTACCAGTTACAATGTGGTATAGCAACCAAAGTGAGTACTACCCTTTGGAGCAACAAAATGTGAGAGAAACACATGGAGTGGTGAGGCCGGTACAACCTCCACCTCCTGGGTTTCAGTCGAAAGAAAGAAGGTATGAAATGGACGAAAGTAAATTGCGATTCATTGTAAATAGTGGCTTATCTAGGTCAAAGCTTGCTTATAGCCAAGAGGAAATGCTAAAAGAATCTCCTCAACCAGAGAGAGATTCTCACAAAAGTCGTGACAACCACTTGGTCAAACAATGTCCTCATATGGAGATCACTGAAGTAAATGCCTATTGTCTTGAGTGTGGCATCGCTCACTTGATCCCCGATTGCCCGAAAAACCCAAACCAAATCAAGAAACTCACGACAAATGTATTAGGGATTGTTCAGCTACCTACTAGCTCAGAAAATGAAAATGTCGTACCAGTTCAAGTGGTTACGAGAGCACAAGCTCAAAAGAAAGCTGATGAGAATCCAGAGACAAAGAACACGGAAAGTGACACGAGTCCAAAGACAGATGATGGACCAAAGGCAGACGCACCTAGTCAGAAAACCAAGAGCAAACAAAATAGTTGGAAAGCTAGAAAGACTAGGATGAAAGCACGCAGGGAACGAGAGCAAAAATCCCTAGCTGAGAAGCTTACCGAAGCTGAGGAGAAGATAAAACAATATGAGGAAAAGAAGGCACCTTATCTTACATAGATGGTTAAACCTCTAGAAGAACCATCCACGGATGAGAAACCGAGAAGTGCTAGTTCAGGAGGATTTGTGTTTGCAGAGAAGTTTAATGAGACATTAGATGCCCTCTTGAAAGCCTATGATGTGAGGCTCAAAAACAACCAAACCCAAGAACACAGGTGGATGACATATCCCTATGCGGAACTAGAAAAGCAAAGGTTTGAAATATGCCAGAAAATGATTCAGACAACCCAAGCTTTACTAGAACCACCAGTTGCAAAACCTGAGGATGTGATCCGTGTCATGCCTACACAAGTAATCCCACAAAACCAGGAACTAAAAGAGCCAGATTCTAGTCATGAGCACAGACCAAACCTCAAAGACCCAGCATTAGAACTAAGGATAGTACTGAATACCACGGATAACTCTTCCGAGGGATTTCACTAAGCTATACTTGAGGATTGTAAAGAGATAGATGGTCTTGACGAATTGTGGAAACAAGTCAGAGAGGCCAATGAAGCCGATGACCTAAGAAGACTAGTAGACAAGACTGGTGATGAACGAGGAGTGTTTCTACCACCAATAAAGGAATTTGAGACTGGATCTCATATGAATCTAGACGTGCAATCATATTGGGGTGACAAAGGATCTGTACAATCTATGGATAGTCAACCCCATTCGCTAAGAAAACTACCGTCCTACATGGGAGAGTACGAGACCAAGTCAGATGTGGTTGCAGTCCCATCGCAGAGACTGTCTCCCAACAAGGCCATCGATTCAAAGGGGCTGGTAGATATTCTATCTACCCCAGTCACCTGTACAATAATGTTAGCCGAGTTGCTCAGAATAAGACCAAACATGTGGGCTAATGTGGGTAAATGTCTAGAGAAATTTGGTGTAAAAACCCCAATGACTCAAATCGAGGAAGGCATCAAAGATCTTGAAATGCCTCAACTAAATACTAGGCCAGTGCCATTAAACAAGGTAGGCGAGTATTACGAGGGAGAAGATGGAAACACCACCCTTCCTCTGGAATTTGATGGTGTAAAAACCATGGCAATCCTTGACAGTGGAGCTGGTGTGGCCATTGCAACCAAAGAGGTTTGGAAAAAAATGGGAAAAACCTGCCTTGATATCCACACGAATGACCCTGCAGCTTGCAGATGGACACAAGGAAAAGCCCCTAGGACTACTAGAAAAAGTACTTGTTACTTCTTGTGGCATTGAATATGAACACACTTTTGTTGTTGTTGACTTTGGCACGAAGAACAAATATGACATCATTCTAGGAAGACCATTCATGCGACAATTGAAAATGGTCCAAGATTGGGGTTATGACCATATATACCTGAGACATATGGAAACCATAACAAAGATAAACTTGAGGTACCATAGCTATAGGGATGTGACGAGAACACCAGTTGAGGAGTTTGATTCCGCCACAGTAGCAGGATCAGAACTTCCAGCTTTGTTAGGTAAGCCTAAAGAACTATGGATGTGTGGAGCTTCACAATGTGGAAGCTTGAAACTTGAGGAATGTATCCTAGAGCGGGTTATAGAGGATATGGACTATATCCCAGAATCATTTCCTGAATAAGAGTTAGAGCCTTTTGGATGGGAACACATCTTAGCTACTTTGGACGTGTGCGCCGTGGAGGATGCTCCCACAACAAAGTTTTGTGATGAAAATGGCTATGATGTCGTTCCTTATTTTGCAGTGAGTGTAATCCAGGGAAACGAAGAGAACCAGACATCAACAAGCTATCAAAATAAGGAGCAAACAAAGAAATGTGGAAATCAAAAAAATAAGAAGATGACGAGTTATATGACTCTGTAGAACACTTCGAGCTTCAAGAAGATCAACGACCTGGGAATCAATGTCATCGCTACACGAATAAAGTGCATCAAAAGTGGATTCCAAATTCCTCCGTGAAGACACAACCACCACAAGCATCCTCATACATGGCTCCTAATAAGGATGCAAAGACTCGGCTAGGAGGAATACGACCAGCGCAACGAGCTAACAATGCTCTAATCAATAGGGTAGAAAAGTCCTCCAAGAAACTACCACCCACGAGCAAACAGACAGTAACTTTCCACTACCACCCAAAAAATCAAGGGAAAGTATAAGAAGTCAACCTTGCTGAGGATAGTAGCAATAGTGATGAATCTTATGACATCCCCTATCATCAACTCAGGCCATCACTATCACCAACCCCTTCAGCAACAACCATGAAAGGTCAAAAGAACAGGACAACAAGTCAAAGCCAAAAAGCTCAACAAATCTGGATACCAAAAAGCCAGATTGGCCAAAAATAGATATGGATCAAGAATACAAAGATCTCTAATGATTGACAAATCACAAGATCCAACACCAAAACAAAAACAAGGAAAGCGTGCACGAACAGGTAAGAATATCACAAGTCGCAAGCTTTCACAACTCAAGTTTGGGCTCCAAAGAAGTGGATTCAAGCACGAAAAAGTCAGGAATTCATTTGGATTCCAAAACAACCACAGTATCAACTTTCAAAGCCTGAATCCCGTCCCCAACCAAGTGTACAAGGGTTGAAGCACAGACCACTGTTGACTCACACAACAAAAAGGTGGATCCCAAAGAAGTCTCTTCAAACACAAATGAAGCACGGGCAAGTATGGGTTCCCAAACGAGAGACAGCAAACAAAACAGCCAATAATCGCAAAGAAATGGGTCCCAAAGAAGAACAACAAAACTGCTGTTAGTGCATCGCCGCTTGAATTCTTACAATTCTTCCTACGATTACAGTATAGTTAGAAGAGATAAAGTCGCTTCAATCAAGAAACGATACAGGAGATTCAAAGACCATTACATTGCTTAGAATAGGAAGCCTCGCCAACAAATGACAATAAGCAAATTGCTTATACCCACATCTTGCACAACATAAATCTTTTTCATGCATTGAATGTGTATGCATAATAGGGCTACATTACAAGGCCTGCATAGGCACAACTTTTAATTGCCCAAGCACAACACATACCCTTTGTGATACCCTGTTGTAAAGGATGACTCCAAATAGGAAGGGGGGAGGCATTCTGAATGCGGACCTAACATTATGACTATTAGAGGGCAATGTTTTGTGAGATGCATTGAATTTTTGCATTTTATTGTGATAATTTTTTGACGAAATTTAGAGTATATGCCCTCATAGTAGTGTTACAGAGGAGTATGGGGAAAAATCCATATGTGAGCCCCTAGGGACATGTGTATAGTGTACATAGCATTTAGATTTCTATTTGAATGATTTTTCTTTTGTTGAGTTGTTTTAAGATTTTCTTTGTTTATTATTAAGAAAAAATAAAAAAATCCATAATCCACATGAAGAAAAGACTGACGAGAGGCCTGAGCACTACAAAGAGAAGAAGGTACAGGAAAACGATGAAACTTCACGAAGTATGTCTCAGCAGCCACTACAACAGTCGAAGAACTTGTCACAAAGCAGTGTCAACATGCAACCGACAAGTCATACAAGTCAGAGTCAAGTAGCTAAGCCACAAAATGAGTGAGGTGTTAGTCCCAAAGCTTGAAGTAATATTCTCTGTGGTCTAAGCATCTTAGCTATTCTAGGTACTGCTCAAGCTGGAAGAGTTGAGCATATTTACGTTGTGTCGCTCATGCTGGTATAGGTGAGCAAAAGAGTCAAAGTCTAAGTACTTAAGTCTGGTGAAGTGAAGGAGAAGGTCCAAAAGACACTCATGTACTGAGCACAGTGAGATACGAGTGGAGAAACTTCTACATCGACAACCCTTCTTGGAAAGGTGGAAGATATTGAGACATCTTTTGATGTCACATGTGCTACATTTATTCCTCGAAACACCCATCATCTCCTTCTTTCACATTGCATGCTTTTGGTGATAAATTTCTCATATGCATATAGAGTGTCCCATAATTGGCACTTGCATCAGGCACTCTTTCCGTGTTTCACCCAAGCACTCACCTTTCATGAACATGTACTTCACGTTCAACTGCTCAACTCCAATAAGAGCGTATACCAAAGGCATTTTTTTTCCCACCGGGTTTTTTTCCCTTTGGTCATCCAGGTTTTAGACCCTAATCTAAAGACACCTATCACCATCCTCTTGTACATATTCCTTCTACATCAACAATAAGGAAATGCTACTTAAATTAATTGACAAATGAATTGGAGCACCAATTTTAGATCATAGCATACTTCTCCTCAATGGCGAGTCGAAGAATGGCCTACAATGACAAAGCTGCAGACAACACTAACACCATGATTTCACAGGAACAAAGAAGTCCCCAATGAAGAAGAGCAGACATAAAAGTAATAAGAGGATCTCAAAAGATGAATGGTTATGATGATAGATGTCTGCTCTAATGGATCATAGTTCTTCTTGTAGTTCGACAAAGTTACAAGCAGTGCAATAGATGAAGCCAAAACGACAACAAAGAGCACATCGCCATCGACAATCAAGTCATGTCAGGGACGACATGAATGCGGAAGGGGGGAGTGTTGACCGCTGGGTCAACAACACAACATACCTCAAGTTTCGTACCAAAGTCTTATCTTTTGCGAGTTATGAAATGCTACGGATTATGGCTATAAACGTCATTTGTAATGAGTAGTTATTCTAATTTCAGAAGCCAGGGTGCAATGGCACTTCCAAATTGTAAATACAAAGCCATTTGACCCTTTCAACCCCATTTTTGGTTAAACCTAAGGTAGCCTTAGTATATAAGATACCTTGGTCATTTGTAAAGGAGACTTTTTCATAATCAAAACTTTAGCACTGCTGTCTACTGTCTACTGTGTGTGAGAGAGAAAGAGAGTGAGCATGAGCTTTATCCTCTCGCTACACCCGGCTCGCTCAACACATTCGAGATCCGACTGCACCATTGTTCTAGGATCAAGGAGAGCTACGCGACAACAAAAAGCATTCCACGCAAGACAAAGCGCACACACCGACGTATCTACGAGCTATTTGTGGCCGTAAGTGTATCAAAGGATGTCTGTTTTCTGCATGCTAGTAGTCTATAAAATCGTGGCGACATAAGCTACGCATAGGTACTCATAAATTTCAGTTTCGGGCACTTTCAAAATTCTGCTCTGTCATCCTACGTGTTTTCCGCAGACGGGTTTAGAGTGAGGGTTTTGAGTGTAGAAGCGTAGGGACAGGTGTATCCTAGTGAGGGGAATCATGGTGTTCCTTAAGTTTCGTACCAATCTGGCATGATTAGGTGAGTTACCTTCCGTATGTGTGTATGTGGCTAGGTGGTGTAGTTGAGAATAGTGAGGTTCTTGATTGTGGTTAAGTGGCCTTCCAAAGTGTTGTATGTGTACGATGGTCTCAGCCTGACAAGATAAAAAGATTTCCTCCGTGTGCCTATCGTGTCATTTGTGTCCTCGATTGACATTATGTTGATCTAGGTAGTGTTTGCATGCACTTCATGGGTGTGTAAGTCTCTCCCATAACATTGGCGCCGCTGCCGGGGACACAAGGACCTAAGTAGGTTTCCTACTAACACTCGTGTGATGGTTGCTTGATTTAGTTTCGGCTAAAGAAAGCGTTTTTCTTAAGTGGATCCGGAAGAGGATATTCCGAGATCAAGTGGATAGCCAGGAAGCGTGTGTCTTGCCGAGGGTCTATGACTAGATAGGTTTAGTTAGGATCTGTGGATTAGAGTAGTGGTTGGTGGTCGAGTGATTTGTGAGGTGATAAAAGCGTTTACTAGTCCGTGTGTGGCAGTGAAGCGTTTTTCTACTCATAGATGCAAACCCCATATGATTTGTAGGAGTAGCTTTAAGTAAGTGATCCGATTCTGATCTAGAGCTATTCAACACTGAATTATTTGCTAAACTGCTTGATTGCATTTGAAATCACGGAAAAGTGTGCTTTTGAGGGTAAAAATGCATTAAACAAGCTTTTGTGGATATTTTTGTATGATTGACTGATGTTGTGCATATAAAAGAGCATTTGCAAGGGTTCTGTGAAGAAAACCTGCAATTCTGTAAACATAGACATCCTACGCGTAGGATGTCTCAAGGGGGTTCTGGAGACCAAATGTGAAAATTCTAACTACACCAGTGTGTTTAGAAGGAGGGGGGGGGGGGTTACCCTAAGTATACGTTGAAACTAGAGTTTTCACCAACTCTTGACACCCAAAGACCAAAGACGGAGTGTCAAAAATGCGAAAACAAGAAACTTAAGATTCTAAGCACAATTTTGCATAAAAACTGGTAGGAATGCTTGAAAAGCAGTTCTCAAGACTTGGGGATGCCTGTGGATGAATTCTGCCAAAAATTTCATCAGTAGACATCCTACGCGTAGGATGTCTAGAGAGTGATTCTGGAAGCAAAAATCAAGTTTTGACATCATACCCATATTCTGCATGTTGTGTTGGACACACACACCAAGGCTCATGTCATTTGGACATATAGACTGAGAGTTAAGGGGATGTTAATCTTTCAGAGAAATATTTTCCCAAAAGTGGTGATTCTGAGCAATTTTAACATCCAAAATTTGCTGTGATCACATATTCTTGTTATATGCATCAAGAAGCACCTTGGGTAGAAACAGAAGTCCATTCTGAGAAAAAAATACATCCTACGCGTAGGATGTCTACAGCGTGATTTGGTGGAAATTTTGAAATTCTGAGTTGACCAGCGCGTTGAAGGTAGTTTTTACCCTATTTTCACGTGGAAAGGGGAACTTGACCATATCTTGACAGGATAAGACCAAAAGACAAAAATTGCTAGACATCCTACCCAAATTGTCCCCAAGGCATAATTTTTGAGACCAAAGTGACTTCATGTGCATGTTATACCAGAAGTCCATTCTGAGAGAAAAATGCATCCTACGCGTAGGATGTCTACAGGGTGATCTGGTGGAAATTTTTAAATTCTGAGTTGACCAGTGTGTTTAGAAGGTAGGTTTTACCCTATTTTCCAAACAGGTAGAGTACCCTTGTACCTCCAATGGAACAGCTCGGCATTGAGTATCCCATATTTCAGTATCATGTCCATTCATCATTGCTACCTTAGTAGCGGTGGGTACTCGGAGTTTGCGGGAGTTTTAGTTTTTTCACCAATCCGTAATTGATAAAATTGTGAGTAGCATTGTCATCTACCAAGATGTGCACCTTGTGCCCTTGCAGGTATCCGTGCATACGTACTAACTCATGTGGTCCAAATGTTGGTTGCCACATGGAAGTTGTGAGACAGCATTCATGCACCACCTCAGTGTGTGTTACTTCTACTGTAGATAATGTTGAGGAAGACTCAAGAGGCAGCAGTTGCACCGTGTGCACTACTTTCTCCTTTTCGTGAGCAACAGATTTCCCCTTGGGACAATCCTTTTTGCCATGACCACTTCCTAAACATTGAAAACATAATGTTTCTTTCTTGGATTTATCAAAATCCTCAGGAGAAAGAGGACCCCTGGACCCCTTGGGTTTTTAAATGCATCTAAATTAGCAACTAGAAATTTTCTTTTATTGTGCCCATACTGAGTGCGTGTATGACCATGTATGCTAGCAGGCATGTGACTATTATGTGTTTTCTTCTCATCAGGATCATCATGAATATGTGCTTTCACTATGGCTTCCTAAAGTGTTTTAGGGTCTTGGGTCTTGACATAACTTCGTAATCTCGGGTGTTAGACCTCGTATGAACCCCCGTACTTGTTGAAAGGTATCCAAGCCTTCCTTGCTAAACATGGCTTCAAAAGCTACCCAACTCTGCGGTATGACGTTCTTCTCCTTGAGAGACATCCACCATTTGTAGGCCTTGCCTTCCAGAGTTAAGCTCGTTTGTAGAGCTCTGACTACATCCAGAGTGCGCCGTAAGGCGTGAATTCTATCTCACTTGTTGAGAAAGATATTCACTGCATCCTTATTGCGGTCTCGGTCTTCTCCCTTAAAAATTGGTGGTTTAGTGTTCTTTAACAATTCATCCACCTCTTTGGCAGTGAGAGTATGCAATGTATCAGCATTTGGGCCTTGCCCTAGATTAGAATTTCCCTGCCCTTGTGTGGCAACGTGCTCATGCATGTGCATGTCAGCAGGACTCTTCGACTGCTGATGCATTAGTTGAATTACTAATGTAGATAGTTTAGTAACATTTTCATTTAAAGCTTTAAAATTTTCATCCATGACTATCATGCATGTTTGAAGTGCACAAAATTCTTGAATATCAAAAAATTCATAAGTATCTTCTCCTGTCGTAGCGTTGCGGGTACTCTCCTTGAGAGGATCCGGCCACGGGCCATCATTGGTAGGATCCGGAGAACTTTGCTCAAAATCGAATGGCATATTGATATCCGAATCCATGGCTACACAGTGAGGTGAAAGAAGTACTCAAAAAAAAAACGTAATATTGAGAGCACTCATAAAGTATAAGAGCCTTGCTAACTCCATCAAAATTGAGAGTAGTCCGGTGGAAAATGATTTGAATTGTCCGCTGTATATGGAATTCCACTAGCTCTTGATAGTCGAATCAATTAGGCTTGAAAGCGGTAATTGATGCCAACAAAAACTTGTACTGCAAATTCGCCAAATTGGTTGTCTTGAAATTTCTAAGTTTTTGCGTAATACGCAAGAAATTGTTGTCGGAATGCATGCCAAATTCGTTGATGCCACCTAGCCCGGCCTTGCCGTACTCGCACGTAGTGGAGAAGGGGGGTTGGGGTACCCACTGTGGGTAGCACCCCTTAAGCTTAAAATTATTATATATGGCCACTACCCCTAAGGGGGTGGGTGACCTTCAAGTGGAAAAAAGGAACTCGCAGTCAGCTATGGCGCTAAACGAGTTGCGCGCAGAGGCTTGCAGAGCCTGGGCGGTCGATGCAAATCCCAAGGGGCTTCGGCCCTATGTCGTAAAACTCCCAGGACGGCCTTGCGCCACTAACAAGCCCGAGCACCAACGTTTTGGTGCTCCTACACCCGACGGTCCTCCCTTGCCAAGGTTGCGTGCCCACGAACTGCCTCTTCGTCGATGACCTTGCTAAGGGGTGATCCCCACTGTGTAAGACCTCAAGATGCAATCCTTGAGTGGCTAGAAAGATCCACGCCCTTCCCCCTTTCCCAAAATAGACACAAGCTCTGATACCAGTGTAAGACAAGGGAAGCTAGAGCCTGAGAGTCCACCACCCAACCACCCATTATATAGGCAAGCCTCTGACACTTTTCCCTGGTTGGACTCCCCGTTCCACACTGCCTAGCCCAGCCCTGCCCTTGTCTAGTCCGGCCTTGCCGGTGTCCTTGCATTCCCAACCTGCCTAATAAGGTTCTAACTAACATGGGTATCTAGAAAGACTGCTTGCGTCCATTTTCTGGTGATGGCATTGCAACTGGTGATGTACGATCAGGACAAGGAGAGCTTGGCTTTACTACGTTATCCTAATGAGGTTTTTAATTCCCTGAACCTACAAGCAACCATGTGGCATAATCTACACAACGCCTTCGTCCGACACCAATTAAGCCGAAGTCTTTCAAAAGCAGCAACGGGCTGCGTTCTAGATTTTTATTTCCTTCAAAATCAACACGATGAAGCAATAAGAAATCAATAAATAAACAGATCCCTTAAACGCTTTGCCAATAGGCAGCAACGCAGGTAAGATGGATGAGCCCATTCCAAAATGTAGAAAGCGGGAGGAGCTGCATCAATCACAGATTTCTAGTAATGTGACAATCACTAGCTATGGAGATGGTCATTCTTAGATTGTTCCTACAGGGAGCATAGTTGCAATGCACTCTAGCTTTTTATTGCATTAAAATCAACGCGATGAATCAATAAGCAATAAATAAATAAAGCACTCCCTCGAAAGCTTTGTCGGTAATAGTAGCACATGAGAGAAGGATGAGGCCGTTCCAAAATGCAGAAAGAAAAAGGAGTCGCATCAATCACACAATTCCTGTGTCGGCTCTTCAACCTCCTGCACTTTTTTAGGTATTGTGTATATAATAGCTTTATTGATGCAATCATCTGCAGTAAACGGCCTGTTGTCCTGCACGACTATAGTGCTAATAGATCCATTGTATCATGTAGAGGCTCATCTTCTTGATGAGCTCCTTGAGAACATCCCATGACAAGGTTAGTAGCTTGTGCAGCACTTGATGTATAGTCTTCATCTTTACTTGAACCAATATTGGAGGTAGCTTCCATGCGAGCAATCTTTGAAAATGTTTCATATATTTATGATTCAACATTAAATTCATTATTTACCTTTGATAGATTGCTCAAAATATGGTCCACTGAGACTGAATTTTCCACATCCAAAGTTGTAAAGGCCTAGGCTTTACTTCTTGCAAAAATGTGTTCCCAAAATTCATCATAATGGAGGAATTGCATCTGATCCCCTTCACCTTTATTGAAGACAATCTTGCTTCGTTCAATAATTTTCTTCATTGCCAATTTGATAACCCTTGAGCTTTCATGAACAAATGCATGTGCAAAATAGTCCCACTGTGTGGGATATGTTTCTACTAGCTCTCAAGCCTTATCTTTAAACTCGGAGGTCACAACTTCTTCAAAAGGTGCAATCATCCAATCTTCTAGAACTCCTCGGGTCTTTATCTCCACTTTATACCATCTAGATCGTGCCCTTGAAAAACATCACATTGTTCGCATACGGCATCAAGTGTCATCTCCACCGCATTGTCAATTTTCTTTCTTATCTTCATCGCTTTCACTTTGAGCAAACATCCCTAAACTAACTGCATCATTTTTGGCACATCTAGAACTAATTAGTTCCCATCAAATCCTTTTGAAATGAAATTTTCAATTAATTGCATCAATTATTTTTGCAAATCCATCTTGACTTCCCACGCCGGCTTGTTTCGCATTGGGTTCACCAAGAATGTCAAGGGATTTGTGTTCAAAAGCTGAACCTGGAAAGCGTGGGGCCTCTATCTGTGAGAGATGAGAGATAGAGAGAACAACAGATGCAGATAACTTCAACAATCACCATGAGCATAAATAGACCTCAAGTAAAGATTTCTCAATAATCAAAATCGAGTCGTTAATGGGACCATAACTAGGATTACATCAAGGTTAAGGAGTTTAAGTGTGATTAATAGGAAAAACAAACTTCGATGATCTTGTTGATGATGGTGTTGATGATGATGATGATTGGATTAACTAAGAAAAAGAGCGCCGATGATGGTAACGAGCGCGATCACTCCCTTTTTTCTTCTCTTTTTCTCTTCACTCTTCCATAATTGTCAAAAAACTCTCCCCTTGCTGCCTTCTGAATGTCTCTCCAATGTCGAGAGTTTAACTTATCACGGCCTGATTATGGCGGCCATCAGAGAAAAATAACTTCAAGCTTATGTTTGCACTTTAACAAGATTAAGCTTAAGACATTTGAATCGCTTAATCATGGGAAATAACGAGATTATTAAAATCTTGGTGTCTTGGCAAGAGGGAGAACAAGAGCTACGACTAGCTAAAGCATTAAGCTTATAGATGCTTAATTGTGGGAGCTTGATGCACTTTGAGAGAGATAGAGTAGATATGGTTTGATGAAGCTGAAGCTCATAAGTCTGGGTTCAACAAGGGCGCGCGCGCGAGAGAGAGAGAGAGAGAGAGAGAGAGAGAGAGAGAGAGAGAGAGAGAGAGAGAGAGAGAGAGAGAGAGAGAGAGAGAGAGAGAGAGAGAGAGAGAGAGAGAGAGAGAGAGAGAGAGAGAGAGAGAGTAGGATATGGGAATTTCCGATATGCAAGTTCAACTCCAAATTTATGAGAGAGGTCCTTAAAATAATGATCTTATCTGCTATTTATAAATCCCCCCCCCCCCCCCCGGGCATGCTAACTTAGGTTTCTAAATTTGTCCAAATTTATCCTCCTCCTTCCTACCACTAGTGCTAGTGCTAGTGGTGGGTGCGGGTACAAGCGTTGACGACGTGGCCGTTGGGATCTTGGACCAACACCAAATCGGGTGGTGATAGAGCCAAATTGCATTGCCAAGACATGTTGAGCAGCTTACATTTCTAGGCGGCACTCATCCGAGCTATATACAACTCGCTACAAACTTTCTTCTCCTCTCTCTTGTGCCTTTCTCGCTATCTTTCCTTATTTTCCTCTTCATTTACACTCTTTAATCCCAAGTTGGCGGCCATCGGTTGCCATAGTGGGTGGCCATGTGTCAAATGTCCCATGCTTGGGCTCTTAGTGGATATGGATCGCCTTTAGCTCTAATACTCGGGGGGTTCACCATTCAATACCTCCCTATATAACGTGCGTTTGCGGGTATTAAAAAAAACCCTTTTTTAACACGTCTGAATGAATAAAATGACGGGCCTTATTTTTGGATTTTTTTTTTCAAAATTGAATATTAAACCCCCTTATTTTAATGTATCTCAGTTAAATTGCCTAAAATTTTTGCATTTTAAAACCCCCTCCTTTTGAACTCACGTTATACATTAACATGATTACGTAGTGCACCCCCCGAGATAAGTAACCTCTCTTCTTTATATGATGTGATTATGGAGACGTAACCAGTGAAGCGTTCTAGCAACAACTTCTACCTTCTATGAGAAAGGATGAGGAAGGAGAAGTTGAAGATGATGATGGCGAACATAAGAACACTCTCTATGAAAAATATGGTGAGAATTATGGTACATATAAGTTCTAGATCTGTTGTGACATCTATGAGAAATGGTCCCATGGCGAGTTTGTGAAGGTGGCTCCTGTTAAGATTGAGCTCATCAATCAACAAGTGTCCATCACGCAGTAGAAATAAAGCTCATGTATGAATGCTTGAGGTCAAACACCACACTTATTTTGCATGGTCAGGTGTGGTTGAAATGTCTCTTTTTTAATGAAGGATTTGTTGGAGCTATATACGGCTCACTATACCTAACTTGGTCTCACATATATATGTATATATATATATATATATATATATATATATATATATATATATATATATATATATATATATATATATATATATATATATATCTACACACACATATATATACATATATATAGCTTGTCATCAACATGAATTAGCCTTTGGGAGCATATATGGTGTCTCCCTTGTCTCATCTCTCTCTCTCTCTCTCTCTCTCTCTCTCTCTCTCTCTCTCTCTCTCTCTCTCTCTCTCTCTCTCTCTCTCTCTCTCTCTCTCTCTCTCTCTCTCTCTCTCTCTCTCTCTATGGTATCAAAGCGGTAGCAATCACATAGCGACGCAACTCATGGTGAAAGAACATAGTGTATATGGTTTGTTTGCAAGATTCGCATTTGCTGCAAATTTTATTTTGAGAGATTCTTGTTGTTAATAGTGATTGTTTTGTGTTAAGAGAGATATGATTAGTGTTTTTAGTGGTATTTGCTATTAATCGACATGAATGAATTTCATTACGTCTACTTATCGATTTTTCCTTTAACACCGTGAACTTCGATCAATTTTTGAGGATCTTTTGCTCAAAATGCAAAAAATTGAGAAGCGCAATTAAGAAACCTTCGTGTTGCTTGATTGCACTTTGATCAAAATTTGTTTGTCTACTTGCGCTCTTTGATTGGAGTCTTGGTTTGCAAAAAATGGATCTTGTAGCTGTAAGTTATACTATTTTTAGTATAATTGAACTTAACACATGTTTTGTTTTCGTGAAGTATCCGTTGTCATTAGTCCATTTTTAGCATCAATCCTTTTCAAAAAAATAACATTTTATAGTGCATAGTGCAACCGCCACTCTTGAGTCTCACGTATCTCTATCTTGAGGACTCTTTTGTTTTTGATGTTGGAGTGGGAGAAAAAGGGGGACACCCAAAAATGCTCACAAATGCCTCTCTATACACCAAGGTATCCATAACACCACTTTCCTCTCAAACACACCTTCAAAAAACCTCGTCTACACACCATCCAAAACATACACTCTCGTATGGAGTACACCTGGCACACATCCATGAGCACACCCTACTTTTTTCTTTCCCTTACACAAAACAACTCTCTCTCTCTCTCTCTCTCTCTCTCTCTCTCTCTCTCTCTCTCTCTCTCTCTCTCTCTCTCTCCTTTGCACAACACAAAGAACCAGGGGGCACACACACACACACATGACCAATTTCACCGTACAAACAAGCAAAAAAGAAGAAAGAGGATGGGAATACGACACAAGAAAAGAGAGATTTCCATGGAAACTTGCTTGATTTCTCCACAAAAAAGTTGTTACAAAAGTTCTCCTTGGCTCTCCTCCCTAAAAATATCTTGCTTCTTCTTCAATACTTGAAAAAAAGACTGTCAAATGGCTATTTCTCTGCTATTTATAAAGGTTTTTATCCATTTTTATCCCTGTTGGAATTGCCAAAGGCGTTCAATTGTCCATCACTTGTACACACCTTATTCTTTATTAGATAGAATAAGAAGGAGCTCTCTGACACACATTGTGGTGAGCTGCTACACCCATATCTTATGCTCTCTCTCCTCTCCCTCTCTCCACACACATGCACCACATTTGTACAACACAATTGGTATCAGAGCGTTTGGTGATCATGAGGAGAATGGCAATGTTGAGAGCTTTGAGGAAATAGCTTTTTCACTCTCTATGGTGGAGAGATCAAGAAATCTTAAAAATTGTGTGCACAATAGGAGTGTTTTGTAGAACGCTTTTCTCCTTGTAGAATGCAGATTTAAAAATTTAGCTCATTGTCCCCCTTTGTTTGGATGTGGTCTACAACTTTGCAAGAGATTTTTTTGCAAATTCCTCATCGATTTGCTTATATTTAGCTCAGGCTAATTGTATGTAGGGTCTTTTCTTTTCATGTAGTGTGCGAGTTTGATGCACTTTTGGAAGCACGATAGGTGCTTGAAATTGAGCACATAAATTGTGAGGTTGAAGATGAAATCTAGGCTTATGTAGAGCTTGAGGTTTGAGGCTTGACGTTTTTGTTACATTTGGGTAACGAAGAAGCGAGTACATTTGGCCAATGAATACCCATTTTTGACCAAGGCAAATTTGTCGGCATTGGCAATACAGGTGGAGCTTCTCTCACATGTTTTCACAGGACACTTTGGCAGTAATATTGTGCTTTGGTTTATGGTCATTGGAAAAAACAAATCATATGGCTTTGGCACACAATTTATACTCAATGTTCATGCATTTTGGCAAGCACTTTTAAGTGCTTATGAACTTTGTTGAGAGCATTGTTTTTGCATTGATCAGTTTTCCTGATTATAACTCTTCCAGTGCTTGTTTATGCATTGGTCACTCCATTTATGTATGTTGAGTGTGGATTGTGGAGCTGCATTGACATTTCTACTCATTGGCAGTGAGTAGTGTTATGGTTTATGGTTTTGAGTCCTCTTTTGGCGGCTATAGTGGTCAAGCTTTACTCCCATTTTGTCATATCTTTGGTTGACTAATTATGGTTAGTTTATAGTGGTTGAGAGCTTCTTCCACTTTGGCATCTTTGATAGAGTTCATGGTTTGATAATTTGCATTGAGATTTTGCTCATTTTGTACGGGGAGACTATCATATTCTCCATAGATTTCTTCCCATACTTTTGTCTTGATAGCCATACACTCTTTTGATGCATTTTTAGTCATTAAATCTAGATGGTGATTCTCTCTTAGTGTGGTCAATTTTTTTTCTCCCATTGGTCGGCATATGGTTGTTTTTTGGACAGGGATTGGTGTTCTTCCATATGCTTTGGTAGTGGTTTAGTCATCCCACTCACTCTACAGGTTCAACGTACATTTGGCAATTGAGATTTACATCAATGTGACAGTTGCAAAGCAGAATATGGTTACACTTTTGAGAGATATTTTATGCATTGATGCGCTTGAGCACTATGAGAGTTGGTTAGCTCTTTTGGAAGTGTTTTCTCCCTATAGGGAGATCGTTTTATTCCATATTTTGTGCACTTATCTTCGGCATTAGTTTATGCACATTGCCATTGTATATGGTGTAAGGCCATAGCTTCATTTATGGCAATTGATATGCGTGACAATCTTGAGTCCACTATGATGACTCCTGTGAGACAACGATCTCCTTCATGTCGACACTTGAGAAGTTGTCATTGTGGTCACACATGGCACATTGAAATTTTTGTTTTAGACCCATGAAGTAGTGATGCAGATGTGTGCATGATGTAGAGACAATTTTGACAACACAAACTAGAGAGGTGACTTTGTATGCTAGTGACGGTGATGCCACACTTATCTCTAGTGTTTCTCTTGATTTTATGTTTGATAGAGATTCCACTTGCTCTCAATGGCTTCTAGATGATTATGCAAAATTCCACATCACATCATGTCGTGAGTGATTTAGCACTTTTGCTAGTGGGAGCCTTAGTTCTGTGCATCTAGCTGACGGATCAGCATATGACATAGAAGGTGCAAGAGAAGTATGCTTGTCATTACTTAGTGGTGCATCTTGTATGCTACAACATGTGCGTTATGTTCCTAAGCTTGCAAAAATCTTCATCTCAATGAGATGCTTGAGAGACAGAAAATATCAAGTACTTCTTAGATAACACTTCTTCCACATGCATTGAAATTTTCTAGTCATTGCAAGAGGAGCCAAGATTGGCTTGGTTTACCCTATGTATGTATCTGAGGTGCAAGTCAACATAGTCTTGATTACATTACAGACATATCAGCAAGAGACTAGACATATATCTTTCACTGATGAGCTCCAAAGAGCTATGCACGACATGTCTATAGATGCAAAGTTAGAGCGGCCACACTCTAGCAAGACAAAGCAGATTGATCCTCTTAGGACAAAGATGCCTCCTACCATGGAGAATAGTGATATGGAGTTCGTAGACATGTTGATGCTAGAGGTTGATATGGTGATTCCAAGACATGTGGATACAATCCCTATGAATGATGAGGGTGTAATGTCTACCCTGGAGTCAAAATTGACAAGTCCATATGTGACTAGCTCTAGTCGTGATATAGTGAGTGTCTGGATACCTATTGTGGATAGATTCGCAGATGTCACTACACATGGCGTTGATGTGATTGTCATGGATATGTTGGCAACAATTACACATTTTTAATCATCCTTTGGTACTCTCATGTACAAAATCTTACTGCCAAGACCCAGCATAGTAGCTACCCTCAAAGCGTTTGTAGTTGGGGTTGTTAGGCAAGTGAATGCTTGACACTATCATGATGCATCATGGAGAAGTGCAGGTCATTACAGGATCTCTACAAGGTATTCATGCTAATTCTACTTGGGGTATACACTTTTCCACACTACTAGAGCCTATATGGTGGCATGCATTGACATTGCGAGAGCTACTAAGTGTAGGTTGAGATGAGATTCCTCCCTATACCTCTTCTACATACTATTAGGTCCTATAGTACTACCACTTATTGGCAATTCTCCATTAACTGGAAGATTTTTGGGATAAAGACAATGCACCTCTTACCCCGATTGGATGTTCCAGATATGTTTGACCACCTTGGGGGGTTCACTATGTGTAAAACTACCATATCACGTGCGTTCAAGACATGTTTGTAAAACCCCATATCTGTGAATTTTGTTAAGAATATAATGTACCCTTTTCTTTTAGAATCTGTAAGTTTTTTTTCAATTTGAAAAAATAATGCCCCTCTATATATATATTTCTATAAGTTTCAAGAACTTTAAATACCCTTCTGTTGAACTCACGTGATATGTTACATTTTTATTAGGTGACCTCCCCGGGTTGACCGCACATTACCTTTACAGACCTTATTATTTACTAGGTAGAAGAATAAGGAGCTCTCACACAAACATCTTGTGCTCTCCCTGTGTGTGTGTGTGTGTGTGTGTGTGTGTGTGTGTGTGTGTGTGTGTGTGTGTGTGTGTGTGTGTGTGTGTGTGTGTGTGTGTGTGTGTGTGTGTGTGTGTGTGTGTGTGTGTGTGTGTGTAGCTCTCTCTCCGTCTTTGTGCATGCAATGTATTTGTGCACAGTCTCACATAATTTGGGACCAGCTCATGCTTCCTTGATCTCTCTCCTCTTCACTCTCATGGGAGACACCCCTAGAGCACTAGCAATATCGCTAGTGGGGTGGAGGCACACGCTTGTCCAGCCAAAAGGGGGAAGGCATGTGGTTCCCCATGCAAACTATTCCCATCTTGGGTAGCCTACTTAGTGCACTACCACTGACAAAGACGATAGAGCCAACCACCAACAATCACATACGGCAATGTGCCACCACTAACAAGCATCCACAACTGCCCACGCAGTGCTCACAGAAGGAGGGGGAGAAAAGTCATAGTTTGGTCCTTCTTGGGATACACAATTAAAGGGCATAGTCCAATATAAATACCCATCACCCCAACCTCTTGCTTTGTATGTAGGGAAATTTAGCCACCACATGGAAGACCATGGCCTTGCACCCCCATGGATTAGATAAAACACCATATCATTTTCAAAAAACCACCCTTTTTAATGCTGCTTATGACTCTTAATAATGTTTTTGCATGGTATCCGATGGGGATTTAATATTTGCAAGCTTGTTTTTTCAAGATTTTGCAATTGAAAAATTATTTTTGATTTTTTTAACACTCGTATTACACAACAATATCTTCAAAGATTAGTGTGGCATGAGAAAAGTCTACATAGATTTTGCAAATGCGACACAAAGGCATTCCACTAAATGCAAACACTTTTGTCAATGTGCTCAATACATAAAGTAAGTGAGCTCTCGTAGATGAGACCATACGTGTTTTGATAACAGGCTGAAAGCATGGGTTGGTGGTGCAAAAAGTAGTGTCCTTGACACCTCTTGTGAGGCACTCTTGGATGGTGTTTTGTTGGCAGTTTTCAAAAGCCAAAAGATAAATATTTAATATTTCTAACGACGTTGTGCCAACAACTTTAATGGTTCTTGATTTAGTCAAATGCAAGACTCTCTACCTACCCCTTCAGCAGTCTACGAGATCCCTCTGTGTGTGTGTGTGTGTGTGCAGTCTACGTGCTCTCGCTCTCTCTCTCTCTCTCTCTCTCTCTCTCTCTCTCTCTCTCTCTCTCTCTCTCTCTCTCTCTCTCTCTCTCTCTCTCTCTCTCTCTCGCAAGAAGAAGAAAAATTGCAGCAGGAACTTGTATAGGGACCTTGTGGAGAATTGTCATAAGTTTTCGAGACTAAAGGTCCAGGAGATCGGGATGGAGATGTTGCATCAGGAGATTGGCCAACAGGTTGTGTCCGAGCAGCAGCCTCCACTCAATTGTCACCTTTAGTGGAATTTCAATTTCAGTAGTTTGGGAGAGCACGTTCCACACCAGCAACAACCTCCACACAATTGCCATATTGGATGGCCGGTCATTGCTTGTGGTGTCGGATGTTTTGAAGAGAGGATTGTGCATGACGAGTCACCTCCAAGTACACTACAGGGCTCTAAGTACTTTCAGCAACATGCGCAATACAATCCACTTCATGATGACATGACTCACAATTACCACAGGGATGAATCAGTCACAATTTGCCATGAAGGTAACCATTGGATGCGAGAATATTGGTCTAGGATGAAAAGAGAGAGCCATAGGAGACAACGAGAAAGTGATGCATTAGGTTCAAGGTCAACAGAAGATGTGAATCAGGTTTTCATGAAAGTCTCAAAATGCTGGCATGAAGCAACAAAAGGCATGACTTGCGATGCTAAGAAAACCGCCTTTCAATGTCTTCTAGGACTGCCAGTTTTTAGGCGTTTGCATCATGCATCTGAGAAGTCAATACTATCCAATATTCGAGGCACAATTACTAAAGTCAAAGCATCCATGTCTGAAGAGGAGTTGAAGATTAAAAGACGTGTCTGCATGATGTTGGTGAATAGTGAAGGAGATCCATCAAGGTCTATTAGCAACTCCAAGATGGCCAAATTTATTGGATCGCATCAGTGAAACTTTGCAACAACCAATTTGCGGTTAAAACAAGATGAGGTTGGCACATTTCCTTTGTAGTTATGTAGTCGTCAAGTACCTCAAAGTTCCACCATCACACAAGCAACAAAAGACCTTGTTTTTTTCTTTTGGCAAACAGAGACAAGAGTGTCGCCAAACAAAAAAGATGTGTGTTGAGAACGATTGGGCAGAAACTCTTACATAAAGCATCCAATACATTTCCTTGATGATTCACAGGTATGCTCCTAAAGTTTCATAGGTATGAACTTTGGATGTAGTGAAAAGTCATAGAGTTCGTTTCAAAAGTAGTCATGGAAGTACCATGATAGTACAAAAGGCTCTTTAAGTACCCTGGATCTTTGAAAAGTCTAAAATACCTCACAAAGGTAGTCTTGAAAGTACCATGCAAGTCTAAATGGGTCCTCTAGGTACTTTGGAGGTAGAAAAAATTCATAGAGTTCCTTTCAAAGGTAGTCATGGAAGTACCATGACAGTAAAGAGGCTCTTTAGGTACTCTAGACCTTTGAAAGAGTCTAGAATACCTCGCAAAGGTAGTCTTGAAAGTACCATAGAGTTCTTTTCAAAGGTAGTTATTTACCATGAGAGTGAAGAGGTTCTCTAGGAATTTTGGAGGCAGAGAAAAGTCACATAGTTCCTTTCAAAGGTAGTCATGGAAGTACCATGATAGTATAAAGTCTCTTTAGGTACTCTGGATCTTTGAAAGAGTCTAGAATACCTCACAAAGGTAGTCTTGAATGTACCATGCGAGTTTAAATATGTTCTCTAGGTACTTTGGAGGTAGAAAAAGTTCATAGAGTTCCTTTCAAAGATAGTCATGGAAGTACCATGAAAGTAAAGAGGCTCTTTAGGTACTCTGGATCTTTAAAAGAGTCTAGAATACCTCACAACGGTAGTCTTGAAAGTACCATAGATTTCACTTCAAAGGTAGTCATGGGAGTACCATGATAGTAAAGAGGTGCTCTAGGTACTTTGGAGGTAGAAAAAATCATTGAATACCTCATAGAGATTTTACTTTGAAAAAATTCTGAGCCTCTCATGGGTTTTATTTTCTCTTGCACAGGGTGAGCTTTACAGGAGGTTCCAAATGCAATATCCACGCATCAAGATCTCACTCAGATGTTTTGAGGGATTGAAACCTTGGTTTGTTCGTAATTTGAAGGATCGTTACACATGCTACTGTATTGCTCATATTCAAATGATGTATCTCAAGGAAGCATTCAACCACATGAGACACAGTAAGATTGGCATGCACCACGATGGGTGTGGCTGCATGTGTGCTATATGCTTGCCAAAAGAGGCTCCAAGTAAGTGTGAAGCTTCCACGTACACATACACTAGTGTAAGCACATTGGCTGAAAGTGTGTTATGTGAAAAACCAATGGACTCCACATTTCATAATTTGCCTTGCTTGAAGGGAGAATGTCCTCAATGTGGGTCGAAGAGATTAATGCTTTGTCCAAACGAAACACTTGAAAGTGCAGCCCAAATTTCTATTGAGGTGTTTGAAGACATTGCCTCAACCCATTCTCAAGGCAAGAAGAGCAAGGATTTTATGGTGAAGGAAATGGGATGCAAGTATTTCACAACTTTTCTTCAAAATCATTTGACCACTTACATCTTATTGCTGGGTGGCAATCTCGGCAGTTCAAAGATTGGATTCATAGATTTCCTAGAGATGTAGTGGTCTTTGTTCTTGACTTTTGCGGAAAATTACTCATTTAAGGAGCAAAATGAAATCCAGTCAATGCATTGATACTCTTCTCAAGTCACCATCTTGGTGCATATTACATACATTTGAGACGAGAAAGAGCAGGTGTTAAAATATACACATTTTTACATTTCTGATGACAAAGATCATGACATGATCTTTGTGCAACATTGCTTGCAACTGCATAGTGTTTGGCTTCAAAATCAGGGATTCAACATCTGGAAGCGTCACTGGGTGTGGTCAGATGGAGGTGCTGCTCAATTCAAGTCATCTAGACCGTTCTTCTTCGTGTCAAGATACGCCAGGTTTGAATCCACCTCTGATGAAAACTTTCCAAAAATTTGTTTCTACCCAGCATTGAAGGTGGGTCATTGTTTTAGGTACTATGATTTGAGTGGCATTGAAATGCAGTGGAGTTTCTTTGCCTCGAGCCGCGACAAAGGGGAGCATGATGGGGTAGGGGAAGTTGTTAAGAGGGCTTTAACACATGAGCAGTTAAAGGTTGATGCAAGGCACATGAAGTGTGCATGATGGGGTAGGGGCAGTTGTTAAGAGGGCTTTAACACATGAGCAGTTAAAGGCTGATGCATGGCACATGAAGTGTGCCAAGGATGTTGTTGGCTTCTTGAAGCATAAGTTTAATGATGAAAGTGGTCACATAGGGGTGAATCAGATTTTTTGGGAGGTCCAAGCAACTGAGGTGCCAAGGGAGAAGAAGTGGAATTGCAAGCGAGTTGAAGGCTCATGATTAATACACTGTGTCAATGGATACTCCAAGAGTGAGAAGTGTGCACTTCGTTGCATACTTCTCTCTTGTTTTTGTGAATTTTGTATATCCCAACATTGGAGGCGATGATTGAACAACACACATGTTGAGAACTGGGAGTATCTAACCCTTGAGGCATTGGATGGTGACAATGTGGAAAGTGAATATTTTAACAATGACGAAGGATCAGATCTTCCGATGTATGGTGGGCACCATGATGCAATTAGTGATGCTCTATGCATCGATGATGCCTTTGCAACCAATGCCAATGAAGATGGAGCTGACTTCTACCTTTTGAGGTGCTCACAAGACAAATACAAAAAAACAAGAGCCTTGAGTGATTCCTGGGGAAAAATACTTTCTGCAGGGAGCTATTTGGTTGAGGGGTACTATTACAAGCTAGTGGAAGGTGCCGAGTATATCTATTACATGCTTGCTAGTCAACCAAAAGTGCTTCTTGCATCATACTTGGCTAGATCGATTAAGATACCCTTGGAACCCTTATAAGGAGAGCCACATAAGTTCAAAATCACTGCCTGCAGAAGTATACAAAAATGTGTACAACAGTATGCCAATAGTGATATAGGTTGCTGCCCAAGTAACTTGTAGAAGTACCAGTAATTAGCTTCAAAGTACCATGCAGTTATTCCACAGGTGGTTTTTGTAGGAGCCTATCATAGGTTTCAAAACCTCTTGCAGGCCAATCCAATCAATCACTTGTAAACACTTTTGTCTACTTGAGTAACAAAAATAGCATTTCAATTCTGGAACACAAAGTACCTATTTGTCACCCTAAAGTATCGTACAGGTAGTTCACAAGCACTTTTGTTAAAATATGTAGGAAATAAGCAGTTCTAAAAGTTTATCTACCGGCCCAAAGTACCTTTAAGGTAGTCCTCAAGTGGTTTCTGTATGTTAAGATATGTTAGTAACAAGCACTTGTAAAACCTTTCGTATGCCATCCCAAAGTACCTTATAGGTTCTTTACAGGTCTGAAAACCAAAAGTACCTTACAGGTAGTTCACAGGTGGAAACTGTATTAAACCATGTAGGAAACAAGGACTTGTAAAAGTTGTTGTATGCCAGCCCAAAGTACCTTATAGCTTCTTTACAGGTCTGACAACCAAAAGTACCTTATAGGTAGTTCACAGGTGGAAACTGTCTTAAACTATGTAGGAAACAAGGACTTGTAAAAGTTGTTGTATGCTATCCCAAAGTACCTTATAGGTTCTTTACAGGTCTGACAACCAAAAGTACCTTACAGGTAGTTCATAGGTGGAAACTGTATTAAACTATGTAGGAAATAAGGACTTGTAAAAGTTGTAGTATGCCAGTCAAAGTACCTTATAGGTAGTCCCTGGGTGGTTTCTGTACATAACAATCTGTTAAGTTTTGGTATGCCAACCCAAAGTACCTTACAATGTAATTGTCTTAAATTGGGAAACAATAATAGAATCAGAAAAATAACACTTCAATGCTTGGACACTTAAACAATCTTAAACTACTTGAATCAGAAAAATAACACTTCAATGCTGAGACACAAAGACAACGCATCCAACCAGTTGGAATATATTACATCTTCAAAAATTTGACATCTAGTCATTACATGAGTTATAATGGCAATCAAAATGAAGCCAAAAAATTAGTTTCCACATGGAAAGTATCATATAAATATTCAAGGTTTTGGCACGGGTTTAGTTTAGTTACAAAAGGTACATAAAGGATCTGTCATCCTAAAAAATCAAGGGACGTCATCATCGCTTGCACTCTATGGGCATGAGCTGTGGACCACATAAGTACGCATCATACGATGTCTTTTCAAACCCTTTTGCAATTGCTGTGAATACATACTTGTCGTCATCAGTAGGTTTTGGTTTGCCGAATGTGTTCGCCAAGGCACGACGATCTGTAGCATGCTGCCACCCTTCTAGCCAAGCCTTTAGATCTTTTCACAAGTATTGACTGGAGTGGTGCTCAATACCAGGCACTATGATGTAAGTACCGCAGGGATTATAATGACATTTATAGGAAATGTTTTCAATCAAAAGGATATTGCTAGTATCATACCGCTGCAACTTCACCAAAAAAATCTCCAATACCTTGAACAATGCTAATCTTCCACCACCAAAACAGTAACTACCCACATCACATAACTGCTATCCAGCCCATCCACTAATATAATTGTGAACCTGGGGAAAACATCTTCGAATTCTTGAGCCCACTCTTCTGAGCATTGCATTGCTCCATATGTAGACATTAGCCCATGTCACAGCCCATGCAATATAATCCTATGCATCTTTTAGAACAAACAGGTACCTGCCATCCGTCTCCTCATGCTTGACAAATGATGTATCTTCAATATCGGGGACAGACGAAGGGTCATACTTATTAGGTGTACATGTAAGACAAAGTACACCATTAAGATCTAATATGAGGGTTGATTGGGTTGGATCATCATATGGCAAGGAGGAGATAGTTAGGGGAATGTACTTTGGGGGATCTATGATGATGATGATGTCCTCTATGGGCAGCTTGAGGGTCCCCTTTTCCTTTGAAAACTCTGTAAAAGACAGCATTCAACATTGAACAATAAACACGAGGCAATATTTGACACTCTATAGAAGACGGCAAGGAGGAGATAGCTAGGGGAATGTACTTTGGGGGATCTCTGATGATGATGATTTCCTCTATGGGCAGCTTGAGGGTCCCCTTTTCCTTTGAAAACTCTGTAAAAGACGGCATTCAACATTGAAAAATAAACATGAGGCAATATTTGACATAAAAGCAACAAAAACATAGACACTGCTCTTATGAAACATAAAAGCAACAAAAACATAGAGGCCGACAAAAAAAATTCTTTTGCATTCAAAATCAAGAATCATAGATTCTTGTATTACAATTGCAGAGTCACAATTTCTTGCATACTCAAGGCTTGGGGGGTGGGAAACACTAGAAGGATTGCGGAGGGGAGTACTCTTTCTGGGAGTCTTCTTCACGGCAGGAGGTGATTTGGGTGCTTCCCTCTCTCCCATATCTCCATCTGCATGATGAGCATGCTACTTTGAACGTGTGGACTCTGAAGGTCTATTCTTTTTGGAAGATCCACCTATGTCATAAAACAACACATCAGCCCCATGCAGACATTGCATAGAAGTTGACAAGTCCAATACCATTACCACTTACCATCACCGTTTTTCTTGCGCTTCTTTGACACCTTCACCACGTCACTCATAAAGATGGGAAAATCTAGATTCTCATCACCAGCTACCATGCACTGCGCTGCATCCACTCCCTCTTGTGCTATTGCCTCTGCATCGTCAATATGGCCAGAACCTACAAGCACATCAGTGAAGTTCAGGCTTGTGCAATCAGCAGATACTTAAGGCAACCTGAAATGTTCTTGGATTTATATGAGATTGGGAGCAACGGCAACCAAACTATATGCAGAAGCATTGATTTAAGTGAATTTGGAATACTACTCTTGCAAGAGGCGTCCGCATATACCATCTCTGATCCAAGCTAGGCTGCAAAACACAGAGCATGGTATGCATGACCACATGCTAGCGTGTATACACAAACCACATGGGAATCCATAAATGCAAGACCACATGCAGCACATAGTCCTACAACAGAGAATGTAGCCAGCAAGTGGCTCAAGTGCTGGCCAGCTTGTCGGAAGCAGTAACATTGTGTCACCAGCTACACCTGCTCCAACATGCTCTCACAAAAGTTGATCTATTGCACACACGTACTTGGTGATGCTTCCAAGTCAGCCACTTCTTTCTGCATGATAAATGAAGAACAAAAGGCCCACAAGGATTAGATATGAGAAGCACCATTATAGCCCAAAGGACCTATGCCAAGTACCTTTAACAGAAAAAACTACCATAAAAAAGTACTTTGGACACTCCAAAAACCGCCAAGGAAATTAAAAATACCATGGCAGGTAGAAAAGTACCTTGGACACTACCACCATAACAGAAAACTGCCATTCCATTAAAAACATCAAGGCAGAAGCTACTACCATAACAGGAAAGACTATCATGATAAAAAAGCCACCATGACCAAAAACAAAGTACAATGACAATGATGGCCGGAAATGACATGCCATATGGGGTGGCCTCTACACCACACATAGCCTAAACATCCCCAAGCATCATCTCGAGGTAGGAGTGATCCTATGGGTAGGAAGGGCCACCACCTAGCATAAATGCGGCTAGGACGCAAACATACATGACCTAGGGTAGCAAACTTGAAATGATCTCCAAGTAGTCAACACAAAATGGTGGTGTAACAACCGTTTACATGTAGAGAAATGCTTCATCACAAGTCATTAGTATGTGCACGAGAGAGGTATGTGAAAAGCTCGGAACAGGGCACACTGACTGGCGGAAGAGATTTCACATGATGGAGCACGAGTAGGGTGATATACAAGAGACAAAACATCCCATAACCATGGGAAATCAGAATAGAGGATGAACTCCAAAGAGCAAGATAACATTACACCCTTTATTGGCGATGAAGATACTTACAAGTGGTGGTCTTGACGACTACAAACCTGGCTCTTGGCATTTAAGATGCAACATGGGATATGAGCGCCATATGGTGCATGGTGACGTTGGAGTTAGCGGGAGGGTTAGTTGAGGGAGAACAGCAAGACGATGTAGCCACCGACGACCTCAATCACTAACATTGAGAGTGGGCCATGGTGGCATGGTGTTGATACCTTCAATCCAAGCGTGCTCATGTTGCTTGGTGGGAGAGTAGCGACTACTTCACGTGCATAGAGTGATCGTGGTTTGGTGAATCATGGGGAGAATGGTGATGTTGCCAATGCTAAATGCCCAAAGCTTGCAACCAAACATGATTCCATTAGCTCTCAAGCATGGGTGCACTACGTGCTTAGTGGTGCTTACAATGTAGAGTGCATGGACCTAGTATGCCCCTCTTTCACTTGGGTGTTCTCTCTTAGATGTCTCCTCTCCCCTGTGTATTGTCCCCTTTGTGCTAAGAGGAGGCCTCTTTATATAGACTTGAGAGGTGGTCCTTACCCACTGGTCATTGCAAATATCCTCTGGTCGCAGTAGAAGGCCTAGATGCCTCTCTAGTAAGAGAGATAGAGAGAGAGAAGGTAGAGATAGAGAGAGAAAGAGTGGGGTTGAGGAGAGTTTATTTTACAATCCACTAGACATGGCTAGGTTATTAGGGAAGAGTGCGGTTTTAGGGTATTTACACGGGTTTTGTGGATGGTTCACGTGGTTGGTGTGAGGTTTTAGTACTGCTGGAGTCGGTTTTTGTCGTGAGAAGCCGAGATGTTTGAGTTACCCCCTTTTGGTGCTGGCCGGGGCATGCCTGCGGCGCCTTTTCTTTTTTTGGTGTCGGCGACGCATGCTTTGGCCGTCCTCCTTTTGTTGATGTCGTTCGGATTTCCTTCTTTTTTTAATGCCATGAGTGTGCGTATATGAAAGCGTGGATATGTGTAGGTGAGTGTGGGTAGGCGTGTGGGTATATGTACGTGAGTGAGTGGGTGCGAGTGTGTGTATATATACACGTGTGTGCGCAAGCATGCATGGGAACGAAGGGGGAGTATATTATGTATATTTATATAAATATATATATATATATGTTTTTTGGTTGTTTTTTGCTGCAGGGAACGCGAGGATGAAATGATGGGGAGAGAGATGGAGAGAGGGCGCTATGCATGTGTGTAGGGGAGGGAGGGTGTGTGTGTGTATAAAGAGAGAGAGCTTCGATTTTCACTACGCTACGTCTTCGGGCCGCTCAGAGCGAGATAGAG
This sequence comes from Adiantum capillus-veneris, assembly GCF_014529385.1. Lineage (NCBI taxonomy): Eukaryota > Viridiplantae > Streptophyta > Polypodiopsida > Polypodiales > Pteridaceae > Adiantum > Adiantum capillus-veneris. Next base: position 34,944,459 of record NC_140941.1, read on the forward strand.
AGAGACAGGATGAGAAGGCAGGCCAGCTGCGCCTTGGGGAGAGATGGGAGGGGGGGAGTGGTGTGCGTGTGGGGGGGGGGGGGGGGGGGGGGGGGGGGGGGGGGGGTGGATGGTGTTTCACTGTGCGCCTTCAGGCTGCTCAGAGAGAGAGAGAGAGAGAGAGAGAGAGAGAGAGAGAGAGAGAGAGAGAGAGAGAGAGAGAGAGAGAGAGATAATGGCCGCGTGCGGGCTATGAGCACAGCGCAAGAGAGAAAGGGAGATGGAGTGAGGTGGTAGGTGTGTGGTTGTGGTGATGCCGAGGGCGCGCGAGGGGTGTGTGGGAGAGCGCGAGGCCCGAAGGCCTGTAGAGCAAATAGAGGGCGAGACTGGGGGGGGGGGGGGGGGGGGGATATATAGTCAACAAGGAAGAAAAGGTGTTTTTATAGGGGGGGAGAGAGAGAGAGAGAGAGAGAGAGAGAGAGAGAGAGAGAGAGAGAGAGAGAGAGAGAGAGAGAGAGAGAGAGAGAGAGAGAGAGAGAGAGTATTATATTTAAAGGCAGGTTCCCACAGTGGGGGGGAAAGAGAGTGTGTGAGTGGAGGGGAATAGAGAATAGGGTGAGTGGTGGAGAAGGGAATTGGGAGAGAGAGACAGAGAGAGAGAGAGAGAGAGAGAGAGAGAGAGAGAGAGAGAGAGAGAGAGAGAGAGAGAGAGAGAGAGAGAGAGAGAGAGAGAGATTCCCTCCATGGTCTGCGGGGCTGCTACCCCGAGAGAGAGAGAGAGAGAGAGAGAGAGAGAGAGAGAGAGAGAGAGAGAGAGAGAGAGAGAGAGAGAGAGAGAGAGAGAGCGAGAGACAGAGAAAATATGAATGAGGAAAAGAGAGTGTGTGCCGAGAAGGGAGAGAGGGGAAGAGGGACGTGCATAGGGAAAATGGCAGCCTGGTAGGGTGGGGTATGGATGAGCTAGGGCCGTGAGGTGGACCAGGGCATTGCCGAGCCTTCGGACGGTGTTGCCAAGGCTCCGACAGAGGAAAAGATAACTTTTTTTTCTTTGTTTTCTGAAAATTGGCTATCATTAGCCCTCCCCTTTTGTCTAGAGGCATTCATGTCTCTAGCTCATCTGCTTCATCATTGTCGTCGGAGGTGGTGGTTGATGGTGTGTCCTCATCTAGAATGTCAATAGGTGGAGCCTGGTCAAATCGAAGAAAATAAGGTTTAAGCCACCAACCATTTACACTGGTTTTATGAAGTTTTCCATCAGCTTCCATAAGTTGGTATCTTCCATTGGCTTACTTTTGCCTGATGATGAAAGGGCCTTCCCATCGGAGTAGGAGTTTCTTATTCTTGCACATGTCGAAGCGATTGTCGTAGCGGAGCACCAACATTCCTTTCTTCAATTTTTTTTGCCGAAGATGCTGGTTAAAGCTAAGCCGTCTATGCTCTGCTTGTGCCGCATAATAATTTATTGCTTCTTCTTAGTCCAGCTGTAATCTTTCCAAGTCGATGATGTGATCTCTCAAATGCATGTTGGGCCGTTGAAGTTGGCTTGCCATTACTCTGAGACTTTGTAGTTGCACTTCAATGGGCAAGATTGCTTCCTTACCAAATACCATATGATACGGTGTGAATCCCAAGGATGTACGGAATGAGGTTTTGTAGGCCCACAAAGCTGGTAGTAGGTACTTATCCCAGTCTCCATGATGATTGTTTACCTGCTTGGTAATAATTTTAGAAACCATTCCATTCACCTTTTCAACTAGGCCATTACATTGAGGGTAATATGGTGAAGAGTGCCTCCTTGTAATGCTCAGTTTTTGCATTAATTCTCCTACCAAGTCTGCTCTGAAACCTGCCCTCTATCAGACATGATCTCTAATGGTGTGCCAAACCTACAACATATGTGCTCGTAGATAAAATTAGCTACCTCTAATGCTGTGATTCTAGTAGTGGCTGTAGCTTCTGCCCATCTAGTCATGTAGTCGACCCCCATGATGATGTAGAATTTTCCTGAGTTGGCCCTAGGTAATGGTCCTATGGCATTGATAACCCACTTTTCAAATGGTACATATGAAAGAATAGGTGTCTATGGTTCAGGAATAAGTGACCTAGTGCCGGCCTTTGACACAACTTACACGTTTTGCACCAGTGGTGTACATCACGGTTGAGGCTAGGCCATATGAAGCCAACCTGCAAGATTTTCCTACTTGTTATGTCTAGGGAAAAGTGACCACCACAAACCCTGTCGTGACAGCTAGCAATTACTCCCGTGATTTCATGAGAGAGAGGGACCTTCCTGAGTATTTGGTCATTACCCTTACAATACAAACCGTCATATCAAAACCCGCTACTTCATTCAAAATTTCATCCAAGAAAGGGAGAGAAAAGTGGTCTCTCTTTGTAGCTGCATTTAGTGGTTTATAGTCAACACAGACCCTCCACTTACCATTCTTTTTAGGCGTCACTACTATGGGTGACACCCATTCTGAGTTTTCTATAGGATAGATGAATCCCGCCTCCAGCAGTTTCCTTACCTCGGCCAAGAGTGCCTCCTCTTGTATGACCCCCAGTCGTCATAGCTTTTGCACAACTGGTTTTACCCCTTCCTTCAGCTTAATATGATGTTCCACCACTGTAATGCCTGTGATTCTTTCATAGTTGTCGATGAAACAGGTTAGGAAATCCCATCAACATTTGCAGAAAACTATATCTTTCTCCTCAAGTGTTAATTCGATGGACAACATACCCTTCAACCTACTTTCTCCTAGGCCATGTGATTTTCTCTCCTCTTCATTGCATTGCCCTTCTGGTGATGGATCACCAGTTCTGCTTTCCCTTTGTGGATCCTTCATAATGATACCCATCACATTGATGGAACTGTCACTTTCGTTGGTGGATGTGGTCTCCTCCTCAGAAGTGGAAGACTCGCTAGTGGTTTCATCTGCTGACGTTTCCAGATTCATTTGCTTCTGCTTGCCAATCTTCATGTTGTAGTAGATTGTCTCCCCTTTCTTATCGGTCATGCGTAGAAGGCCAGTGCCCCAGTCATGTTTTTCCTTCATGGCCATCAACCATGGCCTTCCCAAGATTAGTGGATAACCCTCCCCCTTAGTAGGCATTACAAAAACATCTACTTCTACCTCAGTGTTGAAAGCTTTTATCTTCACGGCACTTACCACACCCACACACTTTACTTTTGCGTTGTTTGCCATCTTTGCCTTGCATGGAGAAGGCCTGTCAACCTTGAGCCCTAATTGAAGCATCATAGCTTCGCTCATCACATAGATTTGTGCACCTCCATCAATGTAGGTGTTTCCAACCCTCTTTCCTTTTATGTTGACATCGATCATTGGAAGGATGTCGCCCATGTTGCAACCCGAAATTGCTCCGGATACCTTTGCTTTGGAGCGTCTTGTACTTACCATTCTGGACCATTGCCGCCTTACTTTTGGTGCAATATGTAGCAGTTGTGGCCATGTATTCTTGGGTTCCTGCTCTTCCACATCCAATGTTAGATCATAGGGTTTAGAACTTTTTCCTAACTGGAAGTCGGTGATGTCCAATTTTTGTCCTGGCCTGGATGGCCTCTTGCTAGTCTCTCCTCTCATGCTTCTCTCATCATCTGATTGTGTGGCTTTCTCTCTCCTAGCTCTTTTCACAGTCATGGCTTCAAGTGGTTCTAAAAAGGTTACCTTCTCCTTACCCTTGTCCCTCTCCTTTTCTCTAGGTGGATCCACTACTACGGCTTTTCCTTTATCTTCTAGCCTTATGATGTTTACAGGGCGATCAGGTGACAGTGCTCGTGGAAGAGGTGGGATGGATGCTTGTGGTGGTATCTGGGGTGGACGTAGAATTTGTGTTGGTGGGGCTGGTGCTCGGGGTGGGGGTGTTCTTTCTCTAGAGGGTGATAGTTGGTTCCTCCTACCTCCTCTATTATAGTTTTGTCGTGGTTTGGGATAGTAGTACATACCGTGACCATCTTCTCCGCAGTTGTAGCAGTGATACTCCCTGTTTTATCGTTGTGCTCTTCCTGGGTCTTGATCTCTTTCTTGACTCCTTCCTTGTTGTATTAAGTGGACAGACAAATTCTGCAGTTGGTTAGTAATATGGGCCAACATATCTTGTTGGTCATCTCTTACCCCAAGAGCCGGTGGTGATGGTGGAATGGTGGTTGTCGTGGTTGCTGGTCGGCGCGATGTTCTACTTCTGTTGACTCGGTTTCTTTGTTTTTCATTGGTAGCTTCTTGTCCTTAAGGCGAGCAATCTCAACGGTTAACTCGTACGTAGCCGGGAATCTACCCTTCACCTTCTCCTTGAGAAGCGGCCATAAGCCATGCATGAACCGATCTTTCTTTAGGAAATCGGGTGCAGCTTCCCCCCTTGCCAGTGACTCAACCCACCGTTCCCACAAATCCACAAATTTGGACTCATAGGTGGAATATTCTAAAAGACCCTCTTGTTTCAAGTCTCTCAGCTTGTCCCACAACTTCTCTGAAGTGGTACCTCCCCCAAAGCGGTTTTTAAGGGCTCCCAGTCATCCTTGGTTGCTTGTGGAAGTGCATTGTACCATGATCTAGCTTCTAGCTTCATGAGATGCTTAAAGATTCTAACCCTTGATTCATCCGTATCTTTGTTGCTCACGACATATGCTACTTCAAAGTCATTTAGGAAGTCTGTTACTAAATCCTCCCCCTTCTTTCCTTTAAATGTTGGAAATGCTACACTTGCCATGATTACTGAGAGAGAGCTAGAAAGACACACTGCTAGCTTGCAAAAAAGTTTCTTTTTTCTTCTTTTTTTTTACAAGGAGGCGTGTATACCCTCTTCTACTAGGACATAGATTAAAACTTCAAACGGTACATTACCTTGTACCAAAGGTAAGACAAATGACTGATCTGATGCCCAGAACCTCAAAAAACAGCTCCCCACCCAGCATGGTGTCGACGATGTGATGGTAGTGAGCCTTCAAGTCCAGTATTACCTTGATTGAGCGTACACGTGTTTGGTATGTGTAATCTGTCTTGAGGTAGGTTGTACTGATTCATGTGAAGCTTAGAGGTGCTTAGTCACTATCCAAGCTTGTGGGAGAGGGTGGTGTTCTATCCTGAAACAAACTCAGTAGATCCCTAGTCTCTCTAGTGAGAGTGTGAGCAAATGCTTCCATTATCTATGCTGCAGTATCAGGTGCGACTTGGAAACTGACTGTGATAATTATCTCGGTGACTTGAGTAACCCGATTCTTGAAGTAGAATAGTGTTGATTCTCTATTGTGCAGAGCTCCTTCCATCTTGTTGTTGCGGGTTGGTTGTAGGTTGCGGACATGGTTTCGAACTTCTCCTTCTTCTTCTTGGCACCCGGCCTATGTATATCCACTGAGTTTGGCATGTTGGTTGACTCTCCCACTGCAAATCAATTACCGTTACACCTGGCACTCGAGCTTCGATGGAGATGCGGAGTTCGTCTAGTTGTGCTTGGAGCTCTTCTTCCTCTGTCGTTCAGTTAGCGAACCCTGCTAGCCATTCATCCATCCACAAAAGTTTAGGGGTTTCAGTCTAGTAAACTTGAGGGTTTCATGAAAGGCTCCTTGATGGGGACTCCAAGAAAATGATGGCCGGATATGACATGCCATATTGGGTGGCCTCTACACCACACATAGCCTAAACATCCCCAAGCATCATCTCGAGGTAGGAGTGATCCTATGGGTAGGAAGGGGCACCACCCACCATAAATGTGGCTAGGATGCAAACATATATGACCTAGGGTAGCAATCGTGAAATGCTCTCTAGGTAGTCAACACAAAATGGTGGTGTAACAACCGTTTACATGTAGAGAAATGCTTCATCACAAGTCATTAGTATGTGCACGAGAGAGGTATGTGAAAATCTCGGAACAGGGCACACTGACTGGCGGAAGAGATTGCACATGATGGAGCACGAGTAGGGTGATATACAAGAGACAAAACATCCCATAACCATGGGAAATCAGAATAGAGGATGAACCCCAAAGATCAAGATAACATTTCACCCTTTATTGGCGATGAAGATACTTACAAGTGGTGTTCTTGACAACTACAAACCTGGCTCTTGGAATTTGGGATGCAACATGGGATATGAGCGCCACATGGTGCATGGCGATGTTGGAGTTAGCGGGAGGGTTAGTTGAGGTAGAACAGCAAGACGATGCAGCCACCGATGACCTCAATCACTAACATTGAGAGCGGGCCAAGGTGGCATGGTGTTGATACCTTCAATCCAAGCGTGCTCATGTTGCTTGGTGGGAGAGTAGCGACTACTTCACGTGCATAGAGTGATGGTGGTTTGGTGAATCATGGAGAGAATGGTGATGTTGCCAATGAAAAGTTCCCAAAGCTTGCAACCAAACATGATGCCATTAGCTCTCAAGCATGGGTGCACTATGTGCTTGATGGTGCTTACAATGTAGAGTGCATTGAACTAGTATGCCCCTCTTTCACTTGGGTGTTCTCTCTTGGGTGTCTCCTCTCCCCTGTGTATTGTCCCCTTTGTGCTAAGCGGAGGCCTCTTTATAAAGGCTTGACAGGTGGTCCTTACCCACTTGTCATTGCAAATATCCTCTGGTCGCAGTAGAAGGCCTAGATGCCTCTCTAGTAAGAGAGATAGAGAGAGAGAAGGTAGAGATAGAGAGAGAAAGAGTGGGGTTGGGGAGAGTTGTTTTTACAATCCACTAGCCATGGCTAGGTTATTAGGGAAGAGTGGGGTTTTAGGGTATTCACACGGGTTTTGTCAATGGTTCGGGTGGTCGGTGTGAGGTTTTAGTGCTGCTGGAGTCGGTTTTTGTTGTGAGAAGTCGAGATGTTTGAGCTACCCCCTTTCGATGTTGGCCGGGGCATACCTTCGGTGCCTTTGCTCGTTTTGGTGTCAGTGGCGCGTGCTTTGCTCGTCCTCCTTTTGTTGATGTCGTTCGGCTTTCCTTATTTTTTTTATGCCGTGAGTGTGCATATATGCGTGCTTGGATATGTGTAGATAAGTGTGGGTAGGCGTGTGGGTATATGTACATGAGTGAGTGGGCGTGAGTGTGTGTATATATACACGTGTCTACACAAGCGTGCGTGGGAATGGGGGGGGAGTATATTATGTATATATATATATATATATATATATATATATATATATATATATATATATATATATATATATATATATATATATATATATATATATATTATTTTTTTTGGTTGTTTTCTGTTGCAAGGAATGCGAGGATGAGATGATGGGGAGAGAGATGGACAGAGGGGTTGTGCGTGTGTGTAGGGAAGGGAGGGTGTGTGTGGTGTGTGTGTGTGTGTATAGAGAGAGAGAGAGAGAGAGAGAGAGAGAGAGAGAGAGAGAGAGAGAGAGAGAGAGAGAGAGAGAGCTTCGATTTTTACTAAGCTATGCCTTCGAGCCACTTAGAGCGAGAGAGAGAGAGAGAGAGAGAGAGAGAGAGAGAGAGAGAGAGAGAGAGAGAGAGAGAGAGAGAGAGAGAGAGAGAGAGAGAGAGAGGAGAGAGAGAGAGAGAGAGAGAGAGAGAGAGAGAGACATGATGAGAAGGCGGGCCAGCTGCGCCTTGGGGAGAGATGGGAGGTGGGGGAATGGTGTGCGTGTGAGCGGGGGGGAATGGATGGTGTTTCATTGCGTGCCTTCGGGCTACTGAGAGAGAGAGAGAGAGAGAGAGAGAGAGAGAGAGAGAGAGAGAGAGAGAGAGAGAGAGAGAGAGAGAGAGAGAGAGAGAGAGAGAGAGAGAGAGAGAGAGAGAAAGATAGATAGATAGATAGATAGTTCTATTATCGTCCTGGGAGGTCAAATATGACCTATGGGACCAAATGAACATGTCACGTGGTGTGAGTGGAGTTCATAAGTGACTCTCGATGCTCAAAAATGGCTGAAATGAGCGTCGCAATAGAGATTCCACATCGTGGTTGGGAGAGGAAGGTATGTAGGGAGAGCTCATGGCTGAATATATGGGGAAAAGAGGACCTAATGTGGTCAAAAGCTGAGCACTCAAGTAGTGTGTGGTACTCACTCTCTCGCACTTGACGAGGGCATAAGGTGCAAAGTCGATGACACTCCTCGCCAGTGCCCCAACGTCCTGTCTCGCAGCGTAGAGAATGGGAGCTAAGACAAATGGAGGCAATGGTGCGGATCGCACTCAACGGGATGGGCTCAAGGATGTAGGAATGGGTTCGGTTACCTCGTTCCAAGAAGAAGAGAGATTTGTAGTTTGGGGCAACGTGTGTGGTGTAATGGCTGAAGCGAGAACCTCCGGATTTCTCCCAAGCCATGATACATTGGCGTTGTAAGAAGGCCTCATTAACTTGGGAGTCGATCGACGCATCCTTGACCAAGTGACATGCATCCCATCTTCCAAACCATTTCTTGATATCAAGCATCCACCCCGAACTTAGTATTTTGCTCTTGCATGTCTTTTGAACCTTTTGACTTGCTTCATATGCGATTCTAGGAAGTCGATGCAAAGGGCTACGTTGTGTCTTACGCATGTACTCCACAACCCTTTCCATGCCAAGACCTCAATGGGAAGCGATCCGGACTCAAGAAGTAAGAGCATGTAGGGTGTTTGTGTCTTGACTTGGAGAAAGTTGGTGAGAAAACGCTTTTGGACATTCTCAAACTCTTTCCAAATAGACTTCCCGATGCTTCCACCCCACACCTCCACTCCATAAAGAAGCACCGGTGTCACCAATGTGTCAAAGAGGTACTTTTTGAGAGCCCAACACTTGATCTCTCCTGCATTGCACATGTTCTCAAATGCATAATAAGCCCTCTTTCCGGCTTCCAAGCGACGCATTGCACAATCCTTCCATTTATGATTGGATGGAACCTCAAGGCCAAGGTACTTGAAGTGATCTACCACTTCAAGTTTCTCATTGTTGTATACAATGCATGGATTTTCGTCATTGAGGGTCTTTACAAGCATAACCTTGGTTTTGGATCCATTCACGATCAGCCCGCTATGTAGGCAAAAGCGTTCCAAGACACTCATAAGCTTTTGTGCATCTTCTAAGGTATGTGCCAAGAGCACTACATCATCGGCATAAAGCAAAAGCATGATCACTGCATTTCCAATCTTAACCTCTTCTATGCCTTCTTGCTGCATAAAATCAAGAACCATGTATTCCAATTCATCAATGAGTAGCCCAAAGAGGGTTGGGGAAAGTGGGCATCCTTGTTTGACACCAATAGTGCTTGCAAAAAATTCTGAAATTCCATCTCCCATACGTAATCGACATATCACTTTTTGGTAGATGCGAAAGACTGCATGCATAAATTCTCTCGGCACTTGAAGGCTTTGCATACGTCTCCAAAGATTTCCTCGCGGTACCATGTCAAAAGCTTTCTTGAAATCCACAAAGCAACAATACAACTTTTTTCCTTTCAATCGAGACGCTTCCATAAGAACTCGAAGAGTGACAAGGTGATCAATAGTGCTATGATGCTTTCGAAAACCTGCTTGGCCAAGCGCACGTTTGCCATTCTTTTCAGCCCATTCACTTATCTTCATCTCCATGATACATCCAAATAACTTTGCCATCAAAGAACCAACCATTATAGTGCGATAGTTGTTCACATTGTTTACATCTCCTCCTTTGTGCAAAGGTTTGATCCAATTTGCACTCCAATCATGAGGCATGCCATACTGAAGTGCAAGGTTAAACATATCGCATATCCAATATCGTGTTTTCTTGCTTGTCCATTTAATCATTTCAGCCTTGACACCTTGAAGGTCACCTGCCTTGCGAGTAGCAAGTTTCTCAAGCGCGCGGCATACATCTTCAATGGTAAAGAAGGGAGACATAAATGGAAGGGAGCTACAACCCTCCATCTTATCAACATTGGGTTGCTCATAGAGGTTCTTACAATGCATATACATATCCTCAAGAGTCAAGTCACCAAAGCTCTCAACGCGCTTGCCTTTTAGATTTTGCCAAAACTTGCCACATGCATGTGCTTTCTCTTGTGCTAAAAGAAGTTGTTTTTCGACTTCCCACCTTCTCCTCTTCTTTTGAACAAGTGCTTTGTATGTGTGTGAACATTCCAAGTAAACTTCCTTGTCTTTGATTGCATCCAATCTTAGCAAGTGTTTTCGGGCTTGACTACATTCCATGTCAAACCATTTCTTCTTGGTGCTACCCTTCTTAGACCTTTTGCAAGACATGTGTTTCACCGAAAAGCATTCCTTCGCACAAGAGAAAATTACTTCTTTGAAAACTTTCCACTTGCATTCTAATGTTGGGCTCCCTTGATGCTCTATCATGCTTAACATTTGGTCCACCATATCAGCATATATAAGTGCTCGTTTGAAGTCTAGACGTAGGTACAAATGATTCACATCATGATTGGAGGCTACATGCTCGGGCCGTTTACCACACTTGAGGTCAATAAATAACATCCTATGATCCGATTCCGGATTCCATTCACCAAGTGTAAAGCTTTGTATGCATTCTAGAGTGGCTTCTGAGAACAACATATAGTCAATCACGCTAGCACCATTGTGCTTTCTACATGTAAAGTCATTGGTGCCTTGCCATAGAGATACACCATTTGCAATGAGCATTCCGGTACTATTGCACATATGTAGAAGTGACTTTCCATAGTGATCCACTTCTTTTGCATCATTAGAACTTCGATTATACATGTATGAGTCATCCACTCTTCTTGATACATGCGGCATGTCGACTTGTTGTGTGTCGTGTTGTAACATATTTGTGCGAGCATTCATGTCTCCAAAAACAATGACTTCACCTTGATCCTTGTAATGAGCAATGTCTTCCTCTAGTTCAACAAAGGGCTGATCTCTATCCATATTCAAGCGAGCATAAAAGTTGGAGCCATAGTGAGGAATGTAGCAGCCGGCCACAAACATGACTTGACCATTTGGTGGGCTGATTTTCAGCCATAAGTAGCGTTTATACTTATCTTCTTTGACAATGGAAACATCTTTCAAACCCCTTTTGGTCATACATGCTACGCCTCCTTGGCCTCTTCGTTGCTTTGCATTTTTGGCCCACATCAAAGAATGTACATCGTATTTGTCAAATCCAAGAATTCGTTGCGCATCATGCTCCCATGTTTCGACAAGAAGTATCACATCGGAGTCATTGGTAAGCTCATCAATGCCAATGCCCGCATTCCATGGATACCCGTTACAATTCCAAAAGCTTATTCGCAAGCGTGAGTTGGTCTCATAGAGAGAGAGAGAGAGAGAGAGAGAGAAAGAGAGAGATAATGGCTGCCTGCGGGCTATGAGCACAGCGCGAGAGAGAAAGGGAGATGGAGTGAGGTGGTAGGTGTGTGGCTGTGACGATGCCGAGGGCGCGCGAGGGGTGTGTGGGCGAGCGTGAGGCCCGGAGGCCTGTAGCCGACAGAGGGGGAGACTGGGGGGGGGATATAGTCAACGAGGAAAAAAAGGTGTTTTGATAGGGAGAGAGAGAGTATTATATTTAAAGGCGGGTTCCCACCGTGGGAGGAAAGAGAGTGTGTGAGTGGAGGGGAATAGGGAATAGGGAATAGGGTGAGTGGTGGAGAAGGGAATTGGGAGAGAGAGAGAGAGAGAGAGAGAGAGAGAGAGAGAGAGAGAGAGAGAGAGAGCTAGAGCTAGATCTAGGTGAAGATGGGGGGGGGAGGGGGGGGGGGGGGGGGGGGGGGGGGGGGGGGGGGGGGGGGGGGGGGGGGGGGTAGGTGGAGTGCGGCCAAAGGGATGTGGACGAGCGGGGGAATGGAGTAGCGAGCCAGGGGAATGGGAAGGTAAGGCTCTGTGTGTGTGTGTGTGTGTGTGTGTGTGTGTGTGTGTGTGTGTGTGTGTGTGTGTGTGTGTGTGTGTGTGTGTGTGTGTGTAGATAAGAGAGAGAGAGAGAGAGAGAGAGAGATGGTGAAGAAGAGAGAGAGACTTCGGCTTCTTGTATGCAACGAAGGAGATAGAGAGGGAGGATGGCGGAGCACTACACCATGCGGGCTGCCGATGGGCAGAGAGAGAGAGAGAGAGAGAGAGAGAGAGAGAGAGAGAGAGAGAGAGAGAGAGAGAGAGAGAGAGAGAGAGAGAGAAAATATATATATGAATGAGGAAAAGAGAGTGTGTGCGGAGAAGGAAGAGAGGGGAAGAGGGAGCTGCATAGGGAAAATGGCGGCCTGCTAGGCTGGGGTATGGACAAGCTAGGGCCGTGAGGTGGACCAGGGCATTGCGGAGCCTTCCGACGGTGTTGCCAAGGCTCCGACAGAGGAAAAGATAACTTTTTTTTCTTTTTTTTTCTGAAGATCGGCTATCAACAGGTTTCTTGGACACTACACACTAATTAGCAATGACCGTACAACCACCTTACTAGAAAAAAATACCTTTACAAGTACCTTGGGCACAACCACCATAGCAAACAAACTTCCTTAAAGAAACAATCAACCATAGCAGAAAAAACCATGAAAAAGTACCTTGGGCACTGCCACCATAATAGAGATGGCTTTCCAAAAAACCTCTAAGGTAATGACATATACCATGGATAGTAGAAAAGTACCTTGAGCACTACAAGAATAGCAAAAGAAAAGTACCATAGCAGGAAATACTGCGATGAAGATGTCCCTTGTATCTTCCACATATTCTGGTTCCTATCTTGTAGCTCTACTCTCACATTATCAAATGTTGTGTTCAAAACCTTTAATGCATCCCTTTTTGCATCCAGAATCTGCTCCACCTGTGCTCTTACTTGCTGGCTTATAAAGGAGGCACTAACTAGAGAAGTGCTGCCAGATAAGAGAGCATTTTGCCCACTTTTCTGCCTTGCCCCGACATTGTCAAGACGAAGGGGATGAAGTGATGTCCCCTCATTATTCTCTAGCCAAATCTTTACTTTCTTGTCAATGCCACCCGGAAGCTTCTTGCAATGGTCCAAAACTTGTTCACCAAAAGCAGCCCATGCTACCTTTCGACCTGCAGGACCTTGCCGAGCAGCTGGGCATCGCTCGTACACAAACAACGTTTCCAACTTGTGTGTGATCTCTTTGTTGGCTGGCATGCTTTGGTAGACTTTGTGAAATAGTAACCTGCATTCGTCTACAAACTTAGGTCGCATCATATGCAGAAAGATTTTAGAGCCCTTCTCCCTTTTCTTCATGAAGACCGACAACCAATCCTGATCTGTGACACCAGCCTCACCGAGGTGCTGGTAGAGCTTGTCCTCCAAGCTTAAGCCATACTCCTCATGCAACTCGTCTCGTGTGTAGCAAAATCGAGTTTGCTTGGGGTATTGAATCCTCCAGGAAGATCTTGCTGCAAACCACATTTGACATAGTAAACAAACATTAAAAAACATTGAAAAGACATTTCTACAATTAAAGAGACAGAGTTGATATGTACCAATGCTTTTGTCGCCGATAGTTTCAAACTTTATGCCCAATGTGGGAGCTCCTAGGCTTGATACTCGATGAAAGCATGCTAGTTGAACCACCATCAACTGCTGCTGCCATGGTGCACTTTCGAGGTGGAGTCTTCACATCACTGTACAACTAAAAAACACAATCCATGATTCACAATGTCCTCAAACAAACACATTGCTCAACTACAACAAAAGAGAGATAGGGAGAGAGAGAGAGAGAGAGAGAGAGAGAGAGAGAGAGAGAGAGAGAGAGAGAGATGAAGGAGTACGAGCGGAAGTGCGACGCGAGAGAGAGTGCGAGAAGAAGAGCACGACGATCTGGTGAACTCGCTCTACTGTAATGTGTAGAGCATAGTGAGTTCTTATTAGGTTTTTACAAAAGAATATGTGTACATACCTGGCGGCCCGCCCACTTACCTGGGCGACCACATTGGGCTTGATACCCCAACAACCTCCCACTTAAAGTCCAATGTGGTACTTTAAGTGTGAGAGAAGCTACTATACAAGCTAATATACAAGAGATGTACTACCCTACACCTAACTGCTTGCGAAAATGCACAAAGCTCTCTGAGGGAAGTCCTTTTGTAAGTAGATCAGCAGGATTTTCTGTGGTGTGAACTTTGACAAGCTGAAGTTGCTTATCCTCGAGCATTTCCCTGATGAAATGATACTTCACATCCACATGCTTTGTCTTTGAGTGATAAACTGGATTGCGAGCCAATTGTATAGCACTTTGACTATCACAATATAACACAGGCATCTCTTCTTTGATTCCCAAATCTGTTACTAGTCGATTAAGCCAAATTGATTCTTTGCATGCCTCTGATGCTGCAACATATTCAGCCTCTGTAGTAGACTGAGTAACACAATCTTGTAATCTAGAACGCCATGATATATACTGCTCCACCGGCCAATGTAAAGACATACCCTGACGTAGACCTTCGGTTGTCTAAGTCACCTGCATAATCTAAGTCTGTAAAACCCTTTACACTTAGCTCCTGACTCCCATAGCATATACGCATACTCTTTGTAGCTTTCAGGTATCTCAATATTCCTTTCACTGCCTCCCAATGTTTCTTGCCTGGGTTTGACATGTATCGACTTACTACTCCCACTGCAAATGCAATGTCTGGGCGAGTAGCAATCATTGCATACATCAAACTACCCACTGCAGATGCATATGGAATCTTATCCATTTCAGCCTGTTCTTCCTCAGACACAGGACAATCTTGTTTGCTAAGTTTCACATATGGTGGCAATGGAACACTCAGTGCCTTTCCCTTCTCCATATTGAAACGTTGCAAAACCTTGTCAATATACTCTGTTTGAGATAACCAAATCAACTTCTTTGATCAGTCTCTCTCAATGCGCATACCAAGTATATGACATTTATAGATGATTACTCGAGGAAAGTATGGGTTTACTTTCTCAAGCACAAGGATGAAGCGTTTAGTGTTTTCAAAATGTTTGTGACCCTTGTGGAGAATCAGAGTGGCAAGAAGCTTAAATGCTTACGCACTGACAATGGTGAAGAGTATGTTTCAAAGGCCTTTCAGGACTTTTGTGAGTCAAAAGGTATAAAACGTGAACTTACTGCTCCTTACAATCCTCCTCAAAATGGTGTTGCTGAGAGGATGAATAGGACCATACAAGAGAAGGTCAGAATTATGTTGTCTAATGCACAGCTGCCAAATGGGTTTTGGGCTGAAGCTGTATCAACAGCTGTTCATCTTGTAAATAGATCTCCTAGCAAGTTTTGCAGAAGGATTCAGTGCCAGAGATGGTATGGTCAGGCAAAATTCCCTCATACAAGCATCTCAAAGTCTTTGGCTGTGAGGCATATACTCACGTTCCAAAGGAATTTAGGAACAAACTTGAGCCAAAGAGTAGAAAGTGCATCTTTCTAGGCTATGGTAATTCTGGTGAGATGGGGTACAGACTTTGGGATCCCGAATCCAGAAAGGTTTTCCGCAGCAATGATGTTCACTTTAATGAATCCAAATATCATTCTAAACCAGAGAGGGTTGAGGAGATTAGAAGAGTTGTCTTCCAAGAAGATGGACCTGCACGTGCAAGACAAAATGTCAGGGCTCAAGAGGAGCAAGGACAGGATAGAGTGGAACCACAGGTTGTGGTTGAGCCTGAGACACCTATTGTGCGTAGATCTGGACGTGTCACGCGACCTCCTGATAGGTTTGTTCCATCTATGAACTATGTCATGTTGACTGATTGCAATGAGCCTTCATGTTACAAGGAAGCAGTGCAAATGAAGGACTCCGGGAATTGGCAATTGGCCATGCAGTCAAAGATGACAGCTCTGCATAAAAACCAGACATGGAAGCTAGTTAAATTAGCACGGGGCAAAAAGGCTCTACCCTGTAAATGGGTTTACAGGTATAAGATCACCGCTCATGATAGTCAGCCAAAGTACAAAGCAAGGCTTGTTGCCAAGGGCTTTAAGCAAGAACAAGGCATTGACTTTCATGAAGTCTTCTCTCCGGTGGTCAAAATGACTACATTGAGATGCTTTCTTGCATTGGTTGCCATATTAGATTTGGTGTTGCACCAAATGGATGTCAAGACAGCGTTCTTGCATGGTGATTTAGATGTGGAAATTTACATGCAGCAGCCAGAAGGGTTTGTTGAGAAAGGCAAGGAAGATTGGGTATGCCAGTTGTTAAAGAGTCTTTATGGCTTAAAACAATCACCGAGGGCATGGTACCATAAATTCCACAAGTTTATGCTTTCTCAAGGCTACAAACGTAGTGAGTTCGATCACTGTCTATATACAAAGAAGGCTAAGGATGGCAATTGGCTGATCCTTATTTTGTATGTGGATGACATGTTGATTGCTGGCAAGCACTTGGAAGAAATTTCAGCTTTGAAGTCAAAGATGGCAAAATCGTTTGACATGAAAGACATGGGTGAGGCAAGTCTGATACCAGTTGAAGGAGTACGAGCGGAAGTGCGATGCGAGAGAGAGTGCGAGAAGAAGAGCACGACGATCTGGTGAACTCGCTCTACTGTAATGTGTAGAGCATAGTGAGTTCTTATTAGGTTTTTACAAAAGAATATGTGTACATACCTGGCAGCCCGCCCACTTACCTGGGCGACCACATTGGGATTTATACCCCAACAAGAGAGAGAGAGAGAGAGAGAGAGAGAGAGAGAGAGAGAGAGAGAGAGAGTGTGGGGGGGGATTACAGTACCCGATGAAGATTGAGGTCACAAAGAGAGGGTAAGCGTCCGCAGTTCTTCCTCGCTCTGTTCATGCAGGGTGCATGAAGATGGAGTAGAGTGTGGGTAGCTTCCTGCTGTGTAGAATGGCATGCAAGAGAATAAACAATGTTCAAAAAATGATGGCATTCTTGAAGTGGCGGCATTTTCCATTTCTTGCAATTTTCAACGTCCCCGATAAATTATTTGAAGGCAACAAATAAAACTTGAGAAGTACTTCGAAAACCACCTAGAAAAGTCCTTAAAATTGACCACCATTTCATGGTTTCACCCAGCATGAGGGAAAACAAATATAACTGCACTAGATGAAGAGGATTACACTCTGATGATTGACAAATGTGAAGCTAATGGAATGCAAGTGGTAGAAATTTTGTATGAGCCACTTTTCATCCGATGCAAAAGGAAGCCCCTCTCTAACAAAGGCCTTCACATGTGCTTGCAACTTAGGGACATGCATTACTTCTCAAGATGTAAGCCCATGACATGGGCATATTAATTTATGGGAGGTTTTTTGTCAAAGGATCCTAATAACAAAATTTTCATACATAGAATGGGCTCTCTTTGAATGCATCATTGTGGGAGATGTTGAAAGCACAACAAGTTGTTGAAGAGAATCTTGTTCAAGATACCATGTCTTTGATATGAAAATAGGGTGAGAGCCACAAAATCTCCAATCTTTTTTAGAGAATAAAAAATGGAGAGTTTATTTTGAGATTTAAAATCTTGGCACTTATGGGAGTATATTCTGAGCAAGGATTGGCCGAGGAAGTTATGGAGTCTTTTCAATGGATGTAACATCTAGGCTTCACGCATCTTCAAAAATGCAATCACTTAACATGCCTCCAATGATAGGAGGTGCTTCATAAGGGAAAATTAATAGACAATCAAGTTTCCATCAAAGTGGTTGAGTGTTGGAATAATGTTCTTGTGGATATGTATGCCAAATTAATAGACAATCAAGTTTCCATCAAAGTGGTTGAGTGTTGGAATAATGTTCTTGTGGATATTTATGCCAAATGGGGTGTTCTTGTCCATGTGCAAGTGTCCTCAAGAGGCACTTTGCTCCCAACGTGATTTTTGGATGCTTTGATGCCAAGGTATGCCCTCAGGTATGCCAGAACATGCAATGCCAACTAGTTCTAAACTACTTCAGGCACATACAAGAAAATCCATTATGATATTTGAACGCAATGCATTTTTGGGTGTGATTTTATGTTGGTTAAGGCTCCCATCAATGTGGGGTCCTCTAGGAATTCCTTTTAATGGTTCATCATTTGTTTGTATGTATCAAGGTGTGATGGTCTTTGTCAAGCATGGGAGTCCTCTAGGGGTTGCCTTTTGATGGAGGGGATGATTTGTTCACCTTACTCAAATGCAGTGAGGTCAGTAAGCTCTTGAACAAACTCAAAAAATTTCAATATGAGGGTGTCATCATAGGAAAAGCAATCTCTTGAACAAGCTACGATGACTAGAGAAAAGAATAGTGTTATGGTAAGCCTCTTAGCTTACACTCAATGCATGAACCATCGCTAAAGACAAGCATAATTGCATGCACCCCTATGTGCATGGATACAATCTCCTACTTAGAAATCCCTATTACATGCTTCTCATTCTATGCACACATGCTACACTTTAAAGCTACATGCTACATGTAAGTTGTCCAAGGCATTGCCAAGCACTAGGTTTCTTTTCAATAACCCCTTACTAAATATATCATCCTGAATTCTTATATCCATATCAATATCTTGCCTTATCTCACATGCCATCAAGATGCAAACATAGGTGTCTTTTTTTTTGGAGAGACGTACTCACTTTGCATCCATTGAAAGCAACCAATAGCTTCTTGGTCATACCCTTGTGGGGCATATCCTACAATTAGTGTGTGTCAAGAGACTCCATCCTAGAACGAACCTCCTCAACCAATTTTTTTTGCTTTCTGATATACACCACATTTTGCATACAAGCTATCTAAGGCATTGTACAACACTCTTCAACAACTCTTATGCTCACATCATCATCTTTCCTAATGCCACATGCTCTCAATATGCAAGAATAGGAGAGATGTTGTCACTTATCACCTACTGAAAACAAACTAAACCTTCTTGGTGCATATCCTACAATCTTTACATTCCAAGGGATGAACCTCCTCATGCACACAACATTTGGCATACAAGTTCCTAAATAACCCTATAGAAGACTACAGTTAGCCCCTAACTAACTGTATAATTTCCAATTCTTATGCCCATATTAGCATCTTGCCTAATGTCACATGCCATCAAACTGCAAGCATAGGTGATTGTATTTGGAGAGATACACTCACTTGTAACCTATTGACAATAGCACAAAGCTTCTTGGCACAATCAATGCATTCCATGGGACAAACCTCATCATGCATATCACATTTGGCATACATATCGACCCAAGTAGTTCCAAGTGTGATGTTTGTTTTCCATATGTCAACCCAAGCAATACCAAGCACTCGATTTCTTTGCCACTTGGTTTTTCTCACACATCTGAAAAAAAGGGGGGCTCTAGCCCCCCCTTATTTTTCCAGAGCATTAAGGTAAGCGGACCATAGAGTGGCATGGCTCGGAAAATATGCAAATGGATTCAAAAGACGTGGCAAATTAATTTCTTCAAGACTGATCTGTTCTTTGGTAGTAGAAGGTTGGGAAGTCCTGGTCTTCTTGTCTGCACTCAAATAATCAGGTACTACTTCTTTCACCATATTTGGAAAGCAAGGAACCACCGTGTGTTTGCGGGGGATCTGACTGTGGCAAGCTTTTGTGAAATCATAGGAGAGAGCTCCACAGGATCGGAGGCAAACAAGCCTCAAAGGAATGGTCTAGAACAATACATATCATGATGACATCTTGTAATAAGTAAAGCCTAGGAGAAGTTGTGGTTTCTCTGAAAAGCAAAAAACTTATAATCCGTTGACCCTCAAGGCTTGGTCTGAGCTTGAGGTTGGTGTATATTTTTGTTGTTCTTAATACTATCCACTCACAATTGTGAGTTTTGCAAAAAAAAAAGATAAGGGAACCATAGAGTGGCGGACCCCCATTTCTACCCAATTCTTACGCCAATAATGTGGCTCATGGGGTTGCGTTTAGCAAGTTTCAAGCTAGCTTCTTAACTAAAGTGGAAGATTTTTTGTCTATCGGTCGATCCCGCTCTAGCACTAGTGCTGAGGTGGAACATTAATATTTTTGGTTCATTTCATGTCAAATAGTCAAATAGAAATTTATGCTTGATTCATACATTTTTCCTTAGAGTGACTCAAGTAGAGCGAAGAAGGCCGTGAAGGTCAAATTCAAAAAATGCTTGTGAGGTTAAAATGTGCTACCACTCTAGTTTGGTGCCAATACTAGTATTGGCACGGTCTCCTTACAATTTGTTTTTAGAGCATTACATTTTTGGCCTGCCCAAAGGGCAAAGGCTATAGAGATGCCTTCTCTTTTTGCTAACTAAAATGAAAAAAAGGTTGAGTTGTATTTTCAAGCATTTTTTGATAGGTCAAAAATGCTGATTTGTTGAAATAAGATAGTGGGCACTCATTTAAATGAAGAGTGTGTAAATCTAATGATAGACATATCTTGAGTTTTAAAACGTGAAGTGCATGCTCATTTACTAAGAAAAATATTTTGGCTGCCTTTGAAAGTGTGAAACGTTGAAGTTTGAACCAGGCTTTTACTTGAAGCAACCTTTTTCTTAGATTGGTAATACTGATCTCTAGTAAAGAGAGTTCACATAAAAATAAATAAATGGTTTATTCGCTTTGGAAAAGCTCTCCTATCTGTGTTATGAGTGGATGCAATACATTTGGTTGATGTGACTCTCTCTCTCTCTCTCTCTCTCTCTCTCTCTCTCTCTCTCTCTCTCTCCCCCCCCCCATCTCCAACCAATGTTGCACAATTTCAAGTTAAGATTGTGCAAAACACAGGATCTAGTTTGATGATCAAGTGCATAGTAGAAGTGATGGTTGAATCTTCTTATTAAATGATTTGGAGTACTTTGGTAACCCAACCCTAATCACACGTAATGCACTATGGGCATTTGCACCTACTTACAGGTCATCCTTATGATGGGCGTTGTGGAGGGGATCCAAGGAATCTCTGCACTAAGTAGCTAGCATATGATGTCATTAGCTCTCTGTATTGGTTGAACTGCGCACACCAACCATCTTGTATGGAGGTGAGATGAAATCTACCTGACAGCTCCTAGGACTGCACTCAAGACCTACACAAGAAGTTTTGGGCAAATTCTCACAATAATTCTCACATTGTGACTTACCTCAACATCATGAGCTTCTGTGAGGGAGGCACCGCATACCTAGCTAGGTATGCGGTGCCTCTCGAGCAGAAGCTCATGATGTTATGCATTGTATGAAAAACACTGGAAAAGATTTGGTTTTCCTACATGAGAAATTTTCTAAATCTTCTTGTGCTAGTCTTGTGTGTTGAAGATCATCAACATGCAATTCATCATGTTTGGGCGCTTCTTCATGGAATGGAGGCCAATGTTAACGCTATATAGAACATCTCCTCTTGCATGTCTGCATAAGCTCAAAATTGGGATTGTGAGAAGCTATCGAGTGACTACATGCAAGAGATAACCAGCTTGTGGCAAAGGTTGAGAAAGGAAGGTAGAGAGGCATTTGGAGTGTGCATGGAGAAGTGGAGCCGATAGGGATAGTGGCCGTGTTTGCAAGAGGAGAGGAGGTAGGATCAGGGTGCTCTCTCTCTCTCTCTCTCTCTTTCTTTTTCAGTGGCGTGGGGGGAATGCAAGAAGTTGAAGTGCAGTGGAGTAGAATTGTCACCACTAGCTGCACAAGCAAAGTAGGCCTTGTCAAAAACCAAGCAAGCGTCGATGTACAGGAATAAATGAGGCCATTTTGAGCGGTAATAGTAGCACAATAGAGGCGTCTATGCATGCATAAAGGGTACTCACACCATGGAAACTTGCAGCGATGAGTCATACATGCACGAAAAAATGATGCTCTTTGTTCCCCGATGTAGGACATCAGTTCTGCTACTAGGAGCACTGGCCGCACTTGACATGGAGACCTCTAATTTTCTGTTTGTTTTGGCTTTCCATCTTGTTTTATGCGGGCAATGTAGCGTATGACATGCACCACCATGAGTTGTCCCCCCTCTTGCTCTGTCAATTTCTCCTCGCGTTTTGCTGTCATTTTGGGCTCTATCTGCACCTTTCTGGCGGCTTGAAGCCCTGTCTGCAGCAGTCCATGCTATCAAAAGGCTCTTGTGGGAGTTGTAGAACTTTTATTACACGTAAACGCAATATTTTGAATAGCATTTTTGTGCCAAGCTTTTTTGTGATTCACTTGAACGAGTGCTTCAGTATGCCATGTGGCTTGCAACAGATGCCTTAAGGCTTCTATGACGTAGTGTGCATGCATGCACCATGATTGGTTTTTGATATGCTAAAATAGAGTATTTAATTGTGCGAGTTGTATCTACTAAGGCTGAGTTCAGACTGAACCGGCAGAAGAAACAAGCTTTCTTAAATGTGTCGCCGCCTAGTGTGAACAGTGTGGAGGAGGAAAAGTGAAAAAGTGAAGGGGGCTGAGAGAGGTCATCAACTCTTCGCACGGGGGCGGGGGGGAGGGGGGGGCGGGGGGGGGGGGGGGGGGGGAAGAAAAATGGAAGGCCCAGCGGAACAGTGCTTCAACTCCAACTAACCAAATTTCGCCATGGAAGATCAACGCCCCTTTGCATTTTTTTTTCGTCGCCTTGTGTGAACCCACCCTAAGTGAATATTTCTAATAGCGTTATTGTGTGTGGGGAGAGGGAGGGAGGGAGGGAGGGAGGGAGAGAGAGAGAGAGAGAGAGCGAGCGAGCTTATTATCCTCACGAGCTTCATTGAAGGTTGGAGCCAACAGTCCTGATTTGGATCACTTTCTTAATGCAAAGGTGCCTTCTAAGTTCTTTGTAAAGCGTTCTCCTCCAAAAGAGTATATTCCCAAGAAAATGAGTAAGCTATTACTTCAAGCCTGGCTGTATCCTAAACGTTCAAACTCACAACAACAACAAAACCATAGGCTAATTTTTTCTTGGTGTCTCTCTGTAGATTAGGTTGAGCAATCTTTCTTGGTTCAACGCTACAAAACCCTTAGAAGAACGAGTTCTACCAATCTCATCTCTAAGGGCAGGCCTCGTGAATTTTTCACTTGCTTTTCTTTGACACATACATAAAAGGTGCAAGTGTATTCTTCGTGATTTCATTCACACATCTATAAAAAAAAGAGGGGGGTTGGAGTCCCCCATCATCCACACGACTGTGGACGAAGGGGGGGATCTAGCCTTCCCTCTTTTTTTTCCCAGATGTGTAGATCTCCTATTGATCAGGGACATTAGTGCAGCTAACTAGAAATATAGCTACTCCTTAATTCAACTTTAAAATTTATCGAGCAAAAAATGTAGCCACGTAGCATCAAGTTTGGAAAAATATGAACGTGTGTGCATCCCGAAGCATCATTGACAATGCTTTGCATAACGCCTCATGCCCATAAGATGCAAGCATCACCATCCATTTAAAACATCCTAGAGCTTTTTGGCAAGAAACAACATTATGAACACGAGCAGCTCCTCACTAATGATATCGTGAAAAAAAGGGGGGCTAGAGCCCCCGATCATTTGGTGTGCACAGATAAAGAGAAGACTCCAATCGCCCTTTTTTAAAAATTGTGAAAATGGAAAAAATATTTCTAATTGGACAAATTATTTTGAAAAACAAGGAGGGCTCGAGCCCCCCCATCATGCGCGCACATGCGGATGATGGGTGGTGGAATGAGTTGGACACTTTCAGTCAATTATTCTAGGTTGGTGGTTAGAGTTAGTTCAGACAAATCATGAGACTTTAGATCAGACCATACACTAACTGAAAGAAAAGACTGAAGCTCGGAATGGTATTGAATACTAGAACTAGAAAAGAGAATGACACTAGAACGAGGAATTGAAACTGGAATTGCAGATTTAGATTAGATATGTGAATAAGTACAATGATGAGATAAGCTAAGTATATGATTCAGATTATATGAGAAGAACAACTTTAAGATACAAAAAAATTAGGATCCAAGAATAATCACGAGTCCAACCAGTCAAAATGAAGTAGTGGTCCCTATTTATAGGCTCTCTACTGGAATCTGGCCGACTATGCACAATACCATTCATTGTGGTAATTGTCTGTAATTATTGTCTCTAGAAGCTTCTAGCTACCTTTGCTAAGTGGTCATTCCCACCATCTACATTCCTACCCCTTTTCTTGAATTTTGGTGTATACCAAATTTTTTTAGCAATATGCATGTCATCCTGTGTCGGTCCATCTAACCTTCTTTTTCTCTAGCACCTTCCTCTCGAGAGGTTTATGGAGGACTTTGAATGGTTCCAAGGTGCTTGGACCATCATTCTCCTTCTAAGTAAGCCAATACAAGGCCTCTTGCCCCATCTAATCCTTTTTTATCGTCTTCATTTCGAATTCATACAGTGTTAGTAGATTTCAAGTTTTTGTGTCAGGGTCATAGAGTCTTCGATTGCCCTTAGTGAGTTGAGCTCTGGCCAAGTTTGTGGCATATATGATGTGGTGTGTATCCGTCCTTGAGGCAAGACGTGGTTACACTTCACGCAAGCTTCAAAGAGAATTTGGGCCATCTCTCTGATTTGAGGCTCAAAGGATGCCTTGTTGGCCATCACCTTTTTCAGTATCTTTGATACTTACACAGACCAGGAGATTGGAAATTCTAGAGTCCTTTCATCTGACCAGCTAGCTGGTCATTGTTTAGAGCGTGTGTGACCACTTGATTCTAGGTTGTCCATCAATTCTGTTGTGGTTCGTGACTACGCCTTAGTGAGATAAATCGATTGTTTTGAGTGCGTTAATGGCTTTTTTGACGTTTCAACCATAAGAGAGTGTTCCTTGACCATAGGGCAGTATGTTCTACTACAATTTTTAGGACATTGATCATGATGGATCATGATTTTTTTACCTTGTTGAATTGCGACCAAACTTGGTAGGATAGTGCCCCTAGGTGTCTTAGACCTCCTCCTAAAGTTTCATTGCATTTAAGCTTTGTTTGAGTGTCAAAATGGCGTGACCACCGAGTGTAGTGACATAAGACATAAGCAGTTTGCCAGATTTGAGATTGATAGATTTTCTAGTGCGAGAGATGGTTTCATTTTGTAGGTTCACTTCTTAAGTTTGACACTCTCAAAGAGTATCCATGCCCCATCCGAGTCGCTTCCCTGAGTATGGACATTATGTTAGTACCAGATAGCTATGCTATAGACGTCCATTGTGGCGACCCGCTAACAGACAATTTCCTCTCTCCC
Organism: Adiantum capillus-veneris; assembly: GCF_014529385.1. Lineage (NCBI taxonomy): Eukaryota > Viridiplantae > Streptophyta > Polypodiopsida > Polypodiales > Pteridaceae > Adiantum > Adiantum capillus-veneris. Next base: position 34,969,413 of record NC_140941.1, read on the forward strand.
ATACACCACTTAAACTAATAGTCTTGTGTAAAGAAAGTTCACTCACTTGTAGAATTAAGGGATCCAAAGAAGGAACATCGAGATGTGTCAGGTAGAGCAGCATCAATTACTGAGGGATTAGGGATAAGTGGTTACGAGGTTTTCTACTATAACTATGAAGTTGTTGATGACAAAGAAGTGAGCTATGTGGGATATGTTGCAATTCACACAGGTTTATATAGTGAGAAAGTGTGCACTTGCCTCATTGTTATACGTGTACGCGCCATTGAATGTTCCACTTGTTTCTCGCCTTGATGTACGATATTTGTGACATGCCATTCATGCAATGTTTGATCTTGATCATTATTATGGAAAGATTATTTTATTGATTGTGGAGTTTATTTCCTTTTGATGATCGTTATGTGGTACTGGCGTTATTGGTTTTTCCTTATGGATCTGAATTGTCCTAACTAGTTTGTTGCATGTTTGCATCTTGACTAAGTGTTGCCCATAAGTAGTGAAAGGGTGAAACTATATTGGTTGTGCCAATTGGTGAGTTTGAACTGAAGTTCATGACATACATCCAGCTTGTTCTGATGATTTCTATATTTCCTCTGATCTGGCATAATATAATTTGAGCTTGGTCCCATTGTAAACCCCTAGCAACAATAATCTGGATAATTCTCTGAGTCTTACTAAGACATTAAAGAATACCCAAATCAATATTAGGCAGAGGAGACTAGAACATGCTAATCTCCACCCAGCCATGCCCTATATAGGCCCTCGGCCTGCTTAACATAGGGACCCCCTTGATTGCATGTCTATCTTGGACCTTGGCCCTGACCGGTCCTACCCTTGGCATGACATTACTACCCCCTTGGAGAAATGTTTTTGTCCTAAAAAACAAGAGTAGTGATACACTAATGGTTTCCACAGTGGCATACTTCATGTATCCAATTGTTTACTTGATCAGAACATGGTTTAGTAGGAGGTTCAATGAAACCAAGAGTAACATCTTGATTTTCCACATTATTGTCCATTTGCAACCATCTTGTGTTACCAACTCCTATCCAACATAGTGTGTAGACTCCATTTAGAATGCACATGACCATGCTAAACGAGTAATCACAACAAAGATGTACCCAAAAGAGTACCTATTTTCACTATCCATGAAAGTAACTGGCTCACGTAACTTATTAGCAAGCTATAAGTCCTTGACTTTTTCTCAATTTTCATTAGTAAACAACCCGAACCATAACTAATGTTCAAGGTTAAGAACTTAAATTATACATGAAGAGACTAAACCTAGTTGCAAACATGCTTTAACTTACGGTAAGCTAACTCCAAGTAGAGCCATAAATGCTTTCTAATTGGATTGCTTGGTGCTAAGCACTTAACGTATCCTTTAGAACAAGATTACACTTTGTGATTGTCATATCCCCTTGGATATGACAGTATTGAGATGTGTTTCCCCATAGTTTACAAACATTCTTCCCAAAATGACTGGTAAATGGGAATCACAATGTCGTACAATATTTTTGAGGAATCAACAATGACATGCATAACCATCTTGGTTAACTTGAAAGATCCACAAGCACCCAAACCGAGACATGGCCTCCATTGGTGATTGGTAGATCCAAGTAATCTTGTAGAGATAATGCACATAGAGTGCAAAATGCTTCAGAATAAAGTAATGTGATGAATATGCATGTCGTTCCAAATCAGCCTTTGCTAAACACTAGGGCCCATAACACCTAGTGTACATGCATTTAGCAAAAACAGATCTAAACCTGCATATCCATGCTCATACTTGCCAATACTTATGGAATTATCCTAGCACACATTAAAGAGGAGTGTAAATAGTTCTAAAAAGAAACTAAATACTTTGTACTGCAATAATTTGCAAGCTTTGTTCAAACGTTTGAACCATAATAGAAGGCGAAACATTAATCACTTCTAGGTACAAACAATAAAACCTTTTCATTAACAACTCATCACCTTGCTATATGCATCAACAACCATCCATTTATGTTGTTTAGCCGCACTTGTAGACTTCACAAGTCATTCTACGTATCCGACAATTTTTGGCCACTGAAATTGTTTCCCATAAGTCATGTTGAAAATGGTCAAGAAAATGGATTCAACGCACCTAGGGACATTATCGCAATAGATAATTGAAGTAGCGGTGCCAATGTCAGTCCGAAAGACTCATGTTCTCCATATGTGGAATATGTCTCAACTAAGGATGTATAAAAAAAGAGAATCCTTCAAGTACGAGATGTACTAGTGAGTAGAGGTGACTACAAACACGATGCGCCATGCATGAGAGGGACCCTCATGAATCTTGCTTCACACTGGCTAAACCAAATTCTTTGAGTTCCTATACCATGTTGTATCCCATGTGATAACATGTGCCAAATCAAACCCTCCAAGTGGGTCCATAATTGCGGAATACAGAAACTTATTTTAGTCACTACAACCCAAATTTCTTGGCTCTTACATAACCTTTTCATCTCAACTAAAGAGCAAAAATGAATGAAAACATAGAAGTTTATGCATCCTACTTGGAAAAGGAAACATAAAACATAGAGAAAAAACCAAATACCTAAAGGTTGAACATAGTGATCACTTATTCGTAGTGATAACCGTTTTTTCGGCTCTCTGTAATTGCCATAGTAAGTTATCTCACCCTATCAAATCACTCAAACACTGTGGTTACCCTCACCCTTTCACTGTATATAGGTGCGTGTGAGTTAGGGGACTTTTCCCTTATCTCCTTACTGAAATAAAAAACCCTCAATTAGCTAGTCATGGGGCTAGTTGAGCCAAAAAAATATAAAATATAAAAAATATAAGTATATTATGGCCCATGCGTATGTAAATATTTCTTTGTATATAGGGCCTAAATAAAAGACTTTTTCATAATTATTTTGGTATTTATTTAAATATTTCTACCTAGGTGTGTGTTATTTATGCTTTGTACATTGCCTCACCATTACCACAATTTTTCTTACCATTTTTCATACTCTTTATTCCATATAGAAATATTTTCATGTAAGCTTCTCTTATATTTGGTGTAACTCCACCCCAACAAAAATCCAAAAAAACTAGTTTTTTTTATGTGTATATTTTTTCATTATTGTGATTTTTCCCTTCCTACATCTATTTTGTTTTCTTTCTAAAAAATTAGAACACCAAAAATATTTATCTTTTTATGGTAGCCTCATAATGAGAGAGATTTCTTTTGACCCCTTTATATTTTTTCCACTTATATTATTTATATTTGACATGTACATATTTTTTAGACCCCTCAATATTTGATTTTCTTAGTTGTACTATTCACTTATATCATGATCTCAACAATATCTTCAATTATAGACCTACCAAATAAGGTCAAGGATAGGTGGCATGCATACATGCACTATGGAGGGCTCACTCTTGGAGGTATTCAAAAGAATCATCCAAAGAAGGACCCCACAAGGACCTTGTGCAGTGGAAAAAAACGGTCGGTTTTGATAAATTTTTAAAGTTTCCTTGCTCTCCGAATTTGAAAAGGTGATCCAAATAAATGTTGTAGCTCGGGGACTGAACTTTTGCCTCAATTTTTTTCATATTTTTTTGAGCTACGAGCTGTGAGCTATGATTTTATTAGTGGACCCCAATTTTCCCATGCTATGCAGCCACACTCTCTCTTCCACTTTATCATTTTCCTCTTTCACACACACTTCTCCACTCATCATCCCCACCTCTCTCACCACTCCTCTGTGCACCCTACGCACCTTCTCCTCAACCTTGAAGAATAAGAGAAACCATGGTGAACTCATACCTCCCACACACAATTCCATTCCAAAATTGACCACCTAGTCTCATTTTGATTGGTCATGACAGATTTTGTAAGAAGGCATTAGTGCAACAAGCACCCCCTTCCCCCTTCTCTCTCTTTCTTACACATATATATATTTATGTTTGCTTGATCATTAACGATACACTTCAAAGCAGCCCGAGCACCATCTCTCTCTCTCTCTCTCTCTCTCTCTCTCTCTCTCTCTCTCTCTCTCTCTCTCTCTCTCTCTCTCTCTCTCTCTCTCTGTCTCTCTCTCTCTCGTGTTTTAGTGTGTGAGAGTGTTCCATTGGTGTTAGGGTTAGTGTAAATTCCTTGCTTGTTTGTGGGTTGCTCTAACGATTCTCCTCTTTTGCATCCTAGTTCGCTCTTAAACTAGGTGGTGCCCCTTGTGTAGTTGGGATTTGGCTGTGGGTTTGTTGTTTTGGTTTGTGTTGTGTTGTGCCCCAGCCCCATTGAGCAGCACGGGAGCCTTGAAGGGTGTCTAGAGGTTGCTCTTCTTGTTGTTCGCCCCGGACCGCTTCAAATTGGTGCCCCCACGGAGGACAACAACTCGTGTATGTTTTTGTGTAGGATCAACTTTTAGCATAGTCAAGTAGTTTGCATGAATCACGAGAGTTTGTATGATCCTTTCATTCCCATTGCAAGGCAAAAGATACACATAATTGTTAGCACTAAGTTGCAATTTCAATGGGTAATTCGTAGGATTTTAGGTCCTCTTAGGTTAGCCGAGATAAACACTTCGGTATTTATTTTGCCTCTCATTAGGTACGATATTAGCTTGGACGTCTATATTTTTGTGTTATTTTAAGCATTAGGACATGCATAGGCCATGGATAATGGCCCAGGAATAGAGGTTTTTCCCTTTCATTTTACTCCACACATTAGAATAAACGTTGCAATTAGTAGAAAGATCCATTTTTAACAACGAATGGTATTCATGTTTGGTGCCCAAAGAGTAGGAGAAATTCTCGCGTCACCAAACCCTGTCATTCTACCTCTTATTGATTATCATAGGTCATTTGATGTGAATATTTTTATTTTGTTGTAGAATAGATTGCAATTTAGAAAATATTATTGTGTAAATCTTTTAAAGAAAGAAAAAACAAAAACGCGTCACTTTGAAATCAATTCAATGGAGAGCCAACGCCAAATGTCTGGATATCCTCTTTTCTTTGGAGAGCCTGGAGAGGATGCAGAATTATTTCTAGCGAATTTCAAGATGTCTTATCGTATCAAGAGGATAGTAACTGATCAAGAACGTGTAGAAATGTTTGAGGTGGTCCTTAGGAAAGATGCTAGCACTTGGTTTGACTCTTTGCCTGAGCAAGTTAACGGGAATTACACGGAAGTTTTGAATTGTTTCAAGAAATACTTCTTTGATCCCCAAAACACTCAGAAATTATGGCAAGACATTGTTTCTCATAAGCAAAAAGACTTAGATGACTACTACTTGTACAAGCAAGAGTTTCTACGTCTTTGGGCTCTATGGATACGAAATGTTGCTAACCCTGGTGATGGTGCAGAATTTTTAAAGAAGGAGAGGTTCATAGCCGGACTCTTTCCTGACCTTAAGGTAAAAGTTGAGGCGGGTGTACCTGCTACTTTTGATGCAGCGGAAACTAGGGCTGCTGAGAAGTATAGGAAACTCAAGTGCTTAAGGGGAGAGGTTCCAATAGAAGGTCTTAGACCCAAAGGTAAGTCACAAGCATCAACATCTAGGAAGCTTCCTGAGGTAACGGCTGAAGTGATTGAGAAGTTAAATGAATCTTTAAGCAGCCTGTCAATTCACCTTGCACAAGCTGTAGGTCCAAAGGGACAAGCAAAGAAGTCAGAAGAGAGAGAGCCACGAACTAGGAGAGTCTTGCAATGTTGGAATTGCGGAGAGTCTGGACATGGGATGTATAATTGTCCTTGGCCCCGTGGAGAGCCAGGGAGACCTAACTTGAATTACCCAGTGATGACTGCAGGAGAAGGAGCTGGTCAACAACCAAGGCTTCTACAAAGGCCAAATGGACCAAGACCACCTCCACAAGGGGTAGAAGGAGTTCCACCTTTGCCAGATCCAAATGTGCATGTGGTAGAGGTGACAAATTCAAATGAGGTTGACATGGAAGCCAATGGCATTAAGCGTGGCCGAGGGAAAGGTAAAGAGAAAGAAGGAGTCACATCATAGAGTGACCATGGACAAGGCAAAAAGGCAAAGGAGACTAAGGAAACCAAGAGTACTCGACGTCGTATCAACCTCCAAGACTTCCCTCTTGGACATGGTATGGCTCCGTACAACTTGTTGGAAGACATGAGAGGTAAGGGTCCTGATATTTCATGGCCTCAATTTATTGCATTATGTCCACAAGTTAGGAGGGATTTAACAAGGGCAGTTAGCACTAGGAGAAAGGTAAAAGAGAGTGTGCCTGTTGTAAAAATTGCACAAGCCGAAATGAATGAGGACATTACACCGGTGCTAGACTGTTACATCAAAGGAAGATTGGTTAGGAAAGGTCTAGTGGATGGGGGTGCACAAATTTGCATCATGACAGAGGGACTCATGCAAAGACTAGGCATGCACATCCATGAGACACCTGAAATCAAACTCAAGATGGCAAACAATAGCAAGGCTAGGTGTGTAGGCATTTGTAAAAATGTCTTTGTAGAGGCCTTTGGCATTAAGAGAGCAGTGGATTTTTATGTTATGTCGACCAAGGGAAGTGGTTATCCATTTATCCTAGGAAGACCATGGCTAATGAAAATGCGAGCTTTGCAGGATTGGGAGAGTGGGAAATTAATTTGCAGGGATGACAATCATAAGAAGGTTGTCTTTGACATGAAGGAGCAACGCCAAGAGGAGCTCCATGAAGAATTCAAAGTGAGACGGTCGAAGGTTGGACCGATAGCACTTCAGAAGAAGAAAGTAGTGGCAGCATTACTGAAGAGGAGTCTTCCATCGAAGTCATGGGGGTAAAGTTTAAGCCAAGGAACCAAGAGACCTCTTGTCAAGGCTTGGAGGAGGTAAGTCCTCAAGAGAACGAAGGTGTTCAAGATGAAGGGATGCTGGAAGGTATGCTATCAACAACACTTACAAAGGATGAAAGAGAGGAGTTCAAATGTGTGCTAAGGAAGTTTCCTAGGCTTTTTGCTAAAGACTACACCGATGTGCGTGGGGTAGATGTTGTTCAACACAAAATTGAGTTAAAGCCTGAGGCCACACCTAAAGCTCAGAAGCTACGAAGGCTAGGAGTTATAAAGGAACAGGCTCTACTCAAGGAGGTAAGAAAGCTTCTAGCAGTAGGTTTCATTTATCCAGTGGAGAATTCAGAGTGGGTCTCTCCTGTTGTTGTCACTCCTAAGAAAAATGGAAAGTGGAGGGTGTGTGTGGATTACCGTCCCCTCAATGAGGCAAAAAAAAGAGATCACTTTCCCCTCCCATTCCAAGATGAGGTAGCTGGTCATGAGAAGTACACTGTGTGCAATGGTTACTCAGGTTACTTTCAAATAGGGATTGCATTGGAGGATCAATTGAAAACAACCTTTATCACTCCTTGGGGTTGTATGCTTTTAGAGTCATGCCATTTGGTCTGACAAATGCTCCTGCAACATTCCAACGTTTCATGAATATGGTGTTTCAAGCATTCTTTGGAAAGTCAATTAGGGTGTTCATTCATGATTTCTGTATTTATAGCTCAAAATCATTGCATCTACAAAGGGTAGAAGAAGGTTTAAAGAAGCTCTACAACATGGGAGGTCAACTCAACCCCGACAAGTGCCATATAGGTGCGGATGAAGTAATCTTGCTTGGTCATAAAGTTTCTTACAAAGGCATTGAAGTGGATCCTTCAAAGGCAAAGGCTCTTATTGAGCTACCATCACCCAAGAGTCTTAAGGAGGTCATCTCATTCATTCAAAAGGTGAAGTATATGTCACGCTTCATTCACTTAGCCTCAGAGTTACTTCACCCTTTGCAAAAGTTGACACAACAAGTAGAATTTGCATGGTCTGATGAGCTTGAAGAGTACTTTTGTAACATTAAAGCCATTTTGTCAGAGCTACCAATACTCATGCCTCCTTGTTGGGAGTACACATTCTTTGTTAGCTCTAGTGCTGGGAAAGAAACAATTGGTGCAGTTTTGCTACAACAAGATCCGTATAGTACCAGGATGCGGCCCATCTACTTTGCTAGTAGGGTCATGAATGCTTTAGAGAGAGGCTACACGGAGGCAGAACTCATGATGCTTTCTCTCATGTTTGCGATAAGGAAGTTTAGATCCTACTTGCTCCCAAAACCTTTTGTAATCCTCACTGCAGAGAATTTGTTCCCTTGGGTGTCATCTCAAATGAATCTTAGTACTAGGATCTCAAAATGGATTATGGAGTTGCAAGAGTTTCAATACTCTTTCAAGGTAGAAGATAGTGTGCGTGCACAATTAGCAGGGATTCTCACTTATAGGGTGCATGAAAAGGAGATTAAGGTGCCTGAAGTAAAGACCCTACCATTGCCACCACCAAAAAGTATTCCTAATGATTTTACTTTTTTCTTTGATGGAGCTTTTCGTCGAGCCATAGGAAAAGCAGGGGGAGGGCTAGTGTTGCTCAACCCAAGTGGAGAGGTGGTCATGAAAGAGAAGTTCAATCTACCAAGTTCAGCTAGCAACAATGAAGCAGAATATGACACACTACTTCATGGTTTAAAAATAGGCATTGGCCATGGTATACAACGTCTCATGGTAAAAGGGAATGCACTTCTCATTGTGAAGCAGATTTTAGGCATTTGGGTATGCAAAAATGAAAGCTTAAGGACAAAAGTTCATGCTCAACATACATAGTTCATGTTTGGGGCCATACATAGTCAAGAAGGCTTTCAATTCAAGTTACTATCAACTTATGGACTTGAATGGGAAAGAGCATTCCAGGAAGGTAAACGGCTATCGCTTGAAGCCTTACTTGAGTCGCCTTCTACCAAAGGATCTACCAGAGCAAAAGGAAACTATCCCATGTAAGTATTGTTCCATGAAGAATGAGTGTAACACAAACCAAAATTCCAAGGGGCCAAACAATGAAGATCTTGTCAAGGACTCTGAAGCACTCTCTTTGGAAAAGATTCTTTATGATGGTACATGAATATACCATCATCCTGGGGGAGGGCTAATGATAGCCGTTTTTTTGGCTCTCTGTAATTGCTATAGTGAGTTATCTCTCCCTATCAAATCACTCAAACACTGTGGTTACCCTCACCCTTTCACTGTATATAGGTGCGTGTGAGTTAGGGGACTTTTCCCTTATCTCCTTACTGAAATAAAAAACCCTCAATTAGCTAGTCATGGGGCTAGTTGAGCCAAAAAAATATAAAATATAAAAAATATAAGTATATTATGGCCCATGCGTATGTAAATATTTATTTGTATATAGGGCCTAAATAAAAGACTTTTTCATAATTATTTTGGTATTTATTTAAATATTTCTACCTAGGTGTGTGTTATTTATGCTTTGTACATTGCCTCACCATTACCACAATTTTTCTTACCATTTTTCATACTCTTTATTCCATATAGAAATATTTTCATGTAAGCTTCTCTTATATTTGGTGTAACTCCACCCCAACAAAAATCCAAAAAAACTAGTTTTATTTATGTGTATATTTTTTCATTATTGTGATTTTTCCCTTCCTACATCTATTTTGTTTTCTTTCTAAAAAATTAGAACACCAAAAATATTTATCTTTTTATGGTAGCCTCATAATGAGAGAGATTTCTTTTGACCCCTTTATATTTTTTCCACTTATATTATTTATATTTGATATGTACATATTTTTTAGACCCCTCAATATTTGATTTTCTTAGTTGTACTATTCACTTATATCATGATCTCAACAATATCTTCAATTATAGACCTACCAAATAAGGTCAAGGATAGGTGGCATGCATACATGCACTATGGAGGGCTCACTCTTGGAGGTATTCAAAAGAATCATCCAAAGAAGGACCCCACAAGGACCTTGTGCAGTGGCAAAAAAACGGTCGGTTTTGCTGAATTTTTAAAGTTCCCTTGCTCTCCGAATTTGAAAAGGTGATACAAACAAAAGTTGTAGCTCGTGGACTGAACTTTTGCCTCAAAGTTTTTCATATTTTTTTGAGCTACGAGCTATGAGCTATGATTTTATTAGTGGACCCCAGTTTTCCCATGCTATGCAGCCACACTCTCTCTTCCACTTTATCATTTTCCTCTTTCACACACACTTCTCCACTCATCATCCCCACCTCTCTCACCACTCCTCTCTGCACCCTACGCACCTTCTCCTCAACCTTGAGGAATAAGAGAAACCATGGTGAACTCATACCTCCCACACACAATTCCATTCCAAAATTGACCACCTAGTCTCATTTTTCCTCCTCCACATTACCCATATCTATCAAAAAAACCACAAAATTCAGCCTCTTCTCTTAAAAGACAGCATCATGGTGGTTGATTACTCAGCTTCAATTACCTTGTCTCTCAAGAAAGATCAAGAGTGGAGAAAAAATGTACCGTCAAAGCTAGTGGACCGTCAACAAGCGTCAAAATTGGCCCTACTCAAGACACTTGGAGCATCAACCTTGTAAGAAATCCACCTTTTCTTACCTCTTAAGAGTTTTTCTTCCTTATTTGTATCCTACATGGATACTCCCATTGTAAATATCCAATTCCATTTGTAAATTAATACTAACTCTACTAGCACTAACCCACTATGAAAAGTCCTATCACCTCCATTTCTCTCCTCCCTCTTTCCCCACCAACTTCTTGATAATTCCAAGCAAAAGAAATTAGGTAAATTGCTGAAAATATAACCCAATCATGGTTAGAGGAGTAACCCTAGCCTTAAAAATTGCTATAAAAGGAGGGTGTAGCTAGCACAAAAAAGAGAAGAAAGAGCACTATGCTATAGCTTGAGAAGCCAAGCTCAACCTCTTGAGAAGGAGCTCTTGAGTGGAATCTCATTGGCATTAGGCATATGTATGTGTTGTATTAGGGGTGATTAGCAAGGGAACTCTATGCCATTGTAAGAGAGAGTGATCATTCAATTGAGAGTAGGAAATCTATCATTTCTCCTACTAGTGTAAGCCCAACATTTGCTGAATCAAGGAGGGTGAATTTGGACTAAGCATGGATACCTTGTCTCCCTTCCAACGTGAAGTCATGGACAATAATGATGTGTAAGTGTCTTGGTGTTTTATTTAAGTTCTTGATAGCTTGTCTCCGGGTATTGTTATCAATTTAGCCATAAATCCCACATGCTGTAAGAGGGCGACAGGGTGGAGAGGACTCCCCTGGCCTTAAGACAGTGATTGGGGTGGCTTTTTTCTTGTGATGTTTTGTGGTGTAATTTACTCAGGCTATGTTGAAAAAATACTAATCTCACTTTGATTGGTCATGACAGATTTTGTTAGAAGGCATTAGTGCAACAAGCACCCCCTTCCCCCTTCTCTCTCTTTCTTACACATATATATTTATGTTTGCTTGATCATTAACGATACACTTCAAAGCAGCCCGAGCACCATCTCTCTCTCTCTCTCTCCCTCTCTCTCTATCTCTCTCTCGTGTTTTAGTGTGTGAGAGTGTTCCATTGGTGTTAGGGTTAGTGTAAATTCTTTGCTTGTTTGTGGGTTGCTCTAACGATTCTCCTCTTTTGCGTCCTAGTTCGCTCTTAAACTAGGTGGTGCCCCTTGTGTAGTTGGGATTTGGCTGTGGGTTTGTTGTTTTGGTTTGTGTTGTGTTGTGCCCCAGGCCCATTGAGCAGCACGGGAGCCTTGAAGGGTGTCTAGAGGTTGCTCTTCTTTTTGCCCGCCCCGGACCGATTCAGTAGTAAAAGGCATCTACCTAAATTTCCTGCCTACAAAGGCCTAGGAACACTAATTGAAAATTAGTGAAATGCAAGTACTATTCCACATGTAACCTTGGGTGTTGTCTTTGCAATCCAAACCCCTTGGTTAAAATCGACATTGTCAAACCCCTTGGTTAGACTTTGCAGGAGAACTGCCCAACTAGCAGCCAGCCCTTGGCGTATGTCAATGACTCCCCTTGGGTTTGCCCTTGGTAGTACACACTTTTGAAGTTGAATGTCCACTACCCCTTGGAAATTGGCAGACTTTTTTCCTTGAAAGTGCAAGTGTGAAGGTTCCAAGAATTGACCATCAACCCTCTATAAGTGATTTAGTAATCACGAGCTAGGTCTTACCCAAAAGTTCTACTCATATAGACACTCTTAGTGCTATAGATAGAATAGGAGATCCACTGAAGTTGGAATCGTATTCACAACTGGATCTTCTCCACACCCAAAAATCCATCATCTTCGATTTTTGTGAACAACCGTGTTGTCTAAAATGTTGGCATCATCTATACACCTTGGTAGAGATAAGCCCTTACGAGTTTAAGACGTTAAGAAGCTCAACTTGATTTTCACACTTAAAGTGTGTAGTGCTAAAATAATGCCCAAAAAATTGCTAATGGCAAGACTCTTGCTTGTCCATTAGAATCGATGGGTACTCAACTGAATATAACTGTTCGATCTTGAAAGCAATCACTGATGGAATACAAATTGATGGCTCTTAGACATTCCAAAATAGGTGGCAATAAAAGGCTCTTAGCCCTTCTTGTTGACATATTTACATAGAAATATTTTAGTAAAATCATGCATAGTTTCAGCTTTCTCGCAGAGAATTTGGAAACACACACACACACACACACACACACACACACACACACACACACACACAGAATGTTGGGTTGAAAAAAACCCCTTATTCTAATGTGTTATTCTCCTTGCATTTGCTCTAGTGTAGACCATGTCTATGTCATAGCTTATCCTATAAGCGTACAACATTATGCTTGTACAACGCTCTCGTATAGAGAGATACCATAATTCACATGTGGACCCATCTATCGTATATGTGGTCATGTCTGTACCAGAGTGACTTAGGTATGGCACTTTGTGTGTGAATAAAGAGAAATAAAAAGTGTTTGTAAACATCAATAACTTATCGTGTTCGTGACAGGGTAGTTGGCGTCATAGAAGAAGCGTTGTTATTGTGAAAACAACAAGGAAAATGAGTGCCTCTATATCCTTGCACGAGTCACACCGTCGGAAGGAAGAACTATTGCACCGCCAAAACCACTTGTGATAAGCACCTGTAAAGATTTATGGAGAACCCTTCTAGCATGAAGCACACTTTGGAATTGGGAGAAACCAAGGACATAAAGATGTAGCTCGTCTTGAGTAGATATCCGTAGAGCATCCATAAACAGATAAAAGATGAGAGAGTTATGGTCACTCAAAGTTGGGGGTGTACTCTCTCTTGCTCAAAAATGAGCTCTCTGGAAAGTTTGCAGGTGTTGCAGCTATAAAATGGGGCCTCTTTTGATCTTTTATTTGAAAATATTTCTTCTCTCTCCTCAACCGACAAGGCTATCTTGCAAGGCTTTATTTAATTGGTCCAATCTTGGCTTCATTTGGGTAAGAAATGGGCAGACGGTGACGTTTTGGCCAAGGGAAGGGGTGGGAGATAGTGTCCAGGGGACCTAAAAGATGACCATACACCTCAACAACTGAGTGGGAGCTCAAAAATGGCACCCCCTTCTCCCCCAAATGTCCACGAGCCCCCATAGCCAAGCTCCTCCCAAGCTCCCCTCTCCTTTGATACACCCCAAATGGGCACCCATTCCCCCTCTTATACCCTTTGCTTCGGGCCCAAGCTCTCCTATGTGGGATTATTTCCTTGCCACATGGCACATTCCTCCCACACTTCTCCAATTCCCTCCTTTCCACATAAAATTTCCAGCTTGACCCCTTCTCAAGACCAACTTCCCAAGAGCATAGTGCACCGCTCCGGCCACCAAATGCGACGCCGTAAAGCACAACTCGAAGACCATTACTTTGGCTATCTCCAAAAATTTAAAATCTCAGCATTTTTAATTTTAGATCATAAAGTTGGCTCAGTTTCCTTTGTCGCATGCATCTGCAACCATTTTCTAAGTCGAGACCACCCAATTCAAGCGCACATAACTCATGATGTACAAGTCAGATTCACAAGCTATAATGCACGGCTGAAAATACTTATTGAAAACCATATTTTGGGGACTCAAAAAACCCAAAACACCAATACACAAGCTCGGAAAAATCAAACCTTTGTACATGAATTTTACATGGTCACTCTCAAGACTCAAAGCACTATGTACACATATATACATGACTGTAGTGAAACAGATTTTTATCATGATCTACTAGCTTTATGCTCGTCCAAAAAATGCCTAACATAGCTTGCCGAACCCCCCCAAGCCTGCTTGATCATTCATGACAAACTAGAGGTTTCTAGGGTGAACAATTGTTGTAGCTCATTCCCAGAAACCTCATTCACATTTCTAGATGTCTTCACATTGTCTTCCTCCATTGATAGCATCTCATCTGTCACAATTGTTGTTAAACCTTGGTGCAGCCAAAGTTGGTTAACCATAGGAGATGGCATGGGCACGTATGTAGAGACTAGCAGAAGCATGGCAAAGCACCAGAGCAGCTACAAAGATCCTGGGCAGACATGTAGTAGTGGATATGTATGGATGATGCGGTTTATAGGCCAAGAAAGGCTCCAAAAGAGGCTAATTTGGGTAGCAGATGAAAGAGGTTCAAGGTGCAATCTCTTTTCCTACAAATGTAGAGCTTGTGTTGCTAAAGGAGCACTTATCAAAGAGAGCTACGGAGTTCAAGATATTTGAGGCGCAGAGCATTGTAGATCTGAGACGGATAGGGCATGTGGAGCCAGGTGGTTCAAGCTAGTTTGGAGTTTTAGGTGTGTAGATCTTGATTTGTGGAGCCTGCTGGTCTTTTCAGATCGACAATCTGATTCCCAAGTGTCAAGTTATTAGAAGTCAAAGTTTTGTCAGGGATCAGGTTTGTGCCGAGTTGGTCGCATTAGTAGACGTTGCATCTGATGTTTTTGCAGCTTTTCTAGGGATAGGATGCATTCTATGCGGTGTATGGAACTAACAAGGATTGACTGCTTGTCAAATAGAGTTATGTACTACAAGTTATGGCCGGTCAAAGTCGGGGTGCGGTTGCTCAAGTTTGGATACAGCTAGTTTTCTCATGTTTTTGTGGCCTCAGTTTGAGGTCATCCCAAATTCCAGATAAGGTGGGAGTTATCCGGCTTGAAGCGGGAGCCAAGGAGTTTTGGTCGGTCTTGACATCTCTGTAATCGGAGCATTGTGCGATAGTTGGCAAGCAGGGCAAAAAGGCAAAGAGGTTGGATTGTTTCGGGGGTTTTTTATAAAAGTTTTTTTGAAAACTTTTAGGCTTGGAGGGTGACCACCCAAGAGGGCTCCACATGGCAAGGAATAATTCTGTAGGCAAATCCAAAAGCGGAAAGGGTGGCGTATATCACGTGGGGCGTGAGCCCATTGCTTAATGTCGTGGAGAAAGGGAGCTCTCTCGTGATCTATGGGGTCGGCACTCGGGGTGCTACATTGGTTGTGCTCAATGGCGCGCTGGGCGGCGCGTGGCAATTGTTTGGCCAGCGGTGGTGTAGGTGGATAGTTAACGTCGGGGATGATGTGGTAGTTGCACCTGGTTGGAAACAATTCACACGCACCCACCACCATGGGCCATTTTTTTGAAGGCAAAAGGGGCCCCCCACTAGTGATATCGCTAGTGCCAAGGGGGGTATCCCGTAGTAATTGTGAGGCAGTGGAAGGGAGGAATTATCGAGAAGCAAGTAGGTAGCCAAGGGGGCAGTTCCAAGGGGGAAGAAAAATTGAGGTGTCCACCATGCAAGGGTTTCCAAAAGGAGTAAGCTAAATGCAAGCAATGCAAGGAAAATTCTATAACGAGCTAACAATTGAATTGCACGAGGCAGAAAGCTCCAATGTTTTTCTTTTTTTGGCTCTTTTAGCCACTTCTATAAAAGGAGATGAACGTGATTTAATATGGGCTTTTGGCCATTATGCCTTTTGCCGAGGATTGTGATGGCTGAGGGATTTTTTTGTACACGATTATGTTGGTGATAGAGGAAGCTATCATTGTTGTCTCTTGGCGTCAAGTCCCCCTTCCCCTTTCTCTTCTCTGCTTGTGTGTGTGTGTGTTTCCGTGCGTGTGTCAATGTGTCCCTCCCCCAAAGTTTATCCTGCAAAGCGAGATAGAGAGAGGCTGTGTGTGTGTGTAAGGCTGTGAATTGGGTAGAGCAAAATGATTGGGTCTGTTTGATGCATTGTAGAGCGTGTGTGCGTATGGCCGTGTGCAGGCGATGGAGTGTCAAGTTTTGAAGGTGAACTCCAGTGGATTGGGGTGTTGTGTATACCATGGGCTATAGTGAGGCATTGTGTTGTGTTCTGGGTGTGTTCCCCATTTCCCCTCTCCATGTTCTAGTACCCCCACTGAGGAGCTATCTGATGCTCGTGTTTGAAGTTTGAAGTGGTGTTTGGTCATTGACAAAGCGGTTGGCTCTTGGTCGAAATGTCTGGTGGTCGAGTTTGAAGCTAGTAGAGATGGTGGAGCCAAGTTTTGGCCCCATATTTACAGGTTCGGTACCGATGTTCATACACGGACGAGCAAAGATTTGGTTTGATGGTTTAAAGAGCAGTGATTGAGGATCATGGAAGGAAATGCAAAATCAATTTTTGGAGAGGTTTTGAGAGGTGATTACTGTAGAGGAAGCCAGTGCAAAGCTGAAGATATTATGCCAGGATGTGAGTAAGGATTTTTCTATTTTCATTGAGAAGTTTGAAGCCTATTGGAAGCAGTTAGAGGTCGCTACTGGGATAAAAGGCAATCAATATTTGGAGCTGTCAAAGCTGTTAGAGTGCTTGCATCCGCGGATCAGAGAAAGGTGGAAGAGGTGCTAATACATATGAAGATATGGTCTATCTGTCCAAGATGAAGAGCAGAAAGGTAAAGATGAAGCTAGAATTGTGCGAGTTGAAGCCTACAAATTATGTGCCTGTTGCGGTGGTAGTAGAGTGTTCTTTGGTGCGACCAAAGGCGGTTCCAGTTGTTCAAAGTGCAAAGACTATGGAGGTAAGGCCCATGGTTGGTTATATTCCTTGGAGATTTCTACTTTATGATGTGCATGTGCCGAGGGTGGATGGGCTTGTCAATGAGGAGAAGCCCCATGTCGAGGTAAACCAAGGTGCAAAAGTGATAGCATATGTTGAGGTTCAAGTGTCGATTAAAGAGGTAAAGCCTATTCTTGTGGAAAGTATGCATGAAAGGGTAGCAGAGTGTAATCAGGCAGGAGATAACAAGGGTTCAAAAGTAGGTGGAGAAAGTGAGCAAAGTCATGAAGATGATCAAGTATATGGTGAGCAACAAGCAGATGAAGATGCAGATGCAGATTCGGTATATGATGTTGATGATACAGAAGATACAAGCTCGAGTTGCTAGGATACAAGTGAGGAGGATAGAACGGATGAGTCCACATCCTATGGCGAGGAGATAGAGTTTTGAGAAACCTGAACTCGTAAAGGTAAAGCTACCTTGTTATGCATTTTATGATATGGTTATAGCCAATGTTCAAGAATAGCATGGAGCAAAGCAAAGCATTGTGCTTAATGGGGACCAAGTGGAGGACTCTATGCCCACAAATGGAGCTATGCAAATGGACATGGCACAGATTCTTTCCGCAAGGGATGAAGTGGCCCTACCCAGGGATAATGACCAAGAGGATGCAGTTTGGAGAGAATTTCTCTCTACCTTGGCAGATCATGATGCAATGGTAGAAGAGGTGATTGAAGCACAAGCAGTTTAAGCTGACAGCCAAGTGGAGCTGCTTGACCTTGAAGAGAAGTTGGTTGCAACAGGAGGGTTTGATGATGCTCGAATCGAGTGTACGTCCAAAAACGAGGTTGTGTTTCCAAAGATGGTGGAGATTCCAATGAAGCAAACATGTCCAATGGTGGATAAAGAAGAATCCCAGGTAGTGGTCTTGCTTCCATTGAAGGCATGTGAGCTATGGTTTATGAATATGATGGCCACTACAGCTATGTGATGGATGGTTCAATAGATGCAGGGGTCTATAGATGAGACCTTCACTTTACTTGGTTGGGAGGGAGGGTTAGACATGTTTTTGAGCTTGTTGTTAGGTACATGTCTCTTGGATGTTGGTATGTGTGGTGATGCTCGATATACAGTGGGCAGTTTGCCAAGGGATGCATGGAGTGTTGAAGGTAGTGATCTACACACATGGTGGTCTATGTGCTGGGGTGCAGCACTATGGTAAGCGGTCACAGATGGGTGGAACACACCAATGGCAGGTGTTTGATCCAAGCGGAAGCTATGTGATGCAGGCGGTGGTGCAACCCACTTGAAGGTTTGGCAGTAGGCTCCAATAAGACTATGTATATATGGTTTTGGTTTTCTGATAGGGTGTGCCATGTTTTGAACTTAGAAGTGGAATAAAGCTTTTTTTTGGTTGAGCAGGAATGCTCAACTAGGGGGTGGGCAATGATGGTGCAGCCAAAGTTGGTCGACCATACAAGATGGCATGGGCAGGTATGTGCAGGCTAGCAGAAGCATGGCAAAGGACCTGAGCAGCTACAAAGATCTTGGGTAGCAGATGAAAGAGGTTCAAGGTGGATATGTATGGGTGATGCAGTTTATAGGCCAAGAAAGTCTCCAAAAGGGGCTAATTTGGGTAGTAAATGAAAGAGGTTCAAGGTGCAGTCTTTTTGCTTAGAAATTTAGAGCTTGTGTTCCTAATGAACCAGGTCTAGATGGCTCATCAATCAGAGCTATGGAGTCCAAGATATTTAAGTTAATGTGGAGTGCATTACAGATCTGAGATGGATAGGGCACATGGAGCCAGGTGACCCAAGACAATTTGGAGTTGTGGGTGTGTAGAGCTTGATTTATGGAGCCTACTGGTCTTTTCAGATTGGCAATCTGAGTCCGGGTGTCAAGTTATTAACATTCAAAGTTTTGTCAGGGGCTAGGGTTGTGTCGGGTTGGTTGCATCGATAGACATGACATCTGATGTTTTTTGGAGCTTTGCCAAGGATAGGATGCATTTTATGTGGTGTATGGAACTAACAGGGATTTAGTGCTTGTCAAATAGAGTTATGGACTGCAAGTTATGTCCGATCAAAGTCGGGGTGCGGTTGCTCAAGTTTGGGGACAACTAGTTTTCTCATGTCTTTGTGGCCTCGGTTCAAGGTCATCCCAAATTTCAGATAAGGCGGGGGTTATGCAGCTTGAAGCCGGAGGCAAGGAGTTTTGATCGACCTTGAAGTCTCAAAAATCGGAGCATTGTGCGACAGTTGGCAAGCATGGCAAAAAGGCAAAGAGGGTGGATTGTTTGGGGGGTTTTTTATAAAAGTCTTTTTGAAATTTTTCAGGCTTGGAGGGTGGCCACCCAAGAGGGTGCCACGTGGCGAGGAAAAATCCCGTAGGCAAATCCAAAAGCAAAAAGGGTGGCGTATATCACCTGGGGCATGAGCCCATTGCTTAACGTTGTGGAGAAAGGGAGCTCCTCTCTTGTGATCCATGAGGTCAGTGTTGTTGCGGGCACTGCGTTGGTTGTGCTCGATGGCGCCTTGGGCGGTGCACGGCGGTTTTTTGGCCAACAGTGGTGGAGGTGGGCAATTAATAGTGGAGATGACATGTCAGTTGCACCCGCCTGGAGACAGTTCAAACACGCGTGGAGAAAGCAAACGCGCCTGCTGCCATGGGCCACCTTTTTTGAAGTCAAAAGGGGTCTCGCACTAGCGATATCGCTAGTGCTAGGGGAGGTATCCTGCGGTAATTGTGAGTCAGTGGGAGGGAGGGAGTATCGAGAAGCAAGTAGGCAGCCAAGGGGGCAGTTCCAAGAGACCAGAAAAATCAAGGTGTCCACCATGCAAGGGTTTCCAAAAGGAGTAATCCAAAATCAAGCAATGCAAGGAAAATTCTATAATGAGCTAACAGTTGAACTGCACAAGGAGGAAGCTCCAATTTTTTTATTTTCTTGGGTCTCTTAGCCACTCCTATAGAAGGAGATGAACGTGATTCTTTATGGGCTTTTGGCCATTATGCTCTTTGGCCTAGGATTGTGCCGGCTCAGGGATTTTTTTGTATACAATTGTGTTGGTGATAGAGGAAGCCATCATTGCTATCTCTTGGAGTCAAGTTTCCCTTCCCCCTTCTCTTATCTGCTCGTGTGCGTGTGTTTCCGACCCCCCCCCCCCCCCCCTGAAGTTTATCGTGCAAAGAGAGATAGAGAGGGGTTGTGTGCATGTCGAAGGATGTTCTTTTTGCAGAGTGGATTGATTGGGTTTGTTTGATGTGTTCCAGAGCGTGTGTGCATATGTTCATGTGCAGGTGGTGGTTTGCTTGCGGATATTGTCGAGTTTTGAAGGTGAACTCTAGTGGATTAGGGCACTGTGTATACCCTAGGCTATAGTGAGGCTTTGTGTTGTGTTCTGGATGTGTTCTCCATTCCCCGTCTCCATCTTCTAGTGCCCCCACTGAGGAGCTATTTGATGCTCTTGTTTGAAGTCTGAAGTGGTGTTTGGTCGTCGACAAAGCGGTTGGCCATTGGTCGAAATGTTTGGTGGTCGAGTTTGAAGCTAACAAAGATGGTGGAGCTAGGTTTTGGCCCCATATTTAGGGGTGTTGAAGATCTTGAGGATTGGTTAGCAAATTTTGAGATATGGCTTCTGTTGATGCACATGTTGACGGATGCGAAAAACCTGCAGACGGTGCCTCTGTTGATGTGCGGACGAGCCAAGATTTGGTTCAATGGTTTAAAGAGCAGTGGTCAAGGATCATGGAAGGAGCTGAAAAAACACTTTTTGGAGCAGTTTTGAGAGTTGATTACTGTAGAGGAAGATGGTGCAAAGTTGAAGGTGGTACGCCCGGATGTTAGTAAGTATTTTTCTATTTTCAATGAGCAATTTGAAGACTGTTGGAAGCAGTTGGACGATGCTACTGGGATAAAAGGCAATCAATATTTCAAGTTGTCAAAGCTGTTAGTCTGCTTGCATCCACAGATTAGAGAAAAGGTGGAAGACGGTGTTGATACATATGAAGACATGGTCTATCTGGCCAAGGTGAAGAGCGGAAAGGTAAAGAGTAAGCTCAAATTGGGCATGTTGAAGCCTGCATATTATGTGCCTGTTGCGGTGGTAATAGAGTGTTCTTTGGTGTGACCAAAGGCGGTTCCAATTGTTCAAAGTGCAAAGACTGTGGAGGTAAGGTGCATGCTTGGTTATGTTCCTTGGAGATTTACAGTTTATGATGTGCATGTGCCGAGGGTGGATGAGCTTGTCAATGAGGAGAAGCCCCATGTCGAGGTAAACCAAGGTGGAAAAGCGATAGCAAATGTTGAGGTTCTAGTGCCGATTAAAGAGGTAAACCCTGTTCTTGTGAAAATTTTGCATGAAAGGGTAGCAGAGTGCAACCATGATGCACATATCGAGGGTTCAGAAGCAAGTGAAGAAAGTGAGAAAATTCATGAAGAAGCAAGCGGATGAAATGTAGATGCGGAGTCGATATGTGATGCCAGTGATGAAGAAGATACGAGCTCAAGTTTCTAGGAGACAAGTGAGGAGGATAGAACGGATGAGTCCACATCCTATCACAAGGAGACAGAGTTTGAGGAACCCGAGCTGGTAAAGGTAAAGCTGCCTTGTTATGCGTTTAATGATATGGTAATAGCCAATGTTCAAGAAGAGTAGGGAGCAGAGAACACCATTGTGCTTAATGGGGACCAAGTGGAGGAGTGAATGCCTACAAATGGATCTATGAAGATGGAGATGGTGCAGATTCTTGTCGCAAGGGATGAAGTGGCCCTACCCAGGGGTGATGACCAAGAGGATGCAGTGTGGAGAGAATTTCTCTCTACCTTGGTAGAGCATGATACAGCGGTAGAAGAGGTTATTGAAGCACAAGCAGCTAAAGCTGACAAGTAAATGGAGCTAACTGACCTTGAAAAGCAGTTGGTTGTAGCAGAATGGCTTGATGAGTCTGAAATCGAGTGTATGGCCAAAGAGGAGGTTGTGTTTCCAAAGATGGTGGAGATTCTGATATAGCGGACATGTCCAGTGGTGGATAAAGGAGAATCCCAGGCAATGGTCACGCTTACATTGAAGGTATACGAGCTATGATTGATGAATATGATGGTCAATAAAGCTATGCAATGGATGGTTCAACAGGTGTACAGGTATATAGATGAGACCTCCACTTTACTTGGTTGTGAGGGAGGGTTTGAGCTTGTTGTTAGGTACATGTCTCTTGGACGTTGGTGATGCATGGTTTTTAGGACCCCTTCTGAAGATGCAATAAAGGCACAGTCAGTTGTTGGGGAGATGAGGATACTCTAGTCCAAGGGATCTCGAAAGAGAAGAAAAATCTACTTCACAAGCACCAAAGAGTAAAATGTGCCATGGACAGAAGATACGTGGGAACGAGCTCTTATGCATGCCTACGACCTATATCTTACAGAATAGCCCATTCTAGGTGTGAATTTCTAGTGAAATTTACACGAGGATGTTCGTGTGGACTCACAGCACAGCATACTCCATTTTCACTTTTTTACCGACAGTAAATATTTTTTACCACAGTAAATATTTTTTACCTACAGTAAATATTTTTCACCTGCATGGTAAATACAAATCACTTTTTACCTACAGTAACTTTTTTTACCCATGGTAAATATTTTTTACTGCACCATAAGTATTTGGTAGGTGACAGTTCACTGTTACTAGAAGTAGTGATTGGGCATCAACAATGCAGTTACAGGTGGAGAAAAGGGGAAAATCTTATGGTAAAGGTGAGTCAACAGGGATAAAGACTTTTGAGTTGAAAAGAGACATGCTGATTTTTTCAAAGAACACATGTCAAAAGAAGCCATGGTTGAGGATTTTTTGGGAATTTGATATTCAGGAGGACCCAGCAGGTCCCCCCCTGACATGTGCAGAACCTCCAGTTTCAACAGCCACCTTACCTGCTCTTAAATGCTGGTCAAGGCCTTATCCCCATGTGTCACAATCAGAAAAATCAGCATTTACCCTCCCCTCTCACATCACTCTAGAGAATATCTTGATGGTGACATATTAGGTGACCTCAATCTGTTGACCACCCTAAGCAAAAAGTAACCCCAATCAGCGGATTTAAGCATGTTTATCCCTAATCCTAAACCCTCTCCGAAACCTATATAAGGAGGCCTTCTCTCACTAAAACCAACACTTCACCCACTTCACCAAGCAACGAAGCTATGACGACATTGCTCACAACGAGGAGCTATGGATGGAGCTCTACTCTCTCTCCCTCTCTCTCTCTCCCTCTAGTATTCTACATTACTAGCCCTAAAACCTAAATAAGGAGTCTTCTCTCATGCTCCATGGCCACCATCCTCGCCATCATTCTCTAAGGTATTGATGTGTTGCTAGTAGGATCATACCTACTTGCTGGGTTGATTGTTTTTGACAAGGGATTATGCCATCCTTGGCTTGCTTCTCTATATCCTTGTTATGTATGATCAGATGCCGTTGTATTGTTAAGCTGATGTCTTGTGTATATATGCTACATAAGGTCCCTAAGCTTCGTTTCTATGTGTTTTGCCATATGTTTTGATGCCATCATAATGCCAGAAGTCTCACTTGCCTGTGTGCACTATGTGTGAGGTCCCTAAACCTCTTAATTTAGGGTGGTGCCCCCTTTGTTTTGTTCTTTGCTTGTTTTCATGAGGCGTGGTTTGTGGAGTGTGCACGAGTACAAAGGCCACCCGATTGCACTGCTCTTTTTCCCGCTATCAGTTGGTATGCATGGTGCTACTCAATATATAGTGGGAAGTTTGTGAAGGGATGCATGGAGTGTTGAAGGCAGGCCATGGATGGTTTAGACACACGATGGTCTATGTGCTAGGGTGCATCACTATGGTAAGAAGTTATAGATGGGTGGAACACACCAATGGCAGGTGTTTGATCCATGAGGAAGCTGTGTAATGCAGGGGGTGGGGCAACCCATTTGAAGGTTTGGCAGTAGGCTGCAATAAGACTATGTATATATAGTTTTGGTTTTCTAATAGGGTGTGCCAGGTTTTTAAGTTAGAAGTGGAATAAATCTCTGTCTTGGTTGAGCATGAATGCTCAAGTAGGGGGTGGCAATGATGGTGCAGCCAAAGTTGGTCAACCATAGAAGATGGCATGGGCAGGTATGTGCAGGCTAGTAGAAGCATGGCAAAGGACTGGAGCAGCTACAAAGATCTAGGACAAACAGGTAGCAGTGGATATGTATGGGTGATGTATTTTATAGGCCAAGAAAGGCTCCAAAAGGGGCTAATTTGGGTAGAAGATGAAAGAGGTTCGAGGTGCAGTCTCTTTGCCTAGCAATGTAGAGCTTGTGTTGTTGAAGGTGCAAGTCCACATGGCTCATCAAACAGAACTACAGAGTCAAAGATATTTGAGTTTGAAGGTGCAGTGCATTGCAGATCTCAGACAGATAGGGCACTTGGAGCCAAGTGGTCCAAGATAGTTTGGAGTTGTGGGTGTGTAGATCTTGATTTATGGAGCTTACTGGTCTTTTCAGATTGGCAATCTGAGTCCTAGGTGTCAAGTTATTAGCAGTCAAAGTTTTGTCGAGAGCTAGGTTTGTTGGGTTGGTCGCATCGATAGACGTGCCTTCTGATGTTTTTGGAGCCTGTTGGAAGCATGTTGAAGCCTGTTGGAAGAGTGCTTGCATCTGCGGATTAGAAAAAAGGTGGAAGACGATGCTGATGCATATGAAGACATGGTCTATCTAGCCAAGATGAAGAGCAGAAAGGTAAAGAGGAAGTTGGAATTGGGCGTGTTGAAGCCTACAAATTATGTGCTTGTTGCAGCGATAGCAGAGTGTTCTTTGGTCCAATCAAAGGTGGTTCCAGTTGTTTGAAGTACAGAGACTATGGAGGTAAGGCCTATGGTTGGTTATGTTCCTTGGAAATTTCTA
Organism: Adiantum capillus-veneris; assembly: GCF_014529385.1. Lineage (NCBI taxonomy): Eukaryota > Viridiplantae > Streptophyta > Polypodiopsida > Polypodiales > Pteridaceae > Adiantum > Adiantum capillus-veneris. The sequence continues at coordinate 34,994,147 of NC_140941.1, forward strand.
GTTTATGATGTGCATGTGACAAGGGTGGATAGCTTGTCAACAAGGAGAAGTCCCATGTCGAGGTAAACCAAGGTGCAAAAGGGATAGCAGATGTTGAGGTTCCAGTGCCGATCAAAGAGGTAAAACTTGTTCTTGTGGAAAATTTGTATAAAAGGGTAGCAGAGTGCAATCAGGCTGCAGATACCAAGGGTTCAGAAGCAAGTGGAGAAAGTGCACAAAGTCATGAATATGATTAAGTATATGTGGAGAAGCAAGCGGATTAAATGCAGATGCAAAGTTGGTATATGATGCCGGTGATGAAGAAGATACAAGCTTGAGTTGCTGGGAGATAAGTGAGGAGGATAGAACGGATGAGTCCACATCCTATGGCGAGGAGACAGAATTTGAAGAATCTGAGCTGGTAAAGGTAAATCTGCCTTGTTATGCATTTAATGATATGGTAATAGCCAATGTTCTAGAATAGCATGGAACAAAGCAAACCATTGTGCTTAATGGGGACCAACTGGAGGAGTCTATGCCCACAAATGGAGCTATGAAAATGGAGATGGTGCAGATTCTTGTTGCAAGGGATGAAGTGGCCCTAACCAGGGATGATGACCAAGAGGATGTAGTGTGGGGAGAATTTCTCTCTACCTTTGTAGAGCATGATGCAATGGTAGAAGAGGTGATGAAATCACAAACAGCTGAAGGTCATAGGAAAGTGGAGCTGATTGATCTTGAAGAGAAGTTGGTTGCAGCATGAGGGCTTGATGATGCTGGAATCGAGTGTATGGCCAAAGAGGAGGTTGTGTTACCAAAGATGGTGGAGATTCCGATGCAGCAAACATGTCCAATGGTGGTTAAAGGAGAATCCTAGGAAGTGTTCTTGCTTCGATAGGTATGTGGGCTATGACTGATGATATGTGGTGGATGATTCAACATGCACAAGGGTATATAGATGAACCTCCACGTTACTTGGTTGGGAGGGAGGGTCAGACATGTGTTCGAGCTTGTTGTTAGGTACACGTTTCTTGGATGTTGGTATGCATGGTGTTTCTCGATGTATAGTGAGCAGTTTGAGGAGGGATGCATGGAGTGTTGAAGGCAGCGGTCTACACACATGATGGTCTATGTGATGGGGTGCAGCACTATGGTAAGCGATTACAGATGGGTGGAACACAGCAATGGCAGGTGTTTGATTCAGGTGGAAGCTATCTAATGTAGGGGGTGGGGCAATCCACTTGAAGGTTTGGCAATAGGCTACAATAAGACTATGTATATATGGTTTTGGTTTTCTGATAGGGTGTGCCAGGTTTTGCAGTTATAAGTGGAATAAAGCTTTTTTTTTGTTGAGCATGAATGCTCAACTAGGGGGTGGGCAATGATGGTGTAGCCAAAGTTGGTCGACCATAAAAGATGGCACAGGCAGGTATATGCAGGCTAGCAGAGGGATGGCAAAGGACCGGAGCAGCTACAAAGATCTCGGGCAGACAGGTAGCAGAGGATATGTATGGGTGATGCTGTTTATAGGCCAAGAAAGGCTCCAAAAGGGCCTAATTTGGGTAGCAGATGAAAGAGGTTCAAGGTTTTCTGATAGGGTGTGCCAGGTTTTGCAGTTATAAGTGGAATAAAGCTTTTTTTTTGTTGAGCATGAATGCTCAACTAGGGGGTGGGCAATGATGGTGTAGCCAAAGTTGGTCGACCATAAAAGATGGCACAGGCAGGTATATGCAGGCTAGCAGAGGGATGGCAAAGGACCGGAGCAGCTACAAAGATCTCGGGCAGACAGGTAGCAGAGGATATGTATGGGTGATGCTGTTTATAGGCCAAGAAAGGCTCCAAAAGGGCCTAATTTGGGTAGCAGATGAAAGAGGTTCAAGGTGTAGTCTCTTTGCCTAGAAATGTAGAGCTTGTGTTGCTAAAGGAGCAGGTGAAAATGGCTCATCAAACAGAGCTACGGAGTCCACGATATTTGAGTTTGAAAGTGTAGTGCATTGCAAATTTGAGACGGATAGGGCATGTGAAGCCAGGTGGTCCAAGCTAGTTTGGAGTTGTGGGTGTGTAGAGCTTGATTTATGCAGCCTGTTGGTCTTTTCAGATCGATAATCTGAGTCTCAGTGTCAAGTTATTAGCTGTCAAAGTTTTGCCAAGGGCGAGGTTTTTGTCGGGTTGGCCGCATCAATAGACGTGCCATCTGATGTTTTTGTAGCTTCGCTAGGGATAAGATGCATTCTATGGGTGTATGGAACTAATAAGGATTGACTGCTTGTCAAATAGAGTTATGGACTACAAGTTTTGGCCGGTCAAAGTCAGGGTGCGGTTGCTCAAGTTTGGCTACAGCTTGTTTTATCATGTTTTTGCGGCCTCGGTTCGAGGTCATCCCAAATTCCAGATAAGGCGCGGGTTATGCGGCTTAAAGCTGGAGGCAAGGAGTTTCGATCGGTCTTTATGTCTTGACAATCGAAGCATTGTGCGATAGTTGGCAAGCAAGGGAAAAAGGCAAAGAGGTTGGATTGTTTGGGGGGGGGTTTATAAAAGTCTTTTTGAATTCTTTTAGGCTTGGAGGGTGGCCACCCAAGAGGGTGCCACGTGGCGGGGAATAATCCCGTAGGCAAATCCGGAAGTAAAAAGGGCGGAATATATCACCTGGGGCATGAGTCCATTGCTTAATGTTGTGGAGAAAGGGAGCTCCTCTCTCGTGAGCCATGGGGTCAGCACTACGGGTGCCTCATTGGTTGTGCTTGATGGCGCGCTCGACAGCGCGGCGTCAATTTGTTGGCCAGTGGTGGTGCAGGTGGGCATTTAACAGCAGGGATGATGTGGCAGTTGTGCCTACAGTTGGAGACAGTTCACACCCGCCCACCGCCATGGGCCACCTTTTTTGAAGTAAAAAGGGGCCCCTCACTAGCGACATCGCTAGTGCCAAGGGGGGTGTCCCGCGGTAATTGTGATGCAATGGGAGGGAGGAAGTATCGAGAAGCAAGTAGGCATCCAAGGGGGCATACAAATCGAGGCGTCCACCTTGCAAGGGTTTCCAAATGGAGTAAGACAAATGCAAGCAATGCAAGGAAAATTCTATAACGAGCTAACAGTCGAACTGCATGAGGAGGAAAGCTCCAATGTTTTTCTCTTTTTGAGTTTTTTAATGGGGAGGAGCTGGGAGCACAACGGAAGAAGAATACGCATGCACACACTCACACACACACTACCATAGCCACACACAGGTTGAAGGGGGAGAGCCAACATGCTGTATGCCTCCTTTCTTTCTTCTCTTATCTTAAGCACTAAGGCACAATACACAATTAGTGTTAGTGGCTCACACAAGTGTATAGCTGTACACTTAGGGTTAGTGGCAGTTAGTGATGGGCGGTCGGCCACATGGCCATTAAACCTAACATTCTCCCACTTGATGGCCAATGTGGGAGACTATAAAAATGGAAGAGCACCACTCTTCACCCAATGCCCATCAACTCACGACACTGTTGAAACTGATGGCTGGAGAGACTCTTAGTGAGTGCATCCGCTGCGTTCTCTGACGTAGGAATCTTCACTAAATCAAGGCTCTTGTTTGCCAGGCATTCACGACTGAAGTGATAGTGCACATCAATGTGTTTTGTTCTAGAATGAAACACTGGATTGTTCGCCAAGGCAATAGCACTTTGACTGTTAGAATGAAGAACTGGTGTACACTGCTCCAATCCAAGATCTTTCACTAGGCGAGCAAGCCAAATAGCTTCTTTGCATGCTTCACTCAATGCAACATAATTTGCCTCTGTGGTAGAAATTGATGTACAATCTTGAAGAATAGATCTCCAAGAAATAGTAGAACCAGCAAATGTGTAAATCCAACCTGTTGTTGATTTACAACTGTCAACACAGCCTGCATAGTCATTGTCCACAAATCCCTGAATGGATGACTCTCCACGACCATAGCATAATTGTCTATCTGCAGTGCCACTCAAGTATCTGAGAATCGACTTGACAGCATCCTAATGCTTTTTACCAGGGTTATAAATAAATCTGTTGACAACTCCCACTGCATGTGCAATGTCAGGTCTTGTAGCCACCATGGCATACATGAGACTACCACAAGCTGAAGCATAAGGAATTTTAGCCATCGTAGCTTTTTCCTCAGCAGATTTGGGACAATCGTTCTTGTTAAGTGTCAAATATGCAGGCAATGGAGTACTCAAGGCCTTCCCCTTCTGCATGTTTAAATGATCAAGAACCTTGCGCACATACTCTTTTTGAGAAAGGTACAACAACCTCTTCTTATGATCACGAGTAATGCACATACCCAAAATGCGATTGGCTTCACCCAAATCTTTCATGTCAATTTGACTTTTCTGCTTGGTTTTCAAGTCAGCAATGTCCTTCTTAGAATGACTAGCAATAAGCATGTCATCTACATAAAGGATAAGCATAATAAGCTATCCATTTGGTTGTCTTTTAATGTAAAGACATGGATCCTCATTACTGCGTTTATAGCCTAGGGAACGCATAAATGCATCAAACTTTTGATACCATTGTCTCGAAAATTGCTTCAAGCCATAGAGACTTTTCAGAAGCTTACAGACCAAATGTTCCTTGCCCTTGAGCACAAACCCTTCAGGTTGCTGCATATAAATCTCTTCCTCAAGATCACCATGTAAGAAAGCTGTAATGACATCCATTTGATCAAGCTCCTTATCTTCAGTGGCAACCAAAGCAAGGAACATTCTTAGAGTCGTCATCTTGACCACCACTAGAGAAAATATTTCCTGGAAATCTACACCATATTCTTGCTTGAAACCTTTGGCCACTAAACGAGCTTTGTAATTCTCAACATTGGATGCAATCTTCTTCTTGTAAACCCATTTACAAGGCAAAGCTTTCCTACCTTTTGGCAATGGAACAAGTTCCCATGTTTTGTTCTTTGCAATACTGGATAGCTCCCTCTTCATAGCATGTTCCCACTGAACCTTATCATTGGCTAGCATAGCCTCTTTGTAACAAGAAGGCTCACCACTATCTGTGAGCAACACAAATTCCACGCCTGGAACAAACCGTTTTGGTGGATGTGAGACTCTTTGAGATCTCCTCGGCTGATCAGAGCTTGTACTAGCTTGTGTAGTAATTGGCTCTAGAGCTATCTGTGCAGGAGGTGATACATCGAAAAATGTCACTTTCTAGAATTCAACCTGTTTTGTTGGCTGCCTATGCATCTTGGTCTCATTGAAGACAACATCACTGCTACGGATTACTGATCGACTTTCCGGATCCCATAAACAATAGAAAAATTGACCATCTACACCATAGCCAACTAAGGTGCATTTCCTGGACTTAGGGTCAAGCTTAGCACGCAACTCCTTGGGTACATGTGTATAAGATTCACAGCCAAATGTACGGAGTTTTTCATAATACAACTTATGTCCTAACCATAACTCCAAAGGTACACGAAACTGTAATGAAGCATGTGGTGATCTATTGATCAAATACACAGCAGTGTATAATGCTTCAACCCAAAACGCTTGCAGTAAATTAGCCTGTGATAGCATAGATGTTAGTGCTTGATTTATCAGGGCTTTCAGGGCAGTCAGGCTATTAATTTTGAACTATAACTAAAGACCTTTAACTTTTGAACCTTAGGGATATGTGGACATTAGTACTTATATTTTTGGGTAGTTGTGAATGTGTCTCGTGGTGTCTCAGGACGAGGGGCAGTTATGGGCATTCCTGTTGATGCAGTTCTCTCTCTCCTGATCTCGTACTACTGTTTACTCTCTGTAATTGGGTGATGATGATGAAGATAATCTGATGGCAGTCTCTCTTCCTCTTCCTTATGGTGTTCTTTACTTATTTACTTTGTAGTATTGTGTATGAATACTCAGTGTACTGTTCCTGTTTCTTGAATAACTGCATGTTACTTGCATTGAATACCTGTTAGGGCTGTGTGCCCCTAACATTTGGCGATCCTCCTATTGGTTCGAATTTCGCCTAAAACCATATGGGTGCTAAGGAATGAATCACAGTGGCGACCTGTTCCCTGATAGTGACCATTTACGGGATTTTGCGAACTGGAAAACACCGGGGGAAGAGTCTGAGGAGTATGCAACAGAATTCTTGAAAGCATTCTACCCACAACTGCCCAGCAAAGTCAGAATTCTCATTCTCGAAAAGGTAGTTACAAAACTGTTACCCTTTGGAGCCTGTAATTTACCTTCAAACTACAATGTGCATAATCAAAGAATGCTAGTACAGTATTCTAGAGAAGGGAGAAGCAGCAATGCATGAGTGAATCAGGGCAGGGGTCCAATGTTCCACAAAATTCATATGGAACAAGGTTTAGACTTAGAAGGGAATTATCTGCAAGAGGAAGACAAGGAGATGAGTTAGATGGTGATGATCAACAAGAACTAGTAGGAGAACTTGCTGCAGGGGCAGAAATTGTTGGGGAGGGGACTGAACTGCATGAACCTGAAACAGGCTACAGGAAACCCTACCTGCAAACCAAGAAGGCCAACAAACAACTTATCCCACATCAGACTCACTTTTGGGACCATTGGTCAATGTATTGTTAGCCCAAACAGTTTTGAAGTCTCTGTACAATTTCTGTGCAAATTATGTGCAGTTTGTTGCATAATGCAGTTTCAATTTTTCAGTTTACAGACTACAGTTTCAGGTATTTCAGTTTGCAATGCAGTTTAAGCAGTTTCAGCAATTTCAGGGTTTAAAGAGGTACAAATGCTCTCTATTCTTTTGATGGGTGATTAATGGCAAAGAAGAAGAAGAAAAAGTGTGCTATTTGTCAAAAAGATGGGCACTGTGCAAAGCAATGTCCTTACGTGTGCAAGCCATGTCAAAAGGAAGATGTATGTGTCAAATACTGTATGCATAAACTGTGCAAGAAGTTGTATCGAATTGTCAGATCTTTTCGAGATGCATCAGATCATGAGGAACTATGTGATGCACAAAAGGATTTGGATGATTTTTCTAATCTTCTTGACAAGGCAGAAGACTGGCATGAAGGTCGTGAAGAAAAAAGAAGAAAGTCGTGCTCTAGTATGTGCAGGATACATGTGTTACAAGAAGCAATTGAAGGCTTGACAGAGAAGTATGAAGATCAGTTTCAGGAGGAAGACGAAAGTGATGATGAGTGGGGAGTTACAACACCAATGTTCCCCTTGGTTGGGAAAAATCAGGTACAATCATGTTTAACTTCTCCAAATGCACTTGTTAAAAGTCCCAAATCAATGAAAGAAGCTCAAGCACAAAGCCAACCTGAAGAAGTCAAGAAGGTGATGTTGGAAAGGGCAGAAGAAAAGGAGCATCCTGAGAGCCAAAGAAGCCAAAAGGAGCACTTAGTATCCCAAAACCACACTCCAAATAAACTCAAGGGTTTGCACAATGTTGAAGTACCAACAGTTTTTCAGGCACCTGCAGTTTCAAAAACTGAAGTTTCAAAGCTTGAATTTGAATTTTCAGCACCTGAAGTTTTTCAATCTGATTTTGATGTTTCTAAATATGGGATGAAAGCTATAGATACTCAGATTTCTGAAGAGAAGAAGTTGATTCAAGAAGGAGAGTTTGTTCAATGCAAGGGAGATATAGTCCAAAAGATGATGAAGGAAGAAGGAGGAAGCCAGGAGAGGAGCAACTCATGAGCCAAAGGAGCCAAGAGGATTTCCAGCTATCCCCAAACCTCACATCGAAGAGACTCACCTCTTTGCAGGAAGAGAAGGACAGTTGCCCAAAAGAAGAATTATTGGTTGAGAAGAAGGGAATACAAGTGGGAGTGAGCGAGAGAAGACACCAATATCCCATACAAACCCATATACCAACATTTGACATCAATTTTGAAGATGTTGAAATTCAAGGAGACATCAAATTTCAGTGTAATGCAGTGGAAGAGTTGAAGATAGATAAAGACATAATGTGTGCTAATGATGAGGATGATGTGATGAATCAGTTTTTGATGAATCTTGATGAGGAGTATTCAACAGCTGACAGTCTGGAAGGTGTTTGTGTTGATGGAGAAGAGTTTTTTGGAGTTTTGAAGAGTGAAAGCCAATTTCCAAGAGTGGATATGAATTATTCAGGTTGTGAAGACAAGGATCTTCGATTTCAAATCCCTGAATTACCAGTTTTGATACCAAAGGTTCTTGATTTGCAAAGTTTCAGAATTCAGGTCCCTGATCCGCAGATTCTTGATTTGCAAAGAAGTTATGTATCTGAACTTGCTGAATTTCAAAGTCTTTTTCTTTCTCAAGTGAAGATGATCAATAATCTCTCATTAGAGCTAGATAATGAGAGGCATTCAAGTATGGTTGCGGCAAATGAAGCGCTTTCCAAAATCAGTCAACTTCAAGAAGAAAAGACATCATTGATGATGGAAATTTCTCAGGTTCAAACTGAAGCCGACTTGCATATTTCTTACTGTTATGAAGTTCATGATGCTCTTAAGCAAGTTGTTTTGAACAAGGATAATCAAATTGAGGACTTGAAGCTTCAACTTACTCAAATCAAGAATGTGGAGTTTTCTTCAAATCTTGATGTTACAGAAGGTTTCTTGAATGATGATGTTGTTATCAATGATCTGTATGATGTTGGTTCTTTTACAAATTCAGTCAAGGATATTGGAAGTTCATCTGTTTTCAAGGAAGTTCACTTTCTTGATGATGTTCTTGATGATTTATACCAAATTTCTGATGTCAATGGTTTTGTTGATGCTGAGGAGATGGTTTTGACTGATGATTATGCAAGTATTTTGCAAGTTCTTGATGATGGTGAAGTGGATTTTCTTGGAGATTGTTCTACATTTCTATGTGATGTTGTTGATGAAGGAGATGATGTTGATATTCTTATATCTTATTGGTTTTATATCTTCATGCTTTATGACATAAGGGAAGTTTTTCAAGGAGCAAAAGTCAAAAGTTTTCAGTTTCAGGGAGATATCACTGATTGGACAGTTTTGCAGCTACAAAGTGGATTTCTTTATGTTTTTGATAAGGGATGTGAGGAAGCCATCTTGGTGGTGTTTTTTATGTGTGAAGGAGAGCTCAACTTCTTATTTTCAAGCCTTGAATCAAATTAGTTTGATGAAGAAGCAGATCAATTTTGGTTTTTCTTGAATCAAGATTTTCAAAGAAATCAATTGATTTGGCATGCGGAGTCTAAATCAGGTCTTCAAGTGTTGCATCTACATGCAGAGATATTGGATGTGTTCAAGAGACAGTGTCTAATGGTTGCAAAGTTTTCATCCTACCTTGAATCTTTCTTCATTCTTCTTGAAGGGAAACCTGACCCTGAACCTAAACCTGAACTTGCTACTGAATTTGGATATGTATTTGAATATGAAAATGGGCCTAAAGACCTGAAATCACTTGAAGAAGAGGATATTTTTATACTTTGTAGAAGGTATCTCAATTCAACAGTTGTGGAGAAAATGAAGACTGAAGTGATGGAGTACATGAAGAGAGTTTGGGAGAAAATGAAAGTAATGGTGTATGATGTGGTGAGTAAACCATATCAGATGTTTGCAGAGGAGGAGATGAAGGAGGAAAACTTGTTTATGGAGAAGCAGTATACTGACCTAAAAGAGCAGTTGTAGGATCTGAAGATGCAGCTGCAGCAACAAGGAGGCCAACAATCTGAGCAGGTGTTTGCTAATAAATATTCTGAAGTGATTGCAGGAACTGATGTGGCAGCAGAAGTGCAGGAGCATATTACTGAAGACACAAGGAAAGGTGCAGCTGCAGGACAGGCTAAAGATGTTGCAGAGGAGGACACAGAAGCTGTAGGAGGAATTCACAACTTAAATGATCTAGTGAAAATGATTGTGGATGAGATACTCTATCAGGAGATTGAAAGTACTAAGGAGGAAAATATAGTTCAGGTGGATGCAGAGGTTGAAGAATGTGACAAGGAAACTCCAACTACAGCAGTAGTTTCACAACAAACTAAATTCAAGGATCAGCTGGTGGATGAATTTTTTGATCAAGGGATATTGTGGGTTCTCACAATGTTTGAGAAACATTGCCCACCAGGTGTGCCAGGTGTTAGTGCCTGATTTATGAGGGCTTTCAGGGCAGTCAGGCTATTAATTTTGAACTATAACTAAAGACCTTTAACTTTTGAACCTTAGGGATATGTGGACATTAGTACTTATATTTTTGGGTAGTTGTGAATGTGTCTCGTGGTGTCTCAGGACGAGGGGCAGTTATGGGCATTCCTGTCGATGCAGTTCTCTCTCTCCTGATCTCGTACTACTGTTTACTCTCTGTAATTGGGTGATGATGATGAAGATAATCTGATGGCAGTCTCTCTTCCTCTTCCTTATGGTGTTCTTTACTTATTTACTTTGCAGTATTGTGTATGAATACTCAGTGTACTGTTCCTGTTTCTTGAATAACTTCATGTTACTTGCATTGAATACCTGTTAGGGCTGTGTGCCCCTAACAATAGACAGAATCCTCTCTTGGATGGTCCTATTCATTCGTTCCGCAACACCATTGTGTGCAGGGGTATAAGGAGCTGTAAACTCGTGCTTAATTCCCCTACTTGAACAGAAGTCTGCAAACTCTTTGGAGACATATTCTCCACCATTGTCTGAGCGTAAAGCTTTCAACTTATGTTCAGACTGAGTTTCCACACTAGATAAGAACCTTTTGAAACAAGAAAAAGTCTCATCTTTAGACTTCATGGCATAAACCCAAACATGTCGTGTTGCATCGTCAATGAACGAAACATAATAAGACGCACCACCATGGGATTTAGAAGGCATAGGTCCACATAAATCACTATGCACAAGCTCTAAGGGCTTTCTTTCTTTGTCAAAAGACTGTGTACAATGTGCTCGTGTTTGCTTACCATATTGACAGTGTTCACAAAAGGAAAAATCAAAAAATGATAAAGACAGTAAGTAGCCCAAACGAGAAAGAGTTTCCATTCCCTTCTTTGACATATGACCTAACCGGCTATGCCACAAAGCAACAGTTGGTAGCTCGGTTACAGAAAGAACATTGTTCTTGTCAGATACATAAAGAGGATAAAGTATACCAACTTTAGAACCATGGGCTAAAATAAGATGACCTTTCGCAATACGCCAAAACTGCTGATGAAAAGTGACTTTGTAACCCAAGTCATCAAGATGTCCAACCGAAATCAAATTTTGTGTCAAATCTGAAACATGACGCACATTATGTATGGTAAACCTCACCCCATTTTCCATAACCATAGCAATATCACCTATGCCCACAATGTCACAAGAGTAGCTATCACCTAGCGTAACAGTGCCAATGGTTTCCTCATATGTAGTAAACCAATGCCTATGAGGTGTGACATGCAACGAAGCACCCGAATCAAGAATCCATGTATGGGACACTTCACCACTAATAAGTAGCTCTACTGGCATAGAACTCTGCAAAGATAGAGTTTCTTGTGCATCATAAAATACATCATTATTTTCAGTCAACATATTGATGTCTTGTGTTAAGTATGGAGCCTGATTTACCCTTGTAATTTTCTATGGTAAAAGTGCACATTTGTAAGGCCCCCATTATGAGGAGAAGCCATCGTGCGTGAAGGAAAATCACTCACCGGAAACCAAAATTTTCACGGACAAGAATCAGGGGCAACTTTAGAGGCCTCGGGGGCGGAGGCCCTCGAGACTTTTTCTTTGCCGGAATATTCCTTTTCGCCGGAATATTATGGCCGGACGACGGTCGGAAAGTGGTCGGAAAACAACCGGTCAGTTGGCCGATGGCCGGTAGTCAATGGCCGATGGCCGGTAGTCGGAAGTCAATGGTTGGTGGCCGGTGGTCGAAAGTCATTGGCCGGTGGCCGGTGGCCAAATTCAAAAGCGGACTTGTCTTCTCAAGGGCGGCCACACATGGGCGGATTGGAGGGTCCGATTTGGACTTATTCGCACAAGGGCAGCTACACATGGCTGCCTCTCATAAGAGAGGGCAGTCCTTTTGGCCTATAAAAGGAGGCCATTTCTACACACATTATATAGTGTGAAGTTGATGCAACAAGGTGAGTGTGAGGTGGTGAGAGTGAAGCAAGGCGGGAGCTCTATCAAGGGTTTAATCCCTTTGTAAACTACTTCTTCTTTTGAAGTGCTAAAGCCATTGAGTGGCTGCTTTCCCGTGGACGTAGCCCACATTGGGTGAACCACATATATCGTGTGTACTCTCTCTCTCTCTCTACTCTATAATCTCTTGTGTGTGAAATCTATCTCTCTCCATTAAGTAATCTACTCAAAAATCTATTTAGCTACGTCTTATTTTCCTAACATCTTGTGCATCACAATCATCTTGCACTATGTTCAGTTCTTCAATCTTAACCGAACTCTTTGGTTTCTGCTCTTTATCATCATTGTCTTTGCCTTTGCCTTTACCTTTGTCACGCTTCCAAGCATAACAATCCTTCTTTATGTGACCAAACTTATCACAATAATGGCATTGAACATTGCGACGACTAGGTGACTTTGATCTACCCTTTGAAGCATCTCTATTGCCCTCTTTCTTGGATTCACGATTCCAAGAACGACCTTTACGCTGTTTTCCATCCTTTTGCACATAATGAGCTTCGCCATGATGTGAGCTATCCATAGCCTTGCGGTGCATTTCCTCTGACAAAAGAGAACTAGTAACATCAATGTACACTAGCGTACCATTAGGAGCAGAGTTATTGACAGCTGTGCAAAACATATCCCATGAGGGTGGCAACGAACAAAGTAAGAAGATTGCTTTCATCTCGTCATCAATATTGATCCGTTGTGCACGAATCTGGGCAAATAGAGAATCAAAGTCATTAATATGACTGGCAACACTGGCTGACTCCTTCATGCGAAGGTTAAATAGTTTTCGCATCATGAAAACCTTATTACTTGCCGTATCCTTTTCATAAGTGTTGCATAACGTTTGCCATAAATCATAGGCAGATTCACATTCTAGCACTAAAAAGTACACTGACTCAGCAAGGTGCAATCTAGTAGTAGATATGCATAGCTCATCAAGCTCCTCCCACTGAAACTAAGTCAAATTCATCTCTTCAGTCCGTGTCGCATAAATAATAGGCAATTTCTGTTTCTTTTGGACAAGCACATCTTGCATATGATTCTTCCAAAGCTGAAAATTAGTGCCATCAAACTTCTTTATGTCATAAATGTCATGGTCTTTGCTAGTAGACATGGTGACAAAACTACCAAAAGATTCTGGGAAAATTTCGGCAGAGTCTCCTTTGTATCTGGGACTATGTCAACCAAAATACGAGACAAAATGACCAAGTATGTCACTCACAAAGCATAGAAGAGAGCAATGCCTCTCAAAAGCACACTATATAGAGACCAACTGAGGTGCATAAACAGTCAAATTGACCATAGACCGCCAACTCGGCATCAAAAGCACCTACACCACTCTATACATATCCTATGGCAAGGCCTCGTAAGGGATGCTCCAGCTACCTGTATCACCGAAGATATCTCCACATTTGAGAATACCCCAGCTCAATGAGAACCTCACGCTATCGACCCTCAACAACGTAGTTTATGCAGCAAACAACCTATAGCCAAGTCTCAAAAATGGCTATCTTCCGGACCAAGTCTCAGAAATGGCCGGGACTGCCGTACTAGCCAAAAGATGGCTCCACAAAAGCGTACAATGGCAGTATCCACAAAGACGTACAAGTCTGTCAAGACGCTCAAACAGGCATCAAAAGCATGTGCCTGCAACTAAACATCCTTGCGGGGAGTCAATCCGCTCTCAAAAGAGCTCAAACACTGTCAAAAGTGTCAACATATGCATGTACGCATAAACAACTACTCCCACTGGAACCATAATATCGCAAGCACTGAAACATGTAGCCTGTACCTATACCTGTACCTGTACCTGTACCTGTACCTGTACCTGTACCTGTACCTGTACCTGTACCTGTACTTGTACCTGTACCTGTACCTATACCTGTACCTGTACCTGTACCTATACCTGTACCTGTACCTGTACCTGTACCTGTACCTATACCTGTACCTGTACCTGTACCTGTACCTGTACCTGTAGTCGAAGAAGACAATGTTGTCAAGCTCCCACTCTATATGTGTGTATGAGGCCACTCCGAAAGAGGCTACACACTCCTAAATGAGCCATGGGCTCTCGTAGATGGAAGAGACTGCAACAATGGTACCTGCACTGCAACACAAACTACCACAAGAGGGCTGAAACTTTCAGCTCCTGAACCGTAGCTCGAATGGGGTTTCTGATGTCTCGAATGGCTCCGAAAGGGGGGTAAAACTCAAGGACACTTGATGGAAACGCTCTCGGAAAGCTGAACTTGCCAATGGCAAAATCGGAATCTTGTTTGCACTCTTGAAAGTGCGCGCGCACGGAAACGATTTTGGGAATGAAACAGCTCTGCTACCAGATGATGGGGAGGAGCTGGGAGCACAACGGAAGAAGAATACGCACGCACATACTCACACACACACCACCATAGCCACACACAGGTTGAAGGGGGAGAGCCAACGTATTGTATGCCCCCTTTCTTTCTTCTCTTATCTTATGCACTAAGGCACAATACACATTGTACTTAGTGTTAGTGGCTCACACAAGTGTATAGCTGTACACTTAGGGTTAGTGGCAGTTAGTGATGGGCGGTCGGCCACATGGCCATTAAACCTAACATCGTTTAGTGACTCCTATAAACAGAGATGAACGTGATTTTTTAGGGGCTTTTGGCCATTATTCTCTTTGGTCAATGATTGTGCTGGCTTAGGGATTTTGTTGTACACGATTGTGTTGGTGATAGAGGAAGCTATCATTGTTGACTCTTTGCATCAAGTCCCCCTTCTCTTTTGTGCTTGTGTGTGTGTGTTTCTAGGTGTGTGTCGGTGTGATCTGCTTCAAATCAACCCTTATCTATGACCGACTTGATGCAAAATTTGATGTGCAACCTGATAAAAAACGTCCTTAAAATTCATCCAACTTCTAATACACACCGGTGACCAATCATTACAAGTAATCAACCCGGGTCAGTCCCCCCCCCTCCCCCCGCTCATAAATATGAATCCCTCCTCCTTTATTATTAAGCTTGGGAGATAAATTATTGGGGTCTTCCTCTTAACTTATATGCTTATGTAACTTGTAAAAAAGCCCCCCTCCCCTGCACTTACGTGGTGCGGTAAGTTTTCCATGGTGAATCCCCTAGGGCATGATTACACTGGCATGGATACATCACATTGAGTTGCTGCATAAATTGTGAGCTTATATCCGCATAGTTCCAAAGATGCATGCAATTATCATTGATCCGAAGTCAATCAATAGTACCTTGGCACATAAGAGAAGCCTTGCTTCGCAAGAAGTCTGGCAAAGCATTTTGCTTTGTACAGTTGAGAAATATTTTTCCAAATACAAGATTAAATTACATAAGAAACAAGCATAACTTGAAAGTTACTAACCATCTTGTCTCCTGCTTGTAGATAGGTGTCTGGTAACATATAATTTTTAAAAAAAAACTCGCTCTAGTATGGCTCATAGGCATATCTACTGCTCAAGTGAGTTCTCAGATGTACCTTATATGCCTTCTTGGGACATAATAACCTGCAGACACCTTGGCAAGTCTCCCCCAAGTTCTTATGCTCCTAGCATATTCCAAACGTGGGAAGTCTTATCTTTGCATGATACTTCTCAGTAGACCCACTTTGGATGCTACTATTGTTCATAGCTACAGATACTCTTTCTCATAGACAAATGTCATAGCAAACGAAAGTCAACCTGGTCGAGTATTGATAGATAATTGACCTTGTCAAATTGTACCATGTATTGTCCTTGACCATATAGATTTCCCGTGATCAATAGATATGTATAAATAGTTTGCCAAAAATCCATGCCCTAGCAAAATTGCAAATCCAAAATATGACATTGAGAAACCCCTATCGCCTTCTCAAATTGTAACAAATGGTCTGGGAACTTTCCCATCTCGATTAAGACTCATAGCCATTGGACGTCTTATGCGATCATTTTAAAGAACACTCCACATTTTACCTTGCCTTTGGAGTAGTTGCCTCTTGAGATAGTATCAAGTCTAGCAGTAGGCCATGCCAATCTCTTTAAGATGCTAGAGAGGTGGTTTGTACTCAAGCCATGCTTGATCTGGGTTTTTAAAGCAACCTTGGGCACATATTTCTGCTGCATTCCATATGTCAACAAAAAAATGAAAAATTGATTGTGTACCTTATGAATTTCCTTCGGCGGACTTGCCTTGCCATTGGAATAATACTTTGTGCTTGTACTTTGAATAGAGCACTTGGTTTAACTTGCCATGGTGTTGATCTCTCGCATGTTGCATGAGTGTGCATTCCAAGATTTTCTTTTTCTTGCATATGTGCTAATACATTAAGGCCCTTTTCCCTCCTTGAGGGTGGCACCCGTAAAAGTTGAGCTCAAGAGCCCCTTGTGCTAGCCCATAATATTCCCAAAATTAAGTCAAAACATAGGACCCTTGCTGGGAGAACTTGGTCACATTAATTGAGCTTGTACTTTGGAGTGATGGCTGATAGCCTACATCAATCCTTGCTTGATTGTGGTCGTTAACCTCATCTTTGTACTTTGCTTGGTGGTCACTTGGCTTGTCTATCCAATCTTCGATATTGGACAACAAGCAAAGAATATGATTTGAGCTGTGCTCCATAATCCAGAGACATTCCTTGCATGTATCCGCATCGAGTTAAATATCAAAAACTTCTTGTAGAGATGGTCGTGGTGATGAGTGCTGTACTTTTCAGCAAATAAGTGCGCCAACGAGTCCATTGTAATTTCAGAAATTTCTTTCATGCCGATGACGGCATCCAAAAACCACCAAAAATTGAACCTAAAATTATGCACAATCTACAATGATCAATCAATTCATATGATCTAGTACAAAGATGCATGTATGAGCCGGTGTGTAGGCAACCAATCGGTGGCCAAGGTTTAGGGGTGTGCATGCACCCTTAAGAAAATTCCAAAATTTGTGGCGTTGGGCATCCCTATGGAAAAACATGGAGGCTCTGTACAGGAGGGCAATGGCAACCGCAGAGAAAATCTTCCACAACTCATGGTGCTTGGTAGAGAGCTTGGATGGAATCAATCAAGAAACATTTTTTGGATGCTATGTTAGTATGTGTATCCTCTCCAGAAATTGAGTCAAAGAGTTCAAGGGTTTGAGTGGAATGAAGACATGCAACAGGCTTTTGATGGTATCAAGGAGGTATGGTGTGCTTTACCAACAGTGAGTCCTCCCGACTTGAAATCAATTTTCTTTCTACGTATCTATTAGTGTGGGGTCAGTAGCTTTTGGGTTGGTTCTCTTACAAAAACAGGGAAGGAACTTCAAGCCAGTCTATTTTGAGAGCAAGATGAAGAATGTAAGTGAGTTCTCCTACACGAAAATGGAACAGTGGGTATTCTCCTTGGTTCTTGCTTGTCGCGGTTCAAAACCTATCTGTTGCCTGAAAAGTTCTATGTGCTCACCACATCAAACCTGTTGCCACATGTAGTACAACATTTAAAGCCTATCAAGTGCATCTTAAAGTGGACTTTGGAGCTTCAAGAGTATGAGTTTAAAATTAAAGTGGATCATTTTATTAAAGCTCACTTGGCGGACATAGTGGTACACAAGGGAGGCTAGCTTCCATCTTACCCAAGGGTTGACAAGGATGATCATGAAGGAGAATTAGATATTACAGATGCGTATACAATGATGTTTGATGGTACATACAGGAAATTTCTTTAAAAGGCAAGTGGTGGGGTAGTCATTAAGAACCCAAAAGGCACTGTAATCTTTTCTAGAGCTTACAATCTTGATGAAGCTGAAAGCAAAAATGAGGCCAAGTATCTCATGCTTTTCCTTGGGTTGCAGCAGTGTGTTGAGTTTGGATTGAAGCGGGTCATTGCAAAAGGGGATGCGTTGCTAGTTATGAATCAGTTGCTTGGTTTGTGGAATGTTAAGAATTTAGACAATTTGAAGAAGTGGTTCTATGGCATCAAGAAGCTTTTGCATGAGTTTGAGAAGATACAGTTTAAGCATGTTCCTTGTGAGCAAAATAAAGAAGCTGATGAGCTGGCTATGGACAAGTTAGATGCCTTGGTAGCTCCTTTAAAGGTCAAGGATGCCTTGTATGCAAGAAGGGAATCATTGCAAGATGTAGAAGTATTTCTTGGGAAAGGTCAATGTCCAGAGGGCATGTCAAAAGTTCGACGTAAGAGAATAGTTTTCAAAAGCAAGAAACTACACATTGGTAGGTGAGGATCTCATGCTTTATGGCAAAGATAGCATTTTGAGAAAAGTGCCATACAAAGAAGAAATAGGCTTGATTTTGGAGCACTGCCATGAAGAAACAGGCCATCAAGGCAAGGATCAGGTTGTCTTTTGCATTTTGAGAGCAGGTTACTGTTGGCCCTCTATGATGAGAGATGCTTATTTTTTGTGCAAGTCATGCCATGAATGCCAAGTGTTTGCAAATCAAAAGCTTTTGGCTAAGCCTCAAAAATCTATAATGTCTTTTAATGCATTTGCAAAATAGAAAGTGAATACTATAGGTCCAATTCCAAGAACCAACAATAGCAAAAGGTATATCCTTGTGGCTGTGGACTATTTGACCAAATGGGTGGAGGAAACAGCGGTAAAACATGTAATAGCGAGAAGAGTGGCCTCTTTTTTGTATGAACATGTGTGTTGCAGGTTTGGAGCTCCCATGGTTATCATTTTTGATCGTGGACCAGGGTTTAAGGAAAAACTTGTTGCTGCTCTCATGGAGAAATTGAAGATTCCCACTCCAACAATGAGGCAGAATATGCATCATTGGGATAGAGTGGTGTGTGACACAAGGTTTCAACGGTTAAATATATTTGGTGATGCCATTCATTTAATAAAACAAATACAAGGAACTTGGGCTTGTAAAAATCATAGCTTGCTAGTCCATTTGTGCAAAGTTAAGGAACTTTTAGGGAAGTTTCAAGTTGTAAAATTACATCATGTCCCTCGAGCAAAAAATCAAGAAGCAGATGCTCTAGCTAGAGAGAAGCTACAAGATGTTTAAGTGGTGGGCGATGCTATGCCTGACATCATGAGTTTCTTGGACACAGGAGAGTGTCCTAAAGATATTACGAAGGGACAAAAGTAGTGGCTAGTGCACAAGGTAGCAAAATACCGCCTTATCAATGACGACCCCTACTACGAGGGTAAGGATCAATGATTATAGCTAAGGAAGTGGATAAGTTTGTATTTGAAAACATTTGTTGCCGTTTGGCCACTCCTCTTGAAATAATTTCTGACAGGGAACCAGGTTTTAGAGGAGACCTGGTAGGAGAGCGATTGGAGAAGTTGGGTATCTCATGATGACACTCAACTCCCTACTACCCGCAATGCAACGGTTTGGTGGAAAAGGTAAATGGTATGATCTGCAAGATCATCACTAAACATGTAAACAATCACAAAAGTGATTGGGACAAGCATCGTATGACTGCACTTTGGGCTTATCGCACTTCATTTCGCACATCCCTTGGGTTCACACCATATCACTTGGTGTATAGTAAGGAAGCCATATTACCCATTCAAGTACAATTGGCTAGTCTCAGGGTGCTAGTGAGGGCGAGCTTTTTGAAATGGGGCCTCTAAACCCAAACCAATGGGCCTACCCTCACAAAATGTTCGTAAAGAGATACGCACACTACTTGGGGCACCACCTTCTTTTGGGAGTGGAGAAGGAAACCAATCAAAATAACACTTGCACTCACCCACTTAAGCAACACACTTTGAAAACCCCCTTACTCTATATACAATTTGGACACTTGAACACCATCAACGATTATGCAACCCAATGCCGTGCATCAAAATGAAATATGCAATTTGTGGAATAGCATTCACCTTCTCCCCATAAGAATACCCATAATACATCCAAACTCTTCCTCTCTCAAGCACTCATCAAAAAATCATGCACACAAGACTTGCCTCTCAAACACACAAGAGAATCACTTACATAAAACTAACACACTTTGCATAGAAAGCTTATCTCCATCTATGCAATGCCGTGACACAAATAAAATCACCATGAGAGGTAGCCACATGCATATGTAATGAAGCAAAAGAGAGTTGGAGTGAGAAATTTCTTTAGACCAATTGAATAAGTGTGGAGAAACAAACCAATGGTAAATTGAGAATAGAACACTTACTTGATTTCTCACACACCTTTTAAGGGGAGGACAGACGCTGGCTAACCATCACGAATTGCGACACTTGAAAGTTTTGAAGATGATTTCATGATCATTAACATAAACATGAGAGAGATCATGATGTATTTACAAGTTATTGAGGTGCTACAAATGATTTATTGGGTTGATGGAGTAAGAGATTGTAGAATGGAAAGAGTGGAGAATAGAGTTGCACTTCCTCCAAAGAGGAGGGTTAGGAGGGAGGATGTGAAAGAGGGAGAGTTGGGGTTTTCTCTACTATTGATCAAGAAACAACATGAAGTTGAAAATATAGGTGTGTGTCCTTGAGTCTCTCCAAGGGGGGCTATTTATAGTTGTGTAGGAGTGGGATTATGCTACACTTAATTAGAGTAAGTGATTAGACCTAATTAAGTGTCCTTTGACCACTCATTGAATATTGGACATAAAAGGGACTATTTATTCACCAAAAATATCATTTTAGACCGTGAAGGCTCCATAGGGGTGCATAATGTAGGTGGGCCCCACCATGAGGCCCTACGGGTGGCTCCTGCGGGGTATCTCAACTTGTCTGTCTTGGCATTTAGAAAGCATCTTTAGGTTGGTCCCATCACATGCAAGTGACCTTGAACACTCATTGCTCTTCTAGAAGATGAGTAGGGGAAAAATAAGATCTCACCCTCTTGATTTACTTGATTTACAATTCTCTTTTGCTGCGAATCTGACAGATTTACACTATTTTGACCATAACTTTTTACCTGTAGCTCAGAATGACATGCTTCAAAAGGCAAAATTGACGTTCTCAACATGTTTGATATGAATTTGGACTATTCTTCACGCCCATGCACCAAGGAATTCGGTTTGGAAGGTCCACACTAGGCTAGGGAACCTTTTTCTTCCAAGTCTTCTTGTATGGACCCTTTGCTTGTATGCATCCAAGGGGAATCATGCTTTTTCAAAAGGCTATTATGCTTAAACAAATAGAGGAGGGCCCAATATTATTTGCTTGTGAAAAGAATATACAATTGGAGTCTTTTTGAAAGGAGAGAAACTATATGTATATTCTTAAGAGATATTGGGCCACCTATGTAGAGGGCATAGAAGACTTGTAGAGAGGGACCATAATCTTTGGTAAAAACAAGTGGAGAGTTGATTTCCATGGGAATTTATCTATATGGGGTGGAAGATGGATATATTATTTTTCTACTACTAATTCACAAGAGGTAAGAAAGTTTGGGGGTATATAGTTGGTTATTGTATGCTTATTCTATTTACAAAGCAAAAAAGAAAAGGGTGGTAATATAAATATATGACTAAGGTGACATTTTTGGGAAGAGTATAATGTATGTGTCGCCACAAATGTTAAACGAAGAGGGGGAATTTACTCTAGATAACTTAATAGCGTAGAAAAATATATACACATATGAGGAAGAGGACGTTGAGTAGGCTGACAAATGTTGCAAAAAGATGGTTACCATTTTATGCCACTCACTAGCTAGGCAGATGGAACGCCCTAATGCTCATCTTTGCAACCACATTCTTGATCTAGAGAGGCTTCAACTAGACAGAGAAGATGATATCAACTATTATGCAGCACAGACAGAGCAATGTTGACTTACCTTCAACAAGGGACTTGGGGAAAAAGGTCTCAAGAAAGGTATGTTGATCCTAAGGTATGATAACAGGTTTGACAATAGGAAGGATAAACGTTTTTCACCCAGATGGGAAGGGCCATTTTTCATTAAAAGGCGCTACAACAATGGAAGTTACCAATTGGTGGATGAAGATCGTAGGCTCCAAAAAACACGTGTCAATGGATGGAGGTTGAAGTAGTACTTGTTGAGGTTTAATCAAGCACCTATGATGGAAATCCCTGAGAAGGGAGACTCTTCCACCTCAAATGCAGAAGAATCAAGTACAGAGCTAGAGACATAAATGCCTTTAGCTTCAAGGGGAGGGCTAATGAGGGCCGTTTTTCGAATTTTGCTCCACCTCTCTCTTGGTATGCACTTGATGCATGAAAATCACAAAAAAAACTATGTATTTATTTTGTACATAGCTATGGTTTTGACACATTTGGATCTTGGAATAAGGAGAGGTAGAAACAAACCCTAGAAAAAGAAAAAAAGAATCACTTAATGCTGATTCTACCCGACGGCCACTACAGGTGAAGAGTAAAAGTCAATAGTGAAAGGGAGGAGAATCTTATGCATTATTAAGTTGGAGTCAACAAAATATTATCAAATTTAAGCATAATTCACTTGTGGACACAAGGCTTGCACACGAAGTCAAGAGGAGACCACCTGGAAGACTTTTGGAGGGAAAAGACAGACACATATTTTCGTGGGATTTTTCTCTATTTTTTTCATTCCAAATTGGAAAAAGTTTTCAACAGCAAAGTTGTAGGCGTTGAGCTGATCTTTTGGCCTCTATTTTTGTTATAATTTTTGGAGCTACGGTTTGGGAGATATGGCAAAAATGGTGGAGCCTATCTGTCCACTTGGGAAGTAGTCATGGTTATCCAACTCCACACACACAATTTCTTATAGGTTTCTCTCCATTATTGTTTTATTTTCTCTTGTTATGTCAAGATTATCTCAAATATTATAAGAAAGCTCTTCGACTCAAGCTATGGAAAGTGGCATGGAGACAAAGCTCGCCACATGAAGGCGTTTAGGAGGAAATTGGTTAATAAGCAAGGCACACGGAGCTCTCTCATTGGTGGGATACCTCTAACTAAGGTTACTTTGTAATAAGTCCTCTTGCTCATAATCTCTTCCCTAATCACTCTCTTGGCCTATAAAAGGAGACCTCCTCTTTTGCAAATGGGACACACTAGCTACACACACATACACTATACACACACACACACACTACCCCATATGCACACTATCCCATATCCACATACCCACACACCTACACATACACACCCTTGTGCTTTATGATAGTAATATGAACTCTAATCACATAATCACAACACCATCACCATCACCATGCACAAACTGAGCACCATATCTTCACACACTTGTAATGAAGGATTGAAGGCACAATTTCAAGAAGAAGAATGATGGCTACACTCATGATATTCCTCGCCATCAACTCCCATCCCTCCAATATGCTTCATACAATATTGTCCCCTTCTCATCTTCTTTCCCTATGCTACCTATTGTATACATCTTTTGCAAGCAATCAACACACTCCATCTTGGTGCCATACCTTGTGTCATTTGGGATGCACTTCATTGTGAGTATGGTTTATGCTTGTTCTTTCCATTTTGCTTAGGTTAAGATGTGCGGATTCGCCACCATACACACACTCTCTCTCCCTCTCATATTCCTATCATCTTGCTACTTGCATCTTAAGGTGTGTGGCTTTGCCACCTCTGGTATGAGAAGTGAACATACTTGCATGTCTCCCTTACCTCATTTTCTTCCTTACTGCATGCACGAGTAGAAAACCCATTCTCACTCACTCACCATTCCTCTCATCTTGTTTTCCGACCACCCCATCCCACACTTGGGCATGGATCTTGAAATTGTTTTCCATGGCATGTTTGATTGTGTATATATATGCATCCTAACCGCATATCTTGCTACGTGGTGCCCCTATTGTGTACCTCCCATGATGATACCATCGTGCATAGTCTTGGTGTAGAGGCCACCAACTCTGTTTTGCACTTCCACCTCTCACTATCTCATCACAAAGAAAACCGAGTGACATTAAAGCCAGTTTAGGGCTACATGAGTCACTATTTCCAACAGATTGGTTTGAAGGACTTGACATAGGTGCTAGAACGGTTGAAGTTGAGCCAAATAGATGTGTCAGACCAGCTGAAATGGGTCAAAAATTATAGTGGATCTAGGGATCCATATGACCACTTAGGTAGCTTCAAGCAAGTGCTAAGAGAAGAACGCATATTTAATTTCCACACTCAATTTGAGGGTTTTGGAATGACTTTAGAAGGAAAAGCTTTGACATGGTTCCAAAAACATTCCACAAGGTTAGTCATGGATTTAAATACAATAGCTCATGGATTTATAGCTGCATGTTCCAAAACTGGGATCAAACATATACGGCAGCTCAAATCTATAGCTTCAAATAGAAACAAGGTGAGTCTGTTAGGGATTGTGCAACTAGGATGAAGCAATACATTGCAAGATGCTCAAAATTATAAATATCAGCAGAAGAAAGGTTAGAGTCATTGTTTCTAGAAGGATTGCTCAACAAACAACTTCATGCTATATTGTATAGCAAGAAGCATATGACCCTAGAAGAGTGTGTATCATATGCTATTGACTTGGGAGACAATTGTGATATTTTCAATGAAGAAGATGTCCCTAAGGATACTAAGAGTGAGAAAATAGCATCCACAAAACCAACACAAGTGGGAACAGCTACTGCAATACCACTTACAACCATAGAAGACATGCTCAGAAGGAAGAACAAAATGATGAATAATATGCAAAAAGCACCTATGAGAGGACCAGGTCAAGGGATACCTCAACAGGTACAACCGATTAGGTCGCAAAAATGGTATGCTATTGAGGATAAATGGACCAACCATGAGACCAATGAGTGCTATTACCGACCAAAGTACGATGGAAATGTTCAATATGTGCCTATGAGGCCACAAGGACAACCCATGTACAGATAGCATCCTAATATGGCCCCAATACAAAGATCACCGATGGTATGAAAAGACTACAACCAGTGTTGGGTCAACAACCTCTATATCCTGGACATAATGCAGTGCTTGTAAAGTAAATGCATTCAAAAGAGTCATGGATGAACAAGCACTAGTGCCTGTTACACCTTATGTTGAGCCTAGTCCATCTACAGTTATGGTAGAAGGAGAGTGGTATAATTCACGTTCACCTTCAATGGAAGAACCTGTGACTTATGCTACACTAGAGCTTACACCGATGTACTATGTAGCTAATCAAGGTGTTAGATCTCTTATGATAAGACCCATGATTAAGCCAAGGACTGGAAACTGTGGTGCATATGATCATTGGAAAAATGAATGCCTAGAACCTGACAAGAACATTAAGCCAATTGAAGCTTTTTGTACACAATGTTGCAAAAAAGGTGGACGTTTCCTTGAAGACTGTCCAAAAAATCCGTTAAACAAAGGAAAAGCAGTGGTGAATGTAGTCCAAGTGATGCCTAGTAGCTCTTCATAAAGTGAAATGATTGTTCCAATCAAATTGATCACTAGGGCCTAGGCTAAGAAAAAGAAACATAACTCCTCTGATGAATCAGAAAATACTAAAAATTCCTCTCAAAAGACCGAGAAAAGAAGAAGTCAAAGGTATGAGATGAGGAAACAAAAACAAAAGGACGAAATTGAGGGTAAAGCCAAGAAACTATTCCGGAAAAAAGTGAAAGAAACGGGTAATGAAATAAAAAAACCAGAATGAAATCTGGAGGATCAATTTTGGTAGACAAAATTTTTGAGCCAATCAATGCAGCCTTGGAAGCTTTCCAAGCGGGACTTAAAGCAGGCCAAAACATGGAAAACAAATGGAAAAACTATCATCCTTCAGATATGGAAGCAGCTAAGCTTGAAGCTTATCAAAATTTGGTAAGAATTACACTAGAGATGCTGGAAAAACAAAAACCAACGCTTGAGAGTATAGCAAAACCTGAGGAGCTTGTTGATAGAAACCAATAAAGAGAAATCCTAAGTGGTGGTAGAACCCTACCTTGAGACGAAAGAGCCAGAACTCATAGTGCTTGACAGGACATTTATGGAAAAAAGTGAGAGAGATTAATTATGGGAGCATAACTTTGAAGTCACCTCCTATAGAGGAAGTTTGGTTAGACAATCTACCTCCTGATATGGACAATGATATACAATCCTTGTATGGGGATTGTGGATATGAAGCCACAGGAATGTCTAAACCATTGACTCTAAAAACACTACCCTCTTACTTAGGAGACAACAAAGATGAGTCCATAGTCTGTAAAACCACTCAGGTAAAAAGAGCGGAACAGACCCTAGAGGTAGACAACATCCATTCAATCATGTCTACACCCATCCAATGTACTCTTACCTTGGGAGAACTGTTAAAAATCAGACCATATTTATGGAATGATTTACAAAAAACTCTAGAGAAGGTGGGGATAACAGGGCTAATCGCAAAAAAATTGGAAAAATTGAAACATGAAATGGATAACAAAGAGATTAGATATGTCCCTCCGAACAAAGTTGGAGAATACTCTGAAGGGGAAGAAAAAAACACAACCCTTCCTGTGAGATATAATGATGTAGAAACCATGGCAATACTGAACAGTGGGGCTGGCATAGCCATAGCCACAAAAGCAGTATAGGAATCATGGGGAAAACCATCCATTAGACAAACTCGAATGAAATTACAATTGGTTGATGGACACATAGAAAGACCCCTAGGACCCCTTGAAATGGTGATAGGTAGTTCCTGTGGAATTGATTATCAACATACTTTTGCAATAGTGGACTTTGGAAAAAAGCTTAACTATGAAATCATCTTGGGAAGACCATTCATGAGGCAAGTACACCGCATTCAAGTTTGGGAAAACAATTAACTGTACTTGAAGCAAGTGGGATCAATCACAATGGTCAATTTGAAAGATCACACTTATAGAGATGTAATGAAAATACCCATTCAAGAATTTGACTAAGTCTCTTTAGCTGAATCAAAGCTTCCATCTTCGTTAAACAAACACACACCTATTTGGATGTGTGGAGCCTCAAAAAACGGGAGTTTAAAACGAGAGGAATGTATCTTAGAAAGAGATTGCACAGATGAAGCATATGTGCTTGAACCCTTTCCTGAGCATTTGTTTGAGCTATTTGAGTGGACCCAAAAATATGCAACAATGGATGTGTGTGTGAATACGTCTATGCATACTCAATTTTGCAATGAGGATTGTTCTGACATAATGCCCATACAAATGATCTCAAGTCCTTCACATTGAAGATAAAGTTCAGGAACCCAAGGACTTATTGAAAGCTCAACAAGTCTTGTCAGACCTCTATTATGATGTTACTGACGAGTTTGAAGAACATTCAACTACATTTGATGATTCTGGGTCAAAAAAAGAACATGTGAGAGCCCAACTACTCCTAAAAGGAGGAGAGAAAAAGTTTTTTGAGTTCCAACCAAAAAACAAGGAGACAGAAATGGTATAGAAGAAAAAGAGACACAAGAAACTTGAAATCTATACCTATGCCATCAGTTTCTAGTAGAACATAGCTTCTAATGCAGAGAGATGCACATGAGTGTGTCAAGGACAAAATCAGGGTAGATATCCTTCAGACAACAAACAAGGGACATCAAAAACATCAAGAAAAATGAGAAAGAAAACTCAATCAAAACCTAAACACCAGGATGATGATTCATCCATGACACAAGTTGAACGAAAGAAGAAATATCAAGAGTTGAAGAAAACTCTAAAGGAGATGTATACCACTGAAATGGAAACAATCAAGGAAGAGAGTAAAGATGTAATGAGTGTTCCACCCCAATACAAGAAGTATACTCTCCAAAACCAAAATATCATAGTCGAACAACCTATAAGGAAACCAAGAAAATAGGGCGAGTCCCATGAAGGATCTGAAAATGCAAATAAGATAGATCTAGCTGAACTAGGAGAAGAGATTAGACCTTCCTACATTGTGAATGACTTGACTGAAGAAGAAGAAGAGCTTTTGCTAAGCTTACTAAAAGAATACCGAGATATCTTTGCTTGGTCTTATAAAGATCTCAAGGTGTTGATCCAAAAATCTGTCAACATACCATACCTATGAGAGATGATGTAAAGCCACGTAGACAACACCCATATACTTATAATGAAACATTTCCCAGAAAGGTCAAAGAAGAGATAGAAAAGCTCAAGGAAGTTGAATTCATTTATGAAATTGAACACACAGATTGGGTGTCTCCATTGTGGTAGTACCCAATAAAAATGGAAAATTAAGAGTGTGTGCCAATCTCAAAAAAGTGTAATAGGCATGGCTACCTATTACGAGACTGTGCTCACAAAAATACAGAGAGAGAGAAGCACAGCACAACATTAGAGAGAGAGAGAATAAGAATACATGAGATTCCATAGCCTTTGATTATGAGAAATCCCGATACAGCGTACAAAGGAAACCCTTCCTTATGTAGAAATAATGAGCACCCTTTCATATCCCCGTAACCCTTCCTGATTATGCCTCTTGAGATCCCCTCCTTCTAAGGGCTTATTCCCACATGAAGGTACACAAAGACGTGCTGGACACTCCCAATGTGATTAATGCAATCATGTGCAGCCATGTGCGGTCCGGGCACATACACTTGGCACGCACGGTGGATTGCGCGAACCCTCAAGTGCGTCCCTTTATTGGTTTTTGTGAAATTCGAGAAGTGTGATGCAAGAATGATTGTCGAGGCCGCATCTTGGCTCTTTGGCTCTTTGCTCCTGGACCAACCATCTTCATCTACCCGCATCTTGAACTCTGACCAGAATTCTCCTTCTTGGATCTGCAAACCTTGGATACTGCAACTTGTGCTCTTAGTTTGCCGCATCATCCACATGTACGTCGAATCATGCCTTTTGTTTTAAGATGTCTGCAGTGCTGCTTCCTATCTCTGTGGCTTCATGAGATCCTTGCTTTTGTTGGAATTAGGGTTGCAGAGAAACACACACAGCTTGGAGAAGACGAAGGAAGCTCAAGGCACACAATAGAGAGTGTATTCCTTAGTGTGCAATGGAAAGATAGATAGCCCTAGAGTGATGGGCGTATATACAATGCACGGGGGAAAAAACCTCCTAAAGAGGGAAAAAATGCCCCGGCGGTCCTAGTGTGTTCACACACATCACTACCACATGTATATGGTAACAAATCCCCCCTGGAGTGATGCGGTGAACGAGAGCTGGCACATGAGTAAAGGGAAGTGCCATGCCCTGAGGACAGGATCAGTCCACAAAGGGGAGTAAGCCCAAAGCTTTGCGGAAAGCTTCAAGCTTCTCACGAGACAATGCCTTTGTGAAAAGATCTGCAAGGTTGTCCTGTGTTGGCACATAAGCCAAGCTGATCTCTCCTGCTGAGAGCCTCTCCCTGACATAGTGGTAATGCACCTCAATGTGCTTTGTGCGAGCATGAAAAACTGGGTTCCTCGCAACTGCCAATGCGCTCTGACTGTCAGTGTAGATAGTGTTGGCAGTGTCCTGTCCAACACCCAAGTCAGCCATAAGGCGTCTGAGCCATACACACTCAACCGTAGCTGTGAAGACTGCCCTGTACTCAGCCTCACAACTCGAAGTGGCCACAGTAGGTTGCTTCTTGCTCAACCATGATATACATGAACTGCCAAGCATGAAACAAAAACCACTTGTGGACACTCGCGTGTCAAAACAACCAGCCCAATCTGAGTCCGAAAAAGCATGTAAGTCTGGCGGCAATGATCCCCCCTTGGGATAAAACAAGCCAAGATGTAAAGTGCCACTAAGGTAGCGGAAAATCCTCTTGACAGCCTGCCAATGCTTAGACCCTGGGCTATGCATAAATCTGCTGACCTGCGAGACTGCAAACTGAATATCTGGCCTCGTGTTGCATACATAAATGAGGCAGCCAACAGCAGTTTGGTAAAGAGTGACATCAGCAGGATCGCCAGCATCATGTAGACTCAACTTCAAACCTGTTTCCATGGGAGTGGCAATAGGTTTGCAATCCTCAAGTCCAAACTTACATAGCAATGTCTCTATGTAACTTTTCTGACACAAGGCAATACCACCATCACACTGCTTAAACTGTATACCCAAGTAATGATGCAACAGCCCCAAATCTTTCATCTTGAAAGTAGCATTCAAATCAGCCTTAAATTCAGCAATATGTCTCTCATTTGGTCCAGTGATCAGCAAATCATCAACATAAAGAACCACAATGAGAAATACATCATCCTCACGCTTTACATACAATGTGCTTTCTGTTGGACTGTTACGAAAGCCTCGTTTAACCAAATGAGTGTCAGCTTTCTCATACCAAGCACGAGGAGATTGCTTCAACCCATACAAAGCCTTCTTACATTTGCACACTTTGTCCTCTTGTCCTTTTATGACAAAACCGCGAGGCTGCGTTACATAAACTTCCTCAAATATGTCACCATTCAAGAAAGCAGTAACAATGTCTGATTGATGTACATCCCAACCAAAATGAGCTGCCAATGCACATAGAAAACGCACAGTAGTCATACGACAAGTGGGAGCAAAAGTCTCTTCATAATCTATGCCTTTTTGTTGTGCATAACCCTTTGCAACAAGTCGAGCCTTATGGCGATCGATCTCACCATCCGGCTTGCGTTTCAACTTGTAAACCCACTTGGTACCAATGGCCTTTTTGCCAGGAGGCAAATCACATAAAGTCCATGTGTCATTCTCTATAAGTGCATCATATTCTGATTTCATGGCAGCAATCCAATTTTCTGAATTCTGTGCTTCATCAAAAGACAGAGGCTCCTCAACATCATGTAAACTAGACACAGCCAAAGCATAACAATCTGATGCATAAGATGCATGGCGAGAGCCTGAACGAGTACGACTAGATAAAGGTGCATCCAATTTACTGTCACGCAAAGTATGCACCAGCCATTTTGGCATACCTCTAGCCTGCTCATTTTCAGCCCTTTCCTCATCAAGTACATCATGTACATCTGCATCAGTAATAGGCTGTTCTAAAACATTTTCAGAAACCCCCATAGGCTGTACATTTGCCTCATTGGAACTTACATTCGTATTTCCACCACTGAAAAGAGGCAACAAAGTGTCATAAATGTCCTGTGAGCTTACATTACTGTCTCTAGTACATGACAGCAAGGGTTGAACAGAATCTTCCACAAACACTACATCCCGTGAAACCAAAATACGTTTTGTTTGCGGGTGATACAACCTGTAACCTTTGCTTTCAGCACTATAACCAACGAAAATACATTTGACAGCCTTATCATCCAATTTTCTGCGCTGCACTTGTGGCACCAAAGCATATGCCAAACAGCCAAAAACACGCATGTGCTCAATAGAAGGTTTTCTATCATGCCATGCTTCATATGGAGTAATAGACTGCAAAGCTTTCGTAGGACACCTGTTAAGTACATAAGTGGCACACATGATGGCCTCAAGCCAAAAAGAATGCGGCAAAGCTTGACTTTTGACCATACATCGTGCCATTTCCGTTAGTGACCTGTTTTTCCTCTCAGCAACACCATTTTGCTGAGGTGTATAAGGCACTGTACATTGGTGTTTTATCCCACGACTAGCCAGAAATGCATTAAATTCATGAGACATATACTCCCCCCCTCGATCGGAACGGAGGGTGCCCATAGTACATTTTGAGACATTTTCAGCCATAGCCAAAAATTGTTTGAAGCACATAAAAACTTCGGACTTTGCTTTAAGCGGAAATACCCATGCATGCCTGGAGTAATCATCAATGAAAGTCACGAAGTACAGGTAATTGCCCAAGGACGGAGTTTGCATGGGCCCACAAACATCACTATGCACAAGCTGCAGCCTGCATGTGGCCCTAACTGAACCATCCTTTGGAAACTTAGAACGCTGCATTTTACCCAGAATACAGCCTTCACAAACATGTTTGATAGGTGCTTCAAGAGGCGGCAAAGAAGCAACCATATCAGATTTCTGCAAACGCAGCAAACTGGCAAAATTCAGATGACCAAAACGTGCATGCCAAAGTTTTGCATCTGAAATAGCCCTTGAATCTGCAACAGCATTTGCAAAATTTTGTCCACACTTGTCATACAAAGTGAGCTTATACAGCCCACGGCACAAAAGCCCAGATGCAACAATTTCATCACCAAAACTGAGATCATGAACTGTACATCTGTCATCCACAAATTTGACTACAAGTCCAAGTCTAGCAAGTGCGGATACAGACAATAGATTCTTCTTGATCCCAGGTACATAAAGTGCATCAACAAGTGTGAAGGAACTGCCATTAGCAGCAGTGAGCACAATCTTTCCAACTCCCTGAACTGGATAAGAGGCGTTGTTGGCACAAGTGACTGAATTCCCATGAGGGACAGACTCGAGAGAGGTAAACAATTCACGATGTGAGGTAATGTGCTTTGTAGCACCACTGTCGAAATACCACACATGTGAATCTGCAGCAACTGACAAGCATGCATCATGGACAGCAGGATTGTAAGTGCACTCTGCGCTAAAAGCCCATTCTGCATCAACATCAGCATCACAATCTCCTTTCACAGAAGACTCAACAATGGCTGCATTTGTAGTGGAACCAGCATTTGCAGTGGAACCACCCTCTTTCTTCTTAGCCTCTTTGGCCTTCAACTTAGGACACGACTTGATCAAGTGATCATTGGCTTTACAATAATGGCAACGCATCTTCTTTTTGCCCTTATCACCAGAATTGCCAGATGAAGTGCTGCCAGCAGAAGCATTAGGAACAGAATTTTTGCCACTCGCAGCAGAACCATAAGAAGTGGCTGCATTACTGTTACCACCCTTTCTTTGAGAAGCAATAAAAGCCTGTTCAACTGCACGCTGCCTAGTCCTGTTTTTTCTAGAAAGTGACTCTTGCAACAGCAATGTGCATAATGCATCAAACTTGACAACTTCAGGATTTCCTTGGGTCATCAGTCTCCAAGTACTAGCAAAAGTCTGGTAGGAATCTGGTAAGGCATCAAGAACAGTCTGCACAAGGGAACTGTCAGAAATGACTTCACCTGCAGAAATGAGTTGCTCATTGATATCCTTGACACTAGCAAGGAAAGTGTCCATATCATCTTCCTCATGCATAATCTTCGACTCTAGCTCTTTACGCAGCAAAGCAATTTTAGCCTCATTGCGGCTTGCATAAAGACCTGCTAGAATATCCCAAGCCTGTTTTGCAGATTTTGCTGAACGGATGTGAGGAATAATGGTGCGCTTCACAGACAACGCAATCAATGCATGAGCCTGCGCATCCTTAACATCCCAACGAGCTTGTTCTGCTGTAGGCAAAACAACTCTAACAGCTGCAATCCTTGCAGCAAGACCTGCAACATCCTCAATATCGCCTACATCTTCAGAACCAGGACGTACATCAATGCCCTGCACAATGTTCCAGACACCTTTTGACACAAGAACGTGTTGCATCATATAAGCCCACATAGGGTAGTTGTCCCCATCCAACCTGTCCTCAGCAGCAAACATCTTGAACACATCTGTGTTGTTGTTGTCAGCCATGGTAAATGCTGCACCTGATGTGAAAACTGCCCGAAAATAGGAGAAATGGAGCGGGAACAACTTGTGCTATATAGCACAAACCGTAGAAGACTATAAGGCACCTGTTATGCAGAAACGGCACTGACAGAAAATCTGCACAAAATGACGAAATAACCTGTGCAGTACTGCCCGTAGTGGAAATGGAGGCCGAAATGAGCCCAAATCAAAATTCTGAGCAGACCGAGCTCTTTGAGCTATCCCAAAATATTTGTCGACCTGCGAACGCTTGCCAAAGCTCACTGAAATCGGAGAAAGTGAGCAGGCGTGTGCTGGAGCAGCTGGCGACTAAGCCCGGGAGGACGTGACCTGCTCTGATACCAATTGTTGGAATTAGGGTTGCAGAGAAACACACACAGCTTGGAGAAGACGAAGGAAGCTCAAGGCACACAATAGAGAGTGTATTCCTTAGTGTGCAATGGAAAGATAGATAGCCCTAGAGTGATGGGCGTATATACAATGCACGGGGGAAAAAACCTCCTAAAGAGGGAAAAAATGCCCCGGCGGTCCTAGTGTGTTCACACACATCACTACCACATGTATATGGTAACAGCTTTGCTGTACCCTGACTACCCAAGTCTTCAGCTTTCTTGGCAGTAGCGGTACAACGACTATGCTTTATCATAAGCCCATTGTGTCCAGCTTTGGATGTCTTCCTTAGCATCTTCCAATCACTCTTCAACACTCCCCTTCAAGTGTGCGTGCTCTCCATGCTCTTTTGCGCTCTTTGCGGTATCTTCAGATGCCTCATTTGCAAAGTTTGTGGCATTCTTTCCCTTGCGTTTCAGGCTATCCGCAGTCACCTTCACACTCTCTGCGGTTTCTTTGCTCTTCTCCTTGGCAATCTTTGCAGCAATCTCAGACGAGTCTACAGTGCTGTCTACATACTTAGCTGCCCTATCCTTTGCACCATCAACGTTCATATCTAATTTGCCTCCCGAACCAGATGCGCTATAGAACATTGCATACCATGGATTGCATCCTCCATTTTGACAGTGGCGCTGCTGGTGGCGAGTGGGCCCGGAATAAGGAAGTGGAGTGAGAAGGAGAGAGTGCCCTTGTAGCAAAGCAAGGGGCGCTTCACAGGGACGGTTACAGGCTGGTGGGCACCGCTCATGCATGACATGGGGTGGCCGCTATCATCAACCTGGCGGAGGATGTTGGCAGAGAGGACGACAGTCCCTCTGTCCTCTCTACTCTTAGCTCTAAGTCCGCCATCTCTGCTCGTGTTCTTGATCTCGCTCGCTCTGCCCTTCTCTGTACTCCTGTAGAGCCGCCTCAGATACATCCCCACCGCCCATTCGCATATTGGCACCGCACAGCAAGCCGCCTAGCATGATCCTCGGATGGACTAGGCATTCATGCGCGAGAAAAGAGGGAGAGGAAGGGCTCACTTGAGAAGGGCAGAAAAGTTCGACGTGTTTTGGTTGCTTTGCAGGTGATGGTGATGCAGCTTCAGCATAGCATCGCTCATGGCCATGGCCGGTAACCCTTTGCCGCTTGATACAACAAGGAAAAATGCAGTTTTCCCCCAACGCCTTCCTGCTTGCAGCCAGCATTTGGTTCAAAATTTTGGCGTCAGTAGTTGGAAACGCCTCCTTCGTCAACAAAGGTGAGTCCGTTCCGTGAGTGGTCGCCAAGTGTAATAGGCATGGCTGCCTATTACGAGACTATGCTCACAGAAATGCAGAGAGAGAGAAGCACAGCACAGCATTAGAGAGAGAGAGAGAGAATAAGAATACATCAGATTCCATAGCCTTTGATTATGAGAAAGCCCGATGCAGCGTACAAAGGAAACCCTTCCTTATGTAGAAATAATGAGCACCCTTTCATATCCCCGTAACCCTTCCTGATTATTCCTCTTGAGATCGCCTCCTTCTAAGGGCTTATTCCCACATAAAGGTATAAGAAGACATGCCGGACACTCCCAATGTGATTAATGCGGTCATGTGCAGCCATGTGCGGTCCGGGCACATACAAAAAGTGAATGCACCACCATTAGAGATAACTACCCTCTTCCAATCACCGAGCATGTTTTAGAACAAGTTGCAGGAAAAGAAGCTTACAGCTTCTTAGACGGGCTTTCAGGTTACAATCAACTTTTGGTTGATCCCAAAGATTAGCATAAAACTGCCTTTGCAACTGAATGGGGTATTTTTGCCTATAGGGTTATGCCTTTTGGATTAACTAATGCTCCTGCCATCTTCCAAAGATTGATGAGCGATGCTTTCAAAGAATATCTTCGGAATTTCGTAGAAGTATATATGGATGATTTATGTGTACATTCATCAATCCGAGCTGACCATTTTGAACATCTCAAAAAGGTATTTGAAAAATATAGACTTTATAAGATTTGCTTAAATCTTGAAAAGTGCACATTTATGGGCAGATAAGGAAAACTTCTTGGACACATAGTGTCTAAAAATGTCATAGAGATCGATATAAATAAAATTCATGTTATTGGTGAATTGACTAGACCAACAACTGTCAAAGGGGTTCAAGATTTCATGGGACATTGTGGATGTTACTGACGATTCATTTACATGTATGCTATAATCACAAAACCCATGTATGGCCTGATTACACTCTTTGTATGGACTGATGAGTGTGAAGAATCCTTTATGAAGCTTAAACAAGCTCTCACTTCAGCACCAATATTGAAAGCACGAGAATAAGATATTATATATACATGTTGATGCTTCCAATTTTGCCATTGGGTATATATTAGCTCAACTAGGAGATGAAAAATTTGATTTTCCCATTTCTTATGCTAGTAGACAGCTGAATGTGGCAGAGAAGAACTATACAACCATTGAAAGAGAAGGGTTAGGAATGATCTATGTTGTGAAAAAGTATAGACATTACCTATTAGCCAAAAAATTTGTGTTCTTTGTAGACCACCAAGCTTTATTGTACTTGGTCAACAAGCCATGCAACACAGAGACAATAGTGAGATGGTTCATCATTCTTTTGGAATTTCACTGTAGTTGTAAAAAAGGGCACCACACACCAAAGAGCAGAACATTTATCAAGGATTATTTCAGGAGAACCACCAAAAGGGGTGGACGATGATCTACCAGATGCATTTCTGTTCTCCGTAGAAATGATACCCCATTGGTCAGAAGATATGGTTTCATTGATGACCATAGCTCAAGTGGATTCTCAAATACCACTTCCTATTACACCGGGATTAATTGGGCAATCGACTATGTATCAATTACTACCTAGAAGGCTATACAAAATAAATCGAGATGGAATATTGTTTTCGTGTATTAATCCCGAGGAGAAAACACAATACTAAAGTCAAGCACACATTACCATAGTAGGATTCACTTTGCGAAAGACCAAACGATTCAATGGATCTTGAGACTTGAAGTATTTTGGCCAACCATGAGAAGTGTTGTTTACTCATTTGTGAAAAATTGTCTTCAATGCCAAAAACAAGCACCCATACCTCATGCGATATTATTTCAGATTTCACTTGTTCCTAAGTGGAGTAACTATCTAGTTACTTACTTATCAAGTAGAACGTTTCCGGAGGACATGAGTAAACGCTGCCAAAGAGCTATTGAAACTGAAGCAAGAGACTATGCTCTTATTGGAAACCAATTGTATCGGAGAGGAAAGGATCAACATTTGTGTCTCTATGCAAATGAAGATGAATATATCCCCACTCTAGAACAAACACACGCTGGACTAGCTCGAGGTCACTTTTCTAGTGAAACCACAGCTAGAGCAATTTTAATGGAAGTCATATGGTGACCAACACTTTTTGTAGATGCCAAGGAATATGTTCGAAGGTGTGATGCATGTCAATGAGCAAAAATGCCCACGAGGGTAGATAGCATGTCTTTAAGACCAATGATGGGGTCTAGAGCTTTTGCAGAATGGGGCATAGATTTTGTTGGGCCAATACAACCACCTGCTTATAGAACTCAAGCTCAATTTATCATTGTAGCTACGGACTATTTGACCAAGTGGGTAGAGGCTAAAGCAACCAAAAGGAATGATGCTAGAACCACAACCGCATTCTTATATGAGAATGTATAGGCTTCCAATAGAAATTGTCAGTGATAGGGGAAATCATTTCCTGAATGAGGTAATTGAGTATTTTCTAAATGAATTAATGATCATCCATAAAAAATCCGCTCCATATCATCCACAAGCAAATGGACAAGTTGAGCACACGAATAAAATTCTTAGCTCGGTATTGGCTAAAGTGGTTAGTTCACGACGAGCTGATTGGGAAATGAATCTACATACCGCTCTATGGGCTAATAGAGTTTCATTCAAGACAGCTTTAAATGCTACACCCTTTAATCTTGTTATGGTCTTGATGCCATACTACCAACAGAATTTCTATTACCGACACTAAGTGTAGCTAAAGATCTTGAGTGGACCGGACATGAATTGTCAGAGAGGCTTGAAGATTTAGAAAAGCTTGATGAGCAAAGGTTAAAACAGTTGTAGCTCACGTCTATGCACAAAAATAGAAGCAAAAACAATATTTTTATTCACATCTAGTCACAAAAATCTTCAAAAAAGGGGACCTAGTTTTACTTTATTCCTTTAAGCAAAACATTCCCAAGTTCAAGAAAAAGGAAAATGGACCGTTTATCATTGAAGACATATCTCCAAGTGGAGCAGTTAAGTTGTCCACTCTAGATGGTGAACCAATGGCTACTTGGATTAGTGGATACCGCTTAAAGAAGTACCATTTGCCACTAACCAATGATTTTCTAGAGATGATGCATGCAGCAAAGCAGAGAAATATTAAACGACAACAAACTATTGATGAAGCCCAAGAGGAAGCTCGACTTCGATCACTCAAGAGGAAAGCTTCTTTTATAAATCAACAAACATCTATTCCCATCAACACTTTGGAACTAGATGAAAGACTAGCTATGGGAATCACAGAATGATGCAGTATCAACGGATGATGAATGGTTGGATGGAATGGACCTTTGCATCAAAGTACGGCTGAACAATCATAGCACCAATGCACTGGAAGATACCGCAGCTTGAATGAATGCAGTCAATTATTCCACTTACAAGAAAGCTATGAATCAATCCTTAGCATCGGTATAATATTGCTATCAAAGGATGCAACAAAAACCCAACACCGACACTGGGAGTAGTCAACTTGAATGTGATAGTACATGGATGTTCATACCCTCATCAATTGTATGCATACCAGATTAACATATGAATGAAACAATGATTCTTGGAATCTCATGGATGCGAACATACAAGGCAGTACCAGATTGGGACACCAATCAACTCAAGCTATCACTTAAAGGAGGACAACTCTTAGTTCCAATCACACCGAGAAAATAGGAATGGAAAAGAGATCACCCACAAAATAAACAGGGAGTAACCAATCTACTTCCTCCTCTAGACAAGCGAATGCTACAAGTAGCATGCAAGGAGTCA
Organism: Adiantum capillus-veneris; assembly: GCF_014529385.1. Lineage (NCBI taxonomy): Eukaryota > Viridiplantae > Streptophyta > Polypodiopsida > Polypodiales > Pteridaceae > Adiantum > Adiantum capillus-veneris. Next base: position 35,033,008 of record NC_140941.1, read on the forward strand.
AGAAAATTTGGGTACCAAAAGCACAAATCAAGGACAATCCATCTCAATTTGGGTGCCTAAAAGCTCACCTGCCATACTGAAGAAAGTTTCACATCTAACGACTCAGAGAAAAACATCTTTGAGAAGGGAAACTAACACAAGATGGGTTTGGATCAAAAAGGAGCATTTGTCTTCCCCACAAACTGTAAAACCAAGATACCAGTGGAGAGTTAAATCTTCGCAACCGTCATCATTGATACCTACAGCTTAGGATCAGTATGCCAAAGCATCCAAATGGTACAATCAGACAAAGAGCACACAAATTACAAAATCTGCTATTTAGAAAACATCAACAGGAAACCTTGACAACGGAAACCCTTGAGTTAACTACTCAAAACCCAACTCTTGCATAGCATACTGGTTTGAATTGCATTGACTTCAAAGCATGATAGAGTCAACCACGCCAATGCATAGGCATGATTGCTCAATCCATGCACACAGTCGTCCCAAAGTACTCCCTCTAGGAGGGGTGGAAGGGAACTTCAGTAATTACGGACAATGTTTGAAGAGGGAGGAAAAAAGTTGGATGTTAACGTGTGGTCATTGCAAAATTACCTAATAATGCCCTTCAAAAATTATCAACAAGGGAATTTTAACTGATAAAATCTCCTCGATGAGTGTAAATAGTGTATATACTATCAAAAAATACATCAAAAAATAGCATTTTTTGCTTATTTTTATCAAATTTTCTTGATATTGGAGTTTAAAAAAGGAGAAATCCACCAAAAAGTAATAAAAAAGTGTTTTTCGATGGATTTTCTTTTGATTTTTCAAATTGCTTTTTTAGTGCATTTTATTATTTTCTTTGCCTTTTTTTAATGTACATGTCAAAAAATAATAATAAATAGCAAATGAGCTCAAATGGAGAAACTGAAGATACGTTGATGATCAAAAGAACAAGACATGCACAAAAATTTTCAATCAAAACGACAAACAAAAGCAGAAAGCCTAAATTAGGCCGCCAAGACCTGTTTCTGCAAATTCTCGCAAAATGAGCTAACGGAGTCCGATTGAGAAATTTTTTGAGTCTAATGTAGATTTCACGGCCAAGTAGGACTGACAGGAGAATCTGGGGGGAAATAGTTTGGGAAGTCCGAGTATAGATATCATAGGTGGCCCAAAATAACCTCATTTCCACTAGTCAATCTTGGAGGAGAGAGCTCTCTACTTCTTTGCGCGCGATTTCTGGAGTCCACAGTCGCCCATTTTCAGTGCTGTCTCACACGAGACATGAGGGGTAAGTTTTAAACTCATCAAAGAACGTTTCTATATGGTAGGGTAGCAAGTTTAGGCCCAGGAAAAAACCCTAGAATCCCAGCTGTGTACGGATTCCTACAACACAAAAATGACCCTAGCGGTCTGTCAGCTCATCCGAATTGGATGAGACTTGAATTGCACCATGCCCCTAGATAATAGATCACTTCCATATCATTAGATGACCATTTGGCAGGGGTCGAGGGGTCCCAAGTAAATAATCTAGGTTTTTGCCACATGCCAGAATTGGATTCCGACTCCACAGGCAGCTTATAGACAAGGTCTATACACAATGTACCTAGATGGTTTCAAGAAAATAGTCAAGGCAAGCTCTCAAACAGCAAGAAACAACTCAAAGGCTACAAAGTGTCAAATTTAATTTATGAAGTCAAACTAACGAATGAGCCCAAACTGGATCCAAAGCAGCATCAGGACTATGTAGCGGACAAGTCCATGGCTTCAAAAGTGACCAAACAACTTTACACACCAAGAAGTAACAAAATCCAATGATTTCAAAGTCGACAAGAGCACGAAGTGATACCGACACGACCAAACCTTACCAAATTCATTTTAGGACTTGTTTTAGATGTATTAAAGATGTGTAGGTCATAAAATTATCTTTTTATGCAAAAAAAGTGAGTGTTGTAAATAATCACAATTATTTATTTTTGTGCACATTTGTCTTGAAAACTATCTTGTCACTTCACCTATCACTTGTACACATCTATCACATGCCATATGTCAAGTATGAGCCCTAAAGATTAAAAAATTCTCAGATTTTGTGAAAAAACGGACTAAAGGCTCTTTTGTCCAATTTTTGAGTTAACTGTCACATTTTTTGATTCAAATCCCATCATATCTCACATAGAGGATCTATATCATGCCTAGAACCAACTTGCAACAAAAAATGTCCAAGTTGATGAAAACGTAAGTAATCGAAATTATTTACTTTTTTACCAAAATGAGCTCATATTTCAACTTTGACCTTATGGGACCAAAGTCCATGATGTGACAAGCCCACCATTCAAGTTTGATCACATTTGGATCACAGAAACCCAAAATCTCTTCATATCTATTGTTTCAGACTCTGAAACATAATTCTGGCACCATTTCCACCCAATACACTCAAATGAGTCCTCACTTCACTCAGAGTATCTAAATCACATATGTTTCAAGCCTATGATGTCAAAAATGCAAAAAGCTGGAAAAAAATTCCAGCTGTAAATAATCGTGATTATTTACTTTAGTTGAAAATTTTGCCTGGATTGCTTGATTTTGATCTTTACATGTTTTTATGCATCTATGCATGCTCCAAAATTGATTTGAAGCAAAATGGACATCATTTGTTAGCAATTTAGACTCAAGGCATTTCAAAGCGGAATGCGTGGAATTTTCTAACTTTAACACTGTATTCTCCTATTAGGTGCAATGCAAGCGGCTAAAAAGGCAAAGAAGAGGATGACTCAGAAAGAGAAGCTGCAAGAATTGCCACCATACCAATTGGAGACGAGCTCTGTAAAAACAGCAAAGGCAACCTACATATCCAAAGAACAGCTTGAAGAAAACAAGAGTACAGTCTTCACTGGCAAGTTCAAGAGTGACGATGAAAACCAGGTAGAGTTACAAATGCTACCCAAGGAAGTTTATGATATAGCCGCAAAACCAGACACTAAAGAAGACAATAGAAGATTAGGACTTCGAGACTTCTATGACCAAGAGCCATGTGGAGTAGATTTCCATCGAGCTTTATGTATTTCTTAGAAGGTAACAAAAGCTTTTGCTATCATTTGAGCGGACAACCTTCAGAAGAAGTCCTCTACGGCTTCTACGCTAGATGTATATTCTTGCCATCAAGCAATATGTTGGCATTCGAAGAGGATTTTTATACAGGATTCCTCACATGGAGGACAAAGATTTTTGGACTAGTGATCAGTAATCTGACATCAAGGTTAGTTGGCTATTCTGCCATCGAACTTAAAAACAAAGTCACTATTCAATTTTTGCAAGTCCCTAACAAAGAAAGACGAATCAGATATGAGAAAGCTCTACACGCACTTAAAGATCGCCTTGCCAACTGTCAATCCGAAGATTATTTCAACCTATAAAACTGCATCAAGGGACGACATAGTCGAGGAGGGGGGGAATGTTAGCAGCAAGCTAACCCATGTAACATTTTTTGGGAGCTTTTATTGTAAAAATACTTCTTCTTTTGATAAATCAAGAATATTGTAATTCCTATTTTCCAAGTGGATATTGTAATTGATGAGATGGGTCTATAAGCTTCCAAATTTTATCAATCTATCCTTAGTTAGAGCTCCCAGATTATTAGTTTTTGACCAAAGAATCATTGGCTAAGGTAATAAAAGTCAATTTTTGTAAGTTATTGTTAAGTTTTTGGATAATAGAAACACAGTGTGAGATAACGGTGCTCACTTCTCTCCTTCTCATGCTTCCTACTCCCTTCTCTGTTGTCACATTGCAGTGCCATCTATTGCGTTGCAACCGCAGGTACAAGCTCTACTCATTGATGTAAACATATAATGGTAATCCGTAGCTTTTGGCATCACCAACCCGATGCCTAATTTTATCATAAGTAGGAATTTAAGCTAGGAAGTCACAAAGTAAGCATAGAAAGGGTATTGGGGCATCATTGCTAAGCATTTAGATGCATTCAGGGGCAAAAACGACTAGGTAAAAAAATCACTGTTGTTAATAATCGCGTTTTTTGCACTCCATCAAAAGTGGGGTTTGAGACCATAGGCATGTGTAATTTGTCTTATATACTTGTCCTATAAGTTTCGTAACATTCGGATGTCGTTTGATGTTGTAATAGGTCATGTTTTGTTTGTCGATTAGCGATTAGCTTTTGATGACTTAGGTCATTTGAGTGTAGCTTGTGTTAGATGCGAGTTGTCTATTCTTTTCCAAGAGATTGACACCCTCTTGTACCCTCTATGCACTAGTCGATTGATCTTCGTCCCATGGATTGACAATTATGTTCGTGGTTCTTGCTATGTTTACAATAAGATAGGAGTGAGGTTAGAAACCCATCCGACATTGACCAAGGGAAGAGAGAGAAAGGTTATCTTCAATGCTTGCACTTTGTAGACCAAGGGGGAAGAGAGAGAGAGTGAGTCCAAGAGAGAAGAGAGAACATCTTAGGCACGCCCAAGATGGGTTGGGAGGGGGATTTTTTTTGACAATTTAAACCTTAATAGGTGTAAGAGGTGATTCTCACCGAACCAATCTATCAAAGTCAATTTGTCGTCCGAAGCCTAGAATTTCACCGCCAAGTCCGTACGATCGTCGAAATTTGACAAAGCGTACGTCCAAGCTCGTGATCAACCATCGGTGCCCATTGAACCCAATGTTTTTTATTTTAATTTTTTAAAAGCGCGAAATGCTAAAATTAGTCCAAAAATTAGCAGAAAATGCTAAAAACACCCAAAAATTACAAAGCATCGCCTTAAAAATCCAAAAAATTCCATAGACAAGCTCCATGCACCTCCCCTGATGAGTTGATTGCTGCACCGATCATCCATACATGATTTATATTGATTGGCCATTTTTCTTTTTGATATAGACTCTTTGACATAAGATTAAGTTCTGACCCATGATATATCAGCGCAATGTATGGCTCTTCTAAGTCTGCCACTTTCACTAGGGTCTCTGTAGTCACTCTTCTGCAATGAATCTTGGAGCAATAACTCTTGTGAGTGGTTCATCTTCATCATCCAAGAAGTGAACCTAATTTACTCCTCCCCTAGACCTGCAGCATCCAACAATAGTTTCATCACCTTGCTCACCATAGACGTTTACTCCCTGTGCATTTAAAGTCTTTTCTTCACTCTGTACATGGATAGATTTAGTAAGAGACACGCTTCATCTTGATGATATCAATTATTTCTTCATGGAACTCCCTCTTTGTTATTCCAAGGACCTCACCCAAGGTAACCTTAATGTTCAAAATCTTCTCTTCCAAAACCTTTTTGAGCTCAGTTGCTGCCTCTATATCAGATTGGAGTTTGTAGGCCGGATTCTTTGCTTTAGTTTTTGTTGCGTCCTTCTTCTTTTCTTTAGAGGCTTCTTGCATAGGCACTTCGGAGACAGGCATCTGTTGCAGGGAAGTTAATCTAGGCACTGTGTCATTTCTGCCTCCACTCCTCGTGGCCCCCTTTGAAGGCCCTTCATCCCCATTCTCACGCATGTGTTTCTCTTTGACAACGGCCTCATTGGCTTGACATTTGGCAATGTAAGCATGCATTGACAAAGAGTCTACAAGGTCATTCCAACCTGTTGCTAGCCGAATGCAATCTCTAGCTTCATGCAAGACCTTTTTAGTCATTTTACCCTTCATAATAGATTGTATTGCGCACGACCACATTTCTCCAATCGCATTAGATGCTTCTTCTTGAATCTTAACTCCTTTTTTATTAATATGTTCTACCTTGAGCCCATAGGTGGCTACCTCAACCTTTGAGATGGCATGTCTAGTAGCCATGTCCTCAACTAGCTTCTTCATCTTATCTTTGCTAAAATTTGTACCCCAAGATCTTACCTGTTTCATTTAAGTGAATTTTTCCATCTAAGTTAAAGAAAAGAATCCCCTTGATCAAAGCATCTTTGAAACTTTCACAATCCCTCCTTGCATGGTCAGTGTTATCACACTATATGCATCTATTTACAAAGCCTTCTCTATTTTGAGATCGTTGCCCTGTAGATTGACTTGATGGTTGCCCCTTTTCTTCTAGCCTTATAAGCTTTAACAGGAAACCTAACAAGTCTACATAAAAGTGTCATTTCAGGGTTTTGGAAAAAAATTCCAAAACCATATTAGATCCACTTATTTTGAAAAATACTTTCATGACCTTATAGTTCAAGGACTACTACATATGACAAAAATGAGAAACTTGTAAAATTTATCATCTTTTGGTCACAACAAGACTCCAAAGTTGATGGACTAGTGCATTTTTCCCAAAACAACCATTTCTTATGGTTGATTGCATATAAACAAGAGTGGGGATTTTTGTAGGACATGAGATAAAATGCCCTCTTAACTTCAATGGATTGGTGATAAAAAAATATTGTTTCTTTTGTCTCACTATTTTTTTTGGGGGCAAAAAAAAAGGTACAAAAAAGTTGTATTTTTTCTATTATGCGGACCTATCATCAAAGTTTCTATAATCACACTCAATATACATGCTATATACATGTATTCTTAGTTCCCTTTGAGCCGTTGGATTCAAAAGGAGCCATGGAGCATGTCAAAAGAATAATTGATCTCTTACTAACTAGAACCTTGGAGACAATGATGAAGTGCTAAATATAGCAAACATGACAAAACTGGGTTTAGCATTATGACCTCTAGAATCCCATAGAAACTACTCAATACCTAGCCAAATTGTAGTTTATAATTAGATATGGTTACTAACTACAAAATACACACAATTGGCCTAAGAAACTAGCAATATTGAGAAAGCCATACTTGCTACACTAAAATGTCTCATATTCTTTAGTAATAATAAAAACTCAACCATCATCATACACTATGCTATATAGCATATTAGGTCCCCCAAAAGTCAAGGAAGATTAGCTTTATGTTATACATGCCACTTACTCAATCAAAAAGAAATCCACAAAAAAAATCATAAAAGTGCTAATTTGGCAAAAAAAATAGGATTATGCAATTCTTGTAAGGTGGTCATAACTTTCAATTTTAACACTTAGTTCTCCCTAGAAGAATCAGAATATGTTGATAACTATGAAGGCTTATCCTCTAGAAATCTAAACATCACAAACATGAAGTTTAGAATGGTATAGTTGCAAAACTTTGAAAAAAAAACAAAAACAAGACCCGTTTTTACACACAGTTTAGGTTCAAACATGTTGTGCAAGAGTAAGGTTAATGGTGAGATCGATATTCCAAAAAAAAAAAGTCAAGTTTTTTTCAGCTCATAATGCAACTTTGTGGATATATAGCACCTAGAAATTCATTTTCATACTCTTCAAATAATTCAAGCAAAATGGTCACTTAACACGACACAAAAGTGTCCAATGACATAAAAGTGTCATGTTATCATTCTAGTGTTAAATTTAGCTCTTGCATTCCCTTGACATTATCATCTAGAATGGACTTGTCACTCTTTGGAACCACAATAACAGCCTTTATGAGACTCTCGAGAATACTTGGGGTTTGAGTAGGGTTGACTATCATCTTGTCTCTTCGTCATTATCGTTTGGCTAGAGTGAAATTGCATCTTTAACCTCATTCCAATCAGTCTTTAAGCCCTATTCCGCATCCTTATCCTCAAGTAGTAACTCTAACTTCTCTTGAATCTCTTTACATGCAGCTTGCAAAAAGAGCTATGTCTTCTCCAAGTTTAGGGTAGCCTTTTCAGTCCTTAAAAGTTGATCATAGCGGCGTTCAAGTTCCCTTAGCAATTTGGTGGGCAAAAGCCCCTCTTTTGGCCGAACTGTCCACTCTAAAAAAGTCCTCTTTGTTACCCTTTCAGAGTCCTCCATGACATACTCTTCCTTCAAGGCTAATTTCAATGCTTCCCAAGTTCTCCCAAGATCATTTCTAATTCCCCTTACATGCTCTTTGATCTCCCGAACCACAGCCAACTCAAAACATTGAACCATTTCTGCTTCGGGCACTTGATGAAGCTCCATCTCGTTCACATATCCACAAAGATACTTTGTTACATCTTTACCATTAAATTGGTCCATTTTCTTCACCACAGATTGAAGCTCTTTGATTGAGGAAACCTCCCTCCTTTCCGCAACTGGCTGTTGCTGCATAAACACTGCAAAAGCTTAAAACATTTGCATTGTGACTAGATCAAACCGAACCCCTGTCTTGTTGCTCCATAGCTTTAAAGGTTTAATTTGAAACCTGCAATGAAGCTTTTGAACCCTCACCCTAGCCTACTTCGTGTCGGGTTCACCAAACTTGTGTCAAGAAGTGCGCAATGCGATGTCGGGGGATATGTGTTCGAAACGTGAGCCGGGTAGGCGCCGGGCCTCTGGCTGTGAGAGGTGTGAAAGAGAGAGAATAGCAGACACTGAAAGCTTTGGCAGTCACCATAATCATCAATTGATTGAGTAAATCTTTAGGTACAACTTAATTGATAGCCAAGGCGGGCTGTTAGCAGCACTGTCACTCGGAGTAACTGAAAACTAGGAGTTTAAGCTCCCTTTACAATTACCCGGGCCATTAATGACACCAGGATTTACCGAGATGAGTATTAAAGTTTAAATTGATGATGACGATGCATTCATAGCTGCTCTTTTTTTTTTCTGATTCCTCGCATCACCAAGGTCGAGAGCGAGAGAGATTGCCTTCAAGTTTCTCAAGGGCAGAGAGAGAGAGAGAGAGAGAGAGAGAGAGAGAGAGAGAGAGAGAGAGAGAGAGAGAGAGAGAGAGAGAGAGAGAGAGAGAGAGAGAGAGAGAGAGCGGCCTCCTCTTGCTCATGCACACGCGAGAGAGTTCTCTTCTCCCTTGCTCAAGCCCATATCGTCTTCGTCTTTACCTCATGCTCCCCTCTACCTTCGTTCCTTCTCGTGCCACAACGAACTCCTCCTTCGAGAGAGAAAGCCCCTTGCCTCCATGATTAACTTCGAGAGCGAGAGGGAGAGAGAGTGAGAGATTTCCTGCGAGTCTTTTTCCTCTTGAGGTCGAGAGAGAGAGAGAGAGAGAGAGAGAGAGAGAGAGAGAGAGAGAGAGAGAGAGAGAGAGAGAGAGAGAGAGACGGAGTCTTCCTATGCTTTCGATCTCCCCCAAGATCGCCTTCTCCCTCCTCCGTGTTTCATGCCCTTTTCTCTCCCTCGCTTCACCAAAAACTCCCCTCATTCTAGCTCATCCCTCGTTTCCCTTTCGTTAACCCCTCATGCAAAATTCTCCTTTTAATAGCAATGCCCCCTTTGTAGCCCCAACGGCGCTGTCGTTGAGGGAAAGACCGACCGACACCAAATGCGGCGAGCTCATGACCGAATCAGGTCGTCGTTGTATCCTCAACATTTCGCGCTTCTGCTACGAGCTCATCCGAGTGTCCCCTTGGCCAGCGTGAATGCTTTCCTCCTCCTTTGTGCCTCCTGGCTTGCTGACGCCATGCCATGCTCCCCTTTTTTCTCTTCTTCTTTTCCCACTCACACCCATTTAGTTTAGGGTGGCCCTCTTTGGTCATATTTTGGGCGCCCTTGGGCGGCCGCACCCTTTGAGATCATGGGCGGGCGGCCACTGGCCCCAATGGGCGGCCTAGCAAATTTATAAGGGCACCACATATGACATGCATATTGGCCAAAACATTTCCAAGCACAACTTCTTTCTCCAGCAGTCCTTGGTACGGAACCGGTCCCCGATGAATCTTTAACGGCCAATATCTTGGCAACCGTAACTCCGTTCACTAATCTGAAAAGACCGACGCGCTCTACAAAGTGAGCACTTTAAGCCATGCATTCACTTCAGATGCACTTGCCCAATCCAGTACGGATATACATCAACTTAAACTTCAAATTGCCATAACTTTTTCACTGTAGCTCCAATCGACGAGCCGTAAAGACATGCCGATAAAGCACTTCAAGAACTACAATTCTAGATCATAAACTCCCATCTATGCTTACTTCAAGCATACTCCTTTTTAGCATCATTTAAACATCTGTTGGCCCTTTAAAACTGCATCTGGCATACATTAATCATAAAACTAGCTTGTTAGCAACCTCTAAACACTCATCATACATCAAGTAAGCTTCAATTAAGCTCGATGTGCATCTTCCTGGTATCTTTCTTAGCATGGGCGCGGAGCTGCAAGACAACAACTAGGAAAGCGTCGAGCCTCTGACTGTGAGAGTTCGCAACAAAATCAAACAAGTCGTTGAAGAGTTGAATTTAAAAACACACTCAAAAAGAACAAAACTCCAGCCATGAAAGCTTTACTTTGAAATAGAGCCAAGATCAACTTAAAACTCTTGTGTGTGTGTGTGTGTGATGATTTGGTGTAGCCTCGTTGCCAATTGCACAGTAGCAGTGCTCTTCCGCCTTGATTAAAACCCTAAACAAATGCTTCAATTCTCCGTCGTAGCCATTTCATGGAAGCTTTAGAACTTCATTATGCATTTCCAAGTAGGTATTTGAAGAGGGAAAACCCTAATTGGTGGCCATATAGCTTCGAATACAAGGTTAGAACAACACGGGACTGCACTAGCAGACCATAGGTGCAGGCTTTGTATCCCTTCATAGAGGAGTTCAAAGTGCTGAAATTGATGTTCGAAAATGTTCCCTCAGCTTTCATAGTCACAGCACCGAGAGTGATGTGACATTTTGAGCCATTTTTGACCATTTTATGACCAGTTTAAGCCTTAGAATCTCCCGTTTTGCCCATATAAAGCCCAAATGAGTTGAAAAAAATCTCTTAAATTGTGAAAAAATGCCATTGGGCTTAAATTTCATCTTGAACCTCATTTTACCACTTCGTAAGCACTTTGGATGCATCTCCTACATCTGCGTATGAAACCTCTATTTTTGGTTGAGATCTTTTGCATTGAACTTTCTATGCAAAATGAACATGCCACTTCGAAACACTTGACATTTGTACATTTTTGAAGCAAATTAGACATATTTTTATGTGACAAAACATGCCATAGTGTCACGTTTAGGGTCTCGTTGTCCCGACATAATATATACACGTTCGTAATCGTGGCATCAATTTTCACTTAAATCACATCTGTTATATACATTGTAGCATTTGATCCCACACATCCAAAGCATGAGAGTGAGATAGATATTTTAGTTTTACATTAAGCATGAGAGTGAGATAGATATTTTAGTTTTACATTATGCATGTGCCACGACACGACAAGAGTGGTGGAGAGGCAGAGAGAGAGAGAGAGAGAGAGAGAGAGAGAGAGAGCACATACCTGTTAACAAAGCATCCGTGAGAATTGCGGGTAAGAACTTGTGGAGTCTGCGCTCAGCCATGGCGGACCTCAAGAATTGTACCGTCCGCACCCGCAAATTCATGACCAATCGCTTGCTTTCCCGCAGGCAATTTGTAAGCTTTCCTCCATTGATGGATTTTTTATCGCAGAAGGTTATAGTATCTGTTCGTCTAGTCAGGGCTAGGCGACTTTGTGCCAAGTCTAAGGCTTCTGAGTTTTTGGGGTGAGGGTTTCGTAGAGAACTGCTATGTCGTTGACGCAGATTTCTGGTTCCCTTTGTGTTTGTTTGTGCTACAATTTTCCTTGCAGTGGGAGGGCCGCTTCTTTTTTTTACAGTTTTTTCTCTGGTGTCTCGAAGGTTGTAGATGTGCTTCATCCGGGACGCCCCAATGTCTCCAAGGTATGAGTGTGGTGCATTCACTCTCTGGTCTTTTTGTTATCTGTTTGTGTCATGTCTTAGACACTTGATTTTGCTTAAAGGCTGAGCTTAAAGAAAAGCTAGCAAAGCTATATGAGGTGCGGGATCCCCAATCCGTGTTTGTATATGGTTTTCGAACTCAGTTTGGAGGTGGCAAATCTACTGGGTTTGGCCTCATTTATGACAATGTTGAGGCTGCCAAGAAGTATGAACCGAAGTATCGGCTCATCAGGGTAAGAACGAGTAGCGTTTGCATGGGGTCTGCACGAGTGGAGTTTGCTTTTTAGTGAAAAAGATTTTTGTTTTTGATGAACAGAATGGATTGGCCACCAAGGTCGAGAAATCACGGAAGCAGATGAAAGAGAGAAAAAATAGAGCAAAGAAGATTCGCGGTGTCAAAAAGGTGCATTTTGCAGCTCTTGATGATGGTAGACTTAGGTTTGGTTAATGGAGAGGGTCTTTTGACATGATTCTGTTGTGTTTTGTTGCAGTCGAAGGCTGGTGATGTGCAAAAGGGCAAGAAGAAATAGGGGCCCAGATGATTGTATAGTAGGTAAAAAGGTTTTGCATGATACAAATTATGAGGTGTCTGCAGACGTATATGTCGTAAGGTTGTTGAACCAATACGTACGCTAGTCTTGGGCATGCCATGGTGCCCTTTGATTGTAACATATCTTGTAGTTTGTTCTCTACACACGAAGGATTTTTTAGGTGGTTGCAAGTCTGAAAGTAATCAATCTGGGATCTTTATTATCCTAATGTTTCTTGTCTTAAATGTCACCTTGGGTCTTATTGTTTAATTTTAGTTGTTTTTTCCACTCATATCTGGTTATTACTTTTGTATGCAAAGATGACTAATGTGCATCTTTCCCTGTTTAAGAGTATTGAAGCAAGTGTGAGCAACTTCCAGACTTTCCCTGTTTTAAATTTAAACTGTTGCGTATGCATAGATTTAGCTCAGTGTTCTGTGGGATCTGTCCCTCGTGATTGTGGTAATTTGAATCTATTGTGCTTTGATGCAGGAAAGTGATGTGTACCGGATTTCTTGGAAATTTTTCAGCTTGTAAGTAGCTGGAACAATTCAGGAGGTTTGTGGTTGTGTCAAGTTGAATGTATGTGGAAAAGTGGGGCACGCCGGCTCTATTGGGCAAAATTTTAGCTTGTAGTTAGCTGCCGGAAGAACAGTAGGTTTAACGTGCTCTACGGCACAGAATCTCGAAAAAGCAGGAGGTTGCAATTGTCATGAGTGGTTTACATGTTTGCATGTATTATTTAGCTGGGTTTTATCGTTTTTGTAGTGATTTTGGTAGATATGTTTGATGTGGAAAAGTGATGTATGTTGAAGTCCTTGAACAAAATTGTGATAGTTAGGAGGTTGTGCTCGTCCCTAGTGAGTGGTTCACCATGGGAAAGTGTCATCCTTGTTGAGTATCAAGGTAATTGAGAATCCTTGTTGGTTTTTGAAAGCCTTCTGACATTTTTGAGCTGCTGAGGTCACAAAGACAGCCTTGAGATTTTGTTGTTTTCTAGCTCTCTAGATCACAAAGAATGGATCTCTCTGGTGGGTAACTCTTTATCAAAATTTGCTGTCTTTCATTTTCCATGGAAACAACAAAAGGGTTATTATTTTATCTTTTTTCTTTCCACACTACGTGTGGTTTGCAATAACTGGTTGCTACCTCTTGAACAGATTGTGAAGTGTTTGATTTTAGGGATTTTTGTGTATTTAGAGCTAATCTCGCTAAATGTTATACCTAGTTATAAGGTATTCCTTGTGGCTTCTAAAAAATTATAATCGCTACCTACATAGTGTAAGGACACTCTAGAGAAAAGAAAACACTGAAGGGAAATAAAGGAGAAAAACACAAATGCACCGATGTGAAGTCTTTTGACTTTCCATCTTCATATGTCTTTTCAATTCCTAAACTCACCCTTCACTTACGCAATTAAGATGTTTAGTTGTCTACTCAAGGCAGCTACTCAGCATCTGGTGGTAGATTAATTTTGCTAAGTCTATTGAAGCCAGTTGTTTTTCATAAGATAATGGAAGGGTATTAGGTCAAGCACATGAAGCTCTAGTGAATGAGTAGAACGTAACAAATCAAGCGAATGAGAACCAAGCAAGGGCAGCACGACAAGTAAGCGCAAAGTGACTTGACTTCTTTTCTTCTTTTATTCTCAAAAGCTCAATTAGGTCTCCCCAAGCTTAGAAAAATAAAAATTCTTACAAAACATATCAAGTGAGGGTGAGTTCAGGAAATGAAAGGGCATATGAAGGTGGAAAGTCAAAAGAAATATGAAGGTGAAAAGTCAAAAGACCTTATTTGTCCATATGAAGAGGTGTTTCTCTTATACTTTATTTTCCCTTTAATGTTTTGCTTCCCTTCAAAGTGTCCTTGCTCTCTCTCTCTCTCTCTCTCTCTCTCTCTCTCTCTCTCAATACCTTTTATTTTTTTTTGAAGCCATTAAAAACATCTTTTAATTAGGTCCCTCCAGTCTTAAAAAATAAAAAGCTTGCAAAAATTGAGCAATTAAAGGTGTTCCATACTCCTTATTTCATGCTAAGGTTGTGTAAGAACCATATAGTGTAATTTTTCTTCTTTTCTCTTCCAATCCTAATATTTCTTAGTGCCTGGTACATAAATGTCTCTCGTCTTGTTTACCTACGTCAGCTCACTTTTGATAATTTTTAATGTTTCTTATATGAAGCTCGAACAATTGTGGAAAATTCTCTTTTCTCTAAGAATCGAATCTCTACTTGGTTTTCACTACTATGAACCAAGAAGATATTGTTGAGCCAGTAGAGGATCACACCCACATTTTTGCTCACACTCATCATTTTGTAACCATTGATTGTAATAAATGTCTTTCCGACATTAATTTTGATTTGAGCCATTCATTAAGTAACAGGACTCAATTGAGTTTTCAGCTTGTAATCCCGAAGTAATTTCATTTGCTGATGTAATTAGTTAGAGATGTTCTCACCTTCAAGGCTGAGGTATATAAGCCAAAGTTTTTGTAACCTAAGGGAGAAGATTATTAATCAAAGTGAGTTTTTGAGCGCCGTGACTGTGTCTGAGAGAGAGAGAGAGAGAGAGAGAGAGAGAGAGAGAGAGTCTTATCTACTTGCTATGCGAGCTACGGAGCCGTCATTGGAGAAGCGACACCGCCATTGTGTTAGCAACGGCGAGAGCTACGCACAGATACCAAGAGTGCGCGCTATCGGCTTCTATGTGTGGTAAGTTCCTACGAGCTTCGGTGTGAGTTTTCTTCCAACTCGTGTGTCGAAATTGAGCGTGCAGCATATCTATAGAACCACAACGAGTAGAGCTACACATTAGTACCATCGGGGTCAAGTTTCGGTCACCTGTATATTTCGACCTATCTTCATACGCGTTTACCGCACGGAGTGGTTATAGGTTGAGTTTGCAGTTCAAGTCTTTAGGGTGTTGTTCTTACGTAGTGTATAGACTTCCCCTTGAGTTTGAGATCGATTCAATGATTCTAAATCTTGTTTCGTATAGCATTCGTTCGTAGTACGAATTTCAGTCACTTGCGTATTTTATAACTTAGATTTGATTTCCTTAGTAGTGATTGTCATTAAAAGGTCGAGCAGGTGATTTGACACCCACCTAGTTGTTTCCATGCGCCTGCGGGTCAAGCTCCGTCCTCGTCTGACAAATTCTGTTGTTGGTTGAGTTCTCGCTATTTAGCTTCCGCTAGCGGCGTAACAGCCTTAACATTTGGCGCCGCTGCCGGGGATGAGAGCCCTAAGTAGGTGACCTTAGCACATCCACTACTTATTTTTGATATCTGACCTAACAAGATTGTTGCAAACACTGTAGAAAGCATAAATATCAAGTTTTGACCCAAATTGATGAAAAAGACATAATACGCGTATGATGTCTTTGACCTAATTTTGGACATATTTTGATACTTTGCCAACACAGACCCATTGTAATAGCTGTCTAGAGGTTATATTTCAAGTTTCATCCCATTTGGATCACAATTGACCCAAAACAAGTCAAAAGCGGAAAATTGCCAAGAAAGACCTAAATTAACCATAACTTGCTCAAACAGAGTTCAAACTGAATTTTGTGAGTGGACAGAGCATAAGGGGGCTACTGAGAGTGAGCATAACCAAAATAGTCCAAATCTGTTAAAAAAGACATCATACGCGTATAATGTCTTTTTCAGCATAACTACAACAAAATTCTCACTTGATGAAACAGAAGTTGTCCAACTGACAAGATTAAACAATTGACCAAGTATCAATCAGTTTAGATAATTTCTGAACACAAAAACTTGGGAAAACAAATTGCCGAGACGGAAAAGTTAAAGTCCTTTAGGAGAATTGATGAATTTGAGATCGGGCAGGAATCTTCAGAATAACCAACCAAAACAAAGGGAACAAGCAAGTGTCATATCAACCGAGGGAAGTGTAAACCAAAGTTGGGTGCAACCATTAGAGCCGATCTTTGAAGGAAGTGTTTCTGATACTTCTTCGGAGTGATCTTACGAGATTTTCACCGAACACTTGGAACACTTGAACCTGAACAACAGAGAAAATATGGCAGCAGGACCATCAAACCCTTCCGCCACAATGAAGCTATTGTTCATAAAATACCAGTACGACAATGAGCAAGGTGCCAAGATCTACAAAGATGGAATGGACCGCTATTGTGTAAAGATAGAAGATAGACCTAGTGAGTTCAAGGACTTAGTGCCTGTGAGCTATAGCGGAGATAGATATCTAGATGACGAGGGTACCATGTTTTTGGTAGTCCTAAACCCTAACATTGTGGACAAGTGGGGATTGATGGGCACCAAAGCCAAAGTAGATGAAGAACTTGAGGAGAAAGCACCAATAATGAACTTCCCTGATGCGAGGTTAAGAAGAGAGAATGAAACTACAAGGATCAACACTGATAACATCTATGTGGGGCTATACAAATATAATAATGGGGAGCAAGATCTCTATTATAGATGTGAAGAACCCTACACTAGAGAGTTGACAGACCAAAAAAGACTTTATGTCTTTACCTACACAGAGGGATCGGAAGTGAAAATTGCCGCTTACGACAAGTATGGGAGGCAATACTCAACAATGGGCAAGGAAGAATTAGAAGGATATACATACTTTGGGGGACCACTACATCAGTATTATGTTACTTCTAGCTCACAAAGACCAGCACCAACAAATGGAGTGCAAAACCCAATGACAACAGGAGGACAAAGAAGTCAGGCTGCTGACTCTTTCAGTCAACCTCAGTACTCGAAGCCCGGACCAATGGGATCATTACATTCCAGAGAGTCAATGGATACGAATCGAGGTAGTGCAGTTTCAATCCCCACATATACCACTCCAGGTCCAAGGTTCGAAGCGGAACCATCACATTTACCTCCTAGTAGTAGACTCAAGGCACGGGAACCGACAAGGGTAACCCATGAAGTCCATGATGCTAGAGAAAGCTTTAGCCGGGACACATGAGCAATGAGATTGGTAGCAGACCATAGACGTATGCGACCATCTCAAGTAGCCAAGTGTATGCCAAAGAAGTATGGTGGTTCAGGAGATCCGTATGCACATATGTCACTCTTTAAGCAAGCCTTAAGAGCTGAGCAGATAACAGATTCCCATACACAATACGAGGGATTTGGTCTTACTCTAGAAGGTACGACATTGACATGGTTTCAACCACTGAACAGAGAGGGATTCCATGACATTGACCATTTGCTAAGATAGTTTACTGAGGAATTCTCAAAACGAGGGATTAAGCACAATACGGTCTCACAAATATATGCTTTTAAACAGAGAGAACACGAAAAAGTGAAGGAAGCTTCACTTCGCTTCAAACAATACATTGAGAGATGTCCAGTACGTGAACGACCACAAGATGACAGACTATCTGTTCTCTTTATTGAAGGATTGAGAAACGACACTCTCAAGAAGGACTTGCACTTGAAAGCTTGTATAAGTTTCGAGCAAGTAACGAGAGAAGCATTGTACTTAGTGGATAACTGTACGGTTTATGGAGAGGTGTCAGCGGATACAGATTTTGCATCCAGTAGCTCTTCCTCTGTAGCGAGCGAGACTACCACTAAAAAGAATGTTCAAATAACAACCATGCCAAATGTAGAGCAAATGATAGAAGATGCTCTAAAAAGGATGGCACCATACCAAAAACCATTGCCAAAACCAGTGAAATGGTGTGCTATAGAACAAAAATGGACAAACCATCCAACAGAGGAGTGCTATTACAACAAAGGGTATGTAAGGGAGCGTTAGTATGCACCTCCTGCTCAATTAGCACCACCTCAGGTACATCCAGTACCTCGATACCCAACGGGAAATGTACCAGGACCTATGGGGATAGAAAGACCGCAACCAGTATTGGGACAACAACCACCTTTACCAGGAGCAAGACCAGTGGGCATTAGATATGCACCAACCTTAGAGAATCAGGAAGAACAAGCCTTAGTGCCTGTTCAAGCCTATTATGAAGAATCTGGTGCACACATGTCTCCAACTGTGTATTACCCACCAGAAGAACCCAAACAACCAGAACCATGGGGCATGATTGGGAATGTTGAAACACCAACAGTTACAAGTGCTTCTGATGAAGAGAGATACAATTTGGACGCAAGAACATTGATGTTCATAGCTCATGGAGGGTTAACAGGACAAAGACCATCCTATCCACAAAGGACGAATCAAGTGGGACCAAGACCAGCACTAGGACCCTGTTACAAGTGTGGAGGTGACCATCTGATGAATGTTTGTCCACATACGGAAATCATTAGAATTAACGCTTATTGCACTGAGTGTGGGGTTACTCACTTCATTGAGGATTGTTCAAAGAATCCAAACAAAGTGCAAAAGACGACATTGAATATGCTAGAAACTATTCCTACCAGCAGTGGGTCCGAAAATGAAACTCTGATACCAACGCAAGTTGTTACTAGAGCTCAAGCTAAGAAAACCACTAGAGAACCTAAGAATGGAAAGTTAGCGACTGAAGTGGTTAGTCAAGGACCGCGGAGTCAGAGAAACACATGGAAAGCTAGAAAAGCACGCATGAAGTTGAGAAAAGAATGTGAAGACGCTATTCTAGCTGAGGAACTAAAGCGAACTAAAGATAGATTAGAAAAACTTGAGAGTCAAAACGGGAAACGAGAGATGAGCCCGGAAAGAACGAAACAAAAGAGTATCAAAGAAACAACGAGCTTAAGCACAGGGGGATCAGTGCTAGTCGACAAAGTACACGAACCATTGGACGCACTGATGAGAGCTTACGAAGCTAAGTTAAAGAACAACCAAACACAAGAACACAGGTGGATGACATAGGAATTGGAAAAGCAGAGACTTGAAATGTGCCAGAGAATGATCGAGACTACACAAGCCTTATTAGAACCACCAAGAGAAACTATGAATTGTGGAACGGAAAACCCAATTCAGCAAGAGACTATCATTTCACGGGTAGCTGAAAAGACTCCCAGTGCACAAAAGCCTGAAGATACACACAAGG
Source organism: Adiantum capillus-veneris (assembly GCF_014529385.1). Taxonomy (NCBI): domain Eukaryota; kingdom Viridiplantae; phylum Streptophyta; class Polypodiopsida; order Polypodiales; family Pteridaceae; genus Adiantum; species Adiantum capillus-veneris. The sequence continues at coordinate 35,052,184 of NC_140941.1, forward strand.
ATGACCGCATAGTATTGAACACAACCGATCAGGAGATAGAGAGTTTTCATCCAGTCATACAGAGGAGTTACGGAAGAGATGAGGATTACAATGAATTTTGGAAACAAGTGAGAGAGGCAAACTTTGCAAACGAGCTAAGTTTCCAAGCTAATCAAACAAATTGGGAAAAGGACATCAGGAATCCTCCCATAGTGGAATTTGAGGCAGGATCTCAAGTGGACTTGGATCTGCAATCTTACTGGGGAGATGGGGGCTCTGTTAGAACAATGGAGAGCAAACCTCATTCACTGAATACCTTACCTTCATACTTAGGAGAGTATGAAGCAAAATCCGAGATTAGAGCACTTCCCTCACAAAGAATCTCATCAGAAAAAGTCATGGACTCGCAAGGATTGATAGAGATCTTGTCAACACCAGTGACATGCACTATCACTCTAGCTGAGCTTTTGAGGCTAAGACCACATATGTGGACCACTGTAGGAAAATGCTTGGAGAAATTTGGGATAAAAGACCCAACATCGAGACTGCAAGAGGGTATACAAGAGCTGAGCAAACCACAAAAGAACGCTAAGCCTGTACCCTTAAACAAGGTCAGAGAGTATTGCGAAGGTGAAGAGGGGAATACAACCTTACCAGTTGAATTCCAAGGAGTGAACGCGATGGCAATACTAGACAGCGGAGCTGGGGTAGCCATTGCTACAAAAGAAATCTGGAAAAATGGGGGAAACCAGCAATAAGGAAGACTAGGTTGAAACTCCAATTAGCAGATGGACACATGGAGAAACCTATGGGGTTATTAGAGAAAGTCGTAGTAACTTCTTGCGGCATTGAATACGAACATACTTTTGCTATTGTCGATTTTGGCAAGGAGAATAACTATGATATCATACTGGGAAGACCATTCATGAGACAGTTGAAAATGGTCCAGGATTGGGGCTACGATCCGATTTTATGATTTTCCGAACCAAACTAAACAACGCCAGAAACGCTATAGAGCAAAGAGAAAAACAAAGGGGGTTAGAACCAATCCGATGCCTAGAATAAGAGGAAAAAATCAATTCCTAATGCTAGTAAAGGCGGAAGATTGTGTTAAGGACAATATTTCTGGAAGAATGAGAGGCAATGAGCAAAAGAGCTTACGAAAAGACAAAAGAAGCTCAAGAAATCAAGTTCAAAGGAATGAAACGAAAACTGAAACAGAAAAATAAGAAAAGAACAAGCGCAGCAGAGAACACACGGAGTCCAAGTTAGAACGTAGAAACAAGTACAGAGAGCTCAAGAAAACTCTGAAAGAAGTTTGGACGACAGAAATTGAGAGTGGAGAGGACGAAAACGCCAAAATCAAGGAAAACATGGATGTTTCCTCTCACTACAGGAAATTCACAATAGAGGATAGGAAGGTGGTATTAACCCAACCTATTCGAGAGAGAAGGGAGAACGAATCTTATGACGGACCGGAGGATGCAAAAAAAGTTGATTTAGCAGCTCCAAGTGAGACACCTAAACCGGTGTACATAGCCACATATTTGTCTCCAGGCGAGGAAGAGAGACTTTTGAGTCTTCTCAGAGAGTACAGGGATGTGTTTGCATGGTCTTATAAGGACTTAAAGGGAGTTGACCCATCAATATGCCAACACACAATCCCACCAAAACAAGACGCAAAGCCTAGCAGACAGAGACCATACACATATAATGATACGTTTACTAAGCGAATCAAAGAAGAGATAGATAAGCTAATGGAAGCTGAATTCATATACGAGATTGAACACACCGATTGGGTATCTCCGATTGTGGTGGTACCCAAGAAGAACGGAAAACTCCGAGTGTGTGTCAACTTAAAGAAAGTGAATGCTGCAACAATCAGGGACAATTATCCCCTGTCGATAACTGATCATGGTCTAGAGCGTGTATCAGGGAAAACAGCATACTCCTTTCTTGATGGTTTTTCAGGATATAACTAGCTAGCCATAGCACCGGAAGATCAACATAAAACAGCTTTTGCAACGGAGTGGGGAATTTATGCTTATCGGGTTATGCCTTTTGGTCTAACCAATGCTCCCGCAACCTTCCAGAGGCTGATGACACATGCTTTCAAAGAATACTTAAGGTTGTTTCTAGAAATATACATGGATGACTTATGTGTACATTCTCTTCTGAGAGATGAGCATCTAGAACACCTAAGAAAAGTATTTGAGAAATGTAGGACATATCGCATTTGTCTCAATCCTGAGAAATGTGTGTTTATGGTCCGACAGGGCAGAATTCTGGGACATATTGTCTCACAAAACGGAATATCCACGGATTTAGAGAAGATAAAAGTTATAGTGGATATGCCTAGACCAACCAATGCGAAACAAGTACAGAGCTTTATGGGATATTGTGGATATTATAGACGATTCATTTACATGTACGCTATAATAGGCCAACCACTTTACAGGCTAATAGTGAACTTTGAATGGACAGAGAAGTGTGAGGAATCATTCAAGAAATTGAAAGAGGCACTCATTACTGCTCCAGTCTTGAAATCACCAGATTGGGAGAAGATATTCCATGTGCATATAGATGCTTCGGCATTTTCAATAGAATGCATTCTGGCTCAGCCAGAAGAAGGAAACATGGATTTTCCTATCTGTTACGCCAGTCGACAGCTCAACAATGCAGAGAAGAATTACACCACAACAGAGCGAGAGGGATTATGAATGATATATGCTGTGAAGAAATATCAGCATTATCTTCTAGCCAACAAGTTTGTGTTTTTTACGGATCACCAAGCCTTGCTCTACCTAGTGAATCAACCATGCAATACCGGGAGAATAGTGAGATGGTTCATTATCTTACTGGAATTCGACTTCACGGTAGCAGTAAAAAAAGGAAAAACACATCTTAGAGCTGATCATCTTTCGCGATTCACGAATGGAGAAGACCCTATAGGAGTAGATGACGACATGCCAGACGCGTACTTGTTCAACATAGAAATGATACCGAAGTGGTCTCAAAATGTCGTTAGCCTATTAACCTATGGAGGAGAGTTTGATAGAAGAGAATACAACCAGAAACATATTGCTATTCAGCAATCCAAGAATCTTCAATTGGTTGCAGGAAGGTTGTATCAATTGGAAAATGATCATGTTTTACGACTATGCATCAATCCTGAGGAATATAATATATATCTGCGCGAAGCACATGTTCAGGAATGTGCATTTCATTGTTCAAGAAGAAACACATATAGGAATTTGTTACAATTGGGAGTCTATTGGCCAGGAATGAAAGAAAGCGTACATGAATATGTCACTGTATGTATTGTATGTTCATCAAAACCGCCAGCAGAGTATTCGACATTATATCAGATAATGATCGCTCCGGAATGGAGTCAGTAAATTGTTGAATATCTCACAAATAGAACTTTCCCAGAAGGAACGTCAAAAGCTCATCAGAAATCTGTAGAGACAGAAGCTAGAGATTACGCTTTAATAGGAGATCAACTCTATAAGAGAGGTAAAGACAACCAGCTTAGGATTTGCGCATCAGAGTCTGAGTATGTGATAATCCTGGAGCAAGCTCATGGAGGAGTAGGTGGAGGCCATTTCTCAGGTGATAAGACAACAAAACTTGTCTTAGCCACAAGAATATGGTGGACAACATTACATATGGACGCTGAGGAATACGTTAAACGGTGTGATGACTGTCAGCGGACCAAAGTACCACTTAAAAGAGATGATATGCCGCTTAGACCAATGATGGGGGCAAGAGCTTTTGCAAAATGGGGGATTGATTATGTCGGACCCATTTCACCTCCTGCATATAAGACTCATGCACAATACATCGTTGTGGCTACAGACTATCTAACAAAGTGGGTCAAAGCAAAGGCAACTCAAAAAGCAGATGCCAGGACCACGGCACAATCTCTATATGAATACGTCTTTGTACGATATGGATTGCCAATAGAAATTGTGAGTGATCGAGGCACACATTTTATAAATGAAGTGATAGAGATCCTTCTAGATGAATTCATGGTAATCCATAGGAAATCAGCCCCGTATCATCCACAAGCAAACGGACAAGCTGAAGCAACAAACAAAACCATATGCACGGTCCTTACGAAGATTGTATCTGAGTCGAGAACTAACTGGGACCAGAAGTTGCATTCAACATTATGGGCATATAGGGTAGCATATAAAATATCAATAGGAACGACCCCATATAACATGGTTTTTGGGCTAAATGCTATCCTACCAATAGAATTCTTGATTTCAACCTTAAGGGTGGCTAAGGATCTAGAGTGGATAGGGCACGAGCTTTCTGATAGAGTAGATGACTTGGAAAAGCTAGACGAGCTTCGCCTAAAAGCAGTAGCTTCTATCTACGCTCAAAAAAGGCGACAAAAGGAATTTTTTGATAAGCATGTGTGGACTAAAGAGTTTAAGGTTGGGGACTATGTCCTAGTTTACACTCTGAAACAGCATGCTAAGAAGCTTAAAAAGCGAGGGATGGGACCTCTGGTGATTAAAGATCTATCACCAAGTGGAGCCGTCAAGCTTGCAACATTAGACGGAGAAGAAATGCCCAATTGGATTAGTGGATGCAGAGTGAAAAAGTATCTTTTGCCGCTAACCCAAGACATGCTTCTCAAAATACATCAAGAAAAGCTGCATGTCCAGAAAAAGAAAAAGATTGTGGAGGAAGCGCAAGCCGAGGCGAAGGAAAGAATGGAGAAAAGAAGACTACTGTGTCAAAAACAGCGCAATGAAGGAGCAATACGAATAAACGCAGTCAGTATAACAGAAATGGATAATGACAAAGAAGAACCCATCATTGAATGCAAAGTAGGAACCAACCAAATCAAAGCCAGAGCACTCTTGGATTCAGGAGCTCAAACTAACCTACTTTCACTCAGTTTGTATAGACAATTGACAAATGACACTAAATTACAAACTGCCAAGCAAGAGTTAAAGAGTTACTCTGAGAATTCAATCAAAACTGTCGGATGCACAATTTTACATATACAGATTAACCAGTATGTGTATCCTCATATGTTTTACGTGGTTGAAGACCAAGCTACACAACATCCATTATTGCTAGGACAACCATGGCAGAAGCAATACAATGCAATGATTGACTGGAGTTCTAAATCAGTGCTTATCAAATACTAAGGTGAAGGTCAATCAGTTAAGTTCACCAAAGGAGCAGAGCCAACTCCAAAGGAATCACTAAATAAGAGTGTTTTTAGAGCTAAAAAGTGAAAAAAAGTGGTAATCCAAGTCCAGAAATCACAAATAAGTGTATATTCATATACACAGGGTTACCAGCTATTTATTGTGTATGTTTGGAATTTTTTGGCTTCAATTTGCTATTTTCCTTTATTTTTTATGATTTTATTAATAAAAGTAAAAGAAAAATAAGAAAAAAGCAGGTGAAATGAGATCGGAAAAAAGAAAAGAATAGATGGTGATGGTCCCAATGACAAGGGCAACCCATGGTAAAAATTGGGTACAATTCTGAAAAAGTTGCGGAAAGTCCGAAACGGCAGAATTTTGGCAAGTGGACGGAATTCTAAGAAAACAGGTCAAACGGAGTCCGATTTGGGAAATTTCAGATCCTAAAGCGCATCTCACAACAAGATAGAAGCACATGACAAATTTGGTGGCAAGTGAACCGGGAAGTCCGAAGTCAAGTATTTTTCACATCACTTTCAAGCTCATTCACACTATTACCTTCTTGGAGAAGAGCAGAGAGCCACAGGAGCACAGATCTTCTACGACCTTCTACGAGAGCTCAGAGGACACCAGACATGAGAGGTAGACTCGTTGCCATAAGCTTTTGATGCTTATCATTAAACCTTGCAAGAACTTATAGGTGGGTTACCCTAGTATAGAAAATGGGTTTCTAACACTCAAAGCTCGAGAAAGAACGATTGGAAAAACCCTAGGTCAACAGAGCCTGCAAGAGGCAAACAGGAAAAAGTTGTCGAAACAACACGACACTTCACAGGAAGTTCAACCACATCAAGGACAATGCAACCATAGAATATCTGCAAGTTTGAATCACAAAATGTAGGTCGGAACAACCGATTTGGCTGCGGACACACAAAGCGTCATTTTGGCATAACGGCTGAAATTGACGACCGAATGAAATGAAACTTCACAAGCAGCTTCAAGTAACTATTGGTGACTTATGTTTGCAAGCAAAACCCGAAAGAAAGCTGATTCACTTACCGATGGTGAAAAAGACGCTTTCGGGCAACCAAAGGGAGAACGATGGAGAACGGGGAGCCAAAGTCAAGTTCAACCAAATAGATGGCTTCACAACATATCCAATGAGCTGGAAATGCAACTCTCGAGAAGAAAAGTTGAAGAAATTCAACTCCAAGGCAAAAAGACGACTTCGGAGAGTGAAATGCTTATAAGGGGGCTTTTTAGCTAAACTGATGACGTTTTAAGTTGAAAACTAGTTAGCAGGGCTTAGGGCACTAGCACAAAGCATTCTTTGCACAAAAAGACCAACATTTCAAGAAAAGACATCATACGCGTATGATGTCTCACAGCATGAATTTCACATCCATTTCAACATTTGAGTGCATAGCCTCATTCCACATGTTAATCACATCCTATGAACCAAGTATCATGAGAATTGGAGTTAGAAAACCCAAGGAAAACCAAAAAGACGCAAAGTAGGCCATAAAATTGATTTTTGGTCCTAATTTTGTCAAAATAACTCCAAACTCATTGAAACTTTGTAGGATTGTTGTTAAACACATCTACAAGCTATCTGGAACCAAAAAGCACCATTTTGACACAAAAGACATCATACGAGTATGATGTCTATTTGCACTTACAGAGCCAAAACTGCTCATTTGTCATCATACATCCATTATATGTATCTAATACATGCTACATATGAAATTTGGAACCATTTGGTCAAGAGGATCACCCCATTAGCCCAATTGAGGGAAAATCCTTCACCTAAAGCCTATTTTTGGCCCAAATCCAACATACTCAAGTCCAAACCAAGATTTGAGTAGGAACAGTCCTTCACTAGTACATGGGGAGTCCACAGAACCAATCCCATGCAAAATTGAAGAAAAAGACATCATACGCGTATGATGTCTCTAGAGCCATTTTTAGCCCAAAATCTATCCAAACTTCATAAATCCACTGAATAAGCCTATCTAAAGCCAAATCCAAGCTTATAGAGAAATTTGGTCCAAAAATACACTAAAAGACATCATACGTGTATGACGTCTCACTATGTGATTTTGGCACCTCAGGGCTTCAACCACCAAACAGAAGTGATCTACATGCCATTTGAAAGTGAACCACCAAGTTTTATCCAATTTGGATCATAAAATCCAATTTCCTTTCAAAATTTTGCCAAGAGCCGGAACTGGACTAAATTGGCCAAAACTTGACCAAATGGGATCCAAACTCAAATCCAAGCATATGATAATCATGTATACACTATCAGCTACAAGCACAACCAATATGAAGTCATTTTGACACAAAAGATATCATACGCGTATGATGTCTCCAGCATGATTTTGAGCCCACTTTGCATATTTTTTCACCTACCTTGCATCCTTAGGCCCTGAATAGCTCATGTTTCAATTTTCAAGTCATTTGGATAGTTAAAAGCTTCATTTCGGCTTTCAGTACTAAAAAGACGCTAACTTCTGAAATTGGAGTTACAGGATCCATGGATTCCACCAAGTCATCGGCAACGAAGAGAAAAAGACCGACAATCAAAGATGCTATTGCAGAAGCGGAACCATATGACATTCCAGCAGAAACCCTCAAGCCAACCGAAACTTGGGTGGAGGAATCAGTATTGGAGAAAGAGGGAATAAAGATCTACCAGGGGACTTTCAGAGATCCTCAAGGGCAAGCGGTGCATGTACCGATGATCCCACAGGAATTGGTAGATTATAGCAGGTCAGAAGACATTAGCACGTACCTGGAAAGGGCAGACTTGCACAGTTTCTTCACCTCGAGACCATCAGGTGTGGATACAAGAAGAGTGTACGAGTTGGCAACATCCATTCAGAAGGATGGAAAAGCCACATTGACAGCCATGGATGGAGAGAAGGTAGAAGTATAGATCACTCCACAGCTAATTGCAGACGCATTGAAGCTGCACAACAAAGGGAGATCGGTCAGGGAAAGAAGGGAGGCCATAGAGGTCTATGGGCCCAAGAAACAGAATGCGACCTATGGAGATATGAGAGCGGCAACCCTTTGCCGACTGTACAACCAATTTCTTCATGTTTGCAGTAAAAGACCGCAAAAGTATACGACACCACCCCGTGCCATTGCGACCACCATCACATGGTCATTAAAGAGCAATATGCCAAAAGAGGTGAATTACGCTCAACACATCCACAAGCAAGTAATTTCCATGCACAACGAGAAGCCAAAATACATAGGAGGAGCGGAAATTCTGACAAGAATAGCTTATGAAGCTATTGGAGCTAGAGATCAGTGGCCAAGGGCTCCCTCCCACAATGAGTGGCTTAGAGAAGCCGACGAGGAGGAAGAACAGCCCGAAGTATCCAAGAGGGCATCCACAAGAGCACGCCGGAAACTAGAAGTAGTTTCAGAACCTGAAGAGGATGTGGACGAGCCACTTAAGAAGAAAGTAAAGAAGAAGGTTGCTCCCAAGCAAACCAAAAGTCAGAAAGCGGCAAGAATGGAAAGATTAGTGGAGCAGTTTAGAGCGGAAAGAGCTCTAAAGGGTGACTTTGAAGAAAAGTGGGTGCCAGACCCCACTAAAGTCGGAACTAGCTCGGCCAGGCCACACATTGATCAATACGATCAATATATTAAAGCTTATGAGGAGTCAGAGGCTATTTTGGAGCAGCAACCTGTCGAGCCATACACTGAAGAGGAGGTACAACAATTAAAAGCTGAGCTGAAAAAGGACGACAAGGGGAAAAGGAAAGTAGATGGGTCTACTAAGCCTCAAGAGAAAGATGGGCAAGCCGACAAAGGGAAAGCCAAGGAAGCTGAGGACAAACATCCCTCTATGACTGATGTACCAAGCCCGAAGAAGACGGAAAAAATTGTGGAAGAGACCACAGTAGAGGTGGACACAGATGTTTTGGAAAAGCCAGAAGCCGAGACCAAAGAAAAGAAGATACATCCAGTTCAACAAAAGAGAAATGATTATGAGGATCTGGTAGAGATAGGATACACCGAAGAAGATGCCCTTGAGGCAGTTTATGGGATCACCCTACAAAAACAAGATGAACGGAGAAAAAGACAAAGAGTAAAAAAGAAAGTAAAGAGAAACTGGACGAACCGAAATACTAGAAGAGCCAAAGCCAGTGGAGGTGGTGGCGGAAAGAGCTTTAGAGTTGACAGATGATGATGAAAAAGACATGCACATGGTGCATGAACTGCTCAGCAAGATAAAAGAAAGGTCCAAGGCAAAGGAAGTAGAGATTGAGACAGCCAAACAAAGGGAAACGGAGTTGCAGAGAAATTTAGAGAATGCTATGACTGAATCTGAAAGTCATAAAGCATCACTCTATGACGCGGAAAACGAGAGAGACGGCTTGATACTCCAACTAGCCGAGGCTTCAAGAGAAGTAACAAGTGCACGGGAAGCAAGGGAGTGGATAGAGGATGAGTTGAAGGCGGCTAAGGATGAGCTCATTGAGCTAAGGGAAAGAGTCGAGCTCCAAGAAAGAACAATCACTAGACTCAGGTCTACCCCTAGAGCTAGCAGAGCAGGAACCGAACAAGAGGGAGCTATCGTACCAGTTTTGGAAGACTAGGTCCGAAGCTTACAAAGAGAGCTAAGATTAGAGCAAGTGCAAAGGTTGCACATTGCGGAGGGATCATTGGCCGCAGAGGAGAGGCTCACATTAGAAAATCAAACACTATGGACAGAGAATGAGGCCCTCCGCAAACAGCTCCAAGATCTACAAGAGCAACAAAGAAGAGAGACAGAGACACCACAAGAAGAATCAGGTGGAGCAGCCATAGAGCTACCAGAAACTGGAGAGGCAACCACAATCGAAGATCCAGCCCCAGCTCAAGAGGTGGCCTTGACTTCAAGAATCTCTGAAGAAGAAGAACAAAGGCTCCATGACCAAATAGAAAAGTCAGCAGAGGAGAGTGCCAAGGCGGAAATGGAATGGGAGAGGAGACTCCTAATCTCCATTAGACTTCAGGGACTAGACACAAAAGTGCTCCATGAACAGTGGATGCAACCCAGCCTGCCTTTCCCTTTGATGAAATTTGAAGTGCTAAAGACGAAAAAGAGACTAGAAGGGGAGCAGTATGTCGCTCTTTACGAAGGCGACATCACAAAGGAGGAACAATCAAAGAAGATAGTAGATTCACAACCTAGATGGAGGAAAGGTTGGCTGAACAAATACCTAGCCTACCTCATCTACTTGGTGGAGGCACCAAAGGAGATCCGTGAGGATGCAACCTTCTGCCCGGTGCCAAGAGTCAGAAACTGGAAAGAGCATGGCAGGATTGCAGAAAAGAAGCCAAATTGGCTTAATTATCCCAGGATGCCAAGACCAAAGGCAGGAGAGAGAATAGGTAAAGCCTACATGGTGAAAACCCTAACGGGAACCATCAAGCTCTTTACTGGCTCTCCTGACCTTTCATGTCAGATGCTCAAGAAAATCTGCAGGACTCTCTTAGCTTGCATTGAAGTGTTCGCGCCAGATAAAGCCACGACCTCGAGTCTACTATCGACGGCCGACACGGTGTCTGATATGATGTACGATCTTTCATTGCAGCCTTCTCCAAAAGTGTTACACCTCCTATACCAAAGGATTATGTTTTTGCCTAGCTTCCACATGCAAACATTCGAAGAAGCTTTCTACACCGGCTTTTTCACCCACGAAAGCAAAATATTTGGCTTAACCTCGACCATCGGCAACCTACGATACGAATCACATTTGGAGATGCTCAAGACGACAGGACTTTATTGACCAAGCATAAAAGTCATGTCAGGGACGACATGAACGCGGAGGGGGGGGAGTGTTGAGCCAGCAGAGGATCACACCCACATTTTTGCTCACACTCATCATTTTGTAACCATTGATTGTAATAAATGTCTTTCCGACATTAATTTTGATTTGAGCCATTCATTAAGTAACGGGACTCAATTGAGTTTCCAGCTTGTAATCCCGAAGTAATTTCACTTGCTAATGTAATTAGTTAGAGATGTTCTCACCTCCAAGGCTGAGGTATATAAGCCAAAGTTTTTGTAACCTAAGGGAGGAGATTATTAATCAAAGTGAGTTTTTGAGCGCCGTGATTGTGTCTGAGAGAGAGAGAGAGAGAGAGAGAGAGAGAGAGAGAGAGAGAGAGAGTCTTATCTACTTGCTACGCGAGCTACGGAGCCGCCATTGGAGAAGCGACACCGCCATTGTGTTAGCAACGGCGAGAGCTACGCACTGATACCAAGAGTGCGCGCTATCGGCTTCTATGTGTGGTAAGTTCCTACGAGCTTCGGTGTGAGTTTTCTTCCAACTCGTGTGTCGGAATTGAGCGTGAAGCATATCTATAGAACCACAACGAGTAGAGCTACACATTAGTACCATCGGGGTCAAGTTTCGGTCACGTGTATATTTCGACCTGTCTTCATACGCGTTTACCGCACGGAGTGGTTATAGGTTGAGTTTGCAGTTCAAGTCTTTAGGGTGTTGTTCTTACCTAGTGTATAGACTTCCCTTGAGTTTGAGATCGATTCAATGATTCTAGATCTTGTTTCGTATAGCATTCGTTCGTAGTACGGATTTCAGTCACTTGCGTATTTTAGAACTTAGATTTGATTTCCTTAGTAGTGATTGTCATTAGAAGGTCGAGTAGGTGATTTGACACCCACTTAGTTTTTTCCATGCGCCTGCGGGTCAAGCTCCGTCCTCGTCTGACAAATTCTATTGTTGGTTGAGTTCTCGCTATTTAGCTTCTGCTAGCGGCGTAACCGCCTTAATAGATATATATACACAACTTGTCCCAATTGCTAAACAAAAAAAATATGTCATGGTGAGTACTAAACTACAATATCAAAGGACAATTCGTAGCATGTTTGGGCCACAAAGATTAGCTTTCATAAACACATCATTAGCACCTTTTATCCTACCTATGATTAGATATGAATTGAGCTTTGATGTCTTTACTTTTGTTTTGTATTAAGGGATTTGTATATATGCGTGTACAAGAGAGTTAAGCTTGTGTGGTTATGCTCAAAGTTTTTACCTTTAACTACTAAGTCACAATGTGTCAAAGTATCCTAAAATTTCTTGCAAACTCTCACAGTCAGAAGACCCGCGCTTTCCTAGCAAGAATGTCCACTTTTTGACATCAATTTGGTGGAAAATCTAAAGTAGTTGCATCTCACCATGTGGGAGTACCAGTCACTAAAGAGAGAGAATAGCTCTATAGAGATCATTCTCCACTTTGCTCCCTCTAACCTCCTTGCCAGAGTCTCAATCCCAAATGGACACCACATCCTGTGTGAACATCACATCCATGCTTAGCTTGCACACTTCATGCATAACATAAGCTGAAAAACCAGCTCCGAAGCATAAATAACCTTGGAGGTATGCATACGCCCTCTTTGCCAACCAGAATCAACTCCATGGAACCCTTGCTATGAGCAGGAATTTCATATTTTTTGCCGGTGAAAATACTATCACAGTGTTGTCACATTTTATACAAGATCCTTCAAAGATGTCATGTGCCATGTGACAGCACTATTAAGAATCCAAACACGACCACCTTGAATCGCAAGAGCCGTCTCAACCTCTGATATCCTTGGAGAATCCTCTAAGGGTAGAATCTCCAAATGAATAAAGGCTATGAGTGTATCACTATTGTAGAAGTCAAAGCATCTCCAACTCGCTTTAGACACTTTCGCCAATAATGTCCTTTTTCCCCACAAGGATTGCAATGTCAATCCGCCTTCAAGGCTTCTTGGCTTCTCGGCTTTAGAGGTTGGCTTCTTCCCCGTATTGAAGCACTCCTTCTGGTTCATTGAAACTAACTCTCCTAGGAAATAGTATTCAACAGGCCACTGGTAATCTGCGAAGAATAGAAATTGGCATATGGAGGATGTAATTGAGCCAAAAGCTGGATGGCCATTTCCTCTGAACTGATAAACTTTCCCATATGAAGTATCTCCTATTGGAGCTTTGCATCTTGTTGATGTGATCCCTCATGGATGAGTGCTTTGCATCCACGGTCCTCAACTACACCTCCAAAGCTATTCGCTTCATTGGAGAAACTCGACCAAATAAAGATGTAAACCGATCCCAAATCTGCTTCGCATCCTTTATCAATCGGATGACTAATGACATATGGTGTAGTATGAAGATGATGAATGATTGGATTCAAACATTGACACGCTTCCATAGCTTCACTTCCAAAGGACCCCTTGGCTTTCGAAAGTTGCTCGTAACAAAGCCTCCAAGCTTTTAATAGTCGAAGAACACCGTCATGGTTGCTTTCCAAACGGTATAGTTTTTGCCATTCAATAATCGATCCATATGAGAAAGTTAGGAAGGGTAGGTATCTTGATTGGTTGATCACCTATGTCGGAGTAGAATTGGGACCAATCTCCCCACTCCTCATTGACAAAAGCTTCATCATTGACTTCCTCATGTTGTAAGACCAACTTATAATTAGAACCATCACCCCCCTTCATAATGTCTTACGAGGTTGCCATGAGACAAGGCTAGATTGAGGTAGATGAAGGAAAACCTTCAAATCAGCCCACTACAATGGAGATCTGCTCCAAATGATTGGAAAACATCAAAAAATATGCAAACCGTCCCTTTTCGTGGCAACAATTTAGCACCAAAAAACTTGCACAAATCACCAATCCAATTTGAGAGCTTACCATGGCTCTGATACCATGTCAAAGGTAATGCAATGAGAAAGGGTGAATCAGGTGGCGATCTTGTGTGCAACCACATGATTGGGAAACTAATGGATCATAGATCTTTCATGAGGTAGATGTCCTTCTAGACAACCTCTTGCAAGTATGGTGTTTGGGAGGGAGGGAGAGAGAGAGAGAGAGCTGGCAGAGGAAGATAAAATTCGTGTGTGAAAAACATTAGTGAGAGGAGAGAGAAAATGTTACACAACACTCTAGAGAGAAAAAATGCTAGAGAGAGGATGCAACCCAAACGTTCGCACTTTGCATACGACTGATATGACCAAAACATATGAAGGGGGAGGGTTGTCTATATATGTGTTGGCTAAATATGTGCTACCTACAGACATAAACCCCATGACTCATAAATACAGGTCCATATTCTAATGAATGTGTAAAGTCACTAAAGTGACATACTGTCGACATTTTTAGTAGGTGAAAAATGCAAAAGATTGAGACTCTGACATTGAGAACTCCTAGGAATAGGGGTCCTATCTCATACCAACCTATTGGGTGGGCAACACCATGGAATACACCAACTAAAATGTATGTCTCTACCTTAAGTACAACCGACTACAGCCACAAAACAACCCTCACTCCCTTAACTCTTAGGAGATACTGGAGTCACCACCAGATAGGAATCTGAACTCTAACAAACAAAGTCCAAAATGCACACAAAATGGAAGTTTAGTTAGAATAATTTAATCGAAGGGATCAACAAAATCCCAAACTGTACTCTCCCATAAAAGTTGCCAAAATCAAAGATCGTTATTGCTAATGATGTGAGGATTTTTTTTAAAATGATAGAAAGTGATAATTTCCATTTGGAAGCTTACCAAGTTGCTTTTATGCATGTCATGTAGATAGTACAAGGTACATAACTTGGTGCGCCCTTTGATGGTGTTTACCAGTGTACAAACTTTTGAAGGAGATGGGTCTCTAGATGCAACAATTTGTTTCTTGAGATGCTTTAAGGTTTTTCTAGTGTAAATGATGATGTGCAATGTGGCCTAGAAAGTTTGTCATGTGCGGCCACCTCGGCAGCCACCAAAAGTATATGTGGCAACTCACGTGTAAATACATTAAAAAAATGCATCTAGAGACCATGAGAAGTGTGACCGTGTGGGGTTCCCACCCATTACTTGTTTTTTGGCGCAAAAAAGAAAAATCGTGAAATGGCCTAAACATGATAAGAAAAATTGATCCAGAGTGGCAAAAAAATGCAATATTAGTCACAATTTCTTTTTTATTTTTTCTTTTTGTGGGGGGGGCCTCGGGGGGTTCACTATGTGTAAAACTACCATATCATGTGCGTTCAAGACATGTTTGTAAAACCCCTTATCTGTGAATTTTTTTAGGAATATAATATACCCTTTTCTTTTCAAATCTGTAAGTTTTTTTCAAATTTGAAAAAATAATGCCCTTCTGTATGTTTCCAGAACTTTAAATACTCTTCTGTTGAACTCACGTGATAGGTTACATTTTTATTAGGTTGCCTCCCCCCCGGGGGGGGCAAAGGGGCTCATGTTCCCTATTGGTGGGTGAACAATCCAACACTGATCTCTCCTTTCTTCTTCTTTTTTTTGGGTGTGTGAGGGAGTGAGTTAGGATTTCCTCTCTGTAAATTGTGTGCACTCCTATGTATGAGAGTTATAAAGGTCTCATGGATGTTTATTGGTGAAGGATTGAGGGAAGAGGCTACAAATTGAAGCTGGACTTGTACCATTTGAGATGAGATGTTTATTGGTGAAGGATTGAGGGAAGAGCCTACAAATTGAAGCTAGACTTGTACCATTTGAGATGAGGCTAGAAGAAAGGGTGAGGGAGAGTGGAGTTTTGGGGTGTGGTTCAAGTTTTTGGGTGTTCTTTTTCACTGGCTAGAAAATGGTGTTTTTGATGTGTGTCTCAGTTAGCTTCATTGACGTTGCTCGTAATTCCAAGGCAAGGCTCCACGATATCACAGGGTGTTTTGGGTTGGGTTGGCGAGTGCTTGTAATCCTTAAAAGGTGAGGCTTGACTTGGCAGAAAGGAGAACACACGAATTTGGTTGAGGCTTTCTGTTATGAAGTATGTTTTTAAATGGAAAGGAGTCCTAGCAATAGAGGTGCCCCACATTTTCCTTCCCTCATCAACGCCTCCTAAAAATCTCGATATAGTACGAGTACAAGAGGGAAGAGAATGAGGATATCTTTGGCCTCAATACTTCTTTCGTTGCTTTGACTTGCCGCTCATAGCTCCTTAGCCACAACAAATCTCTGATATTGCGTAAAGATATAGAGAAGAAGAGAGCTTAAGCCTTTGCAAGGGAGCGCACACACAACCAAGAGAGAACACAATGGAGATGGGCGTTGGAAGCTACTTCATTACTTAAATTGATAAGATGGACTATGAAACATAAGTGGAAAATAAAACATAATGAAGTGAAAATATTACAAAATAAAGTGACTATAGAGAAAAAAATGGCTAATGAGGGAGCTGGTAAAGGTCATCACTCTCGAAAGATGGACCATGCTGGTGGAATCCAATTGTAGTACCATTGGCAATGATGCTCGTGTCCGCTACCCCATGTGAGTGATAATTTAGGAGAGATGTCATCCACATGAACCATGTGGCAATTTCTAGATCTAAACATAGGTAGCTACTCATTAAGAGCTCTAATCCAAAAATACATTCATATGACTCTCTTCTTGCATATTCTTTAATTCCTCCTTGTGCAGGTGAAAATTTTTGTATGGTTACGTATTGCATACAAAGAAGACATAATATGCAATGCCCTTTTTTCTGTTTTTTCTAAGAGAATGTATGAAGTGATGGAATGCTTAACAAAGAGTGCAATGAATGCATGAGCTTGCACATCTATTACATCCCAACATGCCTCCACAATATTCCCACAATAACTCTAACAGCAGAATTGCTAGAACTTGTACTATTATTAATAGACCTGGTATCCATAGACCTTGTTGCACTTCATGACATTGCCCAATGTTCTAAATATCCTTTGAAACAAGAACTTTTTGCATCATGAAAGACCACATAGGGTAGTTGTCCCGATCCAAAATTTGTTCTCAGAAGACAACAAGCAAAAACACCATTGTCGCTCTCCATGGCCAATTATTGCATGTAATGAAAATGTTTAATGTGGAGTTTAAAAGCTAGACAAAACCACAGTGATATGTACCACAACCCACACAACATCAAATATCAGCTAAATTTGACAAAGTGAATGTTTGAAGATTCCAAAAAAAGTTCCATTTTATTCTATCTCCCATATAATTCTAATTGTAATCTCAATTGATAACAACATCTCTCCCATAACTTGTGTCTGCTACCTGAATATATTGTAAACACTAATGCGATTACGCCAAATCTAGCTTTTATACCATGAAAGCTGGAGCTAGGGTATAAAAGGCAACATTGTAAGGTTTTTTGTAGGATCATTATTATGAATGAATGAGAAAATAATATTTTTCCTTTGTACGTAATGTGTCTTTTCTTCTACTGTGTAATTTCATTGCTCACACCGTGCTGCACGGTTGTCGCATTGAAATTTTTAGTGCACCATTGTGTTTGTCTTGTCAAGCTCTACGTGTGGATTGCAAGTGTCGCACAAAAATAAAGCATCTACATCTATGACCTTCCAAGTAATATTTCTCTCTAGTCAAGTGTCATTTTGGAATTTCATCAATTATATGTGATTCGCAGAACTTAGAGAACCTATTAGGCACATCTAAAATCTAAAAAGGTGATCGTAATGCAAGTCTGATGACCTAGACATGTTTTGGTATCGTAATGCAAGTCTGATCGTAATGCAAGTCTGATGACCTAGACATGTTCTATATAGTCCTAGTATGCTTCCTATAAAGTTTGGAGTTGGTTGGAGTTGATTTTCTCAAGGATTTTCATGTGGTTAGGTGAAAGGTCCGAAGAAGAGGATCATAGATTTTAGTAGATACACATCGAGAGTCATGGTAGAGTGTGTTGTATTCAGACAATAGATTGACAACCTCTTGGCGTGTCTCCATGCATTGAAGTTGTGCATGAAGCCTTGTAATTGACCAATTTTGGGTGGACATCAATTTCTAGTTTGTCTTAACTCCATATGTCTTTAAGTTTTTATTGAGCCTTGGATAGGAAGGGAGATTGATGGAAAAGATAATTTTGAGTACGTACAAAACCACAGAGGATCTAAAAACTTCCAAGTAATAGGTCAGGTTTAAAATCATTATAATTGTTCATGTTCTTGAGATCAGAAGGTTGGTACCGGTCAGGTGTTAGATTACCAAGAGACCAAGTAAGTAAGGGATCCACGGAAGAGAGTGTCAACCAAGTAGAGAGGGGTCCCCTATCTTAGGATGGACAATCTTGACCTTATGATGCTATGGGAATGACTGGAATGAAAGATAAAGTTTACAAGGAATTAAGAGACCTCCATTGGAGAATGATCCAAGAGCTAGATTCATATCAATGAAAGATCTGGAAAAGGTGCTTGTAGATGATCCTACCATGGGATTGTACAAGTTTACAACCAAGGAAGGAGAGAACTATTATATCCGGGATGACATAAGTCCTATGGAGCTTATAGATATAAAATAGATGTACATGTACGTCTATCAGTTTGAAACAAGAAAACAACCAATTTTGGTGGATATTAAGGGACATGAGTATAGATATGTGTGTATGGTAGACATAGAAAAGCTTTCCTGTTGGGAGAAACAGTTTGTCATAAACCAATTGGCCCGCAAAATGGCGATGGAAAAGGAGGTGAGTTTTATAAACCGAGTCACTGAGATCCCACCCCATGTAGAAAGTATTCATAGAACAAGAATAGGAAAACCAAAAATTCCATATCCATGGATGAGAAGGGAAAGCTTGTTAGAACCTAAGTCTATCAAAGGGTGCTATACGATCATTACAAGGTTATCCAAACCACACCATACTGAAAGGGCAAGGTCAGATATACATGTGAGAGTAGAATCGAGAGCTACACCAAGAATGTCAGCATCTCCATAGGAGGAAGCTTTCGTAGGAGCTTTTGAAATGATGAGATGTATCATGGAGCCAAGGACCATGCACCTGTCCCAAGTTGCAAAATGCATGGCTTCAAAATACAATGTATTAGCGGATCCCAATGCATATCTGCATCTTTCAAGTAAGTATTAAGAGCTAAATAAGTCAAAAATTTCCACATCATTTCAAGGTTTTGTTCTGACCTTGGAAGGCACCACCCTCACTTGGTTCCAACCTTTGAAATAGGAAGACTATGAGAATATAGGAGAGTTGCTACAATATTTCATACAAGAGTTTTCCATGAGAGGAATCAAGCACAATACTGTGTCGCAAATTCATTCTTTCAAATAGAAAGAGGGTGAGAAAGTTAGAGAAGCATCTTTGCGATTCAAGAAATACATTGAGAGGTGTCCACCATGTTGAGGGGCTCAAGAGCGAACACCTCAAGAAGGATCTACACTTGAAAAAGTGTATGACTCTAGACGAGGCTACAAAGAAAGATGTATATTTAGTGGCAACTGCCATACACACGGAGAAGTGTTAAGAGAAGAGGATGCAAGTTCAACAGATTCTTGACCTGTAGCATGTGGACCAAGCACTACAAAAACAACACATCAACAACAAACATCCATGAACATTGAAGAACTTGCAAAAGAACTTGTGAGGAGAATGGGACAAAAGTTGGGAATTTAGAACTAAAGAATACCACCTTTGAGGTGATTCTTAAGCTGTGGAGGAGATCACCCAACACCACAATGCACTATGTTGCCTTAGCCATATCCTAAGCATAAGTGGCGTGCCATTGAAAATAAGTGGACAAACTATGCCACTTAGGAACACTATTATAATTGGAGACAAGTTAGGGAGAGGCTTTATCCAACTAACCCTTGATATCATCTGAACATGCCAGCAAATCCTCAGTATCCACCCAATAGACTAGAACCACCACTGCCACGTACCTCTGAAGACCAGTGAACCCGCAACCAAGAGTAGAAAGGCCAAGACCAATGTTAGGTCATCAACCACCACTACTGAGAGATGATCAAGCAGCAATGAGTATGTATATCCAGATTAGTATCCTTAAGAAAGTGCTTTAGTACTAGTATAGATGTTTCATGAAGAGGAACACCATGGACATTGTCATCCTAGTGATCCTTATCCACTAAGGGTCATGGAATCTTATGACTTAGGAAAGTGTTGTTTCATCTTCTAGAGACTTAGAATCGATGAAGGGAAATTTAAACCAAGGAAAGGAGACATTGATATTCATAGCTAATCAAGGTGAAAACGGACCTAAGTCATATCCTTAGAGACTATATGCACAATAACCTAGACAACAAAGACCTTCAGGACCTTGTTTTAGGGACAGCGGAAACCATTGGGCTAGAGATTTCCCAAAGGATCACCCAAATGTAGTAGTCAAAACTCCTCATAGAAAGAAGAGTGGGAGAGGATATTGTGCGGGACGCGAAATTGAACACTTATACCCAAACTGCCCTCAAAATCCAGAGAAAGAAGAAAAGGTGACGATGAACATTGCTGAAGGTTTGTCATACATACAACTTTTGGACAATTTTTTAGGCCATAATCAGTTGACGATTAAAACAGAAGATCAGCACAAACCTTTTGCAACTAAATGGGGCATTTTTGCTTACCGAGTGATGCCTTTTGGATTGAAAAAGGCACCAGCCACCTTCCAAAGACTTATGGCTCATGCTTTCAAGGAATACTTGTGTATCTTTCTAAAAATCTATATGGATGACTTATGTGTGCATTCAATGTTATGCGAAGACCATACATAGCATATAAGAAAGATATTTGGGAAATGCCACACCTGATGGGTTTGCCTAAATCCAAAAAAATTTGTGTTCATGGCTAGACAAGGTAAGATCTTGGGACATATTATGTCCACAAACAAAATATCCACCATTGAATCAAGGTGATTGTGGATATGCCACATCCAAAAATAGTAAAAGAGGTTCAATCATTCATGGGATATTGTGGATACTATAGAAAGTTTATCTACATGTACGCAATTATTGCTAAGCCTCTCTATGCTTTGATTGTAACCTTTGACTAGACAAAAAATTGTGAGAAATCATTTCAAAAGCTGAAGTAGACTTTGGTATCAACACCGATCCTCAAGGCACCAGATTGGAGTAAAATCTTTCATGTTCATGTAGATGCCTCTACTTTTTCCATTGAATATGTTCAAGCACAATCGAGTGAGGAGACCATGGATTCTTTTATCTACTATGCCAATTCATAATTGAATAATGCCGAACAAAACTATAGAACTATGGAAAGGAAAGCATTGAGAATGGTGTATGCTGTGAAGAAGTTCCAGCATTATCTCTTGGCCAACCAATTCATGTTCTTTATAGATCATCAAGCCCTGTTGTATTAAATAACATCATATTGGTAAATTTGGGAATTTCCCAATCCCCACTTTCAAAAAGAGCTCAAGATTTGACCACATCGTCAAATCTTTGCCAAAGTTTTGAGAGTATGGCTCGAAAGACCTTTTCGAGTACTACCTTCTGGAAGGATTTGGTCTTAAAAAAAGGTTTGATATCCATCCATATGTCCAAATCTTCAAGCCATTGGTGATTCCCAAACTAGCTCTAAATTCTCAAACTGTCTAATATGTAACCATGCAACACCGTCGGCGGATAATGAGGTGATTTATCATCTTACTCGAATTTGATTTCATGTTGTGGTTATGAAAGGGACAACTCATTAATGATTTGATCACCTATCCAGATTATTGGAATGGAGAGAACCTAGACGGAGTTGAAGATGATTTACCAGATGCATACCTCTTTAATCTAGAAATGATACCTAGATGGAGTGAAAACATAGTTCCACTTTTATCTATGGGACAATTGTTGATAGACCATAACAAAATAGCTAACAAATGCCTAATTAAGTAAAATGGTAATTTCCAACTGCTTAGCAGATGACTATATCATAGGGGTTTGGATGAAGTATTTCAATTTTGCATAGAAGACTCTGACATTCCTTTGTACCTAAAATAAGCGGATATCACAATGGACTTCATCCATCATAGGAAGATACAAAATTAATAAGAATGGGAGTTTTCTGGCCTAGTATGAAATTTGATGCACACATGTGTGTTAAGGATTGCAAATCATGCGCAAACAACACACCAAAAGTGTATGCTACATTGTACCATGTGAACATAGCACCACATTGGAGTAAGTATATTGTGGATTGTTTAAACTAGGTTCCATTCCCTAAAAACATGTTTAAAACAAGAATAAAATCAATTAAAATTAAAGCAAAATTATACGAATTGATTGGCAACCAATTGTACAAGCATTGCAAAGATAATTTTAAAAAAAACTTTGTGTATCAAAAAGTGAGTACATATTGATCTTGCAGGAGGCACATTCCAGGCAAGCAGGAGGTCATTTTTTAGCGGATACAGCAGCTAAGGATATAATGTATGCCGGAGGATTATGGTGGCCTATACTCTTTATGGACGCTGAAGCATGTGGTGGGATGAGTGTCAAAGAAAAAACCTTCCAATTAGAAAGGACAAAATTTTGTGAGACCCATGATCAGAGCATGCATGTTTGCCAAATGGGATCTAAGTTTTTGGATCCCATAGCATTGTCAAATTACAAAAATCATGTAGAATATATCATTGTAACCACAGACTACTTGACTAAGTGGATCGAAACTAAAGCTAAACAAAAAAATGATGCGTGCACCACGACACAACTTACATGATATGGTTTGCTTATAAAAATTGTGAGTGATTGAGGAACCCATTTTGTTAACAAAGTCATTGAGTATGATGAGTTCATGGTTATACATAAAAAATCAACCTTTTATCACCCGTAAGCTAATGGTCAAGCTGAAAGCACCAACAAAGTTTTGTACACAGTGCTCACTAATATTGTAAATGACAATAGATCGGATTGGGATCCAAAGTTGCACTCTGTTGTTTGGGCTTATAGAGTTGCATACAAGACAATTTTAAGGACTACACCTTATAGCATGGTGTTTGGACTTAATGCCATATTACCCATAGAGTTTATGATCCACATATTGCGGATCACCACAAAATTGAATGGATTGGACATGAATGGCCTGACTGTCTAGTTGAACTAGAAAGGTTGGATGAAATTTGACTAAAGGTTGTAGTCGCAATTTACACCCAAAAACGATGCATGAAAGAGTTTCATGAAAAACATGTGAAATCCAAAGACTTTGCACCAGGTGATTATGTGCTTGTCTATACTCTTAAGCAAAAAACAAAAAAATTTGAAAAAGTGAGAAATGAGACCCTTTGTGATTCATTCCATATCACCAAGTGGGGCCATTAAACTAGCCACATTGGATGGACAAGAAATTACAAACTAGATAAGTGGATGCAGATTGAAGAAATATCACCTGCAATTGACACAAGAGATGCTTGATTGGGCACATGTAGCTAAAAGTAAGAAGGAAAAGCAACAACTCGAGATCCAATAGGCACATCAAGAAGCAAAAGAGCGAGCCACAAAACAAAAACACAAAATCTATCAGATTACCAACATTGAGGAGGATGAAACAAATGTGGATCCATACATTGCAGTAAAGTTAGGAGCTAGAACGTTACCCATTCATGCATTGATCAACTCCGATGCTCAAATGAATACAATCAATTGGAATCTTTACCAACAAATGCCATAATTAATCCTAAAGCCTTTACAAAAAATATTTATAGGATTCAACGGAACCATCAGTATTGCTACAGGTTTTGTGGAGTTCAAAATACACATCAATTAATATGAATGCTCCCATGACTTTTTTATGCTTCAACCAAATGCTTCAACTAATCAATTGATATTGGGCACACCATGGCAATGCAAATACAATGCCTATATCCAATGGGACAACAACCAAGTGCATGTCAAAGCACGGATTCAAGTCATATATGTTGATTTTGCTTCCAAGGAAGATACTAACAAAGATAGGAATGAAGCCAACGGGGTAACCAAAAATGAGAAATAACAACCAATACAGACCACTGCCACTAGTGGTCTATGGATAGATTGGAAGTTGTAGCTACCGGTCATCCGCTCCCTTCAGAACAAGTGAAGAAGACACAATCCTCTAACCCAAAAGCACCTCAGAAACTTTCCGCTCATGGCCAAAGAAAAAAATGAAGCAAATGTGGATACTTTTAAAATGGCCAGCTGAACAAGTAGAGTTTTACCAAACAACGAGCGAGTTTTTTTTAGCAAAGAAAAAAGCGAGCAAAGCCCATCAAATCTAAGAAATAAAATTCCATTACAAATATACATCTACTTACAACTTGATACATAAAGCTAGTTTGTTAAGGTTTATGTTCATACTCAAGCTTATTGTATCAAGTTAACTGCTATCTTAGCAAAAAACACCATATTAGTGAATTTCAAAATTTTCCAATTCCCACTTTTAAGAAGAGCATAAGATTTGACCTGTGGCATGGTCCATAAGGCCTTGCATGGTAGAGACTTGCTTGGATAGACAATATTCTTGCAATGGTGATGGTAGTCCAATGGTGTATCACTCGCACTGGGCCTCCAAGGGAACAGATCTAAAGAAGGACATCGGAAGGTACACGTCAAGAAACCTTTGGTTATATTTGTCCATGGTTTCGGTGGCAAGCATTTCATGAGAGTTGGATTCGCTTCCGTTGGACCGTCTTTAATTACATCTGGCCTAAGCCCATCAGCTGAAAGAAACTGTGAGAATTTAAATTGTAAATTGTGTATGTCATGTGTCACTAGAAGGGTTCCCAAATGGGTCTTTTATAGTCGTGCCCACTGCCTGAGTGTGACAGGGACCTTATCCTTGAGACCCCCTCAAAGAATCCTACGTCGACACGGAATACTTTGGAAATATTGTGAAGCACGTCATTCTAGGAGCATGACACACATCCCAGGTGTCTCATCCCTTGTACGTATATGCAATATGCAATAGGAGGCTAAGGCAGTGTTCAAATAACCAGCTTCACACTGGCGCTTGTCCTTTGTGGCACACCGTGGTTGAACTAGAAAGAAAAACCTCTATTTTTGGTCCCGCTAGCTAGTGGGCGGCCTCATACCCCTGGGCCCGGATACTCGCCATGTCATGAACTTTTCAGCGCAAAATGCATGAAGGCATTGAACCTACGACAGTTTGCACCCCACAACAACCGAGGAAGCCATGAGGCCCAAACCTATTCGTCCTAGAAAATTTGTATTTTATTAATTTTATGTTGTCCTTCGCCTAGTGTGAACCACACGCGTATTCGAAAGGGGAAGGATTGCGAGCATTGGTGTGGACTATGCAGTTGCAACAACACACCCTTGTCTTGGATATCAAAAGCCACAAAATCAGTCTGCGGCACCGTGGACTGATTTTGAGGGGTATCAAAGACTGATTGAAGGCTTAATGGGCTATGAGCTTTACATCTACAGCCCCCTACCCACAGATGTGGTGCAACCCTTTTTGGACACCCGCCTCGACACCAAGCTGGGTTGTGTCTTAATGCTACCCCATTGGCTAGCCAAAATCCGGATCATAGCTCTCTCTCTCTCTCTCTCTCTCTCTCTCTCTCTCTCTCTCTCTCTCTCTCTCTCTCTCTCTCTCTCTCTCTCTCTCTCTCTCTCTCTCTCTCTCTCTCTCTCTCGATGTCTCTGCACAGCAAGGACTACATTCCCAACTAATGATGCTGCCTCCAGGACATTTTGTATCTCTCTCATCCTTCTAGTTAGGTAGATCATTTACCTTCAGCCTCTCTCTCTCTCTCTCTCTCTCTCTCTCTCTCTCTCTCTCTCTCTCTCTCTCTCTCTCTCTCTCTCTCTCTCTCTTTTCTAGGTATGCGCCGCATGGCAACCCTACACCCAACCTCATGGTCAACGATTCTCAGAGATGCATCTTTTCTCTAGCAAAGGCTCCATAGAAAATAATAGGGAAAATTACATAAATAACCCTCTAATTTGTGGAAATTCCCAATATAATCCTCAAATTTCATAAATTCCCAAAATATCCCCAATATTTTGTCATAAATTCCCAAAATGCCCCTCAAAATTTCCAAAATTCCCAAAATACCCCTGGTTGTGAGATTAGATTTCTCTGAAGATACAAAAATTGGTAGCTTTTCATAAGAAGATTGATTGTGTATCAATACGAAATGCTAAAACTAGAATTTAAGTTGGTTATGTAGTCTTTGGAGATGAATTGCTTCATTATTTTTACACATAGTTGCCTTTCTGTGAGTTAATTTGTGACAAATTATAGGCTAAGCACTCAGAAGTGGATATCAATTGTAAAAAAGAATAAAGATTAAAAAATCTTGAACAATCCAATCAAAATAAATACAAAGGTATTTTGGGAATTTCCACAAATTAGAGGGATATTTTGGTAATTTTCCCAAAATAATAACATTTTGAAAGATATCGTTGGGTATTGAACCTGGGTCTTTAAACCTCTAAAAAATAAAATAAGATAATGACATTAGATACTGCTCAAAGCCTACATTTTAATAATGTAGGCTTTTTTTTCCAAATCATTAACATTGTAATCTTAGAAACACTTTTGTTCCAAATACTTTATTCATCCACCCTTGGAAGGTAGCATATGCATTAACTAGTCCAAAAGGCACTCTCTTGTAGGCAAAATAGCCCCAAGAAATAATGAAGGTAGCCTTCAATGGATCTTCAATCGCTATCAAGATTTGAAAGTAGCGATTGAGTATCGTTCATGACCTGCAACTTGATTGAGGATTTTATCCTGGAAGGGTAGTGGATAATGATTCCTTTTTGTGGCAGCATTGAAAATTTGAAATCAACACATATCCTAGATCTTCCAGTTTTCTTTGGCACAAAAATTACTGGAGAGACCCATTCAGACTCCTTCACTCAAAAGATGAAATTTGCTTCCAACAGCTATGTCACCTCGTGAATAGGTGACCTCTCATGAATGACCCCCAACCTCCTAAGTTTTTGAACCTTTGTCTTGGCACCTTCCTTTAGGTTGATTCTATGCTCAACCCCTATTGCTCCTTGCAACCCCGTTTATTCAGTGACAAATAGCTTTGGAAAATCTGCAAATATGTATTCATACTCCTTGTTTTCTTTCTTTGTCAAGTCCTCTCCAAAAATGATCCTTATGTTCACTTTGGAAAGCTCTATGATTGAATTTGGATTCTCTTTCTCCTCCTTGACCTCCACATCATGCACTGATGCTTCCTTTTTGACACTTATCCCAAATAGATCAGGACATAATTGCATCAAGCCTTCCTCTACACTCTCATATTATGACGTAGACAAAACATCACTATCATATGAGGTGTTGAATCCATATCTTGCATCTCTAGTAAAGGTTGTGTGTGACTCTTGTGAATCTTCATGTTTTAGATATTGGTCCTTCCTTTCTCTTGGTCGGGGATGGTGATCCAGCATGTGCCCCAATCCTTATTTAGCACCAAGGGTTATAAGCCATGGCCTCCCTACCATGATCAAATAAGAATTATCACCCGCTTGCATCACGTAGCAATCAACCAAGCACTCAATATCCAAGACTTTTATCTAAACATCTTCAACTATCCCAAGACACCTTACCTTTTTTGTGGTTGGCCATCCTATACGATCGAAGCATTCAATGAAATCTTGAAACTTGCTTCCCTCATGATAGCCTCCATCAAGGAACACACATGTTGGGAACCACCATCCACATACGCTTGCACTTCCGTTTTCTTTCCTAGCATAGCTTCGACTATTGGGACCATATCTACGGGGTGACCAACCCTCAAGGATGAAACTATGCTTGATGCTTTTCCTTTTTGGAAGGAAGCCATGTACTCGCATTTTTTTCCATTGCCTCCTTAATTTAGCGTTTAAATCCACCAATTGAATAAAAGATATGTTGTTCTTTTAACTTTGTATGTCGTCCACAATATCATAGTCTTTAACACCTTGGCCAAGAGGGTGGTCCTTTGGACCTATTTTTCTTCGTCGTCGCCTCTTCCTACTCTCTGGTTGATCTTCTACTTTATCCTTTCCTTTCCTTTCTCTTGTTTCCCTCTCTTCTTCTCCCTATCATGCATAGCTCTCTTATTGACCAAGACATCTTGATGCTCAAGGGTAATGATGTTGATAGCCCTTCCTTCTCCATTTATAGGAAACTGTTGTGGTTGTTATTGCAACGGTAGTGCTTCTAGTGCCCACTCTTGATGATTTTCTTCTACTCTCCCTTGACCATGCCCATACAAGGGATACATACCTCCTCACTCTCTTAGTGGCTCAGGAAAATTAGGGGTGTAGTGAACCTCTTCACCACAATTGGAGCATCTACCTTTTTGTAGCTTTTGTCCCCTACCTTTCCCAAATGGCCGCTCTTCTCTTTGATTTCTATCCATTATGTTAATCCTTATTTCTTACCACTAACTAGCAAGATCATGCAAAGCCCTGGCTGTAATAGGATCAAGACATTGAACCACTTGCTCCGCTCTATCATCCACTACCATAGGAACCATTGGTTGCACCACAAGTGGCTCAACATGTGATATACCTTGCTCCCACCTTCTTTTGATCTTCTTGCTATTGGCCTCAGAAATTTCCACAGCTCTTTCAAATATAGGAGGCTCCTCTTGATCGGACTTCTCCCTTACAGTTGGATGCAGACACTCCATAAAATGTTGTACTTTGAAAAAATCCCATAGTTGTCCGTGAGATGCTGCCTCTAATTACACCCAAAGTCCTTTGAAGTGTTGCAAAAACTCTTGAAAGTTAGGATGAAAATCTTGTTGCAAACCTCTCAACTTTGTTGTTTCTTTTGTCGCCGTCAATCTCTTTCCAAACCTATCAAAATCTCCTTGCTTCACCTCCTTCCATGTTTGCTTTTTTTGTTCCTCTAGACCTTTAAACCACTTGTGAGCTTCTCCTTTGATTGCAAAATGAAATACATGAATTTATGCTTTGTCATTCACAATGTGCATATCACGTCTATGCCACTCAAAGTTAGGAATCCAGTCCTTACATCCTCTTTTCCTGTAAATACAGGCCTACTATATGCCATCCCTTTGGAGTCGCTTCTCCCTTTCATGAGTAACTTCACAAAAGTTGAAGTCTTGTGCCCGAACAAAACCACCACTTCTCTTCAACGATGATCAAACTTCATAGAAAAACCACTTCACTTGGGTGCACAACCGGCAAAATTTTCACTCCCTAGCGGGATCGCCAAAGGATGATGGATCAAAAGACATGCGCACACTGACACACCCTAACACCTTAACACAACCCAAGGAATTCATTCGTTTCCCTCACACCACACACAACCGCTCAAGAGATCCACGAAAAAATATCCCCCCAAGCTCAATTCAAACTCTAAACACCCCGGCTTACAAGCTCTTGGCCACCCGCAAGTAGTACAAGGTGAGCCGAGTTGATCAACGCTTGAAATCACACTAAATGGAAACCAAAATTTACAAAAAAACTCAAAAGATCCAGCCACAAAAAGCCTCTCTGAAACCATTCCAAAAGCTTCACCAACTCCACTCTCTTGGACTCTTTGGAGTAGCCTCAACCCTAGTGGCACCGATATAGGATCACATAGTCTTGCAGAAAGCCGCACCTTCTTTCCTCAATACCTCTCTCTCTCTCTCTCTCTCTCTCTCTCTCTCTCTCTCTCTCTCTCTCTCACACACACACACACACACACACACACACACACACACACACACACACATACATGGAAACCTCAAAACTTCCATAGACTCTCACAAGTGAAAAACAGAAGAGAAGAATCTCTCATTCACTCCTCCACATACTAAAAAACAAGACGCGAACAAGACAAAATTGCACAAGACCACTTGTAGAAACCACGCTTCCTCCCACACACAAAGGGGTGAAAGTTCTCATATTCCCCTTCAAAAATTATCTCTTATCCTAAAAACTCATGGCATCATGAGTGATGTGAAAATTATAAGCCTTTTCACACCATTTTTCACTTTTTTTTAACCTTTTTTGAGCCAGTTTTGACCCTCGACAGACATTTTTTGCGAGAAAAATACCAAACGGACTCCAAAATCCACCAAAATTTGTAGGTTTTGTCCTTGATACCCAAAAATGCATTGCTACATTTCCACATCCCATTCTTGACCACTTCTAGGAAGGTTTGCGCATTGCTATATATCATGCGCCACAAATAGACAGGTATCACATGTGTCAAACTTCTCGGGAGAGACAAGAGTGTCCACACTTTTTGCTTGCATTATTTACATTCTAAAAAGCTCAAACACATTCCCTAGAGAAAAAAGCTCTGCTTAAGATCCACCTCTTGCAGAGTGATTAAGAAAAAAGATCTGCTTAAGAGTGCTTCGGTTGGGTTTGCTCGGATTTTTGCTCGCTCGAAAAATCTTGCTCGCTCTTTGAGATTCCTCAACAAGTAAAGCTAGTGGGAAACAAAACAAAGACTACACAAAAAACCTAGATACCTATAATGAACCCCACACATTCAAGGAAATTTGCTTTGGATTCCAAAAGTCCTACTACAATCTACAAAACAACGCACACAGTCTACTCTGAAAACCACGCCAAATCAGACTATCAAATAGGCTAATACACTTCCAAAATCACGGATATTTCAAAACACAACCAAGTGGATACTACATCCCAAAGAGGTACAACATCTGCCCATACACAATGGATTTCGAAGAAATGGGGATTGCCAAAAAAAACATCCAACCCAATGATGTCTTAGTCACTCCAACATTCTTCCAAAGTCACGACCAAAGAATGGTGGCCGATACTTCAATCACAATCTCAGAACTTCAATCGACAAAACCCTTCTATGACTCAAGGAGCTATTGAGTTACAACGCTTACTACATGGTGCACGCTCATTGAGATCCACACAGGTGAACCTCGCCATCGAATTTCCTTAATCACTCTGCTTAAGATCCACCTCTTGCACAACATCCATTTTTTCATTCATTGACTGAGTATGCATATGTAGGACCCTTTACATCGCTTTGCATAAGGCATCGCTTTACGGGCAATGTACAACAAACCCTCGGTGACACAGTACTAGGAGGGAGGGAGGCATTTTGAAGCATTAGAAAGGAAAAGGGCACTGTTTTCTTGATCCCTGTATTGAAATTCGCGTTTGATTTCTTGTTTCACCACAATTGTTGATTTTGAGTCCTAAAAGTTAAAAGATTTAAGAATAAGAGATAAACGCTAAAGATGAGCCCTTAGGTGTGTAAATACGCAGATAATAAGTTTTTTTGCTAAAATTAATAATAAGAGGTGCAATAATTCATTGAAAATTTACAAATAAGGACTTTTTTGTGAAAGTCAACTTCTTTTATTTCTAGCTCAATTTTGGATTTTTAAAGTCAATTTTGCAATTATTTTTAGGTAAAAACTTTACCAAAAAAGCCAGACACAGGTACATGGACTATGGGAAGAGACAAGAATTTTCAGAAGTCAATTCGGAGCAACAAGCTAGTTATGGCCAAAATCAAATAGGCTGCAAAAAACGTTTTCAAGCTAAAAAAAGCCTGATAGGACAAAATGGACGGATTAGGGCACATGATATTCGAATTCAAAAAAGTTCGACACAATGGTCATCGGACACATGAGGTAGGACTAACTATGAGGTGGGGGGAAAAACTGACCCGAGATACATATAGGCGAGGCCCACTTAACCCTAAAAAACTGACTCGAGATATGTATAGGCAAGGCCACTTAACCCTTTATTTTCAATGATGAGTTTGGGTGTGTGTGTGTGTGTGTGTGTGTGTGTGAGAGAGAGAGAGAGAGAGAGAGAGAGAGCTACTTTGGAGTGGTTTTTCTCATGATTCCCACGTCTAACACGCTTCGAAATCTGATACTAGATATGAGAGGTATGGTCCCTACCTACCTAGTACACTACCATTTGACGTCATTGCATGTCAAATCCAGCGACATAAGAGAACGGTAGACCGAGGCCGGCTCGAACCCAAAAACGATGACTATGCCAGATCAGGATAACAAATTAGCACAAAAATCAAGGGAAGGATCGATTTTAGATTGACTAACACACCCCTAACTTCAAAAATCAATTTTGGGCGTTTGAAAAACCCTGCAGAAGGAAATCGCGTTTTTTGCAAGCTGCCAGAATGAATTCAATTTTGGCCACTAGCTTTGGGATAACAAAGCATTGAACTTTGGTAAAGGAACTTGCATAGATGGGATGATTTATAGGGTTTCTCAATGGAAAAAACTCCTACAACCTCAGGAATCGCCAAAATCAATGTAAAGCAGTAATGGGATGATGAAATGGGCTGAAAACTTGCTAGGAGCTTCAAAAGACTATTCCCAAACTATGGGAATTATGCATGGTACTACACCAAGCTGGGGGATCAGGTGTCAAAGTCAAAGGATCTTTCTTGAGAGGACATAGTGGTCACATGGTCCACGTGACAATGAGTTCAATGATGAGTCACCATATAAATGTTTAAAATAAGTGTATAAGTATGTATGAATCACTGTTTGGTTGAAAAAGTTGATTTTTGTGTTAGGTAGAGAAAAAATCGCTTTTTTTTCTCTCTCTGCCTTGAAGCACTTGGTATTTGGAACTGTACACTTGGCACACATTTCCAACTTAGGATAAAAACCACTCTTGAGACAGATCTTATATTTTGGAGGTCGCAATATGTTGTAAGGCAAAAGTCTCTTAGACACAAGCCCAAAACTAGGCTCAAGTCAATGAAGGTGATGCAAAACACAATGCAAAGTCATTAGTTAGCTCATAACACTTAATATAAGGTGTGGCATGAGTTTCACCTTGTCTAAAAGATAAATATGAGAAACAAGAAAAAATCACGATTTTTACACTAGCAGAGCCGAGTTGCAATCAACTGTGGAATTTGAAGTTTTATAGGTAAAAACCTAACTAATCAAGACCTATCCCAAATGTTTTACACCCATTGGAAAAGTGTAAAACCCCCTAAGAAAACCTCAACTTTAGCCAAATGATTGAAATTGACCTAATCCGTGCCCAAATGACCAATTTTAGAATGCATGTGGAGGAATAATCTATAATCAATGTGAGAAGTAAACCTACGAAGTTTGGTGCTTGACAGAGGCTAGATGTGAAAAAATGAAAAAAATCGTGATTTTTTCTAGCAGAATGTTATCAGCAAGTTTAGGAAGGAGTTAATCATAGGTACATGTTTGGGGCAGCATATGGAACATCCCTATGAAGCCAAAGTGAAAAAAGCTCACATCTACATAAACCAAGGTACCAAACACCTGAGCAAATGACTGAAACCTCGACTACGACCAAACCTCCAATCCAAATCACACCAAATCAAAACTTGAGCCTATAGGGGTAGTGAACAAGTCCATGCAAAAACTCGGCCTGATATAAAAACACATTTTTTTGTCTGTTTGCATGATGGCCGCCTGCAGAACTATGTATCATAAACCCTGGATATCAGAAATACCTTGGATGTCCTTCCCCAAAGGAAATAAAGGGTTGGTTTATGATTTAGCCAGCAACCAAATGAGCGCATTTTGCATGGCTTCTTTGCCCGCTTGATGTTCATGCCATCATGCTTCATGAGCACTTTTGAAGAAGCTTTCTACACAGGGTTTTTCACATTGAACACCACTTTTTAAGCCTGAAGTCAACAACATCGGAGTGAGTTTGTGAGCTACCACACAATGGATCTCCTTTCAGTATACACGATGAGGCCATTTGCTCCTGAAGACAAAGACTCAGCGGCGGAATATCAAGAAGGCCTACAAGAAAAAGCAAGGCGCTGCCTCAAAAGGCGACCTGACATCTGCCATCGCTTTTGACTCATGTGAAGGACAACATGAAATTGGACGGGGAGAGTGTTGGAAGATTCCAACCAAAGTTTGAGTTTGTTTTATCTCCCATGCAATTGTAATCCCAATTGATAAGCAACATCTTTGGAAAGCCGAGAATGTAGACACTAATGCGATTATGGTAAATCTAGCTTTTGTACCATGAAACCCGGAGCTAGGGTTTAAAAGAAACATTGTAAGGTTTTTTGTATGAGCATTATTATGAATGAATGAGCAATTTGTACATCGCTTCTAATTGCTCACACCGCACCGCAAGGTTGTCGCATCAGAATTCCGAGGGTACCATTGTGTTTTCTTGTCAAGCTCTACGTGCAAATACCTGCATTGCAAGCGTCGCACGAAAACCGCACGTCTCCATCTACGACCTTCCAGGTGATATTTCTCTCTATTTGAGTGTCGTTTTGAAATTCCGTCAATTATATATGATTCGCGGCGCTCAGAAGGCACATCTGAAATTCGAAAAGTTTACATGCATCAAAAAATTGTGTTTTTTTCCGGTGTCGTAATGCAAGTCTGATGACCTAGACATGTTCTATATAGTCAAGATGCCTATTCACCAATGCTCTCCAATAGGATCAACAAGATTGTGCAAGAGATATTAGCACAAGGAGTTATAACCCCTTTTGAGAGTGATTGGGCATTCGAGCATGATGCTACCTTGGAATGAGCTAGTTACTTTGATAGCTTTTCTAGGTTGGAGACTCACAATCAAATGTCCAGGTAAAGAGATAACAAATTCAGACTTCAGATGAACTTAGAAAATCAAATATGAACTGAACTAAAAGTACAAAGTGAGATGTTGAGTCACAAAGTACTGGAGCTAATTTATATATTCAGATGAAATAAAAGTATGATGCCTATGAAGTTTAGAGTCAATGGAGTTGATTAGCTCAAGGATTTGCACGTGGTTAAGTGAGAGGTCCAAAGAAGAGGATCATAGATTTCAGTAGATGAAGTGCATATTGAGAGTCATAGTGGAGCGTGTTGTGTTCAGACAAGAGATTGACAACCTCTTGGCATGCCTCCATACCCTAGTCGAGTCATTTGCTTCCGAAGATTGACATTTCGTCTTGGTTCTATCTTTTTCAGAGATGTGATAAGTGTTAAGACCCCCAAACAATGACCTAGGAGAGTATTGGCGACACTGCTTGTGATGACGAAGTCTTTTATGATACCAATTTTGGAAATAGGGATGCACAAATGCACATGAAGATGGAGGAAGAGGAGAAGCCAAAGGACACACAACACAAGAAGTAGTAATAGTGAGTGTGCTAATACAAAGATTAAGCTATTCCTACAATGTTGTAACCCCAAGTGAGAAAACCTCCTCCCTACGAAGAAAAGTACCGTAGTGGCTCCAAGCTTAGTCACAATTTACATTTTGGTCCTTCAATTCTCCACCAACCCAACATGAGAAAACTTTTGTTGGCAAGCGACAAGGTACATCAAGA
Source organism: Adiantum capillus-veneris (assembly GCF_014529385.1). Taxonomy (NCBI): domain Eukaryota; kingdom Viridiplantae; phylum Streptophyta; class Polypodiopsida; order Polypodiales; family Pteridaceae; genus Adiantum; species Adiantum capillus-veneris. Next base: position 35,087,398 of record NC_140941.1, read on the forward strand.
AGAGAGAAGGAACTAAAGAGAAAAAGGGTTTTCCAAGTCTGGCCAAAAAGGCTATCAAATGGCTATGGTTGATTTGGGACAGAGTCGAGAATCAATTGATCAAGCTCACCATGGTGAGCAAACATGCCTTCAATAGTTTGTGGATGACTACACAAGGTTCTGACAGTTTGATGAGGACTCTTATAAGCTCTCCTAGAACTATTTTGCAAGGCTTGTGGCTTACATTAATCACACATACCTTGGTTTTTATCCTGTTCCCACAATGGATCAAAACTCAGGGTTTCTAGTCAACTAAACCTAGGGAACCTTAGGCTCATAGGTATCCATGGATCTTAGCATCACTTAATGCAAAGATAAAAATGGGTGATTGCTTAGTTCGAGGATTATAGCGATTATTAAATAAACAAGCACCCTTACAAATCTTACCTGGTAAGTGAGCTCAAAAATGGGAATTGTAGGTTTAATTTAGAGGTGGGATGCACTAAACCTGGGTTTTTTTCAAGTGCTGGATAAAAAGGCACCTCAGTTATTTTTAAATAGCCATGACAGCGAGAGAATTGATTAGAAATGGCAAACACTTGCATCGAGTGGATAACCGACCATGATCGCATTCCTAAGAGATCCGACTTATTGCAACTCACTTGCAGGGCTTTTAATTTATAGCAGAGACACTTCTGCACATACTTTGTATGAGAGCTTCAATAAAACAGTCCCAAACCAGAACTACCCAAGAACTTAACATTCATCAGAGGAAAATATGACCTGCTCGTTTTCAATTTAAAATCCTCTGGGGCAGTCGAAATAGCATATTGCCAATGTCCAACGGTTCCATTATGATTTGGCTTCCTTGGAGGTTATCTTATCAGATTCTCATGTTGCTTGTTCAAGACATTCCATGAACTGCAATTGCAGCCTTGAAGGGAATCAGGTGAGCATTATCCAGCTTTTGAGATCCTCCATCGGATGAGTCCTCAGAGTCATTAATCATCATGCCCTGCCAAACACCTCCATCTGAATTTGCAGCGTTCAAATCAGACCTTGCTTGGACTGCTTCTCTAGCATGCTGGTCATACCCTGCATCAAAAGTTTGCCCTTTCCTATGGGTTGCATTTGTTGCCGCAGACACCTCTGGTTTTTCTCCTGCAGTTAGCCTTTCAACACCTTCATCAGCTGATTCTCTCACCTGCCCACTTTGCAACCTTGACAAAAGTGTATCCTTTCCATTTTCAATTCGCTGTTCCACAACTGCAGCTGTTCGTATGTCTTGACCATCCTCTTCAGACTCTTCTTCAGAAGACCAAAGCCCTGTATCTTTTGCTATTGGTGGGTCTGCTGCACACACATCAGCACTGGTTTGTCTCTTCTTCCTCGCTGATCCTTCACAAAATGTTCCTGCCAAGTCCCCGTCCAGATACTTCCGGATTCGTACGTTGGAAGTTGTATTTTCCAATCTTTCAGCGGACTCTGCCCCCCCAGCCGTTAGCTTCTCTTCACTCTCAACACCTAAAGGCTGCCTCGCTTTAACTGCAGCAAGCACTTGCTTGATAGCTTCATCTGGAACTTTCCTCTCACTGATTAATATTTCAGCTATAGATGCTGGTGTGACATTCACCCCTGGTTTCATGGCCTCCTCAAGCTCCCCGTAGAGTGCATGATTCTTGACACCCAAATAGGTAACCGCTAGCTGCTTGAACACAGAGAATGTGCAGTAGGACAAATGTATATGCATGTCCATTCTGCCACACCTTAGCAAAGCCGAATCTAGTCGCTCCTTATGATTTGTTGTGAAAATGAAAATCCTCTCCTCCCCGTAGCATGAAAGGAGACCATCCGCAAAGTTCAACAGCCCCGATAAAGTAAACCCTCGTGAATTACTGCTAGGAGTTTCCTCATAATCATCTTTGTCCGAGGAATATTCATGGTGCCCTTTCTGCCGCTCAGAAATTCCTTTGATGGTGGCACAATCAATGTCCTCAATCACTATAATGGATTTCCTTGTGGTCTGCATGAGGAGGCTCTGAAGGCTTGAGTTGTTGAATACATTTGTGAGTTCAAGATCATAGATGTCATAATGCATGTAGTTTGATATGGCAGCTATCAAGCTGGACTTGCCTGTGCCTGGAGGGCCGTAGAGAAGGTAACCACGTTTCCATGCACGACCAATGCTATGGTAATAAGCCTCCGATTCTGAAAAAGCTTTAAGATCTGCCTGGATACGCTCTGCCAAATCACCATCTAGGGCAATAGTATCAAAAGTTGAAGGATGCTTCAAGGTTACTGGGCTCCAATGTGATCCATGAGTACCATTCGTGTAGAGAATCGGTAGCGTGTTCTGCTGTCTAATCTCATGTGCCACTCTAGTGATGTGGTTAAGATAGGGGTGAAGCAGGTGCCGTTTGTCAGATTTCAACATTCTGAGGGTAAACACATCATTTGCATCATCATTATTTTGGTCATGAGAGGAAGAGTGCTTACCATCTGATGCAATTGTGTGTGTCCAGCTGAATTGGACACCTTCGAAGGTGTCGATTAGGGTTTCGTCGAGGGGGAGGCCAAAAAAAAACTTTGAGATGGGACGATCAAGGTCATCAGCAAGATCCATACCATAAAGACAGACACGCCGAGTAGCAAATTCGATGTTGAGAGAGCCAAGGTAAAGACCTACCTCTGAATAGAAGGGGTTGCAGGCAGAAGCGATGCGTGCATAAGCATTAGAGTTATGGCGTACAGATGCGTTGGGGCCAGCTTTACTCTTGCGAGGAACCTCGATGTAGGCAAAAGGGTCTGCTGTGGAGAAGAGCTTCACCCACAAATCCCTAAGGCAGGAATCTAACTTGGCCCTCAGAGGATGGGGGACAAAGGTAAGCCCGAACGCACAGGCACCCATCACAGACAGAGCAGTCTTTCCAGCATCCATGGTGAAGAATGAAACAGAATTACATGAGAAGCAGCCAATAGGGGCGTGTTTTGTAAGCTTCTCGTTCTTCGCTTTTCTGTTGAAGACGAGGTCAAAAAGAGGAGGCGAAATTGAATTTGTGTATATCACGCTTCCTCTTTTTGGCCAGGAAAAACGTGCAATTCTTTCACCGTTAAATGGTCACCTTCACATTAACACATTAATGTTTCTATTTCTAGGTGACATTTCAAGTCATTTCATGTATTGCTATATATTCTCATTATATGAAAATAAGCATGTGTGTGTACCTTTTTCTTGAATTTGCTAAGAAGAATTTTTAAAATTTTGATTTATTTTTCAAATTTTTATATTATTTTTCTCTATTTTTGAGCAAAAATTCTCCTTTTCCCCTTACTCTCAATTAACATTTTTAAAATTGAAAACGACACAATATTAAGATGAGACACATTTTTCGTGAACACAAAGTCCATTAACATGTCAAATATGTTCTAATAATCATTTATTAAGTAAAAAATGATGCCTTCTAGAAGCCATCGTAAACTATTCACCTTGTTTTTTTTTCAGAACTCACAATTGTGAGTGTAGAATATTAGGCCTTGTCACACACAGACGGCACCCATCCATGACATGGCACGTTTGAGGCGAGCGCCCATTTTCAGTGAAAAAAGGATGTCCGAGTACCCAGTCAGACAAGGCGGACGAAAGTAATATAAAAAGAATTGACACTGCAGGAAATTGACGAATCAAAGCTGTCGAAATCCTTCTTGGCCCCGCGTAGGCAGAGTGGGGGAGTCGCCCAACTGTGAGGGGTTGCTGTCCATGACCTGGCACACCAGCATAGCACTAAGGGAGATGTCCTCCGGATGTGTGTGACAGCTGAAATCTATGACAGCTTCTCCGATTGGTCCAATGACGCATCAGAGAAAGGCATCTGCCCTCGTCTGACAAGAGCCTTTATAATAAAAAAATTTACAAAGACACGCCATGCTCAGACCAAGCCATGGCACCACAGAGAGTCCATCCACCATACATCGGCTAATTAGGGAGCCACCCCCGACCATACCCTCAACATCAGGGAACCATACAAAATATCATACATCGGCTGAACTGGGAACCACCCCCAACAATCTATCACATCGGTTGAATAGGGCCCCTTCTTCGTTCTTGTATATCACGCTTCCTACGAAGAGCAAGTGAGGCAACTCTAAGTTATTTTGGAGTGCCAGGTGTTGAACACATAGAGAGTTTGGTGGGCATTGCTATAGACCATCTATTGAACATAATAGGACATACACATATTGCATCTAGCACTAAGTAAACAAGTTCAAAGTGCATTGGAGAGTTTGTAAAAAAGAATTGCATGTGTATTTATTAAACATATATAATGATTGATAACCTCAATAACTATCTAAAAAATGGTTTAATTTCACGACTTTCTCTACTCTACAATTGTTTGAGTAGTGAGACCAAGGCACTCCTCTATGCTGTATATGTTCTGATAGATTTTGGAGCGCAATTGGTTACTTGGTTGATTGTGATTACTATTGTAGAGAGAGGATATCGCGTCCCTACTATTTGACAGACTATAGCATTGTCCGACATTCTGACACATCATCCACAACGGCATTCAGAACTGTAGCATGGAAGTCTGAAACTCTCATATTGAATTCCACACTGATATTTGTTTGCAATTATGTCAATTTTGTCATACTTACAAAACGATCTGTCCAGTTCTATTGAGTTGGCTCGATTATAAGCGTGTGACCACAGACGAGGCTCAATTATCCACCCTAATTACTGATAATTGAGCCTCACATGTCCACCACCTATGGCTAAATACACACCAAATTGTTGCCTGCCCGTCACTTTTGGCGATGGACGGGCATTATGATTATAGTTACCAGCTCACGAGACCCCCCTTCGAGGGCCCTTGCTTGCTCATACCAACACTACGTGTATGTGTGTGTGTCTCTCTATCTTTGTACATCTCCCCAAGGTGTGAAAACAAGGTGAGGACTCACGATGGCCTGTTGGAAGGTAAGGGGGGAGGAAAGATTTATGTAAGAGGGAAATGGCATAACCAATCTACCACACTTGGGTGATAGAAAGGTTATACCATTTTCCTCTTGAATAACAGGTCTTGAGTTCAACTCTCCTCGTCGGCTAGATCTCTAAGGTCTCTTGGGATAGTTTCCTACGACGTTAAAATTCTCTTCTTCTTCTTCTTCTCTCTCTCTCTCTCTCTCTCTCTCTCTCTCTCTCTCTCTCTCTCTCCCTCCACACACACTCACATGCACACACACATATACATGGAACCTCTCTCTACTCTCTTCTTCTCGTTGATAAGTGACCTTTTAATCTCTCTCTCTCTCTCTCTCTCTCTCTCTCTCTCTCTCTCCACACTCACTCACACACACACACACGTATACACAAATACACAAGCATGTATGCACGTGTTGAAATTGACCTATCTACCATCCCAAAAGCTGATTAACACAAGAAGATGTACTCCTGCTAAATCTAATAGTGGGTTGTCCACAAAATTCCTCTCTTTGTCAACTCTCTCTCTCTCTCTCTCTCTCTCTCTCTCTCTCTTTGGTTACATACTTGAGTTGCATCGAGATCTACCCCATGGATGTCCGAGCTTTGTCATAAGCAGGCAAGCCCTCCTCTCTTTATAAAATATACTCAATGTTTGAGTTTTGTTAATGTCTCTGTCATGTGCATGTACATACATACATGCACTCACTATAGTAACCGATAAATTGAGAGAGAAGGGACACCAACACAGGTGCCCAATGCCAACAATTTTTCAAGCACTTTCAAAAAGGGTAAAGAAGTGTCTCTTTATAGTTATTTTTAAAATTTTGAAAATATACTTGTTTGTTTCCAAAATACACGGATGCCGTTGTGGCAAGGTACGGTAAGTAAAAGTTTGTTAGTATAGTACACCTAATTTGTTCTTGGTAGCCTCTGGGAGAGAACAAATGTGTAATCTTCAACACCTCAAGACTCGGCTAAGCTTGAGATCTTTTTGTAATTTCTTTGAGATTTAAATACATTCACTTACTCTTATGATTTTGGCCAAATTTTTTTATTTGAAAATACATTTTCACAGATATCATTTGTTATGTGTACTTAAGCTAAACTATTTACTTTATGTAAAGTAGAAAGGCTTTTGACTTTACATTTTCCAAAGTCTTTTTGCTATGTGTACTTAAATTGTTCATTTTATGTAAAGTAGAAAGGCTTTTGACTTTACATTTTTCAAAGTCTTTTTGCTATGTGTACTTAAATGGTTCAGTTACTTTGTGTAAAGTAGAAAGTCTTTGATTTTCAATTCCCAAAAGTCTTTTCATTTTTTGCAATGTTACTATTCACTTTTGTATTTTAAATCTTCCTACCTTTGAGTTTTGCATTTTAAAATAGAGGTCTTATAAGGTTTTCTCTTGAACAAAGAGTGAGTGACACATGGAGGGTCTCTCCTTCCTTAAAAAATTAAAAAATTTAAGCTGTTTCATATATAATATAGATAGAAATATAGAAGTCATTTTCAAGCATGCGAACAAAGTGTCTTAGTTTAAGCTTTCTATTCACAAGACTTTTGAATCCCTTAGGGACACTTGTCTCTCAAAGAAAGTGATGTAAAGAAACAAAAGGGACAACAAAGATATTTTATAAAGAACCTTGCCATGTGACGCTCATCTAGCCAAAGAATCCAATGGCCTTAGTTTTGCAACAACTTTGCACACTTAACCCTATGGCCTTCCACAGGCCAAAAACACTCTTCTAAGAAGTAACATGGTATTTATAAGGTTTGGATCTATCATTGCTCACAAAAATGCCTTTGTCGTATAATTCATGTTCGTTCATGTCAATTCTTTTATGATATAAAAAATCCTCAAACGCAAACATAAATGCTTATATTTGGATATAGAGCTTCTTGGCCCATAGCTTATTGGTGTATGGCCTTGTACAAAGTGGATACCAGATGACCATATTCTAAGTACTAGACAATTTGTCCCACTTCACCTTTGGGGAGAGAGAGAGAGAGAGAGAGAGAGAGAGAGAGAGAGAGAGAGACCAATGGGAAGCAGCAAGGCCAGAGGCCCTCCAAATCGACCAACTTCACCTTCAGCAGCGCGAGAAAGAGACATAGAGAGTGAGTAGGAGTAGGATGAGAGAGGGAGAGGAGAACACACACACACACACACACACACAAACTACAAATAAGCACATCATTGAAGAGTGTTTTATCAAACAAAATAGTAGTTATTTTTAATACTGCACAAAAATTTCAGAGAGTACATCACTCTACTGCCAAAAATGCTATGGAAAATACCTACATAGCTCTCACAGTTGTGTTATTTTAACAGGATCAGGATTTTGAGCTAGAGCTCGACACACTTCTCTTCAATCTATCTTTCCCCAACTAAAGTAAATCTTGTAATGATGAGTCAACTTGTTTCAAGAGCATTAGCTCAACATTAGCAAAGAAATTGGATCAAGCAGCTGAATGTAGATCGTGTCTTCTCAACCTAGTGTAGTTTTCTTCTTAGACCCATGTCTATCCCTCATCACTATCTCAACCAAGAGAGATCTAGGACTCAAATTTAGGGGCGTGGAGTGGCTTTGATCTCAGCGTTGTCCGATTGCTTGATGACCTAAGGGTGAACTAGGGACAAAAACGGCGCCCTGAGTTTACCCCATAGCTCATCGGTCTCGCAAGGTGTGGGTTGAACTCGAGACCTCCTAGTTGCCACCCACACAAAAGCCCTATCGTCTCGTTGGAGAGTGTCGCTGCCCATGTTAGCACGACAGACGATCACCCCCTAGTTCACGCCTACTTTACCCCTAATTCATGCACCCCTAGTTCATTGGATGATCAAATGGCTAGGATCGAAGTTCCCCCCACCTCCAAAATTTGGGCCCTATATCCCCTATGGACCTTACCCCGATGTCATATAGTGACAAGGATGGCCATCCCCACTCAGTAGGTAGCAAATATTCTTCAAAAGATTCAAGAATAAGAGTCTTTACACTTGAAAAAATGTCAAAAAAATTGTGAGCCATTTTCTTGGCTGTTGAAAAAAAAAAAAGACGATGTTAGCATTCAAAACTTGAAAATTGGAGAGAGAGAGAGAGAGAGAGAGAGAGAGAGAGAGAGAGAGAGAATTAGAATTTTCATGGCCACTTTCATAAAAGATGCACTCCAATATTAGAAAGAGAAGTCTTATAAGCACAACACCTTTACTAAAACTACTCACGACCATATAATATTTCAAATAAAAAAAATTCATATAAAATTATGATGCCACTTAATTGTAAGAATCTTCTTTTATAATGACTCGTACCGCACTCTATAATTGGAGGGTTGAGGATCACGTTGAAATATACATCATCAATAAACTTTACAATCAATTTGAAAACATCAAACTCATCGTTTGAAATATAAGACTCACGATTCTACACACCTTCCATAGTTGAATATCACAACCACTTACATTGACATAATAGATATGAATCATGTGTAGCTCTTGTAGAACCCTTATCATCCTCATTTTGCTCAATACTTGTGACTCCCTATATCATTTTGCTCAATACTTCTGACTCCCTATAGAGTGAAATACTTAAATACCTAGAGATTCCATACCAATCGTCTGCATACCAATACATCCAATGTTGTCACAAAGACCATGCACCACATTTTTAAGAAACATACTCATTTTTCAGCTTTAGATAGATGTGCATCTTTATTGTGTTGATAGAACAAACAACACATCATGATCCATATCAATCTAACACAAAGCAAAGTTTTTGAAATTTTTCACAATCGAAACATCACACTCTCCTGCTCTACCTTTCAACCCAGGGAAAGAACTAAATACTTTCCATTGCAATTATGTGAAAATTAAGCTAACATATTTGGACCATATTAGAATGTGAAAATCAATCACATCTAGATACCAAATAAAGAGGGACTCTCACAAATCTTACTCCACACTAGCTAAACCGAACTTCATGGGTTCCAAGACCATGTTGTATCCCTTGTGACAACATCTACCAAACGAAACCTATCATGCAGGTCCATAATTCCAGGGTGCAAAAATGTATCTGATACACTATTGTCCCAAAGAAAAATCTCCTACAGGACCTTGTCATGTGTTTGAAGAGCAAAATGGATGAAAGCATTCTAGTATATACATCCTACGTGGAAAACTCAATCAAAGAAAATTCAAAAATAAATTGAAACCAAATCATACGCGTACCTAGAGGTTGAACATAACGTCCACTTATCCATTGTCAAGTGCATCATTCAAACTGAAAGGTACAACCAAGAAGGTACATTACCAAAGAAACCAGCCTGAAAAGATCTAGTATGTCTTTAACCTATTAAACACTAAATGAAAGATTAAAAATATTTAATTGGTAATCCTGGGTGTTGCCTTGGCAATCCAAACATGTCAGGCCTAGGTCAAGGGGGCCCTATTATTAGCAAGGCAGAGCCTATATAGAGCATGGCTAGGTGGAGAGTTGCAACCTCTATTCCCCTCAGTCTCACATTGGTATCAGAGCTTAGGGGAGGAGTGATCTATGGAGGAGGGGGGTAAGACCTCGCATGCTTTTTGCATGGTGGCTGCATGATCTCTCTCTCTCTCTCTCTCTCTCTCTCTCTCTCTCTCTCTCTCTCTCTCTCTCTCTCTCTCTCTCTCTGTGGCTCTCTCTGTGGGCGAGTATGGGCCATGGACAATCCCTCTTGCAAGGAAGGGGGGAAGGCAATGGCCCTTGACTACACAGAGCTGAGGAGGACAAGAACGCGGGAGTGATCCCTTCCATGGCGGGATTGACTCAAACGAGGAAGGATTGCACCGTGGGCAGGGCCACTTGCAACAAGGAAGGAGGGTAGATCGAACCAAGATAAATTGGAGTTTCTCTATATCATTGGGGTCACCAGGCTTGCTGAGAAGATCACGTCACTGCAGCACGGCCTGATAAGCAGCATAGCTCTCTCCCTCTCGTTCTCTTTCTCAACGTTGTCGTGCCGCTTTGCAGGCACGGGGTGAAAGATGCAAATCTGCATACATATTTGAGGTTTTTTCAACTTATGAATAATGTTAATAGCTATTATGTCAGCAAGAGGTCGGAGATGTATGCTTTATGTGGGTTTCTAGACCAAGATGGGCTCCAGATAGGGCCTGACAGGGTGATAGGTGAAGAATGTCCAAGGTGCTGGTTTTTGGCCCAGGCATGTAGAGCTTGAGGTTTTGAAGGAATAGGTCCAAGAGGCTCGTCAAATGGAGCCACGGCATGCAACATACGGGGCTTTGAAGTTGGAAGTGATTGTAGATCTGAGACGAATAGGCCAAGTGATGCCAAGAAGTTCGAGCCAGTTTGGATCTATGGATGTGTAGTGGTTGATTTATGGAGCATGTTTGTATTTTCAAATCGGCAATCTAAGTCCCGGATGTCAAGTTATTAGCAGTTGAAGTTTTCTTCAGGGCCACGTTTGTGTCGAGTTGGTTGCCTCGGTAGGTGTGCCATCTAGGGGTTTTTGGAGCTTAACACAGTTCAAGATGGTAGTGCTCAATATATGGGGCTAGCAGGAAGTGAATGTGCATCAATTGGAACCCAGATCAGAAAGATATAACAAGTTGAAGTGTGTGCCAGTTGTTGACTGTATGTTAGCAGATGATTTTGTGTCAGTTTGTCGCTTGTCATTTGTCATAAAATCTAAGATCTAATATCTAACCAACCCAAATGATTTTCTCATATTAAATTGATCACTTAATGTGGGAGAATAAACGGGAACAAGTGTTAAGATATAGACATGTGCTTATAGATCTATCTCAACACGGGGCCAATGGTAAAGGGGCCCAAATGAGAGATGGTCTATCAAAGAACAAGGCTAACAAATGGAGCATAAGACCTTAGGGTTAGATTCATTGAAGACCTCCAATAATGTGTGTAAAAGGCCTTTGACCTTAGGTAAGCTAGGGCTGAGCTTGAGGCGCGGGAACCTGACCCAGCTCGAGGTGCTTGTCCTGCTTGTCATGCTTGATGACTAAGGTGCTTGAGGTGCTTGATGATTGAGGTGCTTGAGATGCTTGAGGTGCTTGAGATGCTTGAGGTGCTTAATTATTGAGATGCTTGACATGCTTGAGATGCTAGGGTTGCACTTGAGGTGAGAACCCAGCCCAAGCTTAAAGTGCTTATGAGCCAAGCTTGTGGTGGGAACTGGGCCTATGCATGAGGGGCTTGAGGTGTCAAAAAGTCAAAGATTCAATCCGTACAAGGAGGGGGCGAGCCCTACATGAGGGGGGATGAGAGAGAACACGCACACACTCACACAAGGCATGCGTGGTGCAAATAAAGCAAAAGGGACACTTGTCAAGTTCCTCCTCATGTTGCCCTCATGGTGTGCGTGAAGCCTATTGGTTGGCCACCCAAGGGGTCCAATAATAATTTAGGATATTTAATTAAATGATTTAGCATTTATCTAGCCCTCTCTCTCAAAGGGGAAAGGGGGACACTTGTCTCAAGGCTACCCTTGCTGCTTGTAATGCCTCCTGCTTGTGATTGGCTAGGCCTGGAGGGGTCCAATGAGCTTCAAGCATGAGCTACAAGGGGGGGGGTCGACCCAAGCAAGCTAGGGGGTATACTCACCCACACACACTCGCAAACACTCTCATTGTGTGCTATGCAAAGTGCAAGAGCTCCCTCTCCTTCTCCAAGCAAGTAGAGGTTGAGAGCCTACACCAACACTCTTGGATATGGAGTGCAAATCCAACCAAGAGCCATGCTTCAATGCTTAAGCTTGCCATCTCCTTCTTCTTCATTACTATGCTATTATGTATGCTAGCAACAAGAGTTATGATAAGTGAGGAACTAATTCTTTCTCCTACGAAATGTTTCTTCTTCCTCTTTCCTACCCTCATTCCCTGCTAGTTCTCTCCACCTTCCAAGGTGTTTGAGGTCTTGGGACTGAGGCTTGGGATAGTTAAAGCTTTCTTCAAGTTTATGTTATGTTAGTGATGAATGAAGCTTTCCATCTTCATTGCATCACCTAGGTCACAAGGAACACAAATATTGTATTGTAACAAGTCTCTCTTAATGGGAGAAATCATAATACAAATGCCTATTGGAGGGGGGACCGGCTCCACATAAATCCGGTCCTCAACTGTTGTCATGTTCTCTAAATTCTCTCTCTTGCAAAAGTATTGTTCATGCCAAGTTAACTAATTGCTATGATTATGTTGCTATCTTCAATTATGTTTACATGCTATGCTCACAAAGTCATTTCTCAAAAGTACTCTCATTAATTTTCGCTACTCTCAAATTAAATAGGCCAATTCCATTACATTGGTATCAAAGCGTTTGGTTTCTCTTTTCTTGCTTAAGAAGAGAGGTCCTTAAGTAGCCTATAAATGGTTGATGTTGTTAATTATATTAGGGTAAGTGGAACTGGGATCTATTATCGGTTTTGTTGAGCCCACTATGTGGGGGATGGTGCACACCTCGGGAGCTTAGGACCTAATAATGGAGTCTTTTTAGACTTGCCTATGGCTTTACCATTATTGATCCATAAGAAGTCAGAAAGGAGCTAGCCCTGGGCAACTCTGCTATGTTAGACCTACTCCTCTACTCTCTATAATTAACCACTTCGAGCCGTGGGTGTAGATACTTAAGAGCCGATTTTCAAACGCTAAGAGGAGTGGCAACTAAGGTTTTGAATTGCCAAAGCATACACTAAGTACATACATAAATTTTGTTAACATGGCTGACAATAATCAAGAGAGTAGAATGAACATTGATAGCTTTGATTTTGCACATGAAGGTGCTAATGATGATGCTCCCATGTTTGTGAATTATCTCGTTACTAGGTTGCAGCAAGCTATGGGCAACCCTGCTTTGCAAGCCGAAGTTACTCAACAACTTCGTGCTTATGGAATTTCCCTTCCTCTCCAAGAGGAGAGAGAGCTTAGGAGGCCTCTTGAAGAGACCCCCAAAAGAAGACTCTCTCCCATTCGAGAGGAGTAATCCAAAGAGCAAGAAAGCAATGAAAGTTTAAGTTCCTCTAAAGATGTGGCTCCACGAAGACAGCGGTCTAGACAATCGCCCACTCTTCCCAAGAGGAAAAGATCAACACATAGTCCTTCTCCTCATCACTCTGAAAGGCAAGAGAGGAAACAAAGGAAGAAAAGGGCTAGGAAGAGGTCACTCTCTTCTCCTTCTTCTTCACCTTCCTCCTCTTTCGACGAAAGTTATGGCTATTCTCCTAGAGAATAGAAGAGGGGAGGACATCACAAATCATTTCCTGCATGGCGAAGGTCACAAAATCTAAAGAAGTTCAAGGAGGGAGGAAAGAGTATCTCTTTTCTCACTTATGATGGCACCTTCGGTGCTACTGACAAAGTGTTGGCCTTCATCCAGCAATTTGATGCGGCCTTTGGAGATGAGGGCTTCACAGAGTCCTCCAAGCTACGCCATGTAGCTATGCACTTCCAAAAATCAGCTCGTCAATGGTGGGCTAGCCTTCGTGGCAATGGTGAAGCCCCAAAGACATGGAAAACTCTACGAGTTTCCATCATGAAGCAATTCCTTGCAAGCGATGCAAAGGACAAAGTGCTTACCGAATGGCGCAGCTTGAAGCTCCTCTCCCATGAGTCTATCCACAAATATGTAGACAATTTTTGGGATTTACATCTCAAGGCTACTGTCTTTCAGAAGATAGACTTTGCCGAGCAAAGGCAACAATTCTGTGCGGGATTACCTGAAGAGATGGCCGAATACATCAACTCTCAACGGCCTGGTACTATTAGTGAAGTAATCCATCACACCATGGTTGATTCACGCATCAATTTCCATCAAGGGGCTAGACGTAATGTCAAGCCCATGGAAAACAAAGACAAAAATGATGCAAAGGGGAAAACCAATGTTCAAAATACTTCCCAAGTCAATTCTAACAACAACAACAATCGGTCCAAGGAGAAGGGAGTTTACAAAGGTAAAAACAAACTCTCTCCTGAAGAGCTTGAAGCTTTTCGCAAGGACCATAAGTGTTTCAAGTGTGGGGAGCAAGGACATGGCTATCGTTCTTGCCCCAATAAGAATACTTGCAATGAGACTCCTAGGGCTTCCACCATCAAAGCTCCAAAAGAGGATGCTCATTGCAAAGGATCATCACTTTCCTATGCTTGGGGAAAGGTAAGGGAGCATGATGCCTTCATCTTGTTTGACCCTGGCTCTACTCTCAACTTCATATCAACGGAGTTGGCCACCAAGTTGGGCATTCAAGCTTTTGAGATGGGAGATATAGTAGTGGCTGATGCAGCTTTCAAGGGACAACAAGCCTTCGTTACTCCCTTGATTGGGAAATTGAGGCTTCATGTCCAAAGCTATGTCGATAAAGAAGACTTCTTCATCTCTCCTCTCCAACATGAGGATGTTATCCTAGGGGCACCATGGTTTGATCGCATGGCTGCCAACATGAAGTTCCCTGAAAGGAGAATCTACTTCACCTACAGGGGAAAGAACATGTATATAGATGCTAGTGAGCGTGGTCGCACTATTCCACTTGTAAATCCTCTTGCTTTTGATAAGTCAATGAAGAGCTCAGTTTCTGCGTACATGATTTTTGTCAAAGAGTCTCTAAAAAATACTAATGTTTCATCAAATGTAAATGGTAGGAATCAAGAAGAGTTAGACTTGTCTAATTTTCTAAAAGGATTCCAAGATGTGTTCATCGATGATATTCCTATGGACTTACCTCCAAAACGAGGGGATGATGACCATCGCATTGAGCTCCTTCCTGGAAGCTCACCACCTAACAAGACTCCTTATCGAGTCTCACAAGCTCAACAAGAGGAGATCATGAGGCAAGTACAAGAGCTGGTAGACAAAGGGATGGTGAGGCCTAGTTTCTCTCCCTTTTGTTCTCCAGTGCTTTTAGTGCAAAAGAAAGATGGTACATACCGTATGTGTGTGGACTATCGAGCACTAAACCATATCACTATCAAAAACAGATTTCCCGTACCTCGGGTAGAAGATCTGTTTTGATAAGCTACAAGGCTCTACCTACTTCAGTAGGATTGAACTTAAGAGTGGCTATCATCAAATAAGGATAGTGGATGATAAAGACAGCGTTTCGCACAACGTTTGGTCTTTATGAATATCTAGTCATGCCTTTTGGCTTGACTAATGCACCAACTACGTTCAATCGTTTGATGGAGAAAATTTTTAGACCATACCACAAATTCACTGGAGTGTTCTTTGATGATATCATCATCTACTCCAAGTCTTTGGAGGAACATAAGCAACATCTCCAAGTGATTTTTCAAGCATTGAGGGAGAATAAGCTTTTTCTCAACCAAAAGAAAAGCGAATTCTTCCTTCAAGAGATTCAATACCTAGGTCATATTATCTCTAAAGATGGTATCCAAATGGATCCATCAAAGTTAGAGGTAATAAAAGCATGGCCTAACCCAAGAAATCTACATGAGCTAAGAAGCTTTGTTGGTATGTGCGCATACTATAGACGCTTCATAGCAAAATTCTCTCAAGTAGCAGGACCACTACACGACATAACTAAGAAGAACGTTAAGTTTGTATGGACTGCTAAGGAGCAAAATGCTTTTGAAAATCTCAAAGAGAAGCTTAATTCCCAACCAGTCCTCGTGCTTCCGGATCTCTCAAAGCCATTTGAGGTCTAATGTGATGCTTGTGGTGATTGCCTTGGAGCAATTTTGCTTCAAGAAGGGCATGCCATAGCATATGAGAGCCGAAGGCTCATTATTGATGAACGAGTCTTGGGCATTTATGAGAAAGAGCTTTTAGCTGTTCTACATGCCCTAGACACATGGAAGCATTACCTATTGGGGACTCCATTTATCCTACGAACCGACCACCAAAGTCTCAAGTATTTCATGACGCAAACCAAGCTTTCCGACAAACAAATGAGGTGGGCAAATTTTATTTTCCAATTTAATTTCCATATTGCTCACATAGCTGGTAAGCACAATCAAGTGGCCGATGCACTTTCACGACGACCCAAAGTTAATGCGGTGTCTATAGCTACTCACAATGATCTATCCTCTATGATAGATGAGTATGCTACTGACCCTGACTTTAGAGACATAATGTCAGCCCTTGCTCTGGGGAAGAAAGAGGAACCATTCACCTTGCAGGATGGTTATCTTCTCCACTGCAATAGGCTATGTGTTACCCATTCCCTTCGTGTGAAAGTTATGTATGAATCCCATGCTCCTCCATATGCAAGACATAGAGGTATTCAACCTACTCTCCGAGGAGTAGAGACGTACTTCTATTGGCCTACCATGAAAGTGGACATACAAGAGTATGTTTCAAAATGTGTAGTATGCCAAAAGACCAAGTATGATAGAGGAAAGAAACCTGGATTACTCCAGCCATTGCCTATTCCAAATTCACCATGGGAGAGTATATCCATGGATTTCATTTTTGGATTACCCAAGTCTATCCATGGGAATACAGGAATATGGACAATAGTTGACAGGTTTAGCAAGCAAGCACATTTTATTCCTGTCAAAAAGACTATTAAGGCACATCAAATGGAAACTCTCTTCATATCTCAGATTTTCAAGCACCATGGATTACCCACATCCATCATGTCAGATAGAGATCCTAGAATGACCAGTAATTTTTGGAAAGGTCTCTTTGAAAATCTAGGAACAAGATTGAATTTCTCTTCGACCTATCACCCACAAACGGATGGCCAAAGTGAGATAGACAATCTTACGATACTTGATCTACTCAAGACTTATGTTACCGAAGTAGATCAACGCTCACAATGGGAAAAGTACTTACCTCTTGTAGAGTATGCCTACAATAATACTGTACATACTTCTACGGGAAAAGCACCTTTTGAGATTATTGAGGGAAGACCTAAAAGTCCCTTGCTACTCAAAGTACATGGGAAGATCTTCGCCGCCGATGAGTACAGCCGTGACCTACAAGAATCTTTTCAAAAGATTAAGGAGGCTATATCCATCTCTCAACAAAGGCAAAAAGCTGCTGCTGATAAGCACACAAGAGCCTTAATGTTCAAAGAAAATGATTGGGTCTTACTCAAGTTTCATAAGGCTCGATTAAGGCAAACGACAGGCAAAAATCCTACGGGCCATCAAAAGTATTATGCTAAACTAGCAAAAAGATACTATGGTCCTTTCCAAATCTTGAAGCCCATCAATGAGACGGCTTATCAACTCAAGTTGCCCAACCATTGGCTCATACACAATGCCTTTCATGTAAGCCTACTTAAGCCCTACAAAGGAGAGCCACCAACTGAACCAATTATTGAAGACCCTCCCGAAGTTGAAGACCAAGAAGAGGTGCTACAACCCGAAGCTATCCTTCGGCATGAAGACAAGGTACTACGACATGGTAAGATTATCCACGGTATCTTATTAAGTTCAAAAATTATCCTTTTGAAGATGCTAGATGGATGCAAGGAATACAGCTTAAGGATAGTATGAACCTTGTCTATGCTTACAATGCTACATTTGAGTAAGCAAATGTAAAAATATCTTTTAAATGACTCATGTTTTTGTCTTATAAGACTAGTCCTCTTTTTAATTGTGCACAAATTTAACTAGTATGCATGCTTAGAATCATGTTTGTGATGACGACGTCTCTCAACCACCAAGTAGAATTTGTCACTCTACTTTGGGAGAATGAAAGGGACTAAAGAGCAGACATGCTTGCGACAGCTATGTCTCCCAAGCACCAAATGGATTAGTCATCCATCTTGGAAAGATGTCGTAGGGTAAAAAGGGATCCTCTACCCGCTAAGTAAAATTGACTAATGACTAAGGCTTTATCTCTTCTACCTCATAGTCCAGGACGACTATGATTTCAAGAGAGAGGTAATGTCATAAAATCTAATATCTAATATCTAACCAACCCAAATGATTTTCTCATATTAAATTGATCACTTAATGTGGGAGAATAAACGGGAACAAGTGTTAAGATATAGACATGTGCTTATAGATCTATCTCAACACGGGGCCAATGGTAAAGGGGCCCAAATGAGAGATGGTCTATCAAAGAGCAAGGCTAACAAATGGAGCATAAGACCTTAGAGTTATCTCCATTGAAGACCTCCAATAATGTGTGTAAAAGGCCTTTGACCTTAGGTAAGCTAGGGCTGAGCTTGAGGCGCGGGAACCCGACCCAGCTCGAGGTGCTTGTCCTGCTTGTTATGCTTGATGACTAAGGTGCTTGAGGTGCTTGAGATGCTTGAGGTGCTTAATTATTGAGATGCTTGAGGTTCTTGACATGCTTGAGATGCTAGGGTTGCACTTGAGGTGAGAACCCAGCCCAAGCTTAAAGTGCTTATGAGCCAAGCTTGTGGTGGGAACTGGGCCTATGCATGAGGGGCTTGAGGTGTCAAAAAGTCAAAGATTCAATCCCTACAAGGAGGGGGAAAGCCCTACATGAGGGGGGATGAGAGAGTGTTAAGTATGGAGCCTGATTTACCCTTGGAAATTTCTGTGGTAAAAGCTCACATTTGTAAGCCCCCCATTATGAGGAGAAGCCATCGTGCGTGAAGGAAAATCACTCACCGGAAACCAAAATTTTCACGGCCAAGAAGCAGGGGCAACTTTAGGGGCCTCGGGGTTTCCAAGCCCCCGAGACGTTTTTTTCCCTCGACGGAATATTCCTTTTCGCCGGAATATTATGGCTGGCCGACGGCCGGAAAGTGGTCGGAAAACAACCGTCGGTTGGCCGGTGACCGGTAGTCAATGGCCGGTGGCCGGTGGTCGGAAGTCAATGGCTGGTGGCCGGTGGCCGAATTCAATGGCCGGTGGCCGAATTCAAAAGCGGACTTGTCTTCTCAAGGGCGGCCACACATGGGCGGATTGGAGGGTCCGATTTGGACTTATCTACACAAGGGCGGCTACACATGGCTGCCTCTCATGAGAGAGGGCAGCCCTTTTGGCCTATAAAAGGAGGCCATTTCTACACACATTTTATAGTGTGAAGTTGATGCAACAAGGTCAGTGTGAGGTGATGAGAGTGAAGCAACGCGGGAGCTCCATTAAGGGTATAATCCCTTTGTAAACTACTTCTTGTTTTGAAGTACTAAAGCCATTGAGTGGCTGCTTTCTCGTGGACGTAGCCCACATTGGGTGAACCACGTATATCGTGTGTACTCTCTCTCTCTCTACTCTATAATCTCGTGTATGTAAATATGTCTCTCTCCATTAAGTAATCTACTCAATGATCTATTTAGCTATGTCTTATTTCCTAACAGAGAGAACACCCACACACTCACACAAGGCATGCATGGTACAAATAAAAAAAAAGGGACACTTGTTAAGTTCCTTCTCATGTTGCCCTCATGGTGTGCCTGAAGCCTATTGGTTGGCCACCCAAGGGGTCCAATAATAATTTAGGATATTTAATTAAATGATTTAGCATTTATCTAGCCCTCTCTCTCAAAGGGGAAAGGGGGACACTTGTCTCAAGGCTACCCTCGCTGCTTGTAATGCCTCCTGCTTGTGATTGGATAGGCCTGGAGGGGTCCAATGAGCTTCAAGCATGAGCTACAAGGGGGGGTCGACCCAAGCAAGCTAGGGGGTATACTCACCCACACACACTCGCAAACACTCTCATTGTGTGCTATGCAAAGTGCAAGAGCTCCCTCTCCTTCTCCAAGCAAGTAGAGGTTGAGAGCCTACACCAACACTCTTGGATATGGAGTGCAAATCCAACCAAGAGCCATGCTTCAATGCTTAAGCTTGCCATCTCCTTCTTCTTCATTACTATGCTATTATGTATGCTAGCAACAAGAGTTATGATAAGTGAGGAACTAATTCTTTCTCCTACGAAATGTTTCTTCTTCCTCTTCCCTACCCTCATTCCCTGCTAGCTCTCTCCACCTTGGAAGGTGTTTGAGGTCTTGGGACTGAGGCTTGGGATAGTTAAAGCTTTCTTCAAGTTTATGTTATGTTAGTGATGAATGAAGCTTTCCATCTTCATTGCATCACTTAGGTCACAAGGAACACAAATATTGTATTGTAACAAGTCTCTCTTAATGGGAGAAATCATAATAGAAATGCCTATTGGAGGGGGGACCGGCTCCACATAAATCCGGTCCTCAACTGTTGTCATGTTCTCTAAATTCTCTCTCTTGCAAAAGTATTGTTCATGCCAAGTTAACTAATTGCTATGATTATGTTGCTATCTTTAATTATGTTTACATGCTATGCTCACAAAGTCATTTCTCAAAAGTACTCTCATTAATTTCCGCTACTCTCAAATTAAATAGGCCAATTCCATTACATCATTCGAGGCCATGCTGGGGTCCGAATGCAGGGAGGAAAAGGTAACATTAAAGTTAGATATGCCGGGTTTGAAGTGTCGTTGGTGGATCGATAATTGGAGTTGCAAGTAGGAAATGACCTAGTCAGGAGAAATTGGCAAGAAAAATTGGAATTTTTTTAAGAGTTTGGAGAAATTTTTCTTGAAGCAACTCTCCATCGCATGGGGGGCTGCCACGTGTCAGCAAATTAACCCACATGTGGGCGCATTGCTAAGATGCCTGGGGTATATATATAGGATCGTGGCATAAGGTTAATCAACAAGGAAGAAGAGGGAGAGCTCTTGAGCTCCCGCCATGGCGTTTGGGTTGTGGTGTTCTAGCAGGAATGGGACCTTCTGACCGTATGCTATGACAACAACAAAAGGAAAAGTTGTGCATTAGCAATTGTGTCAAGTGGGAAATTGTATCAGAAAGACTACTGGGTGGGAAGACCTTGTAGATTCCCTCTCACTATATGCATACATAGCTAAATCTCAAAACAATGAGGCTTCTGTAGAAGAAAAGAGAAAGAGGGAAGAGGATCTGGCAGGAACTTCAAAGAGGACGACAAGATCAGAGGTACCAAAGGGGAAAGAGTCTAGCTCAGGAATGACCACCCCGCCCGATGTCTCAATGGATGAGTCCGAGAAGGAGAGAAAGGCGGGAAAAGCACGAGGTCCTTCATATAAGCTGAGATCTGATATTGAACAGGATACTGATGAGAGGAAGGTACTTGAGGAGCGCATTCTAAATAGTAGGGTGGAGCTCACCCTAGGCGAGATACTTGGTATTGCGAAACGGGAATTCCATGATAGTATCATTGATCTCATAAAAAGAGAAATCACCAAATATTGTACATGCCTGAAAATGACCCAACTAGGTCACAGGGGGTTCAAAGTATTTATGAACAAATTGAAGCTATTTTGGGCAGTGTTAATGAAGAAGGATCAGGTGAAGATGAATGGGGAAGCATAGTAGACAACAATGAGCTGCCAAGACGGGTAAAGCACGTCAGATTTCATGAGGATGAGTACAGAGAAGATGTACCTCACAGTCACTTTACACAAAATCATTGGGCTAGGGCTACTACTAAAACTTTTGGTAAAGGTAGGTGATTCAAAAGAGCCGATTGTTGCATTGGTAGATCATGGGTCAAAAGTAAACCTTATGTCAAAGAGCTTATTCTTGAAAGGAAAGGGCCCTACTGATGTGGAACATGGGTGGCATATCGAGGCTGCCAATGCACAACTAGGGGATTTGTATGGTGCATGTCCTAATGTTAAAATAACCATAGGGGATGTAAGCAATGAACAAAAAAATTTCCTACAGGATCACTCTACATATCCAAGTCATCGTAGGGCAGCCTTACATTACGGCAATGCGGATGGAAACCAAGGTTTTGGATGATGGATCCGCGTATGCTAGGATCAGAAGTCGTGTTGGTAAGAGAGCAGTACAATTTCTAACTGTTTGTGTGGACCATGCTGGGAACAAAGATACCTAAAGAGATCATCCATTGCCAAGGGTTGACGAAAGAATTTAAAGAGAACAGGGGTTTTCATGATTTTTTCCAAGTGTGGTTGTAAAGCGGGACTATGATGGTGCTTTGGAGGAAACGTTTTTGTTGACAACAAATGTCTATAGAGAGACTTTTTCTTTAGGATTTCTGGGATTGGCTTCAGAGGGTTCGGTGTGGGAACAGGTCTAGTGGTTGATGATTTTGCAGAGGTATTTGCAGGAAGAGCCATCTATTCCATGAGAGACTTGTATTCAGGCTATGATCGGTTTCAACTAGCTGTGGAAAGTAGGGATCTGACAACCATGCGTACTCCTTTGGGATTATTAAGAATGTGTACTTTTCCACAAGGTGCAACCAATTCAGTTGCTCACATGATGAATGGGATGAATAAAGTGTTGCAGGATTTCATTCCTCATGTTACCATGCATTTTATTGATGATGTGCCGATAAAGGGTGTGAAGAGGGTGAAAAAGATGAAGCCAAAGATAAGAGGGGGTGAAGATAGTCTTTGGCTAACCATATTGTTGATTGTGACAGGATATTATCAAGGCTTGAAGAGGTCAACCTTACACTCTCAGGCCAAAAGTCTATGTTTGGGGTAAAAGAAGTTTTGATTGTGGGACACTTATGTGGACCATCTAGTAGAAGACCCAGCCCTGTCAAAGTGGATGCTATTCAAAAGATGAAAGAGACATGCAATTCAATTACGAAAGTGCAAAGATTTTTAGGTGCAAGTGTTTTTTCCTTGATCTAGTTACCCCATTTTTCACATGTTGCAGAGGTGTTATACCAATTGCTCAGAAAAGGACAAAAATTTGTTTGGAAAGAAGAACACTTGAAGGCTATTTGTAAACTGAAGAAGATGTTAGAAGAGGCTCCTACATTAAGAAAAGCAGACTACAAAAGTAGAAAGCCGATCATTGTGATGGTTGACACGAGTCCCACATGTATTGGGTGGGCTATTGGACAAGATGACGAGTAGGGGAAAAGCTATGCTATGCCAAAGTATTAAGTGCTCGACAGAGAGCATATTCGCAAGTAAAAAGGGAACTTTGGGGCGTAGCAACTACCCTAAGGTGCGACAAGGAGTACTTTATTGGAGCTTCTGTAATAGTGGAGATAGATTGCTTGCCATTACTTGGGATGATCACAAGTTGTTCTACACTAGATATAGCTATGCTACGTTGGATTGCAGCTATAAAGTCATTAAATCTTGAGTTGCATCACATTGCAGGTAAAGGTAAGGATAATTCGGTAGCTCATATGATGTCCAGGGCCAGATTTGAGGATGGGGAGACTATGATTTTTGAAAATGAAGACGTGGGCTTGAGGTTCATTACGTCTTCAAAACTACACGTAGAATGTAAAAGCATGGTTTTTGCATTGTAGTCTTTCACAGAGGATAAATATGAAGGTAAATAGTTACTGATTGGGAAATATTTGAGTACACTAGATAAGCAGGAGGACTGGACCAAACAAGAGTTTAAGCGAATTCGTAAGAAGGCTTATGGGTATTTCTTATAGGATGGGCTTTTATGGAAACATCCAAAGAAGCAAAGAGGAACCCCTCAATGAGTGGCTTTTGATAGGGTAACACAACTCCAAGTACTTAAAGAATTCCACGAGTCATTATGGGCAGGACACAGGGGAGTTTGGGCCACTTTTGCTAAAATTAAAGATCGATATTGGTGGAAGGGAATGTATAAAGATGTGGTACACTTTGTTAAAACTTGTAATGTATGTCAAATGTACTCAAATGTAAAGCACCGTGATGGGTTACATCCAACATATCCAATGAGTATGCATTTCAAATGGGTAGTCAATTTGATTACAATGCTTACAGGATTATGGCAAATGAGGTATATTGTGCTTGCCAGGGAAGATTTTACAAACCACGTTGAAGGGAGGGCTTCGTGAACCAAAGCTACAAGTGCGGTATGCAAGTTTTTACTTGATGTAATATGCAGATATGGATGTGTTGGTAAAATTACTACGGATAGAGGAGAACTGGATGTTGATGAGGCCAGAGGTTTTTTTGCTCGTCTAGGTATTAAGTTATCTCTCACTACCGCATATAACCCGGAAGGAAATGGTAAAAGTGAGAGGGGACATTGCCCCATTATCGAGGCATTGGTTAAAGCATGCAAAGGAAATATTGGTGATTGGCCTTGATTGCTACCATGCTTTTGGTGTAGACCGTACCACACACAGTACTGTTACATGGTTCATGCTGTCAGAGTTGATGTATGGTCAAAAACCTGTTATGCCTCTTAAGGAGCCAGTAGCTACATGGAATATATTGCCTTGGGATACAGAGATGAGAAGAGAAGGTCTATTTGCTTTGAGGATTCAACAACTAGAAAGGAGAAATGAGGATGTGGAAACTGCAAGGGAAAAACTTAGAAATGATCGTTTAAAGAACAAAAATGCTTTTGATAAACGACACAGGCTGAGACCAAATGCTATTCAAGAAGGGGATTGGGTTCTTGTTTATGATAGCAGTTTAGATAATCAGTACACATCTATGTGCAAAATGGTTAAGCGGTGGTTTGGCCCCTATGTGGTCAAGCATGCCTTCTCCTAATGCTACCTACAAGTTATGTGAAATGGATAATACAAAGTTAAAGGTTCCAATTGCACGAAAACGTGTCAAAATGTATAAGAAAAGGGATGCATAGATTCAAATTAGAGATGGAGATTTCAATGTGTGTAAAGATAGGGATTTAGATGATGAAAGTGTGTCTTCTGATGAGGGTGTCGCCTTGGAGGACTTCAAAAGATTGGCACATACCGGAGGATGTGCAGTTTTATAGAGGGGGTGAATGTCCTGCCACTTTGCAGGCACGGGGTGAAAGATGCAAATATGCATACATATTTGAGGTTTTGCCAACTTATGAATAATGTTAACGGTTGTTATGTCATCAAGAGGTCAGAGATGTATACTTTATGTGGGTTTCTAGACCAAGATGGGCTCCATTTAGGGCCTGATAGGGTGACATGTGAAGAATGACCAAGGTATGGTTTTTGGCCCAAGCATGTAGAGCTTGAGGTGTTGAAGGAATAGGCCCAAACGGCTCGTCAAATGGAGCCATGGTGTGCAAGATATGAGGCTTTGAAGTTGGAAGCCTGATTGCAGATCCGAGACGAATAGGCCAAGTGATGCCAAGTAGCTTGAGCCAGTTTGGAGCTATGAATGTGTAGTGCTTGATTTATGGAGCCTATTGGTCTTTTTAGATTGGCAATCTAAGTCCAGGATGTCAAGTTATTAGCAGTTGAAGTTTTGCCGGGGCCAGGTTTGCGCCCGGCTGGTTGTCTCAGTAGGTGTGCCATCTGGTTTTTTTTGGAGCTCGACATAGTTTGAGAGGGTAGTGCTGAGTATACAAGGCTAGCAAGAAGATAATGTGCATTGATCATAACCCGGATCAGAAAGATATAATAAGTTGAACTGTGTGCCAATTGTCGACCGTATGTTAGAAGATGATTTTGTGTCAATTTGTTGCTTGTCGTTTGAGGCCATGATGGGGTCCGAATGCGGGGAGAAAAAGGTAAAATCAAAATTAGATATGCTAGGTTTGAAGTGTCGTTGGCAGCTCGATGATTGGAGTTGCAAGCAGGAAATGGTAGTCAGGAGAAATTGGCAAGAAAAATCGAATTTTTCTTGAGAGGTTGGAGATTTTGTTTTTGAAGCAACTCTCCATGGCATGGGGGGCCGCCACGTGTCAGAAAATTAACCCACATGCGAGCACATTGCTAAGATACTTGGGGTATATATATAGGATCGTGGCATATGGTTAATCAACAAGGAAGGAGAGGGAGAGCTCTCGAGCTCCCGCCATGGCGTCCGAGCTGTGGTGGCGCTTTGAGCGCTGCTCACGGCCGTTGACGGTGCCTCCGGGCGTTTCTGCTACCTTCATATGGGGGGGTGGGGGGGGGGGGGGGGGGGTTTCGATCATTGATGTGCCGTTGGCGTGTTCAAGTGATGATGTGGCACCCGCTTGGGGGGTTGATTCTCATGCCCCTTGGGCCCAAACCTTTTTGAAGAGGAAGAATGGGAGTACCGACGGCGCCATCGGTGCCCCATGTTTCCAATGAGGTATACTATTAGACAAGGTCGACAAGCACTAGGATTAATTTTCTTTTAACTCTATTTAATGTGAAAATGCCCTACAATGCATCGAGCAAGGCTCCATGAATTTAGTTGGTCATTGATTTTGTTGGTGACTCTCTCATTGATATGTCCTCTTCTGCTACCAAGAGGAGAAGAAAATCAAGGCTTTTAGGAGCACGGCTCCATACATTAGGTGCATACTCATCCAAAGCATTTATAGCTGGCTAGGAAGCAGGCCAAATATGTGGAGAACACAGTGAAATTCACAGCTATGAATTGAATCCAATGTCGACCACCACACATACGGGATGCTATGACTTTCGATGCCAAGGGAAGTCGGTAAGTATCTTAACTTTTTAAGTTTCAATTTTGAACTTATTCACTTTTACAATAATTTTCACAATGCCAACTTGACAAGCACATGTTGCTTCAATCAAGTAGTGTTTGGTACTAGATGACACTCATGATTCTCAATAAGCTCCACGATTCGGCAAGGCCGATTCTCTATGAAATTTTGACAAGCTCGATTCTCTTGTGCTTTGACATATGTGGTCAATAGGAGCACCTATTAGCTATGAGCACTCTAGTTATGTTCTATCTCATCTTTTTGAGAACTTATGTGAAGCAAGGCTTCACTTTAGTTGCATAAGAGTTTCCAAAGTTTGGAACATGCTGTTAGCATTTGGACTTTGGGAAACTTGGCACAATGTGTATCTGATCTTCTCTTGGAGGTTGGTATGACCCAAGCCATGATGGCATGTGGGGTACTTCCGATCAGCATATATGGCTACGAGCCAGCTTCAAGCAAGGACAACCGCTCTCAGAGAGGAAACAAGGTTAGTACATTTCAAGTTATACTTATTTTTTCTGTAATTTAATCTTTTATTTGCAAAAGATTACTCTGTTGAGCAAAGGAAAGTGCTTTGCCAACCTTCATGCGAAGCAAGCCTTCTATCATGTACCACGATACTGTACCTTGACTTCAGATCAAGGATAATGGTATAGATTTCACACTAAGTGGACATAAGCTCATAGTTTGCGTTTGTCAAAGACGCACTGTGATGTATCCATGCCCATGCCCGTGCCCGTGCATGTGTAATCGTGAAAAGAATGTATAGCAGTAGCTCACAAGTTTGAGACTGTCATTGAAGCCAAGGGCTTATCAATCTATTTTTCTAAGATGCATGCATGACATGTGAATCAGATGGCGGTATGTCCACTTCATCATTGTTTACGTTTCCGCAATAACATGGGCTACTCTATCCAAGCATACTTGATGCTAGTAGATGGGCTTCCAATCGTTGTATATGTATAGAACGGTGAGCACTTTACAATATTGGATCTATACACAAGGTGCACCCAATACCACCACTGATGGTTTTTATGGGTAGTAAGTAGGCATGGCCTAGCTTTTAAGAAATTGATTCATGGAAAGACATGAATACATTAAGAGAGCCTCCATGCAAGTATATAGTATCTTCTGTAAACACCCGAGAAGATATAGTATGCCTGTTTTTCTTTGGGATTATTTAACATCTTTCTATGGAGGAAGAAGATTGTCTCATACTTAGTTGTGAATAAGATTCCAAGTGCATAAGATCTGTTGCTTACTTGCAACACTGATTATGTCTCTACGAGTGGTACTTTCAGGGGTATGAATTTGCTAATACAAAATCACTCCATAGGTGTTGAAAATCATGATTTGAGCTCCACACAATTTTACTTTCAAGGGAAGAAGTATGCAATCTACCAAGGGGTAGTGGACAAATTCAACTTTCTCAGCTGATTCCAAACACTATCAACCACGTTGGACTATGTTCGTCACCATTGGCTGTGTTAGTTTGAGCATGGAAACTGCTAGTTTGAGAAATTTCCATGCAAATTCTAACCAAGCGGCTTGAAATTGCAAAAGCTAACCATTTGGATTGCAAAGGCAATACCCAAGGTTACCAGTTCCTACTGCTTGTTTTTCACTAATCTTTCCATCAGTGTTTAACACGTCACCGATAACTACATCTGCAAGACTAGTTTTATGGTAAGGCACCTTTCCAATTGTATGTTGTAGGTTTGCAAAGTGCATGTAACTACGGGTAAGTGCCTTAGTCAAAGCATGACCGATGTATTGTGGCCCATCTTATGGCATGGTCATACTAGATAGAGTTTTAAAGAAAATTGACCCCGTCGATCCTTGACCTTGTCGAGTAGGATACCATATTGGAAGCATAAAAATATCTAAAATAATTGCTCAGACAAAGCGTACGTGGGTTTCCCAATACTCATTTGCATGAAAACATTACCAATTATTCCCATCTATTTAAATACAAGCCTCTAGATGTGACTGTTAAGCTTGGGATCACGATCACTTGACTAGCTCTAGAGTTTTAATAGTGCCATTGGCTGGAATAAACTTACAAAGTTCAGTCAATATGTCTACAATCACACATATTGAATCATTATAGCATATGGTGGTTTGTTGACTCACTATGAAATCCATTGACATACTCTTCCATTTACCATTGGGAATTTCCAAAGGATATAAGAGACCTACCTTTAGGTATTCTACTTTATTAGCTTGACATTTTTGGCGATGCAAGACATAGTCTTGAACATACCCATGTAAACCTAGCCAATAAAACTATTGTCGTAACAAGTGAATAAGTTTTCTTTATGCCTTAGTGCCCTACATTAGGATTGTTATGACATTCATAAATAATTTGGCACCTACTATCCACATCCATCGGTACATAAACTCTCCCCTTGTGGGGTAGGTACCCATTATCACTGGAAAATTTCTTTCATTGAAGTAGATCATTACTCAAAAGAGGAGAACCCAATGTTGAGAAAATAGACACACTACCAACATTCGGTTTAGAAGGATCCCTATTTTTGACATGGCTCCACACCTTGGAGTATGAGCCATCATGCTCACATATACACTTAAAAAAATTTAAAAACTCATTTCTTCGTTTTAGGAATACTGCAAACTGGATATCCAGTCTGATGTTGCATACATAAATAAGGCATCCAGTAGAAATTTGGTAAAGAGTGACATCGACAGGATCACCAGCATCATGAAGACTCAACTTCAAACCAGTTACCATGGGAGTGGCAATAGGTTTGCAGTCTGCAAGTCCAAACTTACATAGCAATGTCTCTATGTAACTTGTTTGACACAAGGCAATACCACCATCACACTCCTTAAACTATTTTCCCAAGTAATGATGCAATGGCCCCAAATATTTTATCTTGAAAGTAGCATTCAAATAAGCCTTAAATTCAGCAATATGTGCCTCATTTGGACTAGTGACTATAAAATATCCACATATAGAACAACAATGAGAAGTACATCACCCTCACACTTTGCATACAAAGTGATTTCTGTTGGATTGTTATGAAAGCCTCGTTTGATCAAATGAGTTTCAGCTTTCTCATACCAAGCACGAGGAGACTACTTCAACCCATACAAATCTTTCTTGCATTTGCACTTTTTATCCTCTTGTCCTTTCTTGACAAAACCACAAGGTTGTGCTACATAAAATTCCTCAAATATGTCACCATTCAAGAAAGTAGTAACAATGTCTGATTGATGTACATCCCAGCCAAAATGAGGTGCCAATGAACATAGAAAACACAGAGTAGTCATATGACAAGTGGGAGAAAAATTATCTTCATAATTTATGCCTTTCTGCTGTGCATAGCCTTTTGCAACAAGTCAAGCCTTATAGCAATCAATCTAACCATCTGGCTTGCGTTTCAACTTGTAAACCCACTTTGTACCAATGGTCTTTTTTCCACGAGGAAAATCACATAAAGTCCATGTGTCATTTTCTATAAGTGATTCATATTTTGATTGCATGGAAACCATCCAATTTTCAAAATTATGTGCTTAATCAAAAGATACAGAGGTTCCTCTACACCACAGAAGCTAGAAACAGCCAAAACATAACAATTTGATGCATAAGGTGCATGGTCAGAACCTAAAGGAGTATGAATAAACAAAGGTGCATCCAATTTATGTCACACATTGTATGCACGAGCCATTTTGGCATACCTCTAGCCTGCTCATTCTCATCCCTTTCCACATCAAGCACATCATGTACATCAACATTAGTAATGGGGTGATCTGTAGCATTTTCTGAAACCCCCATAGACTATACATTTGTCTCGTTGAATTTACATTCAAATTTACACCACTGGAAGAGGAAACAAACTATCATATATGTCTAGTGAGCTTACATTATTGTCTTTAGTATGTGACAATAAAAGTTGAACATTATAGCTTCAGTCTTTTTTGTTCCCTTTGGCTGTTCAAAACTTGCTTCTACCTGTTGTTTAGGCTCTTTTTCTTTTGCTTTGTTGTCTTCATTGGAGTTACTTGTTGGTGTGTCTTGGACTTGGCATGGGCTAATCTTCTTGTTCCATGGTTGGTGAAGAGGGCCGTGGAGACATCTCCTCGTTGGTCATAATGTGACTCACTTTGTTGAGCAGCTTCTGCTTGTCGTTGTTGCTTAGCTCCTTCTTCCATTGCTTTTCTTTGAGCTTCTTGAGCTTCCTTCAGCTTTAAAGCTTCTGCTTCTACATACATCAGCTCAAGGAAATCTTTGGGATCCTCTGGTTCTTTCCTCGCAGGGTTTTTGGTTCTTGATCCCTTTATATCTCTCGACCTCCATCTTTCAGGGTCTTCACCTGTAGCTTGGTGGCTTCTTTCGTATGTCTAATTTTCTCTTTCAAACCTAGACTTCTTTTGTTGCGGTTCCTCTTGGTGAGCTACTACTGCTTTGTTTTTCATTGCTTCAATCCTTACCCTTCTTTCTTCGTTGTTAGAGATTTCATTGCTATGGGCTTCATGGGAACTTTCTGCAGATTCCTCATCTGACTTGTACACTCTCTTTGTTGATCGAGTGGTCCTTGGAGAAGGTTGAGCTGACACAATCCAGGTGTTCTGATATGGGGCTGGAGGCAAATTGTTGGCCATTCCAATAGCATGATATGCTATTCTTGCTAGAACTTCTCGAGCACCCAAATAGATGATCTTTCCCTCTTTCTTTGTGCCCTTTAGTGTTGTAAGCACATACTGTACATGATCTATTTCTTGCGTGGTTGTCGACTTCAATACTTGAGTGAAAGTAGTCACAGCCGCATGGTTTGGAGTTGTGTACCATGGCGGTCTCTTTGAGAGGAAGTGGAAATGTTGATGGTATAGGTGAGCTGGTTCTTCCACTTACCTTTGGATGAGATCAGAAAATGTGGCAGCAGGAGTATCTTTGGTGGAGTACCTACTGTTTTTCTATCTCTTGCCCACATAGATATACCCTCTA
The DNA here is from genome assembly GCF_014529385.1 of Adiantum capillus-veneris. Lineage (NCBI taxonomy): Eukaryota > Viridiplantae > Streptophyta > Polypodiopsida > Polypodiales > Pteridaceae > Adiantum > Adiantum capillus-veneris. The sequence goes on from NC_140941.1 coordinate 35,118,601, forward strand.
TTGGCAGCTTCAATGCCTCGGCCACTATTTCTTTAGTGATTACCACTTGAACTTTTTGCCCTTGTTGATCAACAATTTGGGCCAACCCATCTTCCTTGATTGAGGGTAGTAATTCACATGCCTTCTAGAAATACATGCCGCATGGTTCCTGGTCATAGAAATCTCTTAGGCCTAGCCTTCTGTTGGCTTCCTTGGTGTTTGGCTTTGCCGCTACATCATATACCTCCTTCGGTAGCATTTGCAATTCGACCTAGTGTCCTTCTTCGCTCTTGAATCTTCCAGTGAAAACCGTGGTGTTGTTTTTTTGAGCTGTTCTTTAAACAAGTAAGTTTCCTTTGCTTCCTTTACTGAGCTTGGATCTAATGAGTATGGTGGCAACTCTTGCACCTTTTCTTTCTAGGACACCCTTTTCTTTGCCTTCTTGGCCGCTTGCATTGCTCCTGTTAAGTGAATATCGTGTCAAAGCTAGAGAATTCTGCAAATTCTGCTCTGAAGTGCCCTGATTCTAAATTGCTGACAAATGATGTCCATTTTGCTTCAAATCAATTTTGGAGCATGCATAAATGCATGAAAACAGATAGAGATCAAAATTATACAGTTCAGGCAAAAACTGCAACAAAAGTAAATGATCGCGATTATTTACAGCCGGGGATTTTTTCCAACTTTTTTGCATTTTTGACATCATAGGCTTGAAACATATGGAATTTAGGTGCCCTGAGTGAAGTGTAGGCTCATTTGAGTGCACTAGGTGAAAATGGTATCAGATTTAGGCTTTGAGACTCTAAAACAGGAGATATAAAGAGATTTTGAGTTTTTGAGATCCAAACTTGCTCAAACTTAATTAGTGGGCTTGGGACATCATGTTCTTTGGTCCCATAAGGTCAAAATTGCAAATTACACCTATTTTGGCAAAAAAGTAAATAATCACGATTATTAACTTTTTCATCAAATTGTACATTTTTTGTTGCAACTTGGTTCTAGGCGTGATGTAGAACCTATTTGTGAGATATGGGGTGATTTGGATCAAAAAATATGACAGTTTGCTCCAAATTGGATTGAAAAGACTTCGGTGTGTTTTTTACACAAATACAGAGTTTTGCTTTATCATTTTGGCTCATACTTGACATGTGACATGTAATAGATGTGTACAAGTGATAGGTGAAGTGAAGAGATCATTTTCCAGCCAAAAAAGCACAAAAGTAAATAATCACGATTATTTATAGTAGTCACTTTTTTTGCAAGAATTGACAATTTGATGACCTAAACATATTTAATACATCTAAAACAAGTTTTAAGATGAATTTGGTAAAGTTCGGTCGTGCTGGCATCACTTCGTGCTCTTGTTGACTCTGAAATCATTGATTTTTGTGACTAGATGGCATGTGGAGTTGGTTAGTCACTTTTGAAGCTATGGACTTGTCCACTATATAGTTCTGATGCTACCCGTTCAGTTTTGGCCCAATTGGAGTCAGTTTGACTTCATGTGTCAAATTTGACACTTTGTAGCCTTTGAGTTGTTTTCTATTGTTCGAGACCTTGCCTTGATTGTTTCCATGAAACCATCTAGTATATAGCCTAGTAACTACAACTCTTAGCATAGATTTTATTACGACTTGAAGTTTTGGGACTAATGCTTTACTCATTTTATGGTTCAACATCCCGACTCTGACTATGCCAAAGAGTTTTTTTTGCACCCTAGCAACTTGACTTTTTACATTCTTCTTCTTACTACTACAAACATTTCTTTAGGTAAAAGTAAGCTTGAATCCTTAAAAAGATAATTAGTGAAGGACCAAGTTGGCAATGCCGGTTCTTTTGCCATACCTGTTTTATCGACTTTGAATCAAAAGCTTTGTTGGTTGGGTTGTCCTTCTTTGACTGTGAAGACTCCATTGCTTGTGTGATTCTCCAATTGGGACTGTTGTAAGGAGTCTTTGAAGCTGACGTAGGCCTTTGTTGATCATTGATATTTGACTTTTGACTCAAAGCATTGGAAGAATTAGGAATCCAAATCTTTGTAGAGCCTTTGTGCAAGAAGAAGATTCTTTGAAATCCATGTCTGTTCCGTATCCTATTGCTTATTGTGGTAGACTTGAGTAGCATCCGGTGTTGCTCTATTGTCTAACCGCTTCTTAGGTATCTTGGGATATTGTTGAGGATGATACCTAGCGGACCTTCTTTCTTGAGAATATCTTGATTTCACTTCATATGCCCGAACCTTTGGTTTTGGTACCCATATCTGTCTATAACCTCTATAGTACTCTTGTTCTTTCAAACTCCATTGTGATTCTATCCATCTAAGGTGTTTATCTTTGTCTATTAATTTCTCATCTTCAATCAACACTGGATCATTGCATTTTACTAGAGTGCTTGGAACAAACACTTTCTTGACTCTCTTTTGCTTTATTGAGTACTTGGGTTGATATATCTTTTCCTTTTTTGATGACTCTCTAGAGGTTTTGTTTTGGTCAATAGTTAACTTGGAGTTTCTAAAGCCTGACTTGCTTGAAGAAGTTAATCCATGAGGGTGCATTGATGTAGAGGCATATGATGTCACTCCTTTAATGTCAGTCGATGATAGTTCCACTTTAGCTTTACCTTTGTCTATAAGATTTATCAAGGAATCTTGCGTCGTTTGCAACTTTGAATCCAGTATTAAGGATACCTCTAACTGTTGCTTGCTCTACCACTTGGAAAAGAAAGTAATAGCATTATGCCTTCTTTGTATGCTTTGTGTTGGTCTAACCACTAATTTCCAAGGATGCCATCTATAAGAATTTCCTTTGAAGGCTTCACCTGAAACTTTACTTTCTCTTCATGATGTTGGATGCTAAGAGTAACAACCATTTCTTCTTGACTTGTACTCTTATCCATGATTTCTCTGTTATGTGGCTTGCGTGGAGTAATCTCAAGAATGCTTTGGATGTTGTCTGCAACCATAATGCACTTTGATTCTTTATTCAGTAGAGAATTGCATCTGACACTTGCTCCAATTGTACTACTGAGGACTATAGCTATTCTCATTGTTGGTTCTATTGAAGATCTATTTCCTGCTATCCTTGTGGTTTCATCTTGATCTGGTTATGTATTTATGGAAGGTGACTTGAGACTTTGTGTTCCACTCTAGCTTACATCGGTTCATTCAAGTGGTAATGACTGGATTTGTGGACTTCATATAGCTTCTTGGTTGTTTGCAGTCTCGATATCCTTTACTTCTAGCTTTGATGGTATTTTTTGCTCGTTTTGATCTACACTTATTGTTGCGTGATATCTGCTTCTAGTTCTTCTAAGGTTTTCTTAGTTGGAGACAAAACATATTAAATAAATTTTTCTTTGGCAACGAACTTCATTTGGACTTGACTTATGTTGTTTTCCATGGGTGATCATTGTTGGTCTTCATTCTTGGTTGTCTCTGAAGACTACATCTTGTTTGCATTCTCTATCTCTAAAACCTTCTGAGATAGTGGCTTTCCTAATATGAGGCCATTAGGTACATCTTTTAATGTGATCACATGGAATGGGCTATAATGTGCTGTAAACTTACTTCAATGGTGGTGGAGATGATTCCCCAGCATTTTGCTCGTTTGTTTTCTGATATACTAACAAATTCAAGAGCATCTTCCAATTGTGGTTGGCCACATTTTTTCCAAGTGTGAAAGGAGATGAGGTTCTTATCTAACTAGAAATGTAGCTTTACTTGTCTTGAGAGTTTTTCTTCATTCTCACCAACAATGTTGCACTTGGTCATCTCAGGATCGTTTTTTTTATTGAGTGCTTTTGTGGTGGCGGTGTCCGTGGGTTGAACTTTTTCTACATTGGCTTTGTATTGATCACCTGCTTCCATTGATATTAGCTCATTTTGTTGTAATACTGCACCTTTTGATTGCAGCTGTTGAGAATTATCTGCCTGCATTTGGGTAACCCTTGATCTTAATAGATCCATTGTACTTTCGGGCAAAATTTTTCTCTTTGGTGGACGAGATTTTGGTTGTGAATTCTGTGTAGCTTTTTGAACTTTAGCTTCTGTCAAATTTGATATATTCATCACGTATTTTGGCAGCTTGAGACTTTGCATCATCTTGAGATAATATTTGACTTCACGGTTACCATATGTAGCGGCTTGTACAAAGTCATGTACTTGCTGGTATTCATTGCCATCATCTGCATCTCAATATGCATATGTGAGCTTGGTCACATGCAATTGCTTGAACACTATGGGATTTGTCAGCTTTTGAATTTGACTTGTGGAAGTCAATTGAAACTTTTGTCCTGATGATCTTCATAGAAGCATTTGTCAATAGATTTTGATAGAATCTGGGTCAACTAGGAACTTCCAACAATCATATGGTCTTTCAATGGTTTTTGCTTAATAGGGGTCTAGCTAGAAGTTCTAAAGCTTCTAGCTGGTGTTGTGTCCCCTTTGGATAGACTATAAGTAGCATTGTCTTTTCCTTTATACGCTCTCTCTTGTGGATCTCCTATGATTTGAGCAATAGTGCTATATCAAGACCAATGAGCACAACGTATATTCCCAATAACCAGGTAAGAATATTAAGGATTAAAGGTATATAATGCTATAGAGAGCTCTTAAAAACTCAATTATACTGGGTGGAAGTGATAATATCAATGTGTGTGTGTGTGTGTGTGTGTGTGTGTGTATGTGTGAGTGAGATCCGAGGATAGGATCCACAAGCAAGGCCCACCAAGATAGACTCTTAGAAAGAACTTTTAAGATTAAGATTCTGTTAGGTTGAAGAGAGAGTAACATTCTTGTCAATGAACATGTGTGTGTGTGTGTGTGTGTGTGTGATAGAGAGAAAAAGAAAGAGATAAGACCTAAACTTTAAAACTTTAATTAAAAGAACATAAATTTGAATTTCAAATTGAGTTTTTGAGGCGTTTTACAAAGCAAGACCTATATCAACGCCTCCAAAATTGCAAGACAATTTCGTGTTGGAATTAGGGTTGCAGGAAAACACACGCAGCTTGGAGAAGACGAAGGAAGACACAACAGAGAGTGTATTCTTATTGTGCAATGGAAAGATAGATAGGTCTAGAATGAATGGGCATACATACGATGCACGAGGGGAAAAACCTCCTAAAGAAGGAAAAAATGCATCGGTGATCCTAAGTGTATTCACACACATCACTACCACATGTATATGGTAACAAATCCTCCCTGGAGTGATGCGGTGAATGAGAGTTGGCATATGACTAAAGGAAAGTGCCATGCCATGAGGACATGATCAGTCCACAAAGGGGAGTAAGCCCAAATCTTTGCGGAAAGCTTTGAACTTCTCATGAGACAATGCCTTTGTGAAAAGATCTGCAAGGTTTTCATGTGTTGGCACATAAGCCAAGGTGATCTCTCCTGCTGAGAGCCTCTCTCTGACATAGTGGTAATGCACCTCAATGTGCTTTGTGCGAGCATGAAAAGTTGGTTTCCTTGCAATTGCCAATGCTCTTTGACTGTCAGTGTAGATAGTGTTGGCAGTGTCTTGTCCAAGACCCAAATCATTCATAAGGCGTTTGAGCCATACACACCAATCGTAGCTTTGAAGATTGCCATGTACTCAGCCTAACAACTAGAAGTGGCCACAATAGGTTTCTTCTTGCTCAACCATGATATACATGAACTGCCAAGCATGAAATAGAAACCACTTGTGGACACTTGTGTGTCGAAACAACCAGCCCAATCTGAGTTTGAAAAAGCATGTAAGTCTGGCGGCAATGATCCCCCCTTGGGATAAAACAATCCAAGATGTAAAGTGCCACTCAACTAGTGGAAAATCCTCTTGATAGCTTGCCAATGGTTAGATCTTGGGCTATGCATAAATCTGTTGACCTGTGAGACTGCAAACTGAATATCCAACCTCGTGTTGCATACATAAATGAGGTATCCAACAACTGTTTGTTCAAGAGTGACATCTGCAGGATCACCAACGTCATGAAGACTCAATTTCAAACCTGTTTCCATGGGAGTGGCAATAGGTTTGCAATCCTCAAGTCCAAACTTACATAGCAATGTCTCTATGTAAATTTTCTGACACAAGGCAATACCACCATCACACTGCTTAAACTGTATACCCAAGTAATGATGCAACAACCCCAAATATTTCATCTTGAAAGTAGCATTCAAATCAGCCTGACGAATATTCAGCAATATGTCTCCTTGGTCCAATGATCAGAAAATCATCCACATAAAGAACCACAATGAGGAGTATACCACCGTCACTCTTTACATACAATGTTCTTTTTGTTGGATTGTTAGAAAAGCCTTGTTTGAACAAATGAGTGTCAGTTTTCTCATACCAAGCACAAGGAAATTGCTTCAACCCATACAAAGCTTTGTTACATTTGCACACCTTATCCTCTTGTCATTTTTTTACAAAACCACAAGGCTGTGTTACATAAACTTCCTCAAATATGTCACCATTCAAGAAAGCAGTAACAATGTCTAATTGATGTACATCCCAACCAAAATGAGCTACTAATGCACATAGAAAATGCGCAATAGTCATACGACAAGTGGGAGCAAAAGTTTCTTTATAATTTACGCCTTTTTGCTATGCATAACCCTTTGCAACAAGTTGAGCCTTATAGCGATCAATCTCACCATCCGGCTTGCGTTTCAACTTGTAAACCCACTTCATACCAATGGCCTTTTTTCCACGAGGCAAATCACATAGAGTCCATGTGTCATTTTCTATAAGTGCATCATATTCTGATTGCATATGGCAGCCATCCATTTTTTGGAATTTTGTGCTTTATCAAAAGATAGAGGTTCCTCAACATCATGTAAGCTAGACACAGCCAAATCATAATAATCTGATGCATAAGATGCATGGCAAGAGCCAAAATGAGTACAACTAGACAAAGGTGCATCCAATTTACTATCATGCAATGTATGCACCAACCATTTGGCATATCTCTAGCTTGCTCATTTTCAGCCCTTTCCTCATCAAGTACATCATGTACATCTACATCAGTAATAGGCTGATCTGTAACATTTTTAGAAATCTCCAAAGGCTGTACATTTGCCTCATTGGAATTTACATTCGTACTTCAACCACTGAAAAGAGGCAACAAAGTGTCATAAATGTCCTGTGAGTTTACATATTGTCTCTAGTACATGACAGTAAGGACTGAACAGAATCTTCCACAAACACAACACCTTGTGAAACTAGAATACACTTTGTTTGTGGATGACACAACCTATAACCTTTTCTTTCAGCACTATAACCAACAAAAATGCATTTGACAGCCTTATCATCTAATTTTTTGTGCTGTGTTTGTGGCACCAAAGCATATGCCAAACAACCAAAAACACGCATGTGCTCATAGAAGGCTTTCTATCATGCCATGCTTCATACGGAGTAATAGACTGCAAAGCTTTTGTAGGACACAAGTTTAGTACATAAGTGGCACACATGATGGACTCAAGCCAAAAAGAATGCGACAAAGCTTGATTTCTGACCATACATTGTGTCATTTCCGTAAGTGACCTATTTTTCCTCTCAATATACCATTTTGCTAGGCGTATAAGGCGCTGTACATTGGTGTTTTATCCCACATTTAGCCAGAAATGCATCAAATTCATGAGACAGATACTCCCCCCCTCGATCGGAACGGAGGGTGCCCATGATACATTTTGAGACATTTTCAGCCATAGCCAAAAATTATTTGAAGCACATAAATACTTCGGGCTTCACTTTAAGCGGAAATACCCATGCATGCCTGGAGTAATCATCAATGAAAGTCACGAAGTAAAGGTAATTGCCCAAGGACGGAGTTTGCATGGGCCCACAAACATCACTATGCACAAGCTGCAACCTGCATGTGGCCCTAACTGAACTATCCTTTGGAAACTTCGAACGATGCATCTTACCCAAACACTTCACAAACATGTTTGACAGGTGCTGCAAGAGGTGACAAAGAAGCAGCCATATCAGATCTCTGCAAACGCAGCAAACTAGCCAAATTCAGATGATCAAAACATGCATGCCAAAGTTTTTCATTTGAAATAGCCTTTGAATTCACAACTGCATTTGCAAAATTCTCCCCACACTTGTCATACAAAGTGAGATTATACAGCCCATGGTATAAAAATGCCAGATGCAACAATTTTATCATCGAAACTGAGATCATGTACAATACATCTGTCATCCACAAATTTGACTACAAGTCTAAGTCTAGTAAGTGCAGATACAGACAAAAGATTTTACTTGATCCCAGGTACATAAAGTGCATCAACAAGTGTGAAAGAACTGCCATTTGCAGCAGTAAGTACAATCTTTCCAACTCACTGAATCGGATAAGAGGCATCGCTGGCATAAGTAACTGAATTCCCATGAGGGACAAACTCAAGAGAATCATTATGAACATGTGATTTTCCACTCGCAGAAGAACCATAAGAAGTGGTTGCATTGTTGTTACCACCCTTTCTTTGAGCAGCAATAAAAGCCTGTTCAATTGCACGGTGTCTAGTCCTGTTTTTTTTGGAAAGTGACTCTTGCAACAGAAATGTGCACAATGCATCAAACTTGACAACTTTAGAATTTCCTTGGGTCATAAGCCTCCAAGTACTAGCAAAATTCTGGTAAGAGTCTGGCAAGGCATCAAGAACAATCCGCACAAGGGAACTGTCTGAAATAACTTCACCTGTAGAAATAACTTTTTTCATTGATATCCTTAACACACAAGCAAGGAAAGTGTCCATATCATCTTCCTCATGCATAATCTTTGACTCCAGCTCTTTACGCAGCAATGTAATTTTTGTCTCATTGCGGCTTGCATAAAGACCAGCTAGAATATCCCAAGCCTATTTTACAGATTTCGTTGAACAAATGTTAGGAGTAATGGTGCGCTTCACAGACAACGCAATCAACTCATGAGCTTGCACATCCTTTACATCCCAATGATCTTGTTTTGATGTAGGCAAAACAACTCTAACAGCAGCAATCCTTGCAACAAGACCTGCAACATCCTCAACATCTCCTACAACCTCAGAACCAATACGTACATCAATGCCCTGCATAATATTCCAGATGCCCTTTGACACAAGAACATGTTGCATCATGTAAGCCCACATAGGATAATTTTTCCCATCCAATCTGTTCTCGTCAGATCTGGAACACATATGTGTTGTTGTTAGCCATGGTAAATGCTGCACCCAATGTGAAAACTACCCGAAAAGAGGAGAAACAATGCGGGAACAACACGTGCTGTATAGCACAAATTGTAGAAGATTGTAAGGGACATGTTATGCAAACAATGCACTGAAAGAAATTTTGCACAAAATGAAGAAAAAGCCTGTGCAATACTGCCTGTAGTGGAAACGGAGGCCGAAATGATCCCGAATCAAAAATATGAGTAGACTAAGCTCTATGAGCTATCCCAAAAAATTTGTCGACCTGCGAACTCTTGCCAAAGCTCACTGAAATTGGATAAATTGAGCAGGAGTGTGTTGGAGCTGCTTGCGACTAAGCACGGGAGGATGCAACCTGCTCTAATACCACTTGTTGGAACTAGGGTTGCAAGAAAACACACACAGCTTAGAGAAGATGAAGGAAGCTCAAGGCACACAATAGAGAGTGTATTACTTTGTGTGCAATGGAAAGATAGATAGCCCTAGAATGAATGGGTGTATATACAATGCACGAGGGAAGAAACCTCCTAAAGAAGGAAAAAATGACCCGACGGTCCTAAGTGTGTTCACACACATCACTGCCACATGTATATGGTAACATTTTGGAAAACAAATTAGGAGTATGAAAATTCTTGAACATGTTGGCACAAGATTTTTCCACTGTTCATATCTCACTGCGGTGAGTTGAATGATACACATGGCCATTTTTGGTGTCCCGGGACCCAATTTCCCATACTGAAAAACACACAAATTTGATAATTTTTCTCTCAAAAAAAGTGTGCTATTTTTTGGTGCAGTATTGACCAAGGGACTTGAAAACTCATTTTGGAAAAGTTTGGGGTAAGCTTTTAAAATTTTTTATTTTTTTCAAAATTTTGTTATTTTTCTAAAGATTTAATTTGCACGTGCAATTGCATACCAGTTGCACATGTGGCATGAGCTCTTTTTTGTAAGTGTGAGCACATGTGCAGCACACACATTTTTTGAAAAGTAGTATTTGAACGAGTGGGCATATCCTAGAATGATTTGCAAAGGTGCACATGCGCATTTGGAAAAAGGGTTGTGAAAAGGGTTGCAAAGGTGCACATACACAATGCGGACACCTTCAATCATGCAATACGTGCATACCGCCATTTTTTTTGTCAATGGCTGTGGATCCACCATGTGGAATATCTCATCGGTTTGATATATCTTGACACTCCGAGTGGAACAACACCCATGAAGCAAATTTCGACCCCGCGGTCGAAATTTACATAGTAAAAAAAGGATTAAAAATAGCCACAAATTGTAGCAAAGCTTAGGTTTTCCTTTAGATTTGAATGTGTGGGATAGAAATACACTCAAACATGTCCGTACTCTTGCCTTTTATGTCATTTGTGACACAATCGCACCTGCATATTCAAGCGTGCGGCTGTTACATACCCCCTTACATGACGGCATACATGATGATTTGTGACACAATCGCACCTGCATATTCAAGCGTGCGGCTGTTACATACCCCCTTACATGACAACATACATGATGATGGGATCTCCCTTGTACCTTTCTAAAATCATTTTGTGAATTTTACAAGATTACATTAGCAAACCAAATGTAAATCACATATATGACATTATGGGAAAAAACGTGTGCATATTTGCATATGCAACATGAGCACATAGACCTAGGTCCATAGGGTCTATCTTTGGGATGCCCGACGTCCTTTCTTTCACCTACATAGAACATCCTATGGCCCTATGAGTCATGAAAAACCTGTATAAAGCACCCTATGGCCTAAAAGCCATAGGATGTATATATAACTCACCACAAAACACGAATAGATAGTACCCTATGGTCCTAAATCCATAAGGCCCATATATACTTAGCTAGAAATGTCAACGTATAGCATCCTATGGACTTTGGTCCGTAGGATGTATATATATTTATCAAGAAACACCTATGTATAGGGCTCATAGTGACTCTTATAACAACACTCATAGTGACACGGGTAAACTTGCACCTCTCCCTCTCTCTCTCTCTCTCTTCCCCCCTCCCTCTCCCCCGTGCCCCCCCCCCCCACACACACACACACAAGTAGAAGAAGGAGAGCCAGGTATGCTCCTTCCTCTCCTCCCTCTCATGTTCCATTTCCCTCTTTCTCTCCCTCCCTCTCAATCACACACACACACACACACACACACACACACACACACACACACACACACAAACACATAGTGAGAATGTACACACATGGATAAACAAAACACATACACACACATTGAATATAGAAAAAAATACACACACATGCATAAACAAAGAATGCATACACATATTGGGAGAGAGAGAGAGAGAGAGAGAGAGAGAGAGAGAGAGAGAGATTAAGAAAAGTAAAGAAAATATGAATTAATGAAATGTTATATTAAGATTTAGCATTAGGTTAGATTTAAAATTACATTTAAGATTAGGTTAGATTAAGATCTAAGATTAGATTAGATTACATTTAACTTATATTTAAAATTTATGCTAAATTTAAAACTAGGCTAGACTTAAGATTAGGTTAGATTACATTTAACTTATATTTAAAATTTATGCTAAATTTAAAACTAGGCTAGACTTAAGATTAGGTTAGATTACATTTAACTTATATTTAAAATTTATGTTAAATTTAAAACTAGGCTAGACTTAAGATTAGGTTAGATTACATTTAAGTTAAATTACATTTAGGTTTAGGTTAGATTTAAGATTAGATTAGATTTAGGTTTATGTTGAGTTTAAGATTAGATTAGATTTAGATTTATGTTAAATTTAAGATTAGGGCAAGACTTAAGGTTAGCTAGGTTAGATTTAGATTTAGATTTTAAGTTAGATTTTAGCTGTCAATGAAGGGGGAGTTCCGACTAAGCTCAAGGATTTGTCCAAAGAGCAAATAATAGGTACACAACGCAATGAACTGTCCCATCAGAATCTGACACCTATTAACTCACCCACTAACCATGTTCAATTAGCTCAAAATCACCATATGTTCAATTAGGTTATATTTAAGATTAGATTTTGGATTTAGTTTTTATATTAAAGTCTACCTTGAAGATTACGGAAAAAAATTGAAATTAGGCCAACGGTGATCCCTCTCTTCCTCTAAACGGATGCGACCTTAAGTTGGAAATCTTTCAACGGCATGATACTCCGATTGGAGGCCAACATGTAATGTGCACAGTAATCCCTCGAACAAAGATCTACTGTGAAGAGATGTTCAGATGCTGTAAATTGCTACAGCTAAAGAAGAGGCAAAGGGGTTTTGTCCACTACATGCATTGCCATGTAGACGTGGGTGTGTAGATTTCTCGTACCCACAAATATAGGCATTGACCACAATAAAGACGAGATTATAACCTGGTGGTTCTGATCTCCGTGCACCTTTAGACCGAGGTGTGCGGGGATCAGACATGACTAGAGAATGTGAGGTAGTTTACAGTGTGATCACACACACACACACACACACACACACACACACACACACACACACACACACACACAGAGAGAGAGAGAGAGAGAGAGAGAGAGAGAGAGAGAGAGAGAGAGAGAGAGAGAGAGAGAGAGAGAGAGAGAGAGAGACGGAGGATGCCAATAGAAGATTAAATTTATGTCCGGATTATAAGGTTTTTACATTCATTATGAGTAGTGATGACGATGTGGGTCCGTCCAACCGAAACACCTATCTCTCAACAAGGATCTTATGTCCTTGTAATCAATACAAACATATTGTACGATGGACAAGACACATTTCCTTGTAGCACATTCGTAAATTTGGCAAGTTTTATCCATCTATTATAGATCAAGTTGTTGCCAATAACTCGTCAGACTCTGACGTTGGCCAACAGGCAGCAATCTTGCAACCCAATAAACATATTTGCAGGCGCTTTGGTCAAGCAGCATACGTGAGGCCACAAGATGTAGCCTTTGACAACTTGGAGGATGATCATGTAGATCTCATTCTCAACGAGGCTATGTTTGAGCCCAAGACTGATGAAATGATCAAGATGATCATGGATTCAGAAAGGCTTATCTATGATGATATGAAAAGTGAAGCCGATACGCCATTGTATGATGGAGCACATGTGTCTAGATTGAAGACGCTCCTGGTTCTTCTCAACATTCCGACAAAGTTTGGATGGAGTGACACTAGTGTCACATCACTTGTCAGGTGATCTATTACAATGTGTTTACTTTAATAAAAAACTCTAGATGTATAATAATCTGATATATTACTTACACAAGTGTACGATATTTTTTTCGCTTTGTAGATTGCTCAAAGAGCACATATCGTCAATTGATAATGTGATGCCAGATTCCAGAGAGGAAGCAAGAAAGATCTTGCAAAACTTGGGGATGGATTACAAATTGATTGATGTATTCTTTTTAGAGGGGAATACATAGACACGGAGAAGTGTTCGAAATGTGATTCCGAGAGATATCGAGTAGATCTCCACAGACAAAAAAATCCACAAAAGGTTTTGAGACACTTTCCTCTGCTTCCTTGCATCAAGAATTTCTTCAAATGTAAGTCCATGGCCGTCCTAGCATCATGGCATGAGGGGAATAGATCTTCAGATGGTGTGCTACGGATTCTTGCAGATTGTGCAGCCTGGAAACATATAGACGACACATGGCTGGATTTTTCCTTACAATGGACGGCCTATTGTCATTGTCAACTACAACATTCCCTCGTGGTTGACTACCAAGAAGTGGCACCTGTTTCTAAGCTCGATTGTGCCGGGATGGTATAAAGTGAAGAATATGGATGTGTATCTTTGTCCACTATTGGAAGAGCTACAAAAATTGTGGATTCGCATAGAAGTGGTGGATATGAGCCGACACACAGGTCGACGGAATGCTTTGATCAGAGGCATTTTAATGTGGCCATTGAGGGATGTTTGTCTCCTAACGTCCGTACCACAATCTACAAACTTGCAAAGTTGGTGCAATGGATCTCACAAAAGGAGATCCATGTAGACTCTATACCATTCACCAAACTAAATGCTACGAAGGCTGTGTGCATGTTTGAGAAACACTTTCCTACTAAGATGCTAACCATTCAAGTATATCTTCTTGTTCTCATATTTGATAAGGTGGAAATAGCTAGCACAGTACATCCAGATGGATGTTCTTTTTAAAACGTTTAATGAAAATGCTCAAGGGATATGTGCGTTTTTTGGATAAGAAATACACAGCATGAGCTAATGGTGCTCACTTCTCTCCTTCTCGCGCTTCCTACTCCCTCCCCGGTTGTCACATTGCGATTGTGTTTGTTGCATTGCAACCACAGGTAAGAGCTCTACGGATTGATGTAAGTAGTTCACACTATGTCGTAGCTTTTGGCATCGTCGACCCGCAGCCTAATTTCATCATAACTAGGAATTTACAATTTTAAATCGAAAACTAAGCATAGGCATCATTGCTAAGCATTTAGATGCATTCTGGGTCGAAAACGACTAGGTCAAAAATCCACTGCTGTTAATAATCGCGATTTTGGAACTTGACCTAAAGTGGGGTTTGAGACCATAAGCATGTGTGCTTAGGTCTTATAAACTTGTCCTAGAAGTTTCGTTTGTTTGGATGTCATTTGATACTGTAACGGATGTGAATTGTTTGTCGATGAGCGACTGGCTTTTGGTGATTTCAATCACTTGAGTGTAGCCTCAGTTAGATGCAAGTTGTTGGTTTTTTTCGAGAGATTGACAACCTCTTATAGCTTCTATGCACTAGTCGAGTTAGCTTCGTCCCATTGTTTGATAAATTAATCATGGTTCTTGTTAATACTGCAATAAGATAGGATGGTAAGGTTAGACATGCGTCCCACATTTGGCGCCGCTATCGGGGATTGAAGAGACCTAAATTAGGGAAAAACACGAGAATCTTGTGTAGTTGTCCTTTAACTTCCTCTAGGTTCGCCTAGAGTTCAAAACTTTCTTTTAGAAATCGCATAGCTTAAGATTGTCGTGTTTTGTTGTGTAGAGGTAGCTTGGAAGGAATCGTACTTGCTGAGTGCCTTTAGGATTATAGGATTGTAGAATTAGATTAGGATTTTGAGAATGATTGGTAGATGAGTCAAGTCTTAAGATCTAGGGTAGCATGGCAGAAGGTTGGCTGGTATCAAAGTCCCTAGTTTACATTGGAGAGTGGCTATATGGATTTGATAAAGCTCGAGACATGCTATAGTGAACCATAGATAATGAGCGCATATATGGGATTGTCATGTGCAATCTCGGTGTTGAGAAGAAGATGACGAAAGAACTAGAGGCTAAAATCAATCAATTTTGCATGCTTCACAATCCAATGATGCAAAAGTGGATTTCACAATACGAGGATGCAAAGTAAGAGCGACAAAGGGCATGAATCGAGTGGAGACCTGGCGTCCGTACCCCCATCGAGACCCTTATCGAGACACCCAGGTTCACGCGTCACAGGCAAGGGGACTTACCGTACTCCTTCGACATCAGTGGCGGCATCATCTTGGATGATGAAGGCAAGAAGGTGATCTCGCACATGCGCGGTCTTTGCTCTTAGGTGTTTTGACACTACATACTAAACACCTAGAGTGAAGTGCCAAATGAATTAAAAGACAGTCATCAGCATGCTGCATGACGAGTTTCCCGTGTCAAGTCAAGATGAGCGCTTCAATGAAGAGCTGATGAAGGTTCAAATGCACGAATACTGCAAGCACAAGCGTTCTGAAAAGTACAAAAAGCAATAAAGAATGGGTGGAAAAGACCAGATTGGCTGGCCAAAGAAGATTGGAAGAATACGAAGCGCGTAGCATGCAAGAATCCTAACAAGTGGAAGCAACAAAAGGAGGAAGCCAAAGAGCAAGTAGAGACAGGGAGCTCGCACCACTTGGGGAGCGGCGGGTGGGCATCATTTGAGGCCGATTTTGTAAGTTTTTTTGCATTGCCCTTTAGGTTTGGTAGTTGTGCGCTCCTTGCCGCACTGTCGAAGCAAGGGACTTGCCAGTACACCGTGTGCGAGCCACAAACGGCTCCAAGCACACAACAAGCCTAAACTAGCAAGCTCAAGGAAACAAAGGGTGTGTCACTCACCGCTCTACGCTCGCCTTCGTGGTGGATTCCTCGCCGCGATGAAGAAGAAGCTGCAGTCGTGCCACGCTCAACCGCTTCGCTGCCGTCGTGCCTTCGTAATGCTCGATCGCACACACACACTCCCTCTCTCTCTCTCTCTCTCTCTCACACACACACACACACACAAGGAGGTGAAGAAGAAGAAGATGGAGATGGAGATGGAGCAAGAGCACTCTTCTATTGCACAAATGAGAGAATGAGTAAAAATTAGGTTTAGTTGGCTTTTATAGGAGCTCACCCCATTCACACTTGGGCGCCCATGCTTAACCAACTAATCCCTTGAATGTCCAAGTTAAAGTGCGCCTCTCATCGACGATCACTCTACCTTTCCCTATTGGTCCGACAAGCCCAGTACCTGACTCTAAATATTACAATGTTTATAGATCATAGGGTGTCCGTGTGCCGTGAGGGTTAACATGCCCCCCTTTTTGATGTAGATTCCGTCCTCGGAAGCTATTGAGTTGAAGCTGGGTCGTCGAGGTGGAAGAGCATTTGAGATGAATGTCCTTAGCCTTCTTCAGTCACTGCAAAATCAAACAACATTGGCACAGTAATTGCATTCTCTTAAAAAGCATATGCAGTTTTAGGTAGAAAAATTGATTGGTCAAAGAATTTCAAACAATTTGTTCGCAATGAACATTAAATTGCAATGTAATCAAATGCATAAACAGATGTAAAGGTAAAAAATTAAACAAGTCTGGGGTCACTAATTTGACGGTCGAAAAGCACTAGAGATCGAATATTAATACCATGGGTAAGCTTCTTAACTTTCTGTGGTCAATTAAGTTGTTTAATCACGAGAGCCAAGTATTCATGTTCGAGGGCTGACTAGAGGCTATATCTAGAAAACCTTGTAGTTAAGCTACTATAAAAGGAATTTCTCATGAAATCATCGCCTGACTGATTAATTTTTCTGTGACCCCCCAAAGTATTTTCACAGTGATTCAATTATGATGTGTGTGCTTATTTTGTATGCCTTGGGTTTTTTGCTTCTCAAGGAAAAGCGCCCACACCGGGAACCTCTAGGGCTCTAGTACCATAGGCGATACATGTGAGTGAAGTACCAATTCAAGCCAGGATTTCTCTTCCAGCTTAAAATTTTACATTGTGGCACTTTGATTTTTTGTTTGTTCATTTTCAGCATTTAAATTTTGTAACTTTGGGGGGTCATATAACACTGTTACCCTCCCCAGGCTCATCACATTAGTAAACTCCCTTTATAATACTTAAGCTAAAGGTCAATAGGGTCAAGCCCACTCGAAAGCACTAGTACATTTCATACAATGCTGCCTAAATCGGATTAAGAACCTAAGTAACCATTGCTTATTAGGAAGGCATTCCCCATGGTATTAAGAGAAGATTTCTAATACCTAGCTTGGTCAAACTAGCTTAGTCAGACTGCTTGATTTTTAAACCTAGACAAGTGATTATGACAAAACATTACATTGAATTAAATGTTTGATACTAAGCCAATGCGCTGAATATTATGCTACCAATCACAATCAAAGCAGACAATCATAGATGCAAAAAGATAAGGGCAATGCTAATGGACAAGAAACACCTATTTGTGTTGATGGTCGCGCTTGATTTGAAGGTTCCATGAAGGTCCAAATCCTATCAATAGCAACACGCTCCTGTACACACTATGAAATACAAACAATACCTCTAGGAGGCACATCAGTGGGAAAAGAGAACTTTGCTAATCACTCAACTCTAAAACAGAAACACTCCTATCGTACTAATCTTACCTACCCTCCATCATTCAAGTGATGAGGATCAAAGGTGTTTTATGGCATAGGTTTCTGTTTCACTGTACCAGATGTGACATGTGTAGGTCTGAGTCAATGTTTTGACTTTAATGTGCATACTCGTTTGCTAATTGCTCTTGCTTCTTTTTTTTGTTTTTGTGAGTATAAAGCTTTATATGTACATTCCCTAAGATTGGTGATTAAGAGGTCAGGGAAAAAGGTTGAGAGGGAAACAAGTGAATGATGACTGTCAGCAAACACTCCCCCCTTCCTTGGGTAGATCATACCGTTTGAAATGAGCTTGTCACCCTTTGAAACCAATTGTTCCAGTTGGTAATAGGTGAGGATTTTTGCCAGTAGTTTTCTATTACCCTAGGTGCCTCGTCAAGCTGCAAGGGTGGTAAGGTACTCTCCCAGGATCGAACTTGAAGTGGTTCATTAGGTGATTCTTGAACACTGGGAGGTGTGGATTCTTTTGTAGCTTCATGGAGGTCCACTACTATAGATGGAGGCTGTGTAGAAGCTTTTACCTCTATGGATGTATTACATGAGGAGCTAGAATCTTCATGGGACTCCTCCCTTCCTGAGCTAGGTGGAACAAATCGTTCTTTCTTTGGTACCCAAACTAGCTCGGGAGCGGGTGTGTAGCATTCTGTGATTTTTTTCTTTCCACGATCATTGATTCGTTTTGGAGCTACGGGATTGGGCTCACTTGGGTCAGGTGATAGGTAAGAGCACAATCTACGTTTTGGCACCCAGATTTGATCATTTCCTTGATAGTAGCCTTGGGCTTCCAATAGTAGTTTAGGGATCCATCGCAACATTTTCTTACTTTTCTTGGAGCGAGTGGTACGTTTCTTACAAGGCTTCTGTTTTTTAGCACTAGATATGGTCACTAAAGAAGCTTTAGGGACCCACTTGTATGTTTTCTTCGTTACATTAGGATGAGTCTTGTCAGAAGCGATATGCATTGCTTGTAGCATATTTAAGGGTATATGCATTTCATCCCCCTCAGGTGTTACCCAGGTCGTCCCCCTATTTCCCCAAGTGTCTATGGTTGATGCTAGGTGGACCCAGTCTACATTGTCTGATTCCGTCATACCCGGTAACACATCCATGTAAGGAGAATCTTGGCCAATGTCTGTATCCTTCTTACAAGTGTAACAATATTGTAGTGGGGCCGAGGGAGCTGTGGTGTCAGAGCGATGATCAATAATGGTTTTACTCCCTAAGGGGTGTACCTTACCAGTCACCAAATGCACTCTAAGGACAGAGTCTTGGAATTGCAAATAGACATGATTTTTAGACCAATCGTGAACCATTTGTGCTTCCCTCATGAATGGTCGTCCTAGAATCATTTCATATGACATAAGGTGTTTAGAGAAATCCATTACAATGAACGTATGTCGTACCTTGTGTCCTAGAACTTTGATCTTAAGATCCTTGAGCATCCCCATAGGTTTGGCTATGGTACCATTTGCCATCTTTACCACAATGTTAGTAACACTGAGGCGGGGTTTTCCCATGGATTCCCAACAATCTTTTGTAACGATGCTAACTCCCGCACCACCATCAAGAATTCCCTTTATAGTTAATCCCTTGGTAGTGATGGGTAGGGTCACATTAGACTCGTCGCCTTCAAAATACTGCCCTAATTTGTTAATGGGTACCTCGATCACAGACTCGTGTCCATCTAAGTCAAGTGATTGCACATGATTTTCCTCATCAATCATAATCGAGTCAGGCCTATTTGGTTGCGCAAATTGCGGTAATCCCGTTCGTAGCTCTCCGTTAAGGAATGCTCGAAGTGCAAGGAATAACTCAGGATCTCCATACAGCTTTGCTATGATCGTGGTTCGGACCTCAGAAGACATGAAGTCCACTAGTTTGGCAACATTCATTGGCGTTTTGCAGGGTGTAGGTCCTTGACTAGGAACTGGTGAGGATGGAATCTCATATTCCTCAATGGGATCAGGTATTCCTTCGTTAAACATCCTTTCCAACAAGAAGGGTGTATGCTCACTTTCTGATGTCCTGTCCTTGCTCCCTTCTTGGATGATCCTAGATATGGCTAATGGTCTATGGTTCATGTGGGGTGGATGAACTTGCGTGGGAAACACTGTGTCATGAATTTTGACCTGCATGGGTTCTGGTTCTAGTTTCCTTTGAGTCTCCTCCACTAAACCTCTTAGATGTTTCACCTGCTCAATCTCGTCTACTGGGTTTGGGTACGTCCCAATCTTCTTTTTACGATTCTTCCCTTTTTGCCCCTGCGGTTTATCTTGGGGGTCTTGGATTGGATTTGGAAACACTTGTGGTGTTTTCAGAGGCTCTTTATGGTTTTCTCTTATTCGGTTTTCATTTGGTTCCATGTTACGGTTTTCTTTGTCGGTCTTTCTCTTTGTGGTATTGGTTCTAGTCTCCATTGTCTCGACTGAATCTGAATCATCCTCGAGGTCATTCATATACACGGGGTCATCTCCTGTTCCTATGTTTGTTTTGGAACTTGGCTTTGAATTTTCCGTATTCTGCGACTTCTTCCTTCGTGTCTTCTTTTTCTTTGCTTGGATAACTGACGCGGTATCTCTCTCTTCGAGGATATGTCCTGGCCCTTGAAGCATGGACCGTGTAATCGCATAAGCGGGTGCGACGGGTGGTATTGGCGATGTCACACTAGCAATTTTGACCAAATTCAGGGGTGTGATTTTAGGCGCATTTGGGTTATAGGGGCATTGGGCAATCAAGTGATCTATGCCACAATGATTACATGTGAGTATTGGCATTGCAGACGTGCTCCCTTGATTCATTTTCATCTGTGCAGCATTCTTTTGCAGCCTAATAGGGCACTCCGCTACTCGATGTGGTCCACCACACTCGTAGCATTGAAGAGGTGGCCTCCTAGCCTGGGTGTTGATATTTTGACCTCTGGATGCCAGAGAAGCAGCTTGATAAACCGGCTTGACTTTCCCCCAACAATCTTCCATGTAGTATATAGGACACTCTTCCAATGTATCAAGTCCGTAGGCAATACTAGTGTCTATTTCCTCCTCACAGTCATCTGGATAAGCATTTGATGGCTCGCAACCCACTTGGTTCATAGGGGCGACTCTTGGATGCGGGGGCTGCGGTCCTAGCACAGGAGGTGGTAACGGTGTAGCTTGTACAACATTTTGAGATCTAGGGACCATGTGTTGCGGTAGTTGCTCAACAGGTGGAGTAGGCATCAATACAGGAGCTCGAGGCGCATCCGTCTAGGCTACAGGTGGTCTATTTGCCATCATACGTTTGATCATTAAACAATCCTTAGCTTGGTGACCATACCTACCACATGCGTTGCAAGTTCCATTACATTTTACTCTAAACGTAGGGCACTCACTAGTGCTATGTGGACCTAAGCAAATGGAACACCATTGTTGCTCCCTTCTTGGATACATGTGACTATTTTGAGGGGGTCGATTATCCTTAAGAGACTCTTGGATTGCCTTGGTGAGGTCTGTCAAGAAGGTCTCAAATACCTTTGGCTCATTGGCAATGGGCTTTGCAGTCATGGGTTCATACTCAATGGCTTGTGAGCTAGTGGATCTCGTGTCAGTAGACACCCTCATGCCTGCTATCATCAAGTTGTCCTCTAGTTGGATTGCATTGGCAATGACATCTTCCCAGGTTGTGATACCTCTAATCACTAGTCCATTATAGATTCCTTCATTCCTCAACCCTCGAATGAATCGATCAAGCAGTTGGTTATTGTTGAAGCGCTCATTTACAGGGCAACGAGAGTTTAAGTGCTTTAGACGACTAATGAAGTCCCTTACTGACTCTCCTTCCTTACGTTCGGCCTTCTGTAGCTGAGATGCTACACCCCAAAGCACACCTTCTCGTATGTACTCCTTTAGAAACAACCTTCGAAGGGTAGGGTAGATTGTTTTCTCGTCCACCCTTAGGGTCCTATACCAATCTCCAGCCTTCCCACTTAATGTCAAGATTAAGGCATTGCACTTATGTAGTTCGTTGCGTTCCCCTAAGGAATCACATACTTGTTCAAACACTTCAATGTGTTTCCTAGAATCTTCGTCCCCATTGAATTTTTGCGTGAGTTTGGCAATTTGTACTGCCTTACTTCTAGGCTCTCTATCAGATGCATGACGCATATTTTCCGCGATAGATCGACCTATGGTTTGAGCAAACGCTGCCAAGTCACCTATGTGAGGGGGCAGGGCCGGTGGAGGTACTCTTGGAATCATATGTGGGAGAGGGATGGGTACCGGTCTTGGCATATGTGTGGATGATGCAGGATATGGAACATAACCGGTCATAGGTCCACTCGGATAAGAGCTAGGGAGCGGTGTAGTAGTTATTAGTTGACTTAATTCTAGTTGAACTCCATGGTATTGAGACTAAGAGAGAGTGTAGCATAAAAAAGAGTCAGTGGTACTATTGGAGCATAAGCAAGTGGTACTATTGGAGGTGTGGGGGCCATGTGTGCATAAGGGGCTAGAGGCACATATGGTCGAGGCCCCATATTAGGTACTACGACACTAGGTAGTGGCACTGCGTTAACCGTAGATGTCATCGGTACATTCTTTGTCAGGCTTATCCCTGGAGTGAGCACTGTGTTTTCCTTAATAGAGGGTTGAGCCAAGTTAGGGAAGCTAAAGTTTTCGCTCGGAGGCTCAGATTTCATAGAGACCCCAGGTGAAATGACGTAAGATGGGTCCATGGGGCTCATTAGAGGAGTCTCCATTTGTGATAGAGTAGGCTGTTGAGCCTTGCTCGTATCCAAAAATCTCATGGGGCCAGTTGAGAGTATATTTACCCCTCGGTTTTGCCTTTCTGATTGAATAATGCCATGGATAACATTACATATCATTTTCTGTTGATCTTCGATGCTCGTGGCACTAGAGGTGGATTGTACAATCTCTATCTATCCTACATGGTAGGCGTGGCCAGAGTGTAGATCCGTCAACACCTCAGTGTGGAGGTCGTATGTCCAATGATCATTAATGAACAATCCTTCTAGAGTCGACGTGTTAACGGTTTCTTGTGAGGTAGAAGCAATGTTGCTCCCCATGGTTTTACTTGTCACTAACGGTACTCTAGAGGGAACTTCTGAAGGAGGCAGCTCAACAGGGCCTTCTTGGTAAGAAGTTGGTAGGATATCCACATGGACACTCTTTGGGGGTGTGGGGTCCACGTGCGATGTGAAAGGAGAGTCCACTTCCTCACCCCCTTCGTGTGCTTCATTTGCATCAGGTTCCGAGCGAGTAGCTCTACCTAATGTTTCCATGAAACGGCTAAACATACTAGTACTAGGCTGTGGAGCTTCGGGAGGTGCATGGCCTTCTCTCTCAGTGTTTTGGGTAGGGTATGCTTCCATGATTTCTGAGTCGGAGGAGGAATCACTAGCGGCTATTTTAGGGTCTTGGGTGGTGCTACCTTGTGTCCCCGCTGAGGGTCTAGAGCTTATCGTGGATGGGTAATGGGTGTCCGTATGAACAGAGGCACCCTCAATATGCTCGTGTTCTAGCACCCGCCCAGAGCGTAAGTGCATGTGCTTCTGATACCCTAAGGTGTCAAAAAGCTGCTCTAGGAGGCCTTGTGACTAGTTTTTAGCGTGTTTTTTGTTTGTTTTTTTGCTAGATTTTTTAGAGCGTGTCGTGGAATGGGCCGTGTGATAGCTCGAAACGAGCGTATCGGTCAGAGGGTCGTGCCGTGCTTTACAGCCCTCCGTTTGGTCACTCTATGCCCTCGGAATCCCTAAAACTGTCAATTTCCAGTAGGGAACTAGGCCCAAACTAGAAAGTCTAAGGGTGCAAGTGGGAAGAGAAAGGAGGAGAGTGGAGGACTTGTCCCACATGCTCTCATTCTCTCTTGAGGGAGTAGGGTATATATATAAGAGTGAGTCTCGTATAATAATAAGACTGAGGACTGAGGCCTGGGCCTGGGCTTGGGCTTGGGCTTGGGCTTGCCCTTGCCCGTCCGTTTTAAGAGTCACGTTTTTTATTTTCGAGAAATTGAAAACGCATAAATTAAAAATGCAGAAACTTGAAAAAACGCAGAAATGCAGAAAATTGCGGAAATTGAAAACGCCGAACTTGAAAATGCAGAAACTTGAAAAAACGCAGAAATGCAGAAAATCGCAGAAATTGGAAACGCCGAACTTGAAAATGCAGAAATTGCAAAAATTGAAAAAACGCAGACAATAACAGAAATTGAAACTTGGCAGAAAATGCAGAAAACGCAAAAAACAAAAATCTCCACACACCCCTTCCCTGCCTTTCCTATGATAGAAATTGCACCACAAGGAAGCGTAAAGTGCTAACCGAGCTTAGTGTAGGGCATATCCCCGGCAACGGCGCCAAAAATGTGCGCTCCTTGCCGCACTGTCGAAGCAAGGGACTTGCCAATACACCGTGTGCGAGCCACAAACAGCTCCAAGCACACAACAAGCCTAAACTAGCAAGCTCAAGGAAACAAAGGGTGTGTCACTCACCGCTCTACGCTCGCCTTCGTGGTGGATTCCTCGCCGCGATGAAGAAGAAGCTGCAGCCGTGCCGCGCTCAACTGCTTCGCCACCGTCGTGCCTTCGTAATGCTCGATCGCACACACACTCTCCCTCTCTCTCTCTCTCTCTCTCACACACACACACACACAAGGAGGTGAAGAAGAAGAAGATGGAGATGGAGATGGAGCAAGCGCACTCTTCTATTGCACAAATGAGAGAATGAGTAAAAATTAGGTTTAGTTGGCTTTTATAGGAGCTCACCCCATTCACACTTGGGCGCCCATGCTTAACCAACTAATCCCTTGAATGTCTAAGTTAAAGTGCGCCTCTCATCGACGATCACTCTACCTTTCCCTATTGGTCCGACAAGCCCGGTACCTGACTCTAAATATTACAACGTTTATAGATCATAGGGTGTCCGTGTGCCGTGAGGGTTAACAGTAGTTACGATCTATTTGTACTTTTAAATTCTAGCATAATGTATTCTTTGTATGTTTTAAACAGTGGTCAATGACAGGACGTGACCCCACCTCGTACGAGCGCAAGTAGCAGGCAGAAAGGGCTTAAACACCCTGATGGACATTCTCAGTTCTCATGGCGGCATGGTTAGTAGTTCACTTTACTCTTTTACATTTGTTGTATTTTAATGATAACCTAAGAAAATAAATTGTTTTATAATTATATGTTTATACTTACAAAAAATCTTACGTCCCTTAGATGTGATGAGACGTCTGATTAAACGGCGTCAGTCTAGCTGTAGTCAAATATCACTAGTTTTCTTTTGTCATAGGATGTATAATGAGATGACGTGTGTACGTCTTTTTGTAACTATTGAAAAACAATGTATTTTCTCAAATCAATGACAATTGTGTTGTAACTATTAAATTTGCAAAGCTTAACAATCAAGTGATTTTGCCTATGATGTGTATAATTTTGTCATTGATTTACTTTTGTCCAATTACTTTTGTTAGTTTTGTATCTTTATTTTGCAAACAATACTATGCATGATGGAGTTAATGGTTATATTTTCTTGTGGGTGACTACTTTGGGCCTATACCTTGCACTTTCTTTCAAAGGTGAATCTGTGCTTATCTTGGATTGATTTAGATATACTTTATTGTGGAAACATTCAAGTTGATGTTGATGGGTGGCAGGGCATTCAATGCTGTACCACCCAAAAAGTTTTACTCTCGGGCGTTGCTATAAGCGTCTCTATATAAGGTTTCCCAACGTCGCTGTGAGTGTCGCTACAGAAGAACTACAATCGCTGCTATATGTGTCGCTAAATAGCGATGCATATAGCGACACCTATAGTGATGCCTATATCAACGTTCTCATAGCGATGCTGGGGAGTAAAAAAACCCAATGTATTTCCATCTCTAAAAGCGTCACAAGTGCACATAACCTCTTGTAGTGACACCTACATATAGCATCATATGGCCCTAAGGCCATATGATGTATACATACTCAATGTGAGACACCTACATATAATATCCTATATCCCTAAGGCCATAGGATGCTATATACCCATCATGAATCAACTACATACAGTGTCCTATGGCGCTGAGTCCATAGGATGCATATTTACTCAACACACAAGCACCACATGGACTTAAGGCCATAGGATGTATACTCGGCACAAAACACCTACATAAAGCATCTTATGGTCCTTAGGCCATAGGATGTATACATACTCATTGTGAACCAACTACATATAGCATCTTATGGCCCTAAGGACACATGATGTATACATACTCATCATGAAGCACCTACATATAGCATCATATGGCCCTAAGTCCATAGGCTGCTAGATACCCATCATGAACAACTACACATAGTCCTATGGTCTTGAGGCCATAGGATGTATATTTACTCAACACAAAACACTTGCATAATACATCATATGGAGTAAAGTCCATAGGATGTATATATACTCAACACAAAACACTTACATAAAGCATCCTATGGCCCTAGGGCCATAGGATGTATACATACTCATTGTGAACCACCTACATATAGCATCCTATGGCCCTAAGGCCATAGGATGTATACATACACATTGAGAAACACCTACATATAGCATCCTATGGCCTAAGGCCATAGGGTTTTATATACCCATGATGAAACAACTACATATAGTGCCTTATAGCCTTGAGGCCATAGGATGTATATTAACTCAACACAAAACACCTGCATAAAACATCATAGGATGTATATATACTCAGCACAAAACACCTACATAAAGCATAATATGGCCCTACGGTCATATGATGTATACATACTCATCGTGAACCACCTACACATAGCATCCTATGGCCCCCCTAAGGCCATAGTATGTATACATACTCATTATGAAACACCTACATATAGTATCCTATGGACCTAAGGCCATATGATGCTATATACCCATCATAAAACACATGCATAAAACATCATATGGATGAAAGGCCAAAGGATGTATACATACTCATCATGGACCACCCTAGGGTCATATGATGGATACATACTCAACACAAAACACCTACATAAAGCATCCTATGGCCCTAGGGTCACAGGATGTATACACACTCATCGTGGACCACCTACATATAGTATCCTATGGCCCTAAGGCCATAGGATGTATACATACTCATCGTGAAACACCTACATATAGTATCCTATGACCCTAAGGCCATAGGATGATATATACCCTTCATGAAACAATTTCATATATCACCCTTTGTCCCTGAGGCCATAGGATGTATATATATCCATCAAGAAACAGCCACATATAGTGCCCCATGGCCCTAATTCCATAGGATGTATATGTATTCATCATGAAACAACCACATGTAGTTCCATATGTGGCCCTAAGGCCATAGGATGTATATTTACTCAACACAAAACACCTACATAAAGCATCATATGTCCCTAAGTCCATAGGATGTATGCATACTCACCATGAAACACCTACATGTGGTACCCTATGGCTCCAAGGCCATAAAATGTATACATAATTATCATGAAAAACCTACATATAGCACCCTATGGACCTAGGGCCATAGGATGTATACATACTCATCATGAAACCCTATATATAGCACTCTATGGCCGTAACGCCATAAGAGGTGTACGTACTTATAGTCATGAAACACCTACCCATATAGCACCCATGGCCATAAGGACATAGGATGTATATATATTCATCATGAAACACGAACATATATACTCATCGTGAGTTGACCTTGAGGAATCTATATGTACTTTTCATAAAATACCTACATATAGTACCCTATGGCCCTAAGTTCATAAGCTATCCCTTTGTGATGCTTGTTGGCTTTAAAGCTATCCTTTCACACACCGACATCAAGAAAAAGGATAAGTATTTATGCATTATACATGATAAAATGGACCAAAAAAAGACAGCAATACGTAGATTGTGGGTGAACTCAAAAGACTATGCGAATGCATATTAGCTGCAAGTATCATTAACGAGTACGATAACACATGGACATGGTCATGGAATGTATGGTAATTTCTCGCTTAATGGTCTATGGCCTTCAGAGAAAGTGTTCCTTATAATTGACATGCTTTTTGCACCCATGTAAATTTTGGCCCACCCACCTGACACTTGGTTGTATGCAAGTTGGTCTCATGGATTGATCTTTCCCATCTGAGCACATCATATTGAACACTTGGAAAATGACCTGTGCACACCAAATCAAGTGGGCTGAAGTGGGCTAAATACTTGAAGACAATCCATTGAAGCTAATGTGATACTTCCAATTGCAAGAACCCCCTTTGATCTTCATGGCGCTTGATGGAGTCACAATCTTTGATTGATGGATTTATGATAAAGGAACACCAATAATCTTCAAAAATCAAGTTTTTATCAACAATCACACTCAACTGACATTCAAGAAAAGATGTTTGGTTGGCTACTACCCTGAACTTCCCTTGTGTATTGTCTTTTATACCCATAGCCCAATCCACAAGAATACTAGGATATGCCAGTTGATGTGTATCATAGCTATTGATAAAATCTCTAATAAGTTTCCTCATGCAAGATCATTGTAAACCCAAATACTTAGATTAATTGAAAAAAAAAAGTTTTTGATACTTCATGTCTTTTCGATGGTTGTAGAATTCTAGTCGCATATAACTCCATGAGATCAAGTTGTTTTAAATTGTTTAACTAGTTACGTCTTGTGCTTAAGATTTTATTGGATTGAGCAATTCCAAGTCTTGCAAAATACCTTAGTTATCTGGGTTGATCATCATAAAATATTAAGAAAACAAATTCAAGCTAACATTGATATTGCTATAATATATTAATATACATGTATGCTCCAAGAAAACCCTCAAAATGATGCCATATACACAAAAATTTAGGAAAAGAAGTTGTTGCTTGAACAAATGCAATTACCCTGTTTTAAGGGAGAGGGTGATGATATTGAGAAGGGTGTGGAAGTATGGAGTATGCGCATATGCATCGTGGAGTTGATGTCTGTGGGATTTACATGTAGGCTCTAGCGTGGGTATGCACGCTTGCCTATCACTAGAGCCGATATGTTTGGATGTAGATCGAGTGAGTGAGCCAGTGGGCATATGTTGAGAGAGTCTCGTACCTATTTTCTTATACATACTAGTAGTTTAGCTATTAGGACCCACTTATCGATACATTTGTCTTTAAGTGGAAAATTGTTGGGGGACCCGTTGGGGGAAAGGCGACATGTTCCTTGCCCCAAGACGGATGCTCAGTCTCCACCGCCCCACTGACCTCACTAACCCACTCACTTATTCTTTACATACATAAAATGAATAAGGAGTGAGTGTTTCTTCTTGTCACTATGCTCCACCCCACACAGTGTTCTGTGTCTATCTCTCCTTCTCCCTCTTCACACATGCACCACATTTGTGCATCCCTTCAAGTTGGATCTCTCTCCTATTACAAGATGGATATGCGAGCATGATAAGTTTTAGAGGATCTCATGGGAGATTCGTTTTTGTGGTTGGTTGTTCCAAGCTTGAATGTACAAACTAAAGATCTTGCCAAGGAATAAGTAGTATTTAAAGGAAGCTATTTTCTATGCTAGTAATGAATATATAGCAAGGAAAATCGGATATGAGGATGATCAGGCACCAAATTATGAAGAATTTTGGAAACAGGTTTGTGTAAAATTAGGAGCAAAGCAAGATGCTTTGAGAAATGTTACACAAATCAAAGAAACACAAATCAAAGTCAATGTAGATTGTCAAGAGATGCCTAACGCTAGTGGCTATGAAATTAGCCACCCAGATAAAGTTGTTAAGAAATTTTAAGGTTGTTTTGTGATTTATTCACAAAGGGCTACCATGTGTGTGGATGCCATCTAGGTATGTGAAGAGTCTTTGAGTCTAAAAGAAGATGCTTGTCGTTAGGTGGAAACTACATAGGATTCCATGAATAATGTATCATCTGATACATATGAGCAAAATCAATAGCCTATATATGTGTATTGCAGAGGAAGGGCATGCATATGATGTTGATGTAATCCAAGATGAGGATGGCATCATTGATGCTTTCCTATGTGGTGTACATATATATAGTTCAACATGTGGTAATACCCCTACCAATGGGCATGCCCATTTAGAGGGGATAGGTCTTACAAAGTGATGATAGTCTTCCAACTAGCACATGCATTTTTTAAGAAGATCAAGCTAGTAGACAAGTCTATGTGTGTGACTAATGCCCAAGAATTAACAAATGCATAGGATTTTGTTGAGCTTCTATGCGGCAAAGTTGATGGTGTAGGAAAGGAATATCAGTAGGTGCATGAAGATATTAAAGCTAGAGGGGATGAAGATGATGAGATGGATTGTCTATCAAGCTGGCAAGGCAACCAAAATTTTCAAAAGATGCTTGCTAGCTTCTTTAGAGGATATGCACGATATGGGTTTTTTATTGTATTTTCCTTATTGTTGATCATGTAAGGGATCTTAAGGTTGCTAGTAGAATAAGTAGTTTCTCTTATGTGCATGCCAAAAGAAAAATTTTGTTGCCAAGTGTTGGCAGGGTTTGGGTGCTTTCTCTTGATTCAGGAAAGGTTTTCATGTTTTGCAAAGATTACAGGTGCTATGTACTCAGTATGAAGTTCAAACCGAGTTGATTTAGAAAATTTTGGAAACAAATTATACATGGTTCCATGGTATTGGGCCAAGCTACGATGTTATGTTGTGTGAAGTCTACATAGTGCACATACATTATGGTTTTTTGCATTTGTGTATGCCGATAGGGTTTTATAAAGCTCCAATGTTTAGACAGTTTCTTCTTCTTCCATTTGATCCAGGTGGCTATGAAGATGCTTACATGTTATGGAAGGTTATCTCCATGTTCTCTAAAGTAGAGGAGATATTGGTGAATGGTATATTATGCTTAGTTGACTATAAAATGTTGAGCTCCAAAAGTCAAAGAAAATCCAGTCTATTTGGCACATGCCGAAGGATGTGCAAGTTCACTGGGGGTGGATGTTGTGCCATTTTGTGGGCACAAGGTAAAAGATCGATATTTGAATGCATTTTGGGTTTTTGGCTATCTTATGAATATGTCAATATTTCAAAGCACATGTGCAAGCCCAAGTGTAGGGATTTGATGCATGCAAAAAAAGAGTTGTATGGGAAAAGCCTCTTAAAACATGCAAGGCAAGTTGGGTAGTTGGAAGCCACGTGCAAGGTGGTAGAAAGAAAAGTGGGGGAGAGACTAACTATAGTTTATGAGGGAGGCAAAAAAGTGATATTCTATAAAACATTCACAAAGTTGTTTTCTAAAAAAACAACACAGTTGAAAGAAGAAAAACATCATTTTGAACATTTTTATGTCTCACACACATCGGCCCATTCTGCACGCAGTTGAGAGATATTCAATGTTTTTTGCTCTGCTATTTTTTGGAGGGCTATAGGAAGAAACAGGAGAAGAAGAAGGGTGAAGAAAGAAGAGGAGGGTTTATTCTTCTTCGGCACACTCTATCTCAACAAAGGGAAAAGGAGAAGAAGAGGAAGGATTTCTTAGGAGTTTCGCTCTCTCAACAACGAAAGAGACGAGGGGGAAAATAAGGAGAAGGATTTTCAGATGGGTTCTTCCTCTCAAAATGAAGTGGAAGAGGGGAAGAAGAAGAAGATTCTCTGAGGTTTATAGTTTTGGGTTATCAAATAAGGGCTCACACCAACAACAACATGTATGATTGAATTGTATACAATGGGTTATTAGAATCATCAATTGGAAGCGTTTATGGATTGCAGGCTCATACTCTTTTTTGTTTCTCAATTATCTACTATGGTTATCATTAATATGGAAATCAATCCTCTTTTATTTCTTTGTAATCGCTTTAAAGTTCTTAGTGTTTACAAAAAATTCATTGGATTTTATAAATCCACACTATTTCCTCTCTGTTTCTACTTCTCTCTCAACTCTCTCGCAGCCACCAGAAGCATGGAGAACTACGCACTCCAAAACTGCGTACTATTTTTGTCTATGCTACTTGACATGTGAGCGTTGGAGTGGGGGAATCGGAACACACCTAGCACACACTCAAATTCCTCTCTCTATCCCAGGGTATTTATAGCACCCCTATCCTCTTGAAAACACTTTCAAAAGACACTTTACACCAATAGAACTCTGCCTGTACACCTCTAAACACACACCTACTTGCCAAGACCACCATTTGACACAAACGCATCGCAACAACTCGTTCCATCACTTTTGAAACACACAAAATCTCTATCTCACTCTCTTTACAAACATCACTAGTTTGGGGGGCGCACACACCTACATTGCCGATACCACGGACAAAAGCACAAGATCGGGAGAAAAGAGAGAGAGGAAGGGGAAAATGGCACTAGGAGGGGGAAATGGCTCGATCTTGCTTAGTACAACAGTCTTACAACCATTACAATGCCAAAACGGCAAGCATCACAAAGAAAAAAAATCCCTAAGGCTCCTTAGTTGGCTCTCACATATCCCACTATACAAAAGAGCCCCTTATTTGATTAGAAAAGTTTGTTCTATAGGAGTTTCAACACTTTTTTAGTAACTATTCCCTCATTGGTTCACCTTGGTGCTTGATTTGGTATTTTTTGACCAGCTTAGCACCCCTTGGTCAACTTTCCAACTCTCTCTTTATTTTCCTCATTCTCATGACCTCGAGGTGTGGGGGGGCACTTGTTCTAGCACTACTGCCCTCTAGCCTTCAATTCAAAAGGGGCCCCTTAGGGGCACGGGAGCAGCTGCCGATGGGATTGCCACATCATCAAGTGCTTGCTTTGCCATCCGATGGCCGGCAATGCTAATGATCAAATCAACACATCATAGTTCTCTTATGAGCCAAAACCACCACCAACACCACCGCAAGCACCCACCTGCATGCACGCAGCAGCCACTGCAAAGTGGTAGACCATGACACCATAGCCAGTACTAAGGGGAGCTCTCTTTTCCTTCTCTTGGACATCTAATGAGGGGCACCACCCGCAATATATATGTCATGATTTCGAAGGGCCACGATCGCATATGGGATTTGTATTCATCACGTGGCACCGCTTGGGAGATTCCCCCTTCATAGTGTTGAAAAAACTCCCATGCTCACACAAATGTTTTTTTTTTTAGTACCCTTTTAGCCTCTTCTAGTTTTTTGCATCAGGGTCAGATGGTCTGCTCTTAAGATCCTACTAGGAGCTTGAGTTATTGGCTTTAACCCCCATCATCAGCTCCGAATTCTTGGTCCTGAGTGGCCTCGAATGTAGTGCCTAAGTATCGTGAAAAAACACCTGCCACCACCGCGAGTAATTGTACCAAAACCTCAACCAGTTGTACCTCGGCAATTGTGACTTTGATAAACAAGCCATCAATTCTTGTTGACTCCACATGTCACATACTACCCTCAAAATTCTTGGCAAGGCTAAGAAATCTCCAGATGGCATGCCTATAGAGACAGTCAATTGGCACATAACTAGCCCATGATAAATCTTCAATTGGCCATAACTTGCCCACTTGAGCTTTGATTGATGATCCAAAAAGATCGGCATGCACCCCAACTTGAGCACTTCGCATCTGTCTACTGACATCAGCTCTGACCACCTATCTGCACTTTCCCGTGTCCCCAGGGATCTCCAAAGCCTTCTAAATTGGAACTGTCATAACTTTAGAGCTCCGTTTGAGGAGAAGATAACTTTGCCTTGCAAGTCTTGTATCACTTTCGATTGAAAATTATGAGTGATCGACTTGCCTCTTCCATCACTCAAGTTGAATAGAAGAAGAACGCGTCATTGAGTCATTGTGTCATTGTATTTATATGCGTCATTGTGTCATTGTATTTAATGGTCTTTGCATCCACTCCAGGTACGTATGCTCTAGGTATGTTCTCACAAGCAGGGACGACGAGCACCTCCTCTCTCTCTCTCTCTCTCTCTCTCTCTCTCTCTCTCTATCTATCTATCTACTTGTCCATGTTTTCAACTCCATTCATTCAATATTAAGTTTAAATGTTTGTGTGTTTAATGCAGTTACGAATGATGAGGAGTTTCTTTCTTCTTTGTCACCCCATCAGAGACAGTGGTACGTGGAGCGTCATCGCTCTGGCGCACCATCACACATTCCTACTCCATCCGCATCTCCCTCTATTTCGGAGCATTCAATGCGCTCCGAAGCTTCGGTGTCAAAGAGATGATCTTCACACTCGTCTACGCACCGACGCTCTAGTGCTGGCAGTGGCGGTTGTTGTGGGGATGCCACCGCCGATGCTTCAACACCACCTCGTGTTCGACGAGGCTCTTTACCCTCCCCTTATTTGCCTGCCCGGACACCAGCCACGGCATCACCATCGACACCAGGTTTTGTGCGGCTGACTGTCGTTCTTAGCAGCTACACACCACTAGCTACTCCTCCAGGAGTCACTCCAGTGGACACTCCTCGCTTCGGGGCTCAGACTCCAGTGGAGACACCTGACGTCCGTACCCTCGTCGACACGTAGCTAGAGATCCCTGTCGAGACACCCAGGTTCACGCGTCAGTGGCTAGAGGGCTTGCCTTACTCCGTCGACTTCAACAGCGGCATCATCTTGGATGATGAAGGCAAGAAGGTGATTTCGCGCACGCGTGGTCTTTGCTCTCAGGTGTTTAGACACTACATACTAAACACCTGGAGTGAAGTACCGAATGATTTAAAAGACAGAGTCATCAGCATTCTTCATGACAAGTTTCTCGTTCCAACACGGGATTAGTGCTTCAATGAAGATGTGATGAAGGTTCGAATGCGCGAACACTGCAAGCACAAGCATTCCGAAGTGCAAAAAGCAATCAAGCATGGGTGGAACAGACCAGATTGGCTGGCCAAAGAAGATTGGAAGAATGCGAAGAAAGCACCGCGCGAGAATCTCGACAAGTGGAAGCAACAAAAGGAGACAGCCAGAGCGCGAGTAGAGGCAGGGAGCTCACACCACTTGGGGAGCGACGGGTGGGCATCATTTGAGGCCGATTTTGTAAGTGTTTTTGTATTCCTCTCTATGTTTGATAGTTTAGGGTTTATGGGTTTTTAAATTCTAACATAATGGATTCTTTGTATGTTTTGATAGTGGTCGATGACAGGACGTGATCCCACACAGTACGAGCGCGAGTACGCAGGCAGGAAGGGCTTAAATGCCCTGATGGACATTCTCAGTTCTCCCGGCGGCATGGTTAGTATTAGGGTTTACTCTTTTCTATTTGTTGTATTATTTTATAAATGTCGCTATATGTTTATACTTACAAAAAGCTGTCTTATTGTTTTTTTTTGCAGAATCTGACAGATATGTCGCTTGGACGCGATGAGACGTCTGATTAGACGACGTCAGTTTAGCCGTAGCTAGATATCATTAGTTTCTTTTATTCATAGCTTATGTATCATGAGATGAATTTTATAAGTCTTTTTGAAAACCATGTATATTTTTTCAATAATGACAATGGTTTGTAACTATTACATTTGTAAAGTTTAACAATCAAGTGATTTTGCATATGTGTACAATTGTCATTGATTTACTTTCATCAATTCACTCTTGTCAATTTTGTATCTTTATTTTGCAAACAATACTCACTATGGATGATGGAGTTAATGGTTATATTATCTTGTGGGTGACTATTTTGAGTCTATATCTACCTTTGCACTTTTTTTCAAAGGTGAACCAATTAATGAAACATTCAATATGGTTGATGGGTGAATGCCTTGCCACCAAAAAAATTTCCTCTCGGAAGTCGCTATGAACGTCGCTATATAAGGCTCTGCAGCGTCACTATAAGCGTCGTTATAGATGGCCTGCAAATGTTGCTATAGGCGTCGCTATATAGAGACGATTATAGCGATGCCGATAGCGACTGTTATAGCAACGTCCCCATATTCATGCTTTTAGCGATGCCGTGGGTTATAAAAACCCAATGTATTTTTGTCGCTAAAAGCGTCACAAGAGAACACAACCTCTTGTAGTGTCAAAAGGACAAGGCGATAGGTGGAGGCAAAGGAGAAGAAAATGCCACTTGCATGGGGAAGACTGTGAGAGGGACAGAGAAGTTGAGAAAAGGGTCGGGAGCTGCCTTGAACGGGGGGTGTGGCTCGCAGTTGGGGGGAGGAACCCAAGGTCGATAGTGTTGAGGGCTGGCCATGAGGAGGGAGACAGTTTTCATAAGCCAGGGCCACCAGTTGCAGGGTTGGGCGTTGCATGCAGGTCGAGACTACAGAGCACGGCCATGAGGAGGTGAAGGCCGCCAGAGGGGTGGAGGAGGGTTTGAGATTGCAGGACCCGTCAGTGAGGAGGGGTCAAGGTCCGCCAGCTGGGAAGGCCTCATGACTGCAAAGAAGGCTATAACGGGATCAGGGGGGCTGCAGATTGGAGCCGCCATATCAGGGCCGCCAAGGCGTGACGAGGGTAACAGGGCCAAGAGGCTCGCCGACTACAGAGGAGGAGAGGTGAGAACCTCATGTCCAGGGGGCTGAAGGCAGGTTCCCTAGCTACAAAGAACGGGTTTAGAGAGGTTGTGGCTACATGCTCAAGGAGGAGGATGTCGAGTGTGTAAAGGGCCATGCAGAGGAGCAATGATCTCTAGAGGGGAGGAGCTGGCTTGGATCAGTAGAGGGCGCTGATTGTGGGTGTTGTTGGACGCGGCAGGTGCTAAATACAAGAGGAATTTAAGGGCCACTAGAGTGCAAGGATGGAGGGTTTTTTAAAAAAGCTGGTAGCCATATAAGGAGGGGATCAATAGTATCGAAAGCGACCTACATGAGGGATCGCCATTGGAAGAGAGAGCATGACGAAGGAGGTGACAAGCTCTAGAGCAACTGATTACATGAGTTAAAAGGGTACTTGTACTACAGGGAGGAAAGAGAGTTGCAAGAACGTTCCCACGTTGCCAATAAGGGTGCACAATCCACCACACAAGAAGAGGAAGGAGGCAAGCTGGTCAAGTTCTTTTGCTCGTAGTCCATCAGAGATTGGCCAGATGCTATATCAATCATGGTGTTTTTCTAATGGGAGGTTCATTGTATATGCTCTGGTTTAAGTTAAGTGAATCATCTTTAATCTTCATATGCTCATTTTTTAGCTAAATATATATCATCTTCTCTCATACTCTCATGCTTATGAGAGAGTTGAGTATGCGAGGTGCTCAGGCATGAGTATGTGGATTCTCTCTATGGGAATATTGTGTATGTTAATGTCTGAGAGTGTGAAGCCCTATTTATCTATGGTTAAAGGTGCTCTAAGGGATTAAGGATGAAAAACATGATTGCTTGATTTGCGGTCAGGTGTATACAGTTAGGGTTGGTCGGGTTCGTGCTTGGACATTAATTGTTTGCAGATTGGGAGTCCAGGTGTGTGTTTACTAGGGGATAGGGGTGCTGTGAGATCACTCGGCTATAGAGAGGCATTCACTGAGTGTGTTGGTGGTTTTCTCATTTCCCCCTTTCCATCTTGTGATGCCCCCACTGAGGATCACATTGATCGCTCAAGTGATGGCATGGTGCAATAACATGGTGCCAGATTGTGAGTTAGTGTTCTCAGGTGTGCAAGATGCTCAAGATTGGATGTCAGATGTGGAGCTCTGGATGTTATCGATGCGGATGCTGACCGACGAAAGCCAAGTCAAGGGCTATGCCGCTGGTGATGCGAGGAAAAGCCAAAGCTTGGTTCGAGGGGTTAGAAGTTCCCGATCGACAGTCATGGAAGGTGGTTCGAGCTCGGTTTATTGAAGACTTCTAGTAGAAAAATTCACCTGCAGAATTGGACGCAAAGTTCAACGTTTTGAAGCAAGATATAATTAAGTGGTGAATTTACAAGCTTTTTAAATAAATTTGAAGATATTTGGCAGCAATTAGAAGCTGCTACACAGTCTTGAGGCAACGACTACTTCAAGTTAGAGAGGTTTTTGGAGTATCTACATCCAAAGATTAGAGAGAAGGTCGAGCTTGCCGATGTGGAAAGTTATGCAGATGTTGTCTCCTGAGCCAAGGCAAAGACCAGGAAAGCAAAGAAGAAGTTGGAGATGGGTTTGTTGAAGCCGGCGGACTATGGATATAGCTCAACAATGGAGTTGCTTCATGGCATGAAGCCAAAGGGGAGTTCAAGCGTCAAAGAGGTAGATGCTTTGCCATTGGTAAGCCATTATGGTCATTCATTTCAATTTGTACCTCCAGTTTGGTGTGCTGTTGTACAAGGGTCTGTTAGCCCAGCTAGCAAGGATGCGGTCTTAGCCGAAGAGTGTATGCATGAAGAATCAAATGAAGCTATGGATCATAGCTCGCAGGAAAAGTTTGAAGATGTTGACAAAGCGATGGTCGACGCTGTACAGGAAGAAGCTAGCCAGGGGGTTGGGCAACCTTGCGCTACCAATTGTATTGAAGAGTGGTAGCGCATTCCAAAAGGTGTGGACTATGTCAACATACGAGAGAACGAGGTGATAGATCATGGCTTTCTTTCTTGCTTAGCCGATGGTATGGTTGTAGAAGCGGTCCTAGATGAGCAAGTTGACATTCAAGAGCTAATGATTGAGCAATCCGATTTGCTCTCACCCGAAGTGGTTGAAGATGAAGTATCACAAGCTATGGTGGAAGAAGATTGGCATGGTAAGTTATGTATAGAGTGTATGCCATTTGAAGGACCTACAACAAAGGGTATGCTTGAGGAGCAGGTAGGCTTCGTTATCCAAGAAGCAGTGGTAGTGGAAGACAGGTTGCCAAAGGTGGGTGTTATGCTATTGATGGACATGCTTTTGAAAGTTTCTTTACAGGTAGTTTTTCATGGTTTGCAAAGCTCTCGTGATGAGAGGTATGCTATTGAAAGCTCTGTAGTAGCAGGTGAGACGACGATGGTGTATGGTGCAGATGCTTCACAGGTTGGTTTACAGGCTTGTTTTGTAAATGAAGCCGGCGTATGGATATAGGTTGAAGGTCGATGTTATGTCAAGTTGCACGAGAGGTTGATTTTTGGGCTTACAGGTGCAAAAAAATGGTTTTATGCATGTACTAGAGACAGATGGCTGTGTTCAATGCCATGTATTTGATCCTGGCGGAGTTTACATCACAGTTGGGAGAGCCTATGGCTTTCCATTTGATCTAGGGGGATTCTACAACTGATAAAATCTCTCTCTCTATCTATATATTGCTTATGTACATACTAAGTACCAGTTTTTTAATATGCAATCATCTCTTATCTAAATAATGCTATGGTTCAACATGAATGCTCAACGAGGGGTTGGGCAATGATGGTACAACTAAAGATGGTCGGCCTATCGAAGTGCAAGAAGCCCAGGCATGACAATTTGCAGGCAAATGACGAGAACATTGGGTAGGTACTTCATGCAACTAGGAGAGAGGTATACGGAAATGGAGCACTTGCTAGTGGAAACTGTCAGTGTTTCTTCCTATCACAGGTGGTAGGAGAAAATGTTTATATCACAAGGTTGAGAACGAGGCAAGGGATACTTTATGCAAGTGCTATCAGGTTTATGATATGGGTTTTGGAGCGAGTTGTCTACAGGAGACTCTACTGCCAGGACAGTGTATGTCAAATGTGGATTTTGGCAGAGCAAAGGTGGTTTTTGAGCTCAAGTACTGGTCGGGACACCCAGAAGTTTCAAAGGTTGGTTGGGTGTAATCATCAGAGAGAGCCATGATGTGTACCATGTTGAATGCTTTCCCTATTCTGGCAATTTCAAAGCTCTATGGATGCATGAATCCCAATGGTTAGCATCGACTCAATGGATGCGATTTGAAGGTTGCCGACACTTGTAGCAGTTTTGCTCTTCTTAGAGTGCGTTCGAGTATGTGGAGGTTAATATAGTGTTTTCATTGGATGCATGGAGTTCACCGAGCAATTCAAGCGTGTGATACGAGGCCAAGCCTGATTTTTTTAGGGAAAAGGTAAAGCTCGAACTAAACACTACATTAAAATAGAAAAAGCGACCAACGCCATGGCATGCAGAGAAGTGGCGTGTACAGTAGGACCAAGGGTGTTGCGTGCACGTGGGCGATAGGGTGGCGAGGCCATCACAGGTGACTTAAAGGGGCAAGGAGACAGGTGATTAAAATATTACCGCGATTGTTTCCGCTCTTATTATCACGGTTATTATCGCTGTTATTACCGGGCGAATTACCGTTGTTATATTCGACAGCCAAAATTAAGCACCTAAACTTCAATTTTTGGCTTAACCCCTCCCCCCCTTCAAATTTTGGTGTTTTCCTCCTCTCAATAAACATTAAAGAATATTGTACATAATTTTCAAATTTAAAAAAGAAGAGAGAGAGAGAGAGAGAGAGAGAGAGAGAGGGGGGGGGGGGGGGGGGAGGGGGAGAAGGGGACGGGGGATATAATATTACACTTGGTTACAATTAGAATAATCATTGTCAATTGATTAACATAATTGAGTATATTCTCAAATCTAAAGAGAGGAAGAGGAGGGAGAGAGAGATAAATGGATTACACGACCAAAAAACTTCATAAATGCAAAATGTTTATGAATCATCTTCCAAAAGATCTCTACATGAAGCATCATCCAATTCTAATCCCATGGCTCCTAAATCATTAAAGAGAGAAACGGAATTGTCATTTGTGGATGCATTGCCTTCATCATCTTTGAGTTCGTCATCCTCCATCTCATCATCTTCATCATCATGACGATCATCCTTGCTAAGACTTGCTGCCGCTGGACTTGATTCATCGACCTCTCTCTCCTCTGTTTCCACCTCATCCAAAGTCGGAGGTAGAAGAGGTTCGAAGATAGTCTCCACTTCATTAGTGAAAAAAATGGTTCTCCCCCGAGGTGTTACGGGAATTACGAACCAAAGTTTTGGTTGGTGGATTGTTGGGATATGTATGACCTATAAAATAGAAGCTCAAAGTGAGTAACATTGGTATAACTAACGCTACAAGCAAATAAGAATAAAAAAGGTACATGTCACTCACCTGCTTACAATTGCACGGTAAAACTAAATTGTGATACCTCTTTGTGTGATGCACACTAGAGTCCACCATGTAGAGACCATTCTCATGTCGTCTAGACACATTTGCAAACCACTTGCAATCGAAGATGAAGGTATGAAAGGTTCTAAATTAACTTCTAGTATTGTTTCAATAGCTCTGCAGTACCTGGCTTCATCACCGTCTATGTCAAAGCTGCCCATGATGGCACAATCCATGGTGGTTCTACGCTTGTCAATGTGGTGCGTACGAAAGTGACGACCCTTTGACCACATAGAGTTAAAGGAAAGGCACTACAAAATAGTAAAACATATCAATTTATCAAATACATATTAAAGATAATTTCAAAAAATAGCGTTACAATATGGTTTAGGTATATGAGTACTCTACCTTTGGTACGCAACCTCGTGCATACTCCCATTCTTTGTTGGTGATGTCTTCTCCGCGTGCTTTTGCCTCTGTCATTCTCTCATGAATCTACTCTGCACTAATGAGATCTGGGAAACATGCAAGGTTTCTAGGCACTGGAGGTGTCCTCCTTCCTCCATGTGGTTGTTTCCATGCTTCCCTCTCTTGCAAACGCCTTGCCTTTGCCACTGTCCACAAGTCCACCCACTTGGTCATAATCTTTGCATTGAGAATGCAAAAGTTATTGACCACACGGGATAGATTCATATCCATGTAAAGTAGTTTCCCCTTTCCACTTGGCAAGTGTGAAGTCATCCTTGCATCTTCCTCGTCTGACCACATGTGAGGCATTGAAGGATCAACTTGTGCCAAATACTCTGATATATAAACAAATGCCTCTTGAACGTCCACCCTTCCGTCATACATGCCTCTGGTTGAGACCGTAGCTGCACAAAATCTTTGAGAGTCTTTAAAAACCTCTCTAAGAAGAACATCCATCGTGCGTGTACTATTCCACATATAGCTATCTCCACCACCATGTGAACCAAGAGGTGAATTTGACTATATAAGAAGGACCGATTGAAGAAATGCATCTTCAATGGCACACACAGTTTTTGTTGCAAGTGTTTGAGAAGCAGGGATAGCATCTATTTCGATTTCCTTGGAGCTCACAAATCTGCAAGAGAGGGACACAAGGATACACTAAGTGCTAGTTGAACATAAAAAGGGTGTAGTTGAGTGGAGTCTTGTGGTGTACCTTACTAGCTCTCCTAGTTTGAAAACAACGTCCATGCTTACCTCTCTTGCAAACGCCTTGCCTTTGCCACTGTCCACAAGTCCACCCACTTGGTCATAATCTTTGCATTGAGAATGCAAAAGTTATCAACCACTCGGGATAGATTCATATCCATGTAAAGTAGTTTCCCCTTTCCACTTGGCAAGTGTGAAGTCATCCTTGCATCTTCCTCGTCTGACCACATGTGAGGCATTGAAGGATCAACTTGTGCCAAATACTCTGATATATAAACAAATGCTTCTTGAACGTCCACCCTTCCGCCATACATGCCTCTGGTTGAGACCGTAGCTGCACAAAATCTTTGAGAGTCTTTAAAAACCTCTCTAAGAAGAACATCCATCGTGCGTGTACTATTCCACATATAGCTATCTCCACCACCATGTGAACCAAGAGGTGAATTTGACTAAGAAGGACCGATTGAAGAAATGCATCTTCAATGGCACACACAGTTTTTGTTGCAAGTGTTTGAGAAGTAGGAATAGCATCTATTTCGATTTCCTTGGAGCTCACAAATCTGCAAGAGAGGGACACAAGGATACACTAAGTGCTAGTTGAACATAAAAAGGGTGTAGTTGAGTGGAGTCTTGTGGTGTACCTTACTAGCTCTCCTAGTTTGAAAACAGCATCTCTGAATTTCTTGTCCCGACATATAAACATACTCACTGGCAGAATGAACTACAATGTAAATCGGGGAAAGAGAAAGTGAGTGATAGTCATATACACAAACTATAGATAGAATAGGGAGTATGAAGATTACCTGAAGTATCTTGTGCCAATCATGAGACTTCAACCCATACAATTGAACGCTTCCACCGTTCTTTGCTTTTGTGAAAACTCCCTTTAGCGACCTCATGTATCCTATTGGTTTGCGAATAGAGGCAATGGTACCCTTCACCTTGTCTGATTCTTCTTTGGCTAGCATCCATGGTGCTTTATGAAGCACAATCTTTCCATTTGAGGCATGCCGTGGAGTAGCAGAGGCGGGGAGACGTTTTAAAAGCCTCAAATCCTCCCTCGCACCCAAAGAGTCCTTCCTGCCAATAATGTGGTCCCATAGTGTTTGGGATACATTCTTGAATATGTGCATAGGATCCAAGAGGTGTTGTATTTTTAAGTCGTTCCAATATGGAAGCCTTAAAAATATGAAATACCTTGACATACCTTTTGGTGGAGGACACAGAGTCGGATTGTTGTTGTGGTGTTCTTCCCAAATGGTTGCCCAATCTGCCATTGTGAGCTTTAGAGGAGTCTTACCATTTATTGGAGCCTTGTGCTTGTTATGCCCTTGGGATAATAAACGATGGTTGTTTGGATAGATTACCTTGCGCAAGGAATCGGGCCTCTCTGTCACCAATGATGGCCCGCAAGTAGGACCTGTATTGTGCCCCGATATGGACAACCTTGCATACATATCATATGGTTAGAGAGACGAGTGAACTAAAGTGAACTAAAGGGAGAGAGGGAAAGAGGGAAAGAGAGATAGAGGAAAGCGGGTTACCAGAAATCTCTCCAAGCCCAGGATAGTCATGCGTAGTCCACATAAGGATTCCCCTCACTTGGGCCTCTCTCCCCCCCTTTGCAAGTGAGAAATCAACAACAAGAATGCCTCTCCATAACTCCTCCAACTACTCGATGAGGGGCTCAGGGTAAATGTCAATATTTGACACTTTGTACTTCCCTGGCACAAGCAAGGAAAGAAGAATATTGCCCTTCTTGGTTGTCTCCCATGGTGGAATATTGTAGTTGACGATCACCACAAGCTAAGTGCTCCATGAAGTAGACTTAGTGCCGAAGGGGTTGACACCATCACTTGCTAACCCAAGCCTCAAGTGTCGAGGCTCCAACCCAAACTCTGGCCATGAGTTTCGATGTGCCTCCATGTAGATGAATCGGCAGGGACACACATCATTCCATCATTTGAGTGATGGTTCGCGTGCCACGTGAGAAGATCCACGGTAGACCTACTTTTAAACATGTTGGATGCATGTGGCCATGGATTTCCCAGGATGTGAGCGCAAAATCAAAAGAGCGTTATACAACATGGAAGGTACTTAGAGAGCCAGAGTTTTTACAAAACGGAGCAAAATTGTTCAAATACAATATTTATGGCTTTAAGAGATCTCTCTCTCATCCTCGCATAGCTCAGCATAACTTCCTATATCTATATAGAGCTCTCCGTTTAAACAAATGTCCTCCTTTTTATTTTGTAAATCCTCTACATGCACTCCATAGAGAGTAGCAGCTTGATGTTCGTTTGG
This sequence comes from Adiantum capillus-veneris, assembly GCF_014529385.1. Lineage (NCBI taxonomy): Eukaryota > Viridiplantae > Streptophyta > Polypodiopsida > Polypodiales > Pteridaceae > Adiantum > Adiantum capillus-veneris. The sequence goes on from NC_140941.1 coordinate 35,163,021, forward strand.
CACCACCTCAACGGCTTCTGACTGAGCATCTTCTCATATCTCCTCCATTGATGTCGCTGTGATTGGCACATGGTAGCCTTCATACATCCGTGCACTACGAGGGGCTACCTCTATGACGTACCACCAGTTTGATGCAGACTATGTAGGATGAAATATCACCTGCCAGAGCCACATAACTTACATGAGGGCATCCAAGCACATAAATTCTAAAATGGGATGTTACTATTTACATACTTACTTGTTCACAATGCTAGAGTAGTACGAAAGTGTCTCTTAGGTCAGTCCATTTCTTAGTTGAATCCACCTCAAGAAAACCAGACTCTCCTCTACGCGCAGTAGTGTTGCGACCCTCCATGATTATCTTGAACCATCGCACGTCAAACAAGTCGACAAAAAATCCTCTATAATCGATCCTCAAAATCCTTGTAGCGTGCTGAAGTAAGTGAGTTTTGCCACCACAGGATCTGCATCAGAGGACCGCCGTTGACTAGACTGTTCAAATTTTGCCATGATTCCACAATCTTGAGTAAACCGCTTTTTGTCGATCCGTTCCACCCTAAAATGTCGACCTTTACACCATGTTGATGTGTATAACTTATACTACAACCAACAAAGATTATGAGTGGCCATTCAAACATCTAGAAAGTAACTAGTCGTACATTGCAAAATTACCTTGATCGCGCAACCCTGAGAGTACTCCCACTCCTCCTCAATCACTTCTTTACCACACTGTTGTGCGCTTTTCAATTGGTTGTGCAACCATCTTAAGCTCATGAATGTTGGTAGGCTCTCCAGACCCGTCGGATAGTGCATCGGTGGTTGTCTTCCCCGTCTCCACTCGATTCGTGCCCTTTGTCGCTCTTGTTTTGCATCCTCATATTGTGAAATCTACTTTTGCATCACTGGATTGTGAAGCATGTAAAATCGGTTGATTTTAGCCTCTAGATCTTCCGTCATCTTCTTTTCAACACCGAGATTGCACATGACAATCCCAGATATGCGCTCATCATCTATGGTTCTCCATAGCGTGTCTCGGGCTTTATCAAATCCGTCTAGCCACTCTCCAATGTACACTAAGGACTCTGATACCAGCCAACCTTCTTCCATGCTACCCTACGGACGTGCCTTCTGACGCACATATCCCTTGAGCGTTTTCATGAAACGTTCTAAAAAGAACATCCATCTGGAATGTACTGTGCCAGCTATTTCCACCTCATCAACTATGTGAACAAGAAGATGCACCTGAATGGTTAGCATGGTAGTAGGAAAATGTTTCTTAAACATGCACACAACCTCCGTAGCGTTTATTTTGGCGAATGGTATGGAGTCTACGTTGATCTCCTTTTGTGAGATCCGTTACCTCAATGGCAACCGGTAAAATAAACTACAAAACACTAGAGCAATGATATTAAAGTCCACACACGAATTTGTTACACAATTCTCACTATGATATATTCCACTATGAACATACCTGACATATTTTATGCCAGTCATGTGACTTCAAACCGGTAAGCTTTACCGGTCAGATGGTCCCATAGTAGATTACCCACATTCATGAATATGTGCATTGGATCAAGCAAGTGATTGATCATGAGTCAAGGCCAGTATGGTAACTCGTACCATAGAGATAGTCTCTTCATCGCTGGGGGCAATCCGTCATCGCACATCTCCTTCTGCTCGAACCATGCTTGTGCAGACATCCTCGGTGGCTCTCTTCCCAAAAAGTCGTCGTGTAAACATGATTCTCTGGAAGATATGCTTGATGACCTTCGTAGATTTGCTTCTTCAATGAGGGTGCCCTACATGCATTTAGTCTAGGTCCACATGTGACACATGCTCTGTATCCACTTGTTTGAAGCCCTGCATATATACACATGATAATAGATCAGCTTGAGAAAAACCAAGATTTACAGTGTCTGAGTGAGGAGTGTAAATAGGTCACCTTAGCATTCTGTTAGTCCGGGATAGTCATGCATGGTCCACATTATAATGCCTTTGATCAAAGTATTCCGTCGACCTGTGTGTCGGCTCATATCCACCACTTCTATGCCAATCCACAATTGTTGTAGCTCTTCCAATAGTGGACGAAGATACACATCCATATTCTTCACTTTATATCGTCCCGACACAATCAAACTTAGCCATAGGTGCCCCTTCTTCGTAGTCAACCACGGGGCAATGTTGTAGTTGACGATGACAACGGGCCATAGACTGTAAGATTTTGATCTTTGACCAAATGGATTTACGCCATCCATAGCCAGGCCTAAGCGCAAATTCCGAGCTTCCCTGGCAAAATCTGACCATGTTCCATCTATATGTTTCCAGGCTGCGCAATCTGCAAGAATCCATAACACACCATCTGAAGATTTATTCTCCTCATGCCATGATGCTAGGGCGGGCATGGACTTACATTCGAAGAAATGCTTGATGCGAGGAAGCAAAGGAAAATGTCTCAAAACCTTTTGCGGAATTTTTGTTCCGTGGAGATCTACTCGATATCTCTCGGAATCACATTTTGGACACTTCTCCATGTCTATGTATTCCCCTCTGAAAAGAATGCAGTCATTAGGACAAGCGTGGATCAAATTGTAATCCATCCCCAAGTTTCGCAAAATCTTTCTTGCTTCCTCTCGGGAATCTGGCATCACATTATCAGCTGGTAGTATGTGCTCTTTGAGCAATCTACACAACATAAAAATACGGTAGAATTGTGTAAAAATCTATCAGATCATTATACATTTAGAGTTTTATTAAAGTAAACTAATTGTAATAGATCACCTGAAAAGCGCTGTGACGCTAGTGTCACTCCATCCAAACTTTGCCTGCATATTGAGAAGAACCAGGAGCGCTTTCAATCTAGATACACGTGTTCCATTATACAATGGCGTATCGGCTTCATTTTTCGTATCATCATAGATAAGCCTTTCTGAATCCATGATCGTCTCGATCATTTCATCAATCTCGAGGTCAAACATTGCCTCGTTGGGAATGTCGTCTGCGTGATCATCCCCCAAGCTGTCAGAGGCTACATCTTGTGGCCTCACATATGCCATTTGACCAAATCCCCTGCGAACACGTCTATTGGGTTGCAAGATTGTTGCCTGTTGGCCAGCGTCAAAGTCCGACAAGTTATAATTAGCAACAACTCGATCTATAATAGATGGATCGAACTCGCCAAATTCGCAAACGTGCTGCAAAGAAACACGTCTTGTCCGTCGCACATTGCATTGATTACAAGGAAATAAGATCCTCGTTGAGAGATAGGTGTTTCGGTTGGACAGCTCCACATCTTCATCACTACTCATAATGAGGGTAAAAATCTTATAACCTGGACAACAAATTTAATCTTCTATTGGCATTCTTTGTCTTTTATCTCTCTCTCTCTCTCTCTCTCTCTCTCTCTCTCTCTCTCTCTCTCTCTCTCTCTGTTCACACTGTAAACTACCTCACATTCTCTAGTCATGTCCAATCCCTGCACGCCTCGGTCTAGAGGTGCACGGAGATCAGAACCACTGGGTTATAATCTCGTCTTTATTGGTCAATGCCTATATTTGTGGGTACAAGAAATCTACACACCCATGTCTACATGATAGTGCATGTAGTGGAAAACCCCTTTTCCTCTTCTCTAGCTGTAGCATTTCATAGCATCTTAACATCTTTTCACAGTAGATCTTTTCACCGTTTGTCTAACTCTAATTTTTTTACCGTAATCTTGAAGTTAGACTCTAATATAAAAAGTCAATCCAAAATCTTATCTTAAATCTAACCTAATTGAACATGTGGTGATTCGCTCCATTGAAGGGTAAAAGACATACCAATGGGGCTACTAGCTGTGTAGATGTGAATGGGTCTCACATATACAATACTTCAACGCAAGAGTTTAATACTAGCTTTGATGGGACAAAATCCTCCTTGAATTTGGTCCAGTCGCCACTCCCCGTCTTGATGCAAACTCTTGCTGCGTCACTTTGCTGCCACCGCCTGTCTGGATTGGTCGTCATCTCCTCCCTGAGGAGTGGCGGCTAGGCCAGCTTCGAGGCGGATTTCGTCCTATCACCTGCGTCATGGATCGATGGGGTGGAGAGGTGAGAGTATTAAACTCTTGCATTGAAGTATTTGTATGTGAGGCCCATTAATATCTACACAATTGTTGTATGCGGCCCATCACTTGCTTCCCCTCAGGGGTCATAATGGTCTCATCGGACATACGATTGATGAGGTAGGCATATCACTTTGGCATGTCCCTCCCGTGAACTATAGCAACCCTGTCCGATGAATGCTCATCATCCAGACCTCTAGGTGACCCCAATGCAGTGTTCGAGTCACTTCTAAGCATCTCCGACGCAGTGACTGAGACACCGGCCACTTTCAAATGCGTAGGCAGTATAATCCTTCAGTGTACTCAAAATAAATCTAAATCTAATCTAATCTAACTTAAATAAACTTAAATCTAATCTAACGTAAATCTAAGTCTAACCTTATCTTAAACGATAAAAAGAGAAAAATGGTATAACCTTTCTATCACCCAAGTGTGGTAGATTGGTTATGCCATTTCCCTCTTTAATAACAGGTAAATAATTTAAATAAACCTAAATTTAATCTAATATAACGTAAATCTAAATTTAATGTAAATCTAAATCTAACGTAAATTTAAATCTAACATAAATAAACCTAAATCTAATCAAACGTAAATCTAACTAAAAATAAACCTAAATCTAATCTAATTTAACTTAAATAAACCTAAATCTAATCTAATTTAACTTAAATAAACCTAAATCTAATTTAACGTAAGTCTACATCTAACCTAATCTTTAACGTCTTTTGGGATAGTTTCCTACGACGTTAAAACTCTCTTTTTCTTGTGTGTGTGTGTGTGTGGGTGTGTGTGTGCCAATAAAAAGAGAAAAATGGTATAACCTTTCTATCACCCAAGTGTGGTAGATTGATTATGCCATTTCCCTCTTGAATAACAGGTTTTAAGTTCAACTTCTCGTCGGCTAGATCTTTAGGTCTCTTTAATTAGTTTCCTACGATGTTAAATTAAACTCTCTTCTTCTCGGATATGTGTGTGTGGGTGTGTGTGCATGCCAATAAAAAAAAGGAGAAAAATGGTATAACTTTTCTATCACCGAAGTGTGATAGATTGGTTATGCCATTTCCCTCATGAATAATAGGTCTTGAGTTCAACTCCTGTCGACTAGAGCTTTCAGGTCTCTTGGGATAGTTTCCTACGGTGTTAAGACTCTCTTCTTCTTCTTCTTCTTCTTCTTCTTCTTCTTCTCTCTCTCTCTCTCTCTCTCTCTCTCTCTCTCTCTCTCTCTCTCTCTCACAATGTGAGTGTGCATTCTTTGTTTATGCATGTGTGTGTGCGTTTTTGGTTTATGCATGCTCTCTCTCTTTTCCTCTCTCAATGTGTGTCTGCATTCTTTATTTATGCATGTGTGTGAGTTTTTTGTTTATGCTTGTGCTCTCTCTCTCTCTCTCAAAAACACGATGTGTGTGTGTGTGTGTGTGTGTGTGAGAGAGAGAGAGAGAGAGAGAGGGAGAGAGAGAGAGGGGAAGGGAACATGAGAGTGAGGAGAGGGAAGGAGCATACCTGGATCTCCTTCCTCTCCTTGTGTGTGTGTGTGTGTGGAGAAAAAAGAGAGAGAGAGGGAGAGCGCGCGTTACCTTGCTTGCTTGAGCGCGCACCAAAAACTCAGATCTGAGATCTGAGTTTTCGGACGCTCTCGATTATTTTTTTTAGCCCTGATGGCGTCGCTATGAGCGTCGCTAAGTTACTTGGAATTTAGCGACGCCCATAGCGACACCTATAGCGACGTCGTGGTTTTTCACATTTGAGCGTCTCACTGCGAGCGTCGCTACTATTAAGTACCTCTTGTAGTGTTAGTCGCCTGTGATGGCCTCGCCACCCTATCGCCCACGTGCACGCAACACCCCTGGGCCTACTGCAGTAGCGGCGCCACCACTCTGCATGCCATGGCGTTCATCATTTTTTTCTATTCTAATGTAGTCTTTAGTTCCAGCTTTACCTTTTCCCAAAAAAAATCAAGCTTGGCCTCGTATCACACGCTTGAATTGCTAGGCAAACTCCATGCATCAAATGAAAAGTACACTATATTAACCTCCACATACTCGAACGCACTCTAAGAAGAACGAAACTGCTACAAGTGTCGGCAACCTTAAAATCACATCCATTGAGTCGATGCTAACCATTGGGATTCATGCATCCATAGAGCTTTGGAATTGCTAGAATAGTGAAAGCATTCAATATGGTACACATCATGGCTCTCGCTGACGATTACACCCAACCAACCTATGAGACTTCTAGGTGTCCCGACCAGTACTTGAGCTCGAAAACCACCTTTGGTCTGTCAAAATCCACATTTGACATACATTGTCCTGGTAGTAGAGTCTTCTGCAGACATCTCGCTCCAAAGCCCATATCATAAACCTGATAGCACTTGCATACAGTATCCCTTGCCTCGTTCCCAACCTTGTGATATAAACATTTGCTCCTGCCACATGTGATAGGAAGAAACACTGACAGTTTTCACTAGCAAGTGCTCCATCTCGGTATACCTCTCTCCTAGCTGCATCAAGTACCTGCCCAATGTTCTCGTCATTTGCATACAAATTATCATGCCTGGGCTTCTTGCACTTTGATAGGCCGACCATCTTCAGTTGTACCATCATTGCCTAACCCTCGTTGAGCATTCATTCTCAACCATAGCATTATTTAGATAAGAGAAGAAACCTGGTACTTAGTATGTACATAAGCAATATATAGATAGAGAGAGAGATTTTATCAGCTGTAGAACCCCCCTGGATCAAATGGAAAGCCATAGGCTCTCCCAACTCTGATGCAAACTCCGCCAGGATCAAATACATGGCATTGAACACAGCCATCTGTCTCTAGTACATGCATAAAACCATTTTTTTGCACCTGTAAGCCCAAAAATCAACCTCTCGTGCAACTTGACATAACATCGACCTTCAACCTGTATCTATATGCCGGCTTTATATACAAGCCTGTAAACCAACCTGTGAAGCATCTGCACCATACACCATCGTCGTCTCACCTGCTACTACAGAGCTTTCAATAGCATACCTCTCATCACGAGAGCTTTGCAAACCATGAAAAACTACCTGTAAAGAAACTTTCAAAAGCATGTCCATCAATAGCATAACACCCACCTTTGGCAACCTGTCTTCCACTACCACTGCTTCTTGGATAACGAAGCCTACCTGCTCCTCAAGCATACCCTTTGTTGTAGGTCCTTCAAATGGCATACACTCTATACATAACTTACCATGCCAATCTTCTTCCACCATAGCTTGTGATACTTCATCTTCAACCACTTCGGGTGAGAGCAAATCGGATTGCTCAATCATTAGCTCTTGAATGTCAACTTGCTCATCTAGGACCGCTTCTACAACCATACCATCGGCTAAGCAAGAAAGAAAGCCATGATCTATCACCTCGTTCTCTCGTATGTTGACATAGTCCACACCTTTTGGAATGCGCTACCACTCTTCAATACAATTGGTAGCGCAAGGTTGCCCAACCCCCTGGCTAGCTTCTTCCTGTACAGCGTCGACCATCGCTTTGTCAACATCTTCAAACTTTTCCTGCGAGCTATGATCCATAGCTTCATTTGATTCTTCATGCATACACTCTTCGGCTAAGACCGCATCCTTGCTAGCTGGGCTAACAGACCCTTGTACAACAGCACACCAAACTGGAGGTACAAATTGAAATGAATGACCATAATGGCTTACCAATGGCAAAGCATCTACCTCTTTGACGCTTGAACTCCCCTTTGGCTTCATGCCATGAAGCAACTCCATTGTTGAGCTATATCCATAGTCCGCCGGCTTCAACAAACCCATCTCCAACTTCTTCTTTGCTTTCCTGGTCTTTGCCTTGGCTCAGGAGACAACATCTGCATAACTTTCCACATCGGCAAGCTCGACCTTCTCTCTAATCTTTGGATGTAGACACTCCAAAAACCTCTCTAACTTGAAGTAGTCGTTGCCTCAAGACTGTGTAGCAGATTCTAATTGCTGCCAAATATCTTCAAATTTATTTAAAAAGGTTGTAAATTCACCACTTAATTATATCTTGCTTCAAAACGTTGAACTTTGCGTCCAATTCTGCAGGTGAATTTTTCTACTAGAAGTCTTCAATAAACCGAGCTCGAACCACCTTCCATGACTGTCGATCGGGAACTTCTAACCCCTCGAACCAAGCTTTGGCTTTTCCTCGCATCACCAGCGGCATAGCCCTTGACTTGGCTTTCGTCGGTCAGCATCCGCATCGATAACATCCAGAGCTCCACATCTGACATCCAATCTTGAGCATCTTGCACACCTGAGAACACTAACTCACAATCTAGCACCATGTTATTGCACCATGCCATCACTTGAGCGATCAGTGTGATCCTCAGTGGGGGCTCCACAAGATGGAAAGGGGAAATGAGAAAACCACCAACACACTCAGTGAATGCCTCTCTATAGCCCAGTGATCTCACAACACCCCTATCCCCTAGTAAACACACACCTAGACTCCCAATCTGCAAACAATTAATGTCCAAGCTCGAACCCGATCAACCCTAACTATATACACCTGACCATAAATCAAGCAATTATGGTTTTCATCCTTAACCCCTCATAGCACATTTAACCCTAGATAAATAGGCCTTGACACTCTCAGACATTTACACATTATTCCTATAGAGAGAATCCACATACTCATGCCTGAGCACCTTGCATACTCGACTCTCACCTAAGCATGAGAGTATGAGAGAAGATGATATATATTTAGCTAAAAAATGAGCATATAAAGATTAAATATGATTCACTTAACTTAAACCAAAGCATATACAATGAACCTCCCATTAGAAAAACACCATGATTGATATAGCATCTGGCCAATCTCTGATGCACTACGAGCAAAAGAACTTGACCAGCTTGCCTCCTTCCCCTTCTAGTGTGGTGGATTGCGCACCCCTATTGGCAACGTGGGACCTTGCTTGCAGCTCTCTTTCCTCCCTCTAGTACAAGTACCCTTTTAACTCAGGCACCCAGTTGCTCCAGAGCTTGTCACCTCCTTCGTCATGCTCTCTCTTCCAATGGCCATCCTGTGTAGTCGGCCAGCCTCTTGGCCCTGTTATCCTCCTCACGCCTTGGTAGCCCTGATATGCGGCTCCAATCTGCAGCCCCCCTGATCCCCTTATAGCCTTCTTTGCAGTCCTCAGGCATTCCCAGCTGGCGGACCTCGACCCCTCCTCACTGACGGGTCCTGCAATCTCAAACCCTCCTCCACCCCTCTGGCGGCCTTCACCTCGTCATGGCCGTGCTCTGTAGTCTCGACCTGCACGCAACACCCAACCCTGCATGGTGGTCCTGGCTTAAACTGTCTCCCTCCTCATGGCCAGCCCTCAGCTCTATCGACCCTTGGTTCCTCCCCCCAACTGCGAGCCACACGCCCCGTTCAAGGCAGCTCCAGACCCCTTTCTCAACTCCTCGGTCCCTCTCACAGTCTTCCCCATGCAACTGGCATTTTCTTCTCCTTTGCCCCCACCTGTCCCCTTGCCCCTTTGAGTCGCCTGTGATTGCCTCGCCACCCTATCGCCCACGTGCACGCAACACCCCTGGGCCTACTGCAGTAGCGACGCCACCTCTCTGCATGCCATGCCATGGTGTTCGTCATTTTTTTCTATTTTAATGTAGTCTTTAGTTCCAGCTTTACCTTTTCCCAAAAAAAAACAGGCTTGGCCTCCTATCACACGCTCGAATTGCTCGGTGAACTCCATGCATCAAATGAAAACACTATATTAACCTCCACATACTCGAACACACTCTAAGAAGAGCGGAACTTCTACAAGTGTCGGCAACCTTCAAATCGCATCCATTGAGTCGATGCTAACCATTGGGCTTCATGCATCCATAGAGCTTTGAAATTGCCAGAATAGTGAAAGCATTCAACATGGTACACATCATGGATCTCACTGACGATTACACCCAACCAACCTATGACACTTCTAGGTGTCCCGACTAGTACTTGAGCTCGAAAACCACCTTTGGTCTGCCAAAATCCACATTTGACATACATTGTCCTGGCAGTAGAGTCTCCTGCAGACATCTCGCTCCAAAGCCCATATCATAAACCTGATAGCACTTGCATACAGTATCCCTTGCCTCGTTCCCAACCTTGTGATATAAACATTTGCTCCTGCCACCTGTGTAGGAAGAAACACTGACAGTTTTCACTAGCAAGTGCTCCATCTTGGTATACCTCTCTCCTAGCTGCATCAAGTACCTGCCCAATGTTCTCGTCATTTGCCTACAAACTGTCAGGCCTGGGCTTCTTGCACTTCCATAAGCCGACCATCTTCAGTTGAACCAACGCGGTAAACACTTGGAGATTTTCATTGTGTGTGTGTGTGTGTGTGTGTGTGTGTGTGTGTGTTCATGCTGCAAACATGTGAAAATATTTTCATAGGAAGGTTGGTTGTCCCTCTCTCAATGGCTCATAAAAACGCCATAAATAGCTATCAAGAAAATTGACCTTTTAGTATGCATTGAAAGAGTCCTTACTCTGATTAGTAGCACCGTCTCGGTTTCACAAACATTGTAAGTCCTCCCTACAGATCTACAGAAAAAGAGTCCTCATTGTGATTCCTAACGCCATCTCAGGTCCGCCAACATTATGAATCATGTTCCCACACATGCACAAGAAAATATAATGTATAAGTTACCATAGGCTGCATACAAAAATGTTTGGTATTTACACCAAAAACAATTTCTATTTGTACCGTCTAAGATTTTTTGTGCTTGTTGATTGTCCATCATATGTAGAAAAAGAACTCCACAATGTAGAAGAATTAACTACAAGAGGTAGCATAGAAGAACCACCTCAAACTTCCCTCTTACTCATACGTTAGGCACAAAATAGCTCATGCTCCGCAATCGAAGATAGAGTAACAATCAACGGGTGAATTTTGGAGAGTCCATCTTTCTTTGACACCTTGACGCAATCACAGCATGCTATAGCTAAAGTGGCCCTTGTTGCACTGCCAACTCAACTATTGCTGCCAAACATACGAAATCAAGTATAAAATTAAAACATGTGTCTACCATGCTCTCCCACCCTTACATCAAAGGAAAACCTTATCTCTTCGTTTTGAAACTAGATGAACCAACTACTTACAAATTCCGACTTCAGATGGCCAATTGGTGCAAAGTTACCCATTGATTTTGCTCAAAAAACAGGCATACCAACTTTCATTTTCACAACCAAAATATTTTGCTTGTACCTCATAGGAGAATCAGCTTCAAAAGAAACAAGCAAAAAAAAAAAATTAACACAGATTAAGCAAGGATGTGGGACTTCTATAAAAAAATCGAATCTTGGGGATAACTCTCTTGATTTTTCATGGCTTGCTTATGTTTTCTTCCCAATTATATTATAACTTAGCTTTTACCCATTGTAGTTAGTGATTTTGGCAAGCTTTCAAAGTACTTTTTGATGCAAAAAGGAAACTCGGGTCTTGCACAAATAGAAGCCCATGGTTAACTACTACATTCTTGTAGTGTTGGGATTGTGAGCTTTGACACACACCAACAACTAGCATGTGATAATCACCTCTTCTATGGCTAGCATGCTAGTCATCCTGTAAGCATGTAAGGAACATGGCCTAGCACACATGGTAGGTGAGTTGCACAAGAGTCCAAAAAAGTATCTCGGCCACCCTAGCTTCCACCTTCTATAGAGACACTCTTGCCCTTTGGAGTTTTCCCTTGACCCTTGGGAAAGATACCAATGTGACCCATAGGAGGTGCACCTAGTCACCAGCAACTACTATATAAGTAGTCATTTCTTGTACACATCATAAGTATGTTAGTTTATCATTAATCAAGTCATGTTTTGAGTATATTCTCTCTCTCTCTCTCTCTCTCTCTCTCTCTCTCTCTCTCTCTCTCTCTCTCTCTCTCTCTCCCCCCCATTGAGTAATTAGTGTAATAATAAGTGATTACTAAGTATGCTAAGATGAATGCTAGCCTTGTTAATCCCACCTAAACCCTTCCAATTGATATAAGAGCTGATGGTTCACACCTAAGCCTAATTAATCCCTTAATCTCTCTCTCTCTTAATTACACACGATCCCTCTCTCCCTATCAAGTGCCAGTAGCAATAAGATACACAATTGTATTGCGACTCTCATAGGTTTTGGACATGTTCATTGCAAGCCACTACCCACATCTATGAGAAGAGCACACGATTAATAGCAACTAGTGCATAGATTGGTGCATTTGCATTTAGATTTGGTGTGCATTTTGGTGTCATTTTTACATGTGTGGAAACTTCAATTAATCCCACTCAAAGTATCAAATCATTGCATTAACTTTGTGTAGAGATAATACTCTCCGAGCTCTCTTCGACAAGCTATCAAGCTCACAAAACCAACACTCCCACCCCATCCAATTTATTTTTCATAAATAGGTGTATTTGAGTTTATATGTTTGTGCACCCTTGCATTGCTAAGATTATAACTTTACTTTTTGGGCGTATTGCCACAAAAAGGCTTGGGCACCTTGGTTACGGGGGTTAACTCCTAATTATAGTCGAGAGGTTGGAGGTTCAATTTGACCATGCTATTTTTAGCAAAGGGTAACATGGATGGACATGAGAATTCCTTCCAATGCACCTTCAAAGGCCTAACAAGTCCGTAGGAGGAGCCTTATGCACATTGAGGGTTTAACTTTGTTGGTCGAATGTGAATCCTTATCAATTAAAGCTTTGGAAAAGACTGGCATTGCTGTCCCCAAAACCCTCATAAATCCTCGATACCCTCTACCCAAAGGGGTTTCCCACCACCACCTAAAGTCCCACAACTCTAGGGGTTTTCCACGAGTAGAGGAGTAGCTAAGGAGCATAAAATTGTCAAGATTGGGCCCCAAAGTATTATGTTGAGCTTCCAAAATTCAAGGCAAACATTAAAAGGTCCCTTCAAGAGGGGATTTAAAGGGATTTTCTACGATCATTCAAAGTAATATTTTCAAGCTTCAAGGCGAATTTGCAATTGGTAATCATATACGCAATTCTTTTTTAAACATTCGTCAATACACTTTGTAATTCGTTTACTTCAGCGTTGGATACTTGATGTCCTATTAGGTTGTATAGTCATGCTCACCAAGCAAGACTAGTTTCTTTTTTGGCCTGCCCAAAGGGCAAAGGCTATAGTGATGCCTTCTCTTTTTGCTGACTAAAATAGAAAAAAGACTAGGTTGTATTATCAAGCATTTTTTGATAGGTTAAAAATGATGGTTGGTTGAAATAAGATAGTGGGCACTCATTTAAATGAAGAGTGTGCAAATCTGATGATATACATGTCTTGAGTTTTATTGCTAATGAAAAAGAGTTGGAACTTGGGTCATTTTTTAGTGTCAATCTTTGAATGAGTGTCTTCTGGCTGGCGTTGGTTGAATTTTAAAATTGAAAAATTTGATGATGGCATATAGAGGTAGTGCGTATTCAAGGCATTCCACTACAACAAAAAAGGGGATTATCCACATATATAGTGACGCTTAACGTCGCTATACGCGTCGATATATGCGTCCCTGTGAATCTGTCGCAAAGAGCGTCGATATACACGTGGAAAGGCTTTATTAGTGACGTGTATATCGACGCGTATATAGACGGGTATAGCGACGCATATATCGACGACCATAACAGTAAAAAAAAATTCTTGGGCAGAGGACAGGTAGCCTGGCATGTGCCCAATGAAAAGATGGACAAAGGCACCACAGCCAGACTTCTTGCCCTCTGCCCAAGAAAGCGAGCAGCACCAAAATCAACTGTGCTCCCGCAGAAATTTCGGCAGAGTTCCCTTCTTTTTTACATAAACTTTTCAACAAAAAAAAATCATGTATACGCCTCCTACATGCTATCCATGTAGGATCTCACATGAGATTTAAGGCCAATGACCATAACGAACCATAACCATAACTTAAAACCATAACCGACCAATATAATCACTTTGATCATAACCAGAAACAAAATTAACAATAACCATAAGCATAACCAGAAAGTTAAACATAATCATAAACAAAACCTGAACCATAACTATGTCTATACAAGAATAGGAGAAATAACTATGTCTATACAATGGCAATGACAACAACCATAACCATAAGGAAAACAATAACTGTCTGAACAATAATCATATATAACCATATATATATGTCTATACAAAAGGAGACACAGAAGCGTGTCTGTGTCTCACAAAGCATATATATGAATCCGGGCCACTGATGACTAGGCGTCACAACCTGCACATAGGACAACTCACAAAATTAGTATTCACATATACTTACTTAATTAAATCAACTCACACGTATTAACGTCTAACCTTAAGCGATAATGCCGCAACACTGTAGCTGGCACTGTCTCGCCAACTGCATCTTGTTTGTAGCGGATTGCTCCGCACTTAGGACACGACAGACAATCTGCGAATTCATTGCGAAAAAGAATGCAATCATTTGGACATGCATGAATCTTTTTGTAGTCCAAGCCAACTGAGGTCAATAATTGCTTTGCGTCTGGCCTGGAGGGAGGCATTTCATTGCCAGCCGGGAGAAGTTGCTCCCGCAACAACTTGTTTAAGCCACATTAAATTAAAAAGCTCTCCAAGCACGTCACCATTGCAATCGAAAAATGTCTTTTATAAATTACGTACCTAAACAAAGCAGTGACGCTTGCATCTGACCACCCGTACACTGACTGAAGATTCAAAAACGCCAGACAAGTACGAAGCGTCGATATTTTGGCGCCTTCATAAATTGGTTGACGTGCCAACTTCCTCAACATGTCTTCAGGAGATAGGCGCACGGCTTCTAGTGCTGCTTCGTTAGCGTTCTCCTTGCTTGTCTGGAAGAAGGCATCCAGCATCTGCTCCATGCCGTCGTCTTCTGTCTATAAGTCCTTTTCTGCTTCCATCATTGGCTCTATATTGGTCAGACCTTCACGCATAATCCTTTTTCTCTCTCTCTCAGATGTAGGTGCTATGTCACGAAAATCAATGCCCGTTCTGTAAGAGTCGTATCGTAGATTCTGTACGGTTTCTTTAGCAAACTCTCCGTACTTGTGCACATGCTCATTACATATCCTACGCTTACGCAGGATTTGATACTTGCAGAGCGTGCACGAGCATGCAATCTTTTCCTCCATGTTAGTTGATGAAGTTGCCATCTACAATGATTATGAATGTTGTTTAAATATATATACTCCTCACAATGTAAACTACCTCGCATTCTCTAGTCTTACCCAATCTCCGTACACCTCGGTCCAGAGGTGTACGGAGATCAGGACCACCGGGTCAAAATCTCGTCTTTATTGGTCAAATCCTATATGGGTAGACACATACGTGCACTCCCAGGTGTACATGGCAATGCATGTAGCGGGCAAAACCCCTTTGCCTCTTTTAGTTCCATAGTTTCTTCAACATCCTACGGCTACCTACGGCTTGTGTAGTTGACGTTAATTCAAACCCATTGACCTACGGCTTGCCATACACACTCTTGACATTTCTTTAAGACTACTTAATGAACTACGGATGGTTTCAGTACGGATAGAATCCATTTCCGAACTCCGTTTGCATTTTTTCATAGAAAAACGCAACCGGATTTAACCTACGGCTTGTGTATTTGGCGTTTCTTCTATCCGTTTGACCTACCGCTTGCCATACACGCTCTTGACATTGCCTAAAGACTACCTTCTCGTCTACGGATGGTTTCAGAAGGCATAGAAGCCATTTCCGAAGTCCGTTTGCGTTTTTTCAT
Source organism: Adiantum capillus-veneris (assembly GCF_014529385.1). NCBI lineage: Eukaryota > Viridiplantae > Streptophyta > Polypodiopsida > Polypodiales > Pteridaceae > Adiantum > Adiantum capillus-veneris. The sequence continues at coordinate 35,178,867 of NC_140941.1, forward strand.
AGAAAAACGCAACCGGATTTGGCCTACGGTTTATGTAGGTGACGTTAATTCAAACCCATTGACCTACGGCTTTCCATACATGCTCTTGACATTGCTTTAAAACTACTTAATGAACTACGGATGGTTTCGGTATGGATAGAAGTCATTTCCGAAGTCCATTTGCGTTTTTTCGTAGAAAAATGCAACCGGATTTGACCTACGGCTTGTGTATTTGGCGTTTCTTCTATCCATTTGACATACGGCTTGTCATACGCGCGCTTGACATTGCCTAAAGACTACCTAATCGTCTACGGATGGTTTCAGAAGGCATAGAAGTCATTTTCGAAGTCCGTTTGCGTTTTTTCGTAGAAAAACGCAACCGGATTTGACCTACGGTTTGTGTATTTGGCGTTTCTTCTATCCATTTGACCTACGGCTTGCCATACGTGCTCTTGACATTGCCTAAAGAGTACCTAATCGTCTACGCATGGTTTCAGAACGCATAGAAGCCATTTCCCAAGTCCGTTTGCGTTTTTCCGTAGAAAAACGCAACCGGATTTGACCTACGGCTTGTGTATTTGGCGTTGTGAGCGGGATGAAAACACACACAGCGCCTCTATAACGACCCGACACACACTCTTGGAAGGATACACACACACACTAGGGGGCACCACTCGGCTTACACAACACACCTGGCCGAGACAGGAAACACACCTATGGAGTGAGAGGAGAGAGATTATCCACTTGCCCACTCCACACAGAGACACACACACACACACACACACCCAAAAAAACTCAGCTCAAAAGAGGAGAATTTCTGATGTTTAGATACAATTGAGCTTGGGCCAACACCAATGGGGCAAATAGCTCACACAATATGGATAAAAGATACCAGATACAATCACAAACTAGAGCAGAAACTTCGCTCATAGGAGAAACTTACACAGAAAAACAGCAAGAAAAGAGTAAGGAATTTGGCAAAATGGACAGCACCATCGCGTCCGGAACGGCCCAAAACCCCAGTCTATAATGTCAAAGTGCTCAAATCCGACCTCGGATGAGCAGTTTACGGCCAAAACAGGCTCCAAAATGAGCAAAAACACAGCTGCGGCTGTTCCTCCTCTCTTCTCCACGTTTTTTCTGGTCTTCTCTCTCTTTTTTCAGTTCCCACACTTAGCTTTATTACTTGGGCACCCGTGGCCTTTTAGATGACCTCAAACGGACCCCGAACATGCCAAAAACTGACCTCGCAGTGCATAGTTGTCACCTTTTTGCATCATTCGCACACCTGGCACTCAGCTTTTTTCCAATAATGCATCTCGCCACCACGTGAAGTGGACCCAAAAGAAGATCCTCATGATGACCTTTCTGCATAATTATCACAAGAAAACATCCACGTCGTGTCCGTACTTATCCACGTGCAAGTCTTGACCCCGTTCGGCCTCCTGACGCCACTAGATGCCATCTGACGCACCTGCTTACCTCATGTCGTCGGCCCGCGGATAGTTTCCTCGAGAAGTTTTACGCGCTACCAACTCCTCATTATTGTAGAAAAAACACACTGGTATTGGTAGAAGTGAAAATCGATGCACTATGTACATGCTGTCCTACCTATACACATGTGGGCCCCACATAACCACCTGGCTCTGGAAAATGGACAATCCTTTATTCGATGCACCATGCATGTGTATGTACATATGCGCAATCCCTTGCTCCAAAAAACTCCTGACAGCATTTCTACTATCCGTTTGACCTACAGCTTGCCATATACACTCTTGACATTGCGTAAAGACTACCTAATCGTCTACGGATGGTTTCAGAAGGCATAGAAGCCATTTTCGAGGTCCGTTTGTGTTTTTCCGTAGAGAAATGCAACCGGATTTGACCTACAGCTATTGTATTTGGCGTTTCTTCTATCCGTTTTACCTACGGCTTGCCATACGCGCTCTTGACATTGCCTAAAGACTACCTAATCGTCTACGGATGGTTTTAGAAGACATAGAAGCCATTTCCGAAGTCTATTTGCGTGTTTTCGTAGGAAAACACAACCAGATTTGACCTACGGCTTGTGTATTTGGCGTTTCTTCTATCTGTTTGACCTACGGCTTGCCATACGCGCTCTTGACATTGCCTAAAGACTACCTAATCGTCTACAGATAGTTTCCGAAGGCATAGAAGCCTAAAGATTACATCATCCTCTACGGATGGTTTTAGTAGGCATAGAAGCCATTTTCGAAGTCCGTTTGCATTTTTTCGTAGAAAAACACAACCGGATTTGACCTACGGCTTGTGTATTTGGCGTTTCTTCTATCCGTTTGACCTACGGCTTGCCATACGCGCTCTTGACATTGTCTCAAGACTACCTAATCATCTACGGATGTTTTCAGTAGGCATAGAAGCCATTTTCGAAGTCCGTTTACGTTTTTCCGTAGGAAAACGCAACCGGATTTGACCTACGGCTTGTGTATTTGTTGTTTCTTCTATCCGTTTGACCTACGGCTTGCCATACGCGCTCTTGACATTGCCTAAAGACTACCTAATCGTCTAGGGATGGTTTTAGAAGGCATAGAAGTCATTTCCGAAGTTCGTTTGCGTTTTTTCGTAGAAAAACACAACCGGATTTGACCTACATCTTCTGTATTTGGCATTTCTTCTATCCGTTTGACCTACGGCTTGCCATACGCGCTCTTGACATTGCCTCAAGACTACCTAATCATCTACGGATGTTTTCAGTAGGCATAGAAGCCATTTTCGAAGTCCGTTTACGTTTTTCCGTAGAAAAACGCAACCGGATTTGACCTACGGCTTGTGTATTTGGTGTTTCTTCTATCCGTTTGACCTACGGCTTGCCATACACGCTCTTGACATTGCCTAAAGACTACCTAATCGTCTACGGATGGTTTCAGTAGGCATACAAGCCATTTTCGAAGTCTGCTTGCGTTTTTCCGTACAAAAACGCAATCGGTTTTGACCTACGGCTTGTGTATTTGGCGTTTCTTCTATCCGTTTGACCTACGAGTTGCCATACGCACTCTTGACATTGCCTAAAGACTACCTAAACGTCTACGGATGGTTTTAGAAGGCATAGAAGCCATTTTCGAAGTCCGTTTGCGTTTTTTCGTAGAAAAACCCAACCAGATTTGACCTACGGCTTGTGTATTTGGCGCTTCTTCTATCCGTTTGACCTACGGCTTGCCATACGCGCTTTTGACATTGCCTAAAGACTACCTAATTGTCTACGGATGGTTTCAGAAGGCATAGAAGCCATTTCCGAAGTCCGTTTGCGTTTTTTCGTAGAGAAATGCAACAGGATTTGACCTACGGCTTGTGTATTTGGCGTTTCTTCTATCCGTTTGACCTATGGTTTGCCATACGCGCTCTTGACATTGCCTAAAGACTACCTAGTCGTCTACAGATTGTTTCAGTAGGCATAGAAGCCATTTTCGAAGTCTGTTTGCATTTTTTCGTAGAAAAATACAACCGGATTTGACCTACGGCTTGTGTATTTGGCGTTTCTTCTATCCG